>NC_069660.1:320673862-321273862 GCF_027244095.1 Hemicordylus capensis | reverse complement strand
CCACTCTGGAGCCGGAAGAGATGGGCCACCCTATGGATGGGGCAGGGGCTGGATGGCGGGGGGGAGGGAGGGAAGGCACGGGAGGCATTTCAGAGGGCCGGAAGGGCAGGCGCTGTGGCAGGCCCAGCCCAACCCGGGGGCTTGGTAAGGTATCGCGGCAGGCCACGCCAAGGGCCACCGGGTGGAAAGAGCTGGGCAGCCCAAGACGCCTCCTTCCGGCGAGGCGTCTTCACAGCCAGCAAGAAACCGCCAACTCGAGCTTGCAGCAGAGCTGCGGCTTCACTGGGCACCTTCGGCAGCAGCTCCCTCCCTTTGCCCAGGACCCCAAACCCTCCTGCCCAGCTGGGCTGCCAGGTGTGCTTTAGGAGGGGGGAGCAGCAGCGCCGCCCAGGGAGAAGTCTCCTTCCTGCAGGCGGGCAGAGAGGGGAGGGGACTCCGGGTTGCGCAAGGCGCGGTGTGACCCACAGAAGGCAGCCTGCCCCTCGATGGAGCAGTCCCGGCAGGCAGCGGTCTGCGTGGCTGCAGCAGGAGGTGGGCAGAGCACACGTGCCCAGGGCCAGGAGCCAGCCCTCCAGAGCCTCCCTGTGCTGCTGCAGGCCCCCTGGCTGAGAGAACACTGAGGCTGGAGCCCAGCCCACCAAAGCTGGCGGGCCCATGAGCTGCTCAGGCCCAGCAACCAACAGACACTCGGGACTGCTGGGTCGCAGAGGGGCGGCCCCCCCGGTCTCTGCCTGGCTCAGCTCCCCGGCCGCTGGCACCCAAGGGGGTGCAAAGCCCCACCACAGAGGGGCCGGAGTGCTGGGGGGGGGCTCTGAGCGACAGCTACAAGAACTCCGTGGAGAGGTGGATGAAGTCATCCAGGGAGCCGAGGCTGTGGGCACTGGGCAGGGCGGGACTGTCTTCTCTCCTTCCCTTTTCCTGCCACAAGAGAAAAAAGACAGAGGAGAAGAGAGTCACCGGGTGCCAGGGCTGGCCGGCCGGCCGCCAGCTGCCTCTGCCAAGCCGGCCACTTGGAGCTCCTGGCCACGTGAAGACAGCAGCCCCCAGCCAACGCCCAGCACCTCCGGGCCTGCTCAGGGGGCACAGCCACTGAGCTCCGCTCCCTGCCAACAGCGGCCCCCTCTGGCCTGAGCTGGGCATCTCCTGGGCAAGGCAAGCCGAGGCCTGTCCTGCTCTCCTAAAGAGATCTCCTCAAAGGCTGCCAACGCTGCAGCGGGAGGCAAAGCAAGGAAGCCCCAGACCAAGCCACTCTGAGTGTCCTTCCTGCCATTTCTGCCCTGCTCCCTAGCCAAGCCCAGCACATCGCAATACACCCAAGAAAACACAGGACTCCAGAGGTCACCGTTCAAACAGTCAGCAAGCAAAAGGCCAGTCTCAAATGCAGACCAGCAAACAGCAAAGGCCGCCTTGCAGAGAGAGCTGGGCTGGGGGGAGCTTTTGGCCAGCCTCCTGAACACCGGCCGGGGGCAGGCCACTGCAGGGAGGGCGTTCCGCTGAGAAGGGGCACGGCAGAGAAGGCCCTGCCTCGGGCAGCCACACGCAGCCCTCCAGCCGGCGGGGGGCTTTCCCAAGAGAGCCGGGCAGGCACAGGCAGGAGCCCCCCACTCACCTGCTGATACTGCAAGATGCCCTCCTTCTCCTGCTGCATCCGCAGCAGCTCCACGTCGTCTGGCCTGTAGCCCCCGGGAACCACGTAACTGGCCGGCCGGCCGGTGCTGCACATCTCGCAGCCGGGCCGGGTGGGCTTGTTGATGAACGTGCACGTCGGACATGCCCAGCCAGCCTGCGGGAAGGAGGAGGAGAGGAGAAGCAGCCGACACTGCCGACGGGGCCATGCCTGGGAGGGCGCCTGCCTGGCTGGCGTGCAGGAGGCCAGGCCCCCTCCCAGGCGGCAGGGCCGGGGGAACCCTGGGGAGCCGCTTGCTGCCAGTCAGGGCAGAGCCAGGCGGACTCGGGCCAAGGCAGTCTCCTGCGCTCCGGAGCCACGGCTGTCGCGTGCAGAGCTGGCAGCTCGGTCAAAGGAGGGGGGGCTGAGCCCCCGCCAGTTGCCCCAGAGCAGCCCCTCCCTCTCCCCCCGTTCATTCGAGAGGCCCCCCCCAGGCACAGGCCCCCCACAGGAGGCACCCAGAGCCCCTCCTGCAAAGCTGTGGCGGGGCAGGCAGCCATGAGGCGGAGCTGCTGCTGCTGGGCCCAGAAGGAAGCCGGCGGGGGGGGGGGTCCATACCTGCACTGGGGACGGGGGGGCAGCCGAGGTGGTGGCTGGGGCTCGGGCCAGGCTGGAGGGGAGGAGGGTGCTGAGCTGCACAGAGCCCAGGAAGTGGCTGATCTCCCCGATATTCAGCTTCCTGGTGGGATCTTTCAGACCTCCTAGCAAGGGAGACACGGAGGGGAAGCGTTGGCTCCTCCCAGGGAGGCTGAAGAGTGGCCGGTAGCCCACTGGGTGCCCTTGGCTAGTGGTGGCCAACCCCTCCAGTCTCCAGCCCACCCACCTTTCTTGGGCAGAGGGTTGGGCAAGGTGCTGTATTTGCGGCGGGCATCGGAGCCGTCCGCCAGCGGTGAGGGAGGCGGCTGCAGCAGCACCCAGTCCTTGTCCTCCTTGTACCGCTGCTCCGAGAGGTGCGCCCCCTTGGCGGAGAGCAGGTAGAGGAAGGCCACGTCTCCATCCTTCCGGATGCCATAAGAGCCAACGGTCCGGTCATCCACACCCAGGCACTGCCCGATGATCCAGCGCTGGACGCTGGGATGGAACCCGTAATCCTGAAAGACCTGGGGGGGGGGCCGCAGGAGGGAGAGCTGAGGGCAGTTCCAGGCAGCTGTCCTTGGAGGCTTAGGCGGGGCGGGGGGCGGCAACCCCTCCCCATCCCAGCAAAGCTGTGCCTTGGTTACCTGCTGCTTGAGCGTGGCAATGGTGGTGTGGGTGTGAACCCGGATGGTGATGCCGGCTGAGCACATGGCGTCTTCCACGCCCACCTTCATGCTGAAAGAAAGGACAGCAGCCGCACCCTGGTCACTGGGGGGGGGAGGAGGAGGGGGGGGCAGAAGCCACACCACAAACTGGACCTACCCCAAACACAAGGCTGGACCTGCCCAACAAGAGGAGAGCTGGAGCAAGCATGAACCCTCCCCTCTGCTAAGCAGCATCTGTCCTGGCTTACATCGGGAGGGGTGACTACATGTGATGGGGCTGTAACTTGGGGGCAGAGCACCTGCTTGCATGCAGAAGGTCCCAGGTTCCCTCCCTGGCAGCATCTCCAGGTGGGGCTGAGCGAGACTCCTGCCTGAAACCTTGGAGAGCCGCTGCCAGTCAGTGTAGACAAAAATCAGCTAGATGGACCAAGGGTCTGACTCAGTAGGAGGCAGCTCCTCCCGGTGTCCCTGACAGCCTCCCAAGGGACCGCCCAATCCGCTCCACGCGCACCTGATCTCGCTCGAGGGGTAGCAGGACTCCTTCAGCAAGATGCGCAGAGCAGCCTGCTGCCGAGCCAGCGTGGTGGCGCACCGCACGGCCTCCTCCTCGTCCCCGAGCTCGATCGCTGCAGAAAGACGGAGCGCCAGGTCCTCTACGGAGAGAGGGGAGCCACACAGGCCTGCATGAGCAGCCAGCACCAGCGTCGCCGTCCCGTCCCTCTGGGCGAGTTAAGCCCAAGCCTCCCTGCTCACCGAGGTCTGCGGCCGGCAGTTTTGTGGGGAGGCAGCCCCTTGGCGACTGGGCTGGTGGCTGCTGCGGAACAAGTGCTCTCTGTAGCAGGCCTCAGACTTGGAAGCGGGCGCCCTGACAGGCCAGGCCGGACATCATGCAGAGCCACAGGGAACACCGGCCCCTAGCCTTGGGAGCAGGGGCCCCTCTTCCCCTTCCCATGTGCTACTTCCAATTCCAGTTCAACACAAAGCAAGGTCAGTCATGATGGCCCAAGTGACCCCTCTTGGTTAGTTCTGGCTGCTGGGTGTCAGAACCCAGACTTCCGGGTCAAAACTGCATTTAACCAGGATACATAACCAAAACCAGATCCCAGGAAGTCCGCGTACTGACAACCAGCTCCACAGGGCTTCGCAATCCTCTTTAACCAGGACTGTCATGACTGCGAGAACTTAGCCTCTCGCAAACTCTCCTAACAGAAACCTAGATACGAAACCTACTTCAAATCTTGGGTTCGGACCTCAACTAATTTTTGGAAAGTTGGTTAGACTAAACCAAGCACAGATGGTTCAAACATCACAACTAAGCTTGGTTTGTTTCTAATCCAAACTGAAGGTAGAATTTCTCAGCGGCTCATGCAGGCAGGGAAGCATCTGGAATGTCGCTCATGAGGCTCAGGAACGTTGCGTAGAACCAAGCTGTAGCCACAGCTCTGTGTGGCATCTGAACCAGCCCGATGTATGTTTATTCTAAGGGTTTATTGTATTTCACTTTAACTGGTCTTCCTCACGGTGAGAGTTTTGCACTGAAAAGGAAGTAATAAATTCTCCAAACAAACTGCCTCCTTCCCAATCATAGAGCAGTTAAGAAGAGTCGCAATGTGGCCAACACAACCAGCCTCCCCCACCTTGTACAATGCCCTGTCACCGTCTGAAACGCGAGTTGTGTGGCAGCACATTCCACAGGGAAGCTGATGCAGAATATCCTTGCTTGCTTAGTAGCAGGCAGGAGAGTCCCGGCAGTGGCTGAACTCAAGATGCCCCATGCACAGCGCTCACTCCCAACAACACCCCACAAAGCCCAGCCATCCTGCCGATGCCCCATGTGGCAAAGACAACTAGCTGCCTACCCTGGTGCAGGTGGAAGGGCATTTTGGAGAAGCGGATGTTGCCTCTCCTGGTGGCAGCCAATGGGGCAAAATGGATGGACTTGCTAACTCACGCCACGAAGCAACAGCAGTGGCTCTATTTCCCACACACTGGCAGAACTTCCCAGAATGCTGCATCTGGACACTTAATGCCCTGCACACAGAGCAACTTTTCTAGAGCAGCTGGCTGAGCTTCCGTGTCCACAGCAGTCTGCCAGTCTGAGACTCAGGGAGAGCCAGGAGCCAGTCGCTTGGCAGCGAGAGGGCCCTCCTCCCCATCCCAGGCAGCCACCAACCTTTCCTAGCCAGCTCAGACAGCAGAGGGCTCTCGAGTTCCGACACCAGCAGCGAGTTCACAGCAGCCGCAGGATGGCGAGGAGGAGGATGTCCTCTGAGCACGTTGTGGCCCTCGGGAGCTGGAGGAGAGACAAGAGTTGCAAGGAGGGGGACTCTGGCATGAGACCGAACAGCTGGCAGGCACAGCCACTTCAGATCCCTCATGCAATGGGGCACAAGAAATGGGTGGGCCTCAAAATGTCAACAGAAGAACTAGTCCGAAGATGCAGAATGTAGTTTCCCTGAGGAAGTTTGTGGGGGGTAAAGGAGGCGTCTCCCCACTGTATGTCACATCAGGCGACGAGTGATCCTGGACCCTCAATCTTCTTGGAAAGGCTTAGCTCAGCTAACAGCCAGCTGCTTCACATCTGGCAGGACTCCCTTGAGAACATACAAATCTGACAGGACTGTAACTGCTGATGTTTAATGATGGGTATGCCCAATGAGGAAGAGGAGGTAGCTTTTCATGTCAAACACAAGTGTACTTGCTTTGATGGCAGATGATGTTCATGGACCTGTCCTGCCAGATGTGGGCACTGCTGATTCCTAGCCAGCATGTCTCTGCACTGACACACCTGCCTTGCACAGCTAGAAAAGTGATACATGCCATGGGCTACATTGGCCCAACTCAGCTTCTTACCTGCTAGAAACATGCCCAAGTTTAAGAGTGGAAGCAGTCTTGGGGATTGAGGAGGTTTGGCCACTTTCTAGGTGTGCAGTCTGAACGATCGCCACCTCTAATGCCTCTCACTCTCCAGCCCACATCAACCAAGGCAACAGACTCTTGTTGGCCTGGCCTACTCTAGCTGCCCCACAGAACAAACCAATGGAATTGCACCTATAAGGGTCACAGAAAGCCAGCCTTCTCTTGGTCCCAAGGCCACAAAGCGGACCCTCCGCATGCTTTATAAATGCCTCGAGGGCAGCAACTGACCTTTCTGCACCTCCTGGAGGGAGCTACTAACAACCATCCACCACTTTTTTGCCTCGTGCTCATCCTCAAAGTGAAACACCGTGGGGTCATCCGGGCGGGCCAAGACCTTCAGCTCATGGCAGGTGGGAGTCTTCACTTCGTAGGAAATATCTTTTAGGCTGTACTCAACAAGGCTCTGGAGACAGGAGGAAGTCATTATTCAGTCATTTAACATCTTTCTATACCACCCCAAACTTGCATCTTTGGGTGGTTTACAACCATTTAAGCATTAAAAACATTAATATTAAAGTCATTAAAAACCCAACATTAAAAAGTATTAAAACTTTAAGCCTGGATGAACAAAGTCAACCAGGTCGACCTATTCTAACTAAGGAGTCTTTCATCCAACTGCATCCTCAAAACCCCCAGAAGCTCTGTAAAAATCAAAGAATCAAGTCCATTTGCCAGGTCAAATCCCACATCCTCCCTTGCCAGTGCTGTGATTCCCATAACTGAAGAAATCAAGTCCCAAGGAAAACAGGGTCACACCAGCAAAGCTTCTGCTGCCTTTTGAGGAGGGACCCTCTTCCTAGCACATCACTTGCAGAAGCAAACAGAACCCACACATCCTTTCCTGTCCTCTCTGTCCTACCGGCCTACAGTATCTCAAGATAACACAGCCTGCTTAGAGGAAAATGAAAGACAAATGGGAGCTGATGGGGGTGGGCGGGGGGGTGAGTATAAGTGGCACAGCAGGCCCTATCTACTCCACTGGGCTGGGGCAGCAAGACCAAGCTGCTGCCCGCTCCCGTGAACCCCATAAACAGGACCACACTTGGACTAAACCAGTGCCTGAGATGGGCCCAGGGCTGCTGCTTGATCCAAGCAGCCTGTTCATGGGTCAAAGACAAAATTGTTCAGAAGTGCTGAGAGGACAGGCTTGCTGCTGGTACAACCTCTGCTTAAATACTAGCCCAGGGTGCCCAGGCGGTGGGACTCCAGATGCACTGCTGAACTACAACTCCCATCATCCCCAGCCAAATTGTGGCTGGGGGTGATGTAGTTCCGCAGCACCTGGAGCACCACCGGCTGGGCACTCCCTTCTCTACGATCTGGATCAGGCCACCGATGTCGACGGGGAGGCTCCCCACCCCTCTCAGGCGCCCGGTCGACTGGCGGCCCCAGGGCGGGGAGGCCGCAAGGAGGGCCAGGGCCGGTTGGGGTCAGGGCCGGCCCTCACCGGTTCGGGTCCGGAGTCCGGCCCGCCCCTCAAGCCCAGCCGGAAGCAGCGCTCAGAGCCGGGCGCCGCGCTAAGCTGGAGCCGCAGGAGGCGCTGCCCTTCTCGGCCCGACGACGACGAGGAGGGCCGCGGCACCCAGGCCCGCGCGCTGGCCACCACCCGCTCCCGCTGCTGCCGCCGCCCCCCCGGAGAGGCCGGCGCCGGACCCGAGCCCGGCACCGCGGCCGCCATCGCCGCCGCCGGAACCGGAAGCAACGCCATAGCCCCCCCCTCCCGGGCAATTCCGCTTCCGCCATCCCGTCCTCTGTCCGTTTATTCCTCTTCTTCCCCCCCGGAACTCGAGGCTTCGCTTTGGGTTCCGGGCCGAGCGAGGAGGGGCCCCTGGGCGACCGGGGTGCTGGGTGCGGCGGGCCCGTGGACCTCCTCCCCCTCCCCGCCAGCGTCAGCACCACCGCTCTTCAGCACACGCTCAGAAGAAATCCTCAAGAGAGAGAAAAGCCCCCCAAACGCCAAGTCGCCTCTCCGCTAATTCTGACACCGTCGGGGGGGGGGGGAGGGGCGCGAAGGGGATTGTGTCGAAACCTCCGTGATGAGAGGAGTCGAGAACAGTTGCAAGGCCAGCCGGGCGGGCGCCTGCCGAGGAGGAGGAGGAGGAGGAGGAGGAGGCTGCTGCTCCTCCTCCACCCCGCTCAGTGGCCTTCCATGGAGCGCTACTGTTGGTCGGGGCTCTATCGCCCTCTGCGAACAGGAGACCTGGGGAGGACTCCTCCATCCGGCAGGAATCGGCAACACTCTTCCTCCCCTTGGGAAGGTCCCCTCGGTCGTTTTGGAGCCTGGACCGAGAGGCCTCTGGAGCCACACCACACACCCCTGAAAACTGAGCATCATCCTGCTCCGCCAGGTGATTTCACACACACACACACACCCGGAGAGGGGCTCTGGGGCCCTGGACCTCGGCCCGGAAGTCCAGGCTTAAGAGCACCTTTGGGGAAGGGCATTTACTTCACCTGAGAACTGATATCTGCTGGAGTCGCAGTTCGACACTTGGTATTTTATGTGTATTCCCAATAAGATTTGGGTGTGTGTGTGATTCCATTTTACACTCCACTCGGGAAAGATAGTCATCTTATCTAAGAACTGAATTATATCAAAATTAGTGGACATGCAACTTGGCATGTTGGGAATATTTTTAATTATTTATTGTGATTTGATTTTATTTGTATACTGCCCTTCCAAAATGGCTCAGGACGGTTTACAACTAAAACAAACCACTAAAACAGTAAAGAGCTAAAACAAATTTAAAAAACAATATAACAATTAACAATTTAAAAACATTTAAAACAACAATTAAAGTGATTAAAAACCCTGAAATCGGGTTTTGAATTTTAAAATAGACCAGATATTAAAACCCCCAAATTTTAGGAAGCTGAGAAAGCTTGAGTGAAAAGATGGGTTTTCACGTGTTTTTTGAAAGTTGCCAGAGATGGGGAGGATCGTATCTCAGCAGGGAGCGCATTCCACAATCTCGGGGCAGAATATTTTTCTCTCTTGAGGATTTCTTCTCATATTATACTTGGGAAGGACATTTGGGAATCAGATTTGAATATGTCCAGTGAAAGCTCTAGTAATAAAAGTCAAGGAGCACAGTGAAAAAATGGGACTACGACTAAATGTAAAGATGACAACAGGTACAGCAACCAGCCTCAGAATTGACAATGAAGACATTGAAGTGGTGGATAGCTTCTGCCTTTTAGGATCGACCATCAACAGTCAAGGATCCAGCAGTCAAGAAATACGCCACAGACTAGCACTTGGTAGGGGTCCAATGAAGGCGTTGGAAAGGGTATTTAGATGTCATGACGTGTCTACACCTACAAAGATTAGAATCATTCGGACAGTGTTTTTTCCCATGACATTCTATAGATATGAAAGCGGGACTTTGAAGAAGCCATATAGAAAAAGTATTGACGCTTTTGAACTTTGGTGCTGGAGAAGACAATACAGAGTCCTAGGGGACACCATACAAAAGTTCAGATTTTGAAGAAGAACAGTCTCCGAGGGACACCATCTGGAACCTGCCCGAGAGGCTGGAGTGGAACCACTTGTAAATCTGTTAGCTCGGCTAACCCAACAGGATTTACAACCCCCTTCAGCACTCCCCCTGTGAGATAACAGAAAGCAGCAGCAAAACTGCAAGAAGGAAAAGAAAAGGGCTCACAATGAAAATAGTAAACGAATTAAGTCCCCTGAACTGAACTAGGTACCCCCCTCTAACAATAACTGGAACAGTGCCTCACTCCCAACCCCCTCAGACGCTCCAGAAGGATACTATGGTCGATAGTATCGAAAGCCACAAAGAGGTCCTAAAGGACCAACAGAGTCACACTCATAGGAACACAGGATGCTGCCATATACTGAATCAGACCATTGGTCTACATCTGCTGGTAACCTCCAGACTGGATTACTGTAATGCGCTCTATGTGGGGCTGCCCTTGTATGTAGTCTGGAAACTACAGTTGGTTCAGAATGCGGCAGCCAGGCTGGTCTCTTGGTCATCTAGGAGAGACCATATCACTCCCCTATTGAAGGAGTTACACTAGCTGCCGATATGTTTCTGGGCAAAATACAAGGTGTTAGTTATAACCTATAAAGCCCTAAACAGCTTGGGCCCTGGGTATTTAAGAGAACATCTTCTTGGTTATGAACCCCACCGCCCATTGAGATAAACAGGAGAGGGCTGTCTGCATTTGCCACCAGCTCGTCTGGTGGCTACTCGGGGACGGGCCTTCTCCGCTGCTGCCCTGAGGCATTGGAATGCGCTCCCTAGTGAAATAAGAGCCTCCCCATCTCTGACAATTTTTTAAAAGTCTTTAAAGACGCATCCGTTCACTCAGGCTTTTAACTGATATAGTTTTGATTGTTTTTAATGTTGTTTTAGAATATGGTTTTACAAATTTTAAATTGTTGTGTTTTAAATTTCTTGGTTTTGTTTTTAACTAATGTTTTAATGTTGTTTTTATCTTCTTGTAAACCACCCAGAGATGTAAGTTTTGGGCGGTATAAAAATGTTAAATAAATAAATAAATAAATAAATAAATAAGAAAGGAGGCACCCAGGCCAGCAAGCTCTTGTCCTCAGCTCCTAAAAAGACCAACAGCCCAAGACAACAGTGCTTTTAATCATATGTAATTTCTTTGTTTTTTAATATTGTAAACCGCTTTGGGTGCCTTTGTCAAGGCAGAAAGGCAGTATAAAATTGCAACCAACCAACCAGCTACCTCAATATGCTACCTAGCAGCCTAAATTTGGCTTCCAGGAGCTCCCCACAGTATTTCCCAACATCGTTGGTGCCAACGTGCACGACAGCTGACTCCTCCCCAGCCCTGCCTATCTAGATGCTGTGTGACGTCCGCAACCTTCGCACCAGGAGGGCAAGTCACTGTGTGGTCTACACACGGGTCACGGACCCATCTCTCTGTGCCCCAAATGATCAAATCATCCACTACTAGGAGGCCCCCAACACCCGGATGGGCGCATCACCCAAAGAAGGGGTCCCTCCTAAGGGAGTGTTTCCCTCTTCCTCAGACCGATGTCCTCCTTCCCTGTGACTTTCACTCTCCATGAGAGCAGAAGTGCTGTCAGCCTGGCAGTGGGATGCCTCTACCACATCCCTGAAGAGGTCTCCTCCACACAACTCTCTGCCTCTCTGAGCTTCTCCAGGTGAACCACCTTGGCTTCAGGGGAACTAACTTGTTCCCTGAGAGCCAAGAGCTCTTTGCACCGAGTGCACACCCAGGACTTCTGCCCCTCAGGCAGACAGTCATACCTGTGACACTGTGCAATACTTTAGGAAGCACACACACACCCCTGCTGGCATTCCACTGTCATAACTTGTTTGATTGGCTACTTACAGTATACTAGTGGGGCTGGGCACAGAGCATCTGCGCCTCTAGTTGGGCCCAGCCGCCCCCACCCCCACCCCATGCTGGCATGCTAGGCTTTCTGGCTTGCTGGCCAGCTGACCGGCTGCAAAACCCCCCCCCCATTATCGGCCCCCCCACTTCCTGGCTTCCTCTGCATCTTGCCTCCTTTTCCTGTTGGCTAGGCCAGGGCCCGCCACCGCCGCCGCCTCCTCACCCTGGTGGCCAGGACAGGCCGTCCCACCACCACCTCCCGTCACCACCTCTGGGCGGCCAGTCCAGGGCCCGTTGCCGCCTCCTCACCCTGGCAGGCGGGTCAGGGCCAGGCCATCCCGCTGCCACGTCCTCTTCCTGGCCAGTGGGGCTTTGCCCACCAGCCACCCACTGGCTGGCCACCCACCCACCTCCTCAAACTCCTTGCCGTGCCTGTTGCCTCCTCTCTCGCAGCCAACCAAGTCCCTGCCGCTCCTGAAGCAGCGAAACTCCTCGCCAACAGTTGCCAAGCTTGAACTGTGGTGCGCTCTCGCGAGAGATTGCCACAGATCCCCATGCATCCCAGACCGGACCATCTTCAAGAATTAATTATATAGATAGGGCTTGTTCACCTGAAGCAGTTGTCAGTTAATTAAAGGTTTTAAGCTTGATCTCCAAGAAAATTACAAAAGTTGGGTAGTACTCACCTTATTCCTGTGCTGGGTGTATCATTTGTGATGAAGGGGGACCACTTGTCTGCCTCCCCACCGAGTTCCCCACCACTCTCCCCCTAACCTTCTGCAAAACACCTTTGATATCTGTTTGCAAACTCCTATTCGCAAAGTTCCAGATAACAAAGTTCCTCTGGTCTGAGCCTTGTATTCAAGATCAGCAGGCAAACTGACTCTCCTTAGGAATGTGACCCCTCCCACAAGCTGGAATGTTACTCACCTGGAATGAATCCCCCCACTCCAGCTAACGCCTCTGACAAACACACAAACTCTTCGAGCCAGCCAGAAATCAAACCCTAGGAAATTACCAGGCCTAACAAATTTTGTTTCTCTATTACTTTTTGTTTTCCTGGTGATTTATTTATTTATTTCCTTGCTGTGTTTCTTTGTTTGATATCTTCTTTAGGAGAAAAATACAAGTTTGTTGCCTTTTCCTCCTTCAAGAACAGCAGGCAAACCGACTCTCCTCAGGAGTGTGACCCCTCCCACAAGCTGGAATGTCACTCACCTGGAACGAATCTTTGGCAGTTCATGATTCCTGTACCATAATGATGTCATAGCGGAGAGGTATTCAGGGAAGGAAGGGTCTCTGGCGGATGTAAACCACCTGGTCACATTCCAAGTTAGGAGAGTAACTGGGTCTCCTGGTTGTCAAAGAGTTGTGTTGAGGGCTGGAGTCTGGGTGGAGATTTATTTATTTACTAAAATTGTCTTATATACCGCCTCCTCCAAAGACTCTCTGCAAAGGTACCAGCAGTACCCCGGGGGTAGGTGGGATGACTGTGGCTCCCAACCGGGGGGGGGGGGATTCTTGGGAAGGAGAGAATGCCAGTGTTTTTGGAACAGCAATCTATTTACAAGATATCTCAGTTGTGCAGGTGGGAAGAGGCAGGCCTGGCATGGACCCAGGTGCCAGTCTTTTGAAAAGCATTACTCCCCCTCAAAGCAAACTGATTCCCTTGGAATCTTGCCCCCATCTGCTGCAAGAATTTCAGACTTCTGTCTCCCTTCGTGGCTACATTCCAGCTCCAGCAGTTTCTCTGCAGTCACACATGAACACACACAAAGAACAAATCTCACCCTGGTTGTGCAAATCCAGCTGCCAGAAAGCACAAAAAGCCAGGAGTCTCTTCTGGCCACAATTGCCTATTAAAGGAATAGCTTTAGCTTACCACAGCCCAAGGCAATGCTGACAACAACCATATGTTTTACACACCTGTGAAAGGAAAGGCACCACCACCAGTTAAGAAGATCACACTTTAGTCAGGTATTCCGTGAAAGACACTCTTTATTTCTACATTTGCTTACAATGATTGTTTGCTTGACAAATATCTGTTAGGTGGGATCAAGCCTCCTCCATTACTTGTTGACCTACTAGGTCTTATTTAAGGTGATGCAAATAGATCTGAATGCACAATTCTTAGTGCTCACACATGATGGACTTACCAGTTTTTTTAGCTTACTCTCTGCATGGAAAGTATGCTGATGAGATTGCCTTGCTGTCTGTGTGCCCACCCATGTGTCCATGGTTTGCGCCAATTTGGTGCGTCTCTCCCAGCCTGGCTTCTGCGTGGGCGTGCATCCTTCAGAAGCGGCCTGCCTGCCTGGGTCCTGCAACAGCAAAGCTGAGGCTCCACACCCCGACTCTGGATGCGCCTCGGCGGCAACCAGCAGCGGCCCGCCACACTCCGGGGGCGTGGCCTCCGCGCTGAGTGACAGCCGCCCCGCCCCCGCCTTTGTTCCTGTACGGGCCCAAGAGCGCCCTTGAGGTCGCAACCAATCAGAGGCCGGTTCTATACCGTCGGAGGGAGGCGGGACGACGCTGTTGATTGACATCAGGCTCCGCCCCTGGAGTGCTCTGGACCGAGCGACTGGCACCCACCTCCGCCAATAGGAACAGTAAGGGTGGAGAAAGTCCAATCGCTGACCTCGGAGGGCGGAGCCACTGGCTCTTGTTGTCGTCCGACACACTCGAGCGAGGAGAGCAGATTTGATCGCTTTGCTCGCCTGGAAGGAAGGGAGGCGGCAGCGGCAACTCGAGGGCTCGATTAGTCAGCAACGGCGTCCCCATTAGTCGGGGACATGTCGAGACGGGCGGGGCCCCGGAGGGCCGCTTGGAGCAGGCGGACGGCGGCTGAGGCGGTGGCGACGGCGACGCCTGGCTCGAGTTCCCTCCGGAGATTGCCTCGCTCGACGGCGCGGCTCAGCCCCTGAGGAGAAAGCGGTCCGCGGTCAGTCCCTGGGCGGCGGCGGCGGCCTCCGAGTGGCGGGACTACCCTTCCCGGCATGCCCTGCGCCGAGGCGGCCCCCGCTAAAACGGCCCGAGCGTGCGCGGGGCATCCTGGGAACGGGAGTCTCTCGGCAGCTCAGGCGGGGGAGGGGCGGCGCGCGGCATTCTGGGAGGTGTAGTCCTCTCCGCTGGGCACCACCAACGCCCTCCTCCGGCTGGCAATCCGTTGAACGAAGGAGCGGCAGGAATCCACTTAGCCAGCTCAGCCTGCCGGCTTGGGATGGGGCTGCCGCTCCGAGGCAGAGTCCCTGTTTCGCCTGCAGGAAGCCCCAGGCCCAGTCCCTGGCAGGGCAGCATCTCTGGATAGGGCTGGGAAAGTGAATCCCTGGAGAGCGGCTGCTGCTGCCGCCGCCGCCCAGAGTCCAGCCGGGGTAGGCAGCCTTGGACCCTCCAACTGCTTTGGAACTCTGACTCCCATCATCACCCCCAGCTGCGATCCATCCATGGTCAGCCACAGTGGGAGTGAGTGCCCGAGGCTGGACCGAAGGACTGACCTGGAAGAAGGCCTCTTCCTCTGGCCCTCCTGCCTCCAGGGCTTTGAGCTGCCAGCCAGCAGCGTCAACTACTCCACTGAGCTGCTGCACTAGCTGCTCCGAGGGTCTCCTTTCTGCTTGGGCTGTGCAGCAGCCCCCAGTTTGGGGTGATCCTCTTGCAGGGCATTTCGGCTAGAGCTCTAAAGACTGCTTAGCAGCATCCTTCCCTTCCCAGACCAGAGACGGCTTTGGTGCCATCTCAGCCTGGACCCCTTGAGGTGTGCAGCCTCTGTGGCTTGGCTTGCTTACGGAAGGAGAAGCAGCAGCAGCATGAAGGTCGATGCCTCTGGCTTTAACCAGCCTCCGCCAGGGTCGAAGGAATTTGTTTCCACCGGTGTGGTGCTGGCCACCAGCTTGGATGGCTTGAAGTGAGGCTTAGACAAATGCATGGAGGGCAGGGCTATCCCTGTGAGTGTGCTTCTGAATCCCAGTTGCAGGGAAGCAACGGGGGGGGGGGGCACACTTTCATCTCCCAAAGGAGAGAGAAGCAGGGTGCTGGACTAGATGGGCTTTGGGCCTGATCCACGAGACCCTTCGTGGTGACTTTCCTCTTCATCTTAAAGTGCACACATTGCTTTTCCATAAAAATGCAGTGTTTTGCTTTGAGCCCTGGCCTCAGTGAGCCCTCATGCTGAAGGTAGTGGACAGAAATGTGGAGACCCAGAGAAGAGCTCCACACAGGGTGAGGCTTGCCTTCTTGTGAAGGTCTCCATTTGCTACAGAGGCAGAATCTGTGGTCATCCTTCAGTCGCTCCAAGCTTTGGGCTGCTTTCTTTGCCTAACTTCCTGGCCCATCTACCCCCCAAAGGGAGCCTTCTCTTCCCTACAACTTGTACCCCCCCCCTCCTAGAACTGCTGCTGCTTTCCAAGTGCACTTGGCCTCCTGTAAAGGGCACGCAGAGCCTGACCTTGGCTTGTGCTCTGCAGCATGGGCCTGCCAGCCTCCTTCTCAGACCCCCAAGCTGCCCTTCTTGTGTGTGCTGGTCTTTGGAGGCAGGCTCTGGTCTCGGCAGCATGTTGCTTTCTCTTGCTCCAAGTGTCTCTCCTCTTGCTTGTCCTTGGACCAGGACCAAAGTTGGGAGCAGCAGGAACAGTGTGTCCCTGCGGGTTACATCTCCAGGTTAAACAGCTCTTCCAGTTCTAGAAAAGGAATTTGCAGGGTTTCTGCTGGCCCAAAATCGTCGTGTTAGTTTTTCAAATTGGCTTTTTAATCTGTGGGATATTGTGACTGACTCCATATACAGAACTGCAGCTAGTTCAAGATGGGGAATTGTTGTTGTTACAAGACAGACATGGCAGGCAGTGTGGGTGCTCCCTTCAAGAGCCCCAAGGCTGCTGCTCCCTCAGGACTTCCCCTAACTCAGGCTGGGCTTTCCTGATCCCAACTGCCCTGTGATGACTTAAGTCTGGGGTTCCCCATAGAAGGCACCAGGACCCCTAGAGGGACTTGAAAATATCCCAGATGGCACTCGGGGCCCTTCCCACTGCAGGTGGCATGTTCTCATAAGAACAGCCCTGCTGGATCAGGCCCAAGGAAGCCCATTTAGTCCAGCATCCTGTTTCACACAGTGTCCCACCAGATGCCCTTGGGAAGCCCACAGGCAAGAGCTGAAAGGAGCATGCATTCTCTCCTGCTGTTACTCCCCTGCAACTGGTATTCAGAGTCATCCTGCCTCTGAGGCTGAAGGTGGCAGTTAGCCCTCCGACTGGTAGCCATTGATACACGTCTCCTCCATGAAGTAATTCAAACCCATCTTAAAGCCTTCCAGGTTGTTGGCTGTCACTACATCTGGTGGCAGAAAATTCCACAAGTTGATTATGCGTTGTGTGAAAAAGTACTTCTGTTTGGTAGTCCTAGATTTCCCGGCAGTCAATTTCATGGGATGACCCCTGGTTCTAGTGTTATGGGAGATGGAAAAGAATTTCTCTCTCTCCACACCATGCATGATTTTATAGACCTCTATCATGTCTCCCCGCAGTCGTCTTTTTTCTAAACTAAAAAGCCCCAGGTGTTGTAGTCTTGCCTCATAAGAAAGGTGCTCTAGGCCCTTGATCATCTTGGTTGCCCTCTTCTGCACCTTTTCCAGTTCTACAATGTCCATTGTGACCAGAATTGAATGCAGTACTCCAGGTGTGGCCACACCATAGCTTCGTATAAGGGCATGATAATATAAGTTTTACTTTCAGTCCCATTCCTAATGATCCCTAGCATGGAATTGGCCTTTTTCACAGCTGCCATGCACTGAGTCGACACTTTCAACAAGCTGTCCACCATGACCCCAAGATCCTTCTCCTGGTCAGTCACCGACAGCTCAGATCCCATCAGCCTATACTTGAAGTTGGAGTTCTTCGTCCCAATGTGCATCACTTTAAACTTGCTGACATTGAACCGCATTTGCCACTTTGTCGCCCATTCACCCAGTTTGGAGAGATCTTTTTGGAGCTCCTCACAATCCGTTTTGGATTTCACTACCCCAAAGTAGTGAAATTTTGTATCATCTGCAAATGATATCAAACAGTATCATTTGCAGGTTGAGGTTTCATACCAAATGATACCTCAACCGTGAGTTTGCTGCCGAAGGGGTGGGGGAGGGTGAAGACCCTTCTCCTGCTTCTGATTTGCTGGCTACATGCTGAGGCTCAAATTGGCATGGAGTATCCCCACTGAAATTAATACTTGTCCCATTAACTTCAGTCAGACTGCTTGTGAGTAACTTAGTGTGGATGGGTGAGGAGAGTGGCAAGCAGAACCTTTAAATTTGAGGAGAGCAGGTCGTGATTTAAGGCAACGTGCTGGTGCCATGACTGGGTACTTGGGACGGACGCCACTGCTGCAGGAAGCTGCGTGCGGCGGCAGAGAGCAGGGAAGGACCGGCTCTCCTCGTATTTAAAGGTCCCACTCGCCGCTCCCTTCCCCGCGGCACCGAACCAGTGCCCGGACTTCAGTTCATGCACATCCGCACTGGATGGGAGCCAGTGCCTGTGGTAGCTTGTCTCATAAGTGTAACGTTGGAAGTCTGTGTCTACACCTGTGTTTGTAGGTGTCATGTTAGCAGTACAAACGACTACAGTCTGGCTCATTCTATAAGCAATCTGGTTGAAATTAATGGGATAAGTTTAATGGAATATGGGGTCTCATAACTGTAATACTTAACGTCTAAAAATTTATGTAGTAAAGTTAGGGGGAAAGAAATGCGGTCTTTTGCAAATTAGAAAAAACTTGCACAGGAAATCTTTCCAGAACCTTTTACCAATTTGGACTTTTCTTTGGTGCTGCCTGGAGGCTTCCAGAGGAGGGGCTGAGCAGAGATCCAAATGCTGATCTGTTCCTGGGGAGTGGCGGTTATTGCTGGCAGAGGCGCTGCTAGCCCTGAAGGCCACCTCCTTGCCGTGCATGTGGAGCCTGCGCTGAGTACAGCGCCCCCATATGGAGCCGGGGGGGGGGGGCAGCAGAGCCCTCCTTGGAGCAGGAGGAGCAGCAGCTGATGGCCCTTCCTCTCTTTCCAGGAAGTTGCAGCCTCCTAGCTGTGGCACTGAGCCTTGTTCTGGCACCAGGAGGAGACACGACAATGAAGCTGTTGGAAAACTCCAGTTTTGAAGCCATAAACTCCCAGCTGACAGTGGAGACGGGCGATGCACACATCATTGGCAGGTGGGGTGGCAAGAGGGCCCTGGGAGTGGGGACAGTCCTCCTTGCTAACTTTGACGGAAGGGCTTCCTGGCTGCTGGGCCCAAAGCACCTGGTGTGGACCAGTCCGTCCATGGGAATGCAAATTCGGGCCAGGCTGAACTCTGGCCATGTTAGCAGGGAGCATCAAGCCCAGGTGGGGTGGGGTGGGGTGGGGTGGGGGGTTTAAGCTCTCCCAAGAGGTGCTGAGGGAAATGCCAGGCCTGGGGGAGGCCGAGGAGCAAGGCCGGGCGGGGAAGGTCTGACCTCCAAGGAAATGGGGCGGGAGGCCGGAGGAGGCACCTGGGAGAGAGGAGCTCTGGAAGCGGGAGTGGCAAGAAAGGCTGCCAGCTGGACGGGGCTAGCGGGCCAGGAAGCCTGTGGGCAGAAGGCAAGCTTCCACTGGGCCCACTCGCCTGCCTGTGGGTGGGAAGCGAAGGGGCCCTGCCGTCAGTGAGTCTGGGGAGAAGGCGGCCTGGGAGGGGGCAAGCTGCCTGCCTGCAGAGGGGCCTCCAGGCGTGGAGAGGGAAGCAGTGAACAGCCCGACTTCTGCAAGCCGGCTGCCCTTGGGGGGCGCGTGGCTGGAGCCTGCTTGCTCCAGGCCCAGGAGGAGGAAAGCGGGAGCAGGCCAGACCCTTTGCTCCCACCAGGCCCAGCTCAAGCTGCTGCTGCTGGGGAAGCCCTCGGTGGCTGGCACCAGGGGGCCAAGGGCCACCTGCTCCCCCTGGGACCTGTCCGGTCTCTCTTGGGATGGCCCTCCTCCTGCTTCCAGAGGTGGGGGGGGGTTGATGGTGACGGAGAGGAGCCTGCTCGGCAGTCGTGCCCAGACGCTGGAAGCCCCTCCCTGGGGAGGCTGCTGCTTCCTCTCCCCTTTGAGTCTGAGGACGCAGCTCCGGCTGGTTGTGTTCTGTAGAGCTGGGGGGTGGGGAGGGCCAAGGGGAGCGGGCGTTGATCCCTGCTGCCCGTTACTTGCGCCTGTTGCTGATTGCTGGCTAGCCTCCTTCGGGTTGCTTGGGCTTTCTTTGCTTTTTCCAGATGGCTTTGTCTCCTGGATGCCCTGGGCTGGGCCTTCCTGAAAGCTGCACTTCAGTTCTGTGGTGCAAAGCTTGGGCATGCCCGCGGGCTCGACGACTCGGAAGCCAGAGAGAAGCTGCTGCTGCTTGGCCAGCTGCCTCCCTCTTGCAGCCCTCTGGGCACCTGCAGCTGGCAGGGCAGAGATGGGGATCTGGCTTCCTTGTGTCTTCAGGGGGTGCTTCTCATGGGCCAGCTGCTTCTGGGCCTCTTGGGGTGGCCCGTGGCGTGTTCTGCCGCTTCTCGGGGTCTCCTGGTGCCCTTGGCAGCCACTGCCCCCAGGGCTCAGAGCTTCCGGTCTCCCTGCAGGATCGAGAGCTACTCGTGCAAGATGGCCGGGGACGACAAGCACCTCTTCAAGCAGTTCTGCCAGGAGGGCCAGCCCCACGTCCTCGAGGCCCTGTCGCCGCCCCAGACCACAGGCATCAGCCCCAGCAGGTAAGAGGGGCCTGCTCATATGGCAGCCCAAGAGGCTCTGATTCTCAGAGTGGTGGGGAGGGAAGCCCCTCGCAGGCTTGACCTCCCTGTGGGCCTTCCTCTCCCCAGCCCCTCCTCCTCCCTGTGCAGCTTGTGGGTCGTCCTAGAGCCTGATGGGAGGGAGCTCCTTGGCAGTGGCAAGGCCTCCTGCCGGCTCCTCCCAGGTGGCAAGTCAAGAGGGCGGGGCAGCTCCTGATGGACCCCCCCCCCACACACACACACACGCTCCACTGGCTGGTCGACTCCAGCCCAAGCTGGGCCGGCTGTGTGCGAGAAGAAGAGGCAGCCGCCGGGGGTGTGCTCTTGTCTCCCAGGCTCAGCAAGAGTCAGAGTGGCGACGAGGAGGGGCCCCTCAGCGACAAGTGCAGCCGCAAGACCCTCTTCTACCTGATTGCCACCCTCAACGAGTCCTTCCGGCCGGACTACGACTTCAGCGCTGCCAAGAGCCACGAGTTCAGCCGGGAGCCGAGTCTCAACTGGGTAGGGGCTCGGGGCCGGAAGCCCTCCAGGGCTGCCCGGGTGGCGGCGTGGCTTCTCCTGGTGGTGTTTGCGGCGCCTCCCTCTCCCCGTGGGAGCGCTGCCACCCCCGCCACAAAAGCCTGACGTGGCAGCCAGACATCCAGGAGAGCAGACCCAGGGGAGCCTTCCCCAGGCTGCAGACTCCACTCCCTCCCCCCTCCCCTGCCAGGCCCAGCGTCAAGAGGGCGCTTGGGTCCCGGAAGAGCTCTTGGCTGGCCCCTCCCTCCCTCCCCGGCTCTAGGCAGGGGCCCTCCTGGCCAGTCTTTGCAGAATGCCTCTCTGTTCAGGGCTGTGGCCAGGAGTGGCCGATCCCTCTCCAGCCGGAGACCTCCTCCTCCTCCTCCTCCCCGGCCTTGGTCCTGGAGCGGATCTTCCCAGCTCCAGCCGGTCTGCCTCTTGCCCAAGCCGTGCAGTGAAGGGCTGCTGGGCTGCCCCCACACAGGTCTGCCAGCGCTTGGCTTCTCGGCTTGTGCCAGCCCACCTCCTCTTCACCTTGGCTGCTGCAGGGCCCTTCCCTTGCGTAGCAGGGACACACACACACACCCGCACCCGCCCACCACCGCCCCGCCTCCGCCAGCATTCCTGGGTCTCTTCCAGGTGGTGAATGCCGTGAACTGCAGCCTCTTCTCTGCCGTGCGGGAGGACTTCACTGCTCTGAAGCCCCACCTCTGGGACGCCGTGGACCAGGAGATCTGCCTCTCGGAGTGCGACATCTACAGGTGGGCCTTCTGGGGGCTGCTTGGCGGGAGAACTTCCTTCCAGGCTGCTGCTTGGGTGGGCGGAGGGCAGCAGGGGGCTGCAGAGCGGCTGCCCCACAACGTGCCCTTTCTCTCCTCCTCCTCCTGCTGCTGCAGCTACAACCCAGACCTGGACTCGGACCCCTTTGGAGAAGAGGGCAGCCTCTGGTCCTTCAACTACTTCTTCTACAACAAGCGGCTGAAGCGGATCGTCTTCTTCACCTGTCGCTCCATCAGGTCAGTGGGGGGCTCTGCCAGGCTGGTGGGAGCCCCGCCTCTGCTCCACCCTGGTGCTGTGGGACCCCCCCCCAAGGCCTGGGGGCAGAATGGCTGCCAACAGGGGGCTGCTCTGTCTCCCCAGTGGCTCCATGTACCCTCGCCCCGAGGCTGGAAATGAGCTGGAGATGGACCTGAGTGAGGATGACGCGGAGGAGACGGCAGACGCCTGTGAGAAGGACGGGGGCAGCATTGAGGAGGACAGGTGAGTGAGCTGGGGCCGGGGGGGTGCCCTCCTCCCCGCCAGCTGCTGGGAGTGCTCAGAAACACGCTTCCCCTCCTAGGGTGCCCCCCCACCCCACCCCGCGGCCCTGGCTGGGGACTGCAGGATGCTCGCTGCTGTGCCCGGGAGGAGAGTAGCTCTGTGGCGGGCGGGGGGGTGCGCTGGGGAGCTCTGAGGGCCTCCTTTGGGCTTCCTTCTTCTGCAGGAGACAAGTGATCTGCATGTGAGGCCCCAGGCCCTGCTCCGCCCGGCTTCCTCCGCCCAGCCCAGCCTGGTGTTGCTCTGCCCACCGCCCTGTGAATGCTGCGTGATTCATCATCGGTGCCTCTGGACGCCCGGATGCTGCCAGCCCGCCCGCCCGCCCCCCTGGCCTCTCCCCTCTGGCTTCTGGGTCCTGGACGCTGACGTGTTGGCGCCCCTTGCAGCCTTCCCCACCCCACCTCACCCCACCCCATCCTCTGGGATGGCCGGCTGTTGCTGACTGGGACAGGACCATCGTGAAGCACTTTCCATTCCAGACAGCGGCAACCCTCACTCTGGCTTGTTCATCGCTCCAGCAGCCATGGAGTGTGTGTGTGCGTGTGCGCGCGCCCCCTTTCCTCGTGATGCTGCTCCCCCGCCCCCCACTGTGGACTGACTGTGGGAAGCGTCCGCCCGTCTCGAGGGTCTCTTGGGGCCCCTCCTGCCCCCAGCTGCAGCTCCTGGCCGCTCTCCTCCATGTGCTGATGCTGCAGCATGCAAAGAACTGGACAACTGCCGGTTGAACTGCTGGAACTCCCTGCCCCCCCCTTCTTTTTAACCACACAAGATCCTTGGCACTGAGCAAGCTGAAGCTGGACTGGCAGGATTGGGCCTTTGTCTGGGCCTCCTCACAGTATTGCTGCTGCTGTCTCTCCCCCGCCCCCCCCCCCCGGCTCATAGAGTTTATTTTTGTATTCATGCCCCAGAGCCTTGGCTGGCCTCTCCTCTGCCCCACGCTTCCCCGCCACTACAGGCTTCCTGCCTGCCTCCGTGGTCCTCCTCTCCCCCTGCTCCCCTGGGTCCTCAGGAGCTTTCTGCACCTCCTCCACTCCAGAGGATGAGGGGGGCTGGTGCTATCGGAGAAGGAGGGGGGCTCTTCCTTTCCCAAGGGCCAAGCTCCCACCCCCCCCCAGACTCCCCCCTTTCCCTCCCTCTCCCCACCAGCCCTCGCTCTGCTGTGCTGTTGGGAAGCCTCTCCGCTTCCCTGCTGGGCCCTGGTCTTGCTCTGGAGCCTCTCCTCCCGGAGGCTGGAGGCCGGGGAGCCTTTGCTGCCTGCCCAAAGAGGCTGCCCTTGTGGCCATGCTGCTCAGTGGCAGCTGCGCGCTCCAATGGCCGGCTCCCCGCCACCCGCAAGGCCCACCACCCGCCCCCTCCCTCCCAGCTGAGGCTCTGGCCCATCCCTGACTGACTGCAGAGACAGACTCTCCCCCCCCCCCCCGCTGGCGTTTCCCTGCTTCTGTTCCTCCCTGCGGCTGGCAGCAAGCCAGTGGGGCCCCCTCCCCACGCCTCACAGGGCTTGTTGGCCCCCTCCTTTCTTCAGCTGTGTTGCCAAGCAGTTTCTTGTTGCAGCTATAAAGGTGTTTTTCCCCCCCCACCCTCCTTCTACTCCTCCTTTGTGGGACCCCACATGAGCCAGGCTGGAGGCTCTGCTCTGCTTAGGCAGGGAGGCCGTGGCCTTAGGAAGGGGGCCCCTGGCTTGGCCAGGCCAGTCTCATTCCATTTGCGGGGAGGGCGGAGAGTGGGGGCCCAACCCCCCCCCTCCGATCTCTCTCTGATTATTTTGCCGCTGCTGTCAGGATGGGCAAAACCTGCAGGAGGAGGAGGAGGAGGAGAGGCCGGGGCTGCCCCCCCTGCCCTCTCCCCACAGCCCTCCTGCTTTGCCTAAGTGGGACAGGCTTGCCAGGGGCACCCCTCCCCAGCAGCAAGGGGAGCAAGAAGCGGGGCCGGGGGGGGGGAGGCAGCCTCTTGGCTGTCTCTCTGCTGCTGGGGAAGGCGGCTTCTGCCTGGAGGTTCTCTTCCAAGGACTGGTTGGTCTCATCCAGCAAGGGGGCGGGGGGGGCCTGGAGCGTCCACCTTGCCGTCTTCTTCCTACTGCTGGGGCGAGGAAAGAGCTCGGCTCTAAAGGAGGAGTGAAAGGCTGCAGCCTCGCCAGTGTTGGGGGAACAGGGTCTCCTTCACACCCAGGGACCCCAAGTGGCAGGAGGGAAGTTGCTGCAGGGAAGAGACACCCCCAGGGTGGCTTGTGGAAGGAAGGTCATCTTCACTGTGCTGGGAGGGAGGGCAGCCATGACACAAGGGCTTGGATTAGTTGGCTTAGTCCTAGGATTCTTCACCCCCCCCCTCGCCCCCGTAAGCGGCAGGGCACAAAGCCGCCTGTGGGGCAAGCTTAGGGCTCTGCTGTGTCTTTGGGGGGAAAGCTGAGAGTTTCTAGAGGAAGAAGTCCTGAGAAGAAGTTAGATGCAAATATTCCCAAACAGATTTGCCTGAGTGAGAATTTTGTATTGTTCTGAACATCTATAGACTGCTTTTCAGTAACAGGTTCTCAAAGCACTTTGGGGGGGGGGGGCGTGAGGAGATGGCTCCCTATCCGACAAGGGGTGGGTGGGTGTCACATTCTAGAAAGAAGCACAAAGTGGGCCCCAGCAACAGGCACAGGAGGGATGCTAGGCAGGGGTGGGACAAGGACAGTCCCGTCCCCCCCCCCCGCTAAATATCCGTGGATCTCCGCTCTGGAAGGCGCATCTTGACTCAGAAGGGGTTGGACTGACTTGGACCTTGCTTTTTCTGGAAAAGCACGTTGTGTGGAGAAGACTGAATGAGAAGTGTGGCCCTCACAGAGCTGCCCCGGGGGCCTCTCCCTCTTCAGTGCCCACCCACCCCCGCTGTGGGGCATGTTTGTCTTCAGTGGCCAGGATGGGAGAAGTGGCTTCTCTCAAAGGGAAGGATGAGAAGCAACTTGGGCTGCTATCCAGCCAGAGCCCTTCTGGTAGGGAAGACTAGCCAAGCCGATTTTATCTGGAGGATGTCCCAGTGCATTTCAGACAGATCTAAAGAACTAAAGTAAGTACTACCCCTTTAAGTTTGGAGAGAGTTTAAACTGGTGAATTGGGAGGGAGGTGGGGGGGGGAGTAGCTCTGTCAAAGAAGGGATGGAATCTAACCAGCTAGAAAAGTCAAAGGACCAGAGTCCTCATCAAATTCCCCTCTGGGGGTGATGGATTGTTAGGGGACACACTCTCACCCTCCAGATGAAAACACCCAGGGTGACCTGGACTTGGGGAAGGAATCGGGGAGGCATAGAAGAGAGGCAGAGTTGTAAGAATGGGCAACTTCAATTACCCATTATTTCAAAGTTATTAAAATAACTTTTAATTTGGAACTCATTAAAAATGTAATTTAAGATGTGGTTTGAGCCTGGTCTTAACTTGTTTAAATTAAATTTGGTTAATTTTATTGGTCTTATTTTACATTGTATCTTTTTATTAATGTTGCGAGCCACCCCAAGCAGTAATGTACTGGAGGGGCAGGGTATAAATATTTTAATTAAATAATAAAAATAGCCTCACATAGACTGGGTAAATTCACATTCAGGTAATGACAAAGTGGCCAGATTTTTAGATAGGCTACATGACTGTGCCTTCGAACAGTTGGTCATGGAACCAACCAGAAAGAAAGTGAGTGTGATGGTTGGGACCTGGTGCGAGGTGTCAGTGTTGTGGAACCTTTTGGGGATCAGGGAGCATTGTGTGATCCAGCTCAATAGATATGCGAGTGGAGACATGCCTGGAAAGTCCAATATGGACACTGGATTTCAGAAGAGGAAACTTCTCAAAAATGAAGGGACTGGTGAAAGGGAAGCTGGAAGGGAAACTGAGTCATATCACTCCAGAATGCATGAAGTTTATTTAAAACCACAATAATGGAAGAATAGTCCCCTGCTAAAGAGAGACCTTTTTAAAAAGTGGTGATTTTCTTTAGCAGGGGGAGAGCAACTGGACCTATCCATCCCCAGCACATCACCCTTCCAGTGGCTGTTGCTGGTGTCTCTTTGATGTTTCTTTTTTAGATTGTGATCCCTTTGGGGACAGGGAACCATTTTGTTAGTTTAAATCAATGTAAACCACTTTGGGAACGTTTGTTGAAAAGCAGTATATAAATATTTGTCATATTTGTTATACATAGCAAAAAGAAAGAAAGGTATCGCCAAGTTCAGGAGGATGCCAGCATGGCCAACAGAGTCAGGGAAGCTTTAAAAAGTATAAGACGTCATTTGGGCCAAATGAAGAGAACAGTGTAGAACATATACTCTGGCAAAAGAAATACAAGGGATGCTGTGTTGGGGTTACTCTGTGCTTTCCAGGGATCCACCCTCAGTAGAGAGATTGCTGTGATCCCATTTCAAGGTAGGCTGCCACCAGTTGAAGACTGATCTAAAGCCACTGACCAGGCTCAGACAGGGCTTCAACATCTAGAGTTGTCTGGCTTGGCTCTTACAGGCACTGTACAGCCAGAGTTTGCACAACCCAGCTCTAGACAAACAGTATATTAATCTAAAAACAGCTCAGCAGAAGCGCATGACCTTACGAGGCACATGGGGGAGAGTTTTGCAAGGAATCCTCCAGGACCTTTTAAACTGGACGGAAGCCACTTCTCAGTATGTGACATTTATTGAAAAAACAAGGGTTGCCCACAGAACAAGGAATTGGGGGGGGGGGATGGGGAGTAAAGAAAGGCGAACACAGGAATCCAAAAGAAAACACAAAAATGTCACCTGTTTGTTTATTGTTACATTTATATACCACCTTTCATTAAAACAATCCCAAGGCGGTTTACAGCAAAATTTATCAAAACAAGATTGTAAAAAAGACACAATTAAAATATTAAGCTAAAAATATAAAACAAATCTGATTAAAAATTTAAACTAACGATCTAGCACTGAGTTTTGCCTTGGTCTAGCAGTAGGCAGGTCCTTGGCCGAAAGAGTGTTAATCTCTACAGTGTCTCCTCTTCTGGACACCAGTAGCAGGTGACATGACACCTGGTGACTGGCAACTGGTGTCAAAAGAGCTGGGGGTCTTGACCCGTGTTTCCTCTAAGGCGTGTGTCCATGCTCACCCAATTTTTGATATCTGCTCAGCTGATTTTGGATCCTGCTCAGGTTTAATCAGGAAGGTCCCACTCTGAATGCAGGTATGCACACACTGCCTTGATACTGTTGCCTAGAAAAAACTCATTCCACAGACAGAAGGAAAAAATTAGAGCATTGGTCTTGACCCCTATTTTATAGTGACAACTGCGCTAGTAGCCAACTCCACTTCCCAAGGCAAACAATTCCATAGATTAATTATCCAGCAAGAGAGAGGGTGCCGGCTGTCTCCCATCCCAGAGCTCTTGAGGGAAATGTTTGCCATCTGGGAAGCGTGGGGTGGTAGTAAACCTTCATTCCCCCATGGGTCATCCAATTTCTGCAGAGAGCCTGCCCAAATGGAGGTCTGTCTTTGTGCCCATAGCGTTGTGCTCCAGGTACTCTTAGGGCAGTCTGCACATACTTTGCACATAAGCACTAGGAGTCTGGCACAGCCTCGCTTGAGTTCCATATTTGTGTTGGCTATTTTGGAGAGAAACGCAAGAAACACACACCAAATTCCTTTATGCATTTATTTAGAAGGAAAAGGGGAACGTCTATAATAAAAAGCAATTATGATGATGATAAGTAGCCAGCTCACAATCAAACTACCCAGAACCAGGATGGGATTTTTTTTATTATTATTTTTTAAGCTGGCAAGAGGGATGGTAAAGGTAAAGCGTGCCGTCAAGTCGATTTCGACTCTTGGCACCCACAGACTAGCCCTGTGGTTCTCTTTGGTAGAATCCAGGAGGGGTTTCCCATTGCCGCTTCCTGCACAGTAGGAGATGATGCCTTCTTTCAGCTTCTTCCTATATTGCTGTTGCTCGATATAGTACCAGCGGGGATTCGAACCGGCAACCTTCTGCTTGTTAGTCCAGCATTTCCCTGCTGCGCTTAAGAGGGATGAGGATAGATTAAAAGCGAGTCCGTTCATGTATCGTGCCAGGGCAATTGCTGGACTATGCTTCGATGTTTGGGGTATGCAACTTCCCTGCACCCCCCCTCCCCTTGGCAAAGTGAGGAGGCTCAGCTCCCCCTGGTTCTCTCTCTCTCTCTGGTCCTCTGTTTTCCAGTCCTCTCCTGTTTTGTACCCCTCTTCTACATTGTATATCAAAGTCTATCACCCCACAGAGGCCTCCCCTCTGCCAGCTGCAGCGTGCCACAAACAAACCCCAAACGCCATTGTCCTTGAGCAAAAAAGAAAAAAGCCCCTGGTTTCTCTCTTTAGAGCAGGCCTTATGCAATTAATCGGAACAGAGAAGGAAGGAAGAAAAAAGGGAGGGTGTGGGTTCCAGGCTGATGCACACCTTAAACGCAATAAGCACAGCCAAGAGCAGACACTGGGGGGCAGTTGCTGAGGCACTTCACAGCCATGTCTCTAAGCAAGCAGCTCTCTTGACTTCATGGACACCTCTTTCTCTCATACCCACATACCCCACACATGCCTCTGACCATAGGGATTTGAGTGGTTCTGTTCATTTTGAAAAGTAGGGGGTGGCCTCTTTGTCCATTGCTTGGCCGAGAGCACTGACACTGGCAAAGTCTGTTGTGCGTTTCCTGTCCATCCCTCTATTGGAGAGGTGGGTCTGGCCCCGAGTTCACTTAAAGGGAATCCATGGCTGCGCGCACACTCCATTATTTTATTTTTACACTTCTATCCCACTCTTCCTCTAAGGAGCCCAGAATACATCATGGTTCTGTTTCTCCTCACAACAGCCCTGTGAGGTAGGTTAAGCGGAGAGATAAGCAACTGCCCTAGAGTCGCCCAGCAAGTTTCATGGCCAAATGCAGCAGAGTTGAACGCAGGTCTCGCTAGTCCTAATCCAACACTCTTAACTGCATAATGTCTGCATAGAGCTAAAGGGGTGGAAAGGAGCTCCATGTTTCTGTAGGCCAGGCGGCACCAGAGCCGAGCTGGGGGAGGCCGGCCGGCCCCTCTGTAGCAGCCGACTGGCCCAAGAGACCTCTGCACGTGCAGGCTGCAGCCACTCCAGGCCCTGCAGCAACAGGGACACCTCCTCCACCCTCCCTCCCTCCCCGCGCTCAGCTGCCCTGCCCTGGAAGGGCCTGCCCAAGGCGGCTCTGGGGCGGCCCAGGCCTGCTCCGGGAGCCGCAGCTGCAGGGAGGCCTGGCTTGGCGACAGAACGCTGTCTCCACGGCAACAGGCCTGGCCCAGGAGGTAAAGCCTGCAGGGCTGGGGTGGGCAGGGGGCCCAGCAGCGGGCCTCTCCTGGACGTCTCTGGGCCCTGCTCTTGTGCGGCTGCAGGCCTTCACAGGCGAGGGCGCTTTCCTCTCCAGGCTGGGCAAAGCCTCTGACAGGAAGAGCCTGCCCTGGGCTGGGCAGTTGGCAACCCTCCCTGCCCACAGATGCCGTGGCGCCAGTTGGCCCAGGAGCTGCTGCTCTGCCGGGACAGCCCTTGGGGGCCCTGCAGCTGAGAGGGCGCCGGCCAGGGGCAGCCCTCCAGCCCCACCTCAGCCGGGGCCTCCCTGGGCAGCCTCCGGCCAGCCACTCCCCCCTGCCGCCCGCAATCCAAGACGACTCCGAGGGGCCTGCTTGGCGGCGGGGTGGGGAGGAAGAGGTCTGGAGGGAAGCCCGGAGGCAGGGGGGTGGTGGTTGGGACAGGCTGCTGCCCGGTCTGTCTCCCCAACAGCCCCCGAGGAGCTGAAGAAGCCCCCCCCCTCTCTCTCTCTCTCCAGGGCCCCACCAGCCCACGCGGAGGGGCAGAGGAGAGAAGCCTGAGCCGCCCGGCTTCCCAAGCCCCCAGGAAGTGCCTTGAGGATCGTGTGCTAGGACTGCTCATGTGTGCAAAGTGCATGCCACTCTGTGTAGGTATAGAAGGCAGCCGCTGTGCATGCAAGCCAGTGGCCTGCTGATGCAAAGGCGGAGGAGGAGAGAGGGTTGCCTTCTGGTCTCCTGATTTCTCCGCCAGAATGATTCTAGACTAGCTGAGCCGGGCACAGGGCATCTCCACCTCTTTCCCACCGGACAGCACCTACTGTAGGTCACCCAGGCTGAGCTCTGTGGCAGAGTTGGGACCTGCACCTGGGTCTCTCTCTGCCTGCCAGGAGGGGGCCGCTTAAACGCCACACCAGTAAAGGGAAGCAAGCAGGGGCGCTGCGGTGGGAGGCAGGCAGGCAGGAGGGCAGCTGTGGAGGCAGGTGATGTGTGGCTCCCTGCCCCCCACCGGCCCCAATAGGGGGCACAGGCACCCAATGATAGATCCACCCCGCCGTGCATCGTGGTCTACACCTGAGGGCCAGGCCCAAGGTCTCCCGAAGGGTTGGAGTAGAAGACCCGACTCTGTCTAAAACACAAAAGAGCCTGCCTAGATGATGATGATGATGATTGATGGCAGCAACAGTAATAAGAAGGCAGTGTCCCCTTGGCAGAGCCACCTAATGGCGCAGCGGGGAAATGACTTGACAAGCCAGAGGTTGCTGGTTCAAATCCTCGCTGGTCTGTTTCCCAGACTATGGGAAAAACCTGTATCGGGCAGCAGCGACATAGGAAGGTGCTGGAAGGCATCACCTCCTACTGCACGGAAGATGGCAATGGGAAACCCCTCCTGTATTCACCCACAGGGCTCTGTGGTCACCAGGAGTCGGCACCTCCTCGACAGCACACTTTACCTTTACATAGGGACACACTAGAGCTCAAACATACCTGGATGTGGCACTTTCTGACTGAGAAGCTCTTCCGCCTCCTTAAGCCAGATGAGCTGAGGCCGATTGTGGTTACCCAGCAGTGAGGCAGGAGTGCTCTCTTGCTCTCTTCTCTGCCAGGTTCCAGGGCTCAATCTCTGTGCCACAAAGAAGTCCATCCCTTCCACGGCTGAGAATAGGCCTCGCTCTTGTGGGCTCTGGAAAGGTATTCCTTCATGTGGGTGAACTGCCTCATTCTCTCCTTGTGCGAATTGGAGAGGGATAAGCGGATCTATCTGGAGCAGAAAGACGGAGTTTTCAAAGATGGCAGGAATGCAGAGCAGCAGCTGTAAGTGGGTCCGGGGGCGATGCTGGGAGCTCAGCTTAGGGGCTGGAGTCACTTCCTTGGCTTGTACATCTTGCTTTGACCAGGAATGCTTTCTAAGGTTTGGCCCTCTCGGGAGCCTGTGTGGCTGCAGAGGGACAGTAAACGAGCACATCCGAGGGTTGGGGGCAGGTGGTGGTTTGCAGGCCTGTGGCTGCCTCCCCTTCTTCTCATTTCCTCCAGCAGCACCACAGGTGGGGAGACTGCCTTGCCAGTCACAGATGGGTGAGAAAAAGGAAGAGGAGGAGAAGCAGGAAGAGCCAGAGGCTCCACTGAGCATGCAGCAAACAAAAGGATCCCAGCTGTGGCACATGCTCCAGAAGGATTTTCGGCATTCTGTGGAAAAGGTCGGTTTCTGGGAGAGCTCATCTCTTGGGCCTGGGAGGGAGACCCTGGCAGAGCAGCTTCCAGATGAACATGGAAGTGCAGCAGGACAGCTCCAGGGATCAGGAGACACCCCTAGGCTCCGTGCTTGGCGTTGCCCAGGGGATGGCGCTCTGCCTGTTGCCAAAGGTGATTGCTCTGCATCCCCTGGAGGTATTCCCTGGCTTCACCCACAGGTGTTTCCAGGCCTAGACTCCGGTTCCAGTGGAAGAAAAGACCGGGCCTGTGGCCTGAGAGACCTGGCCTCCTCTTTCTCTCCCATCCCTGCAACTTCTTCTGCTTTGGCTTCCTAGTAGAATCTGAGGCAATGAGAGCACAGCTCAAACAAGATAGAGTAAGGGGGAATCTGGGATCCAATAGGGGCTTTTTTGCTACTCTCCTCGCCTTGCGCTCTCAGCTGCTTCCCATAAATATTTCTTTAAAACCTCCCAGATTTGCAGTTATCTGCCCCCTCTCCCAAACTGACCTTCACTAACATGTATCTCTCCACCTTCTGGGTGTTTAGGGTGTCTCTGTTTGTTATAGAAGTAGTAGTTAAGACCCCAAAAGGGTTCTGGTTGCCAGAAGCATTTGAATCTGAGAGCAGGAAGCCAGGGCCATGGAAAAGAAAATAGCTTTATTATTGAACATAAAACACACACAAAACAGAAGATACTACTTCAACATCTGGCCAAACTCTCTTTGTCCCAGCCAGGAAGGTAACAAAGATGTGGCCCAGGCACTCTTGTGTTGTTGCAGATTTCTAGGAAGGAACATCCACACTCCAAAAGCAGACCCTGGCGGGTGTGTGTGTGTGTGTGTGTGTGTGTGATATGAGGGGCAGCTTATGGCCTAGCCACCATTATCACCAGCACTCAGTCAGGACCAAGGGGAAGGGACAAGAGAACCACCCATGGCAGGAAAATGCCAACTGTCCGCTGGGTTTAAACTCCAAGGGTCCTTCCAGATGGCGGGAAACTGTGTGACGTGAAGAGCTTGGGCCCAAGTTGGAAGCGAGAGCTTGCTCAGCCCCCACCCCCGTGTTGTATGTCCCAGCGGAATCTCACAGGTCAACAGAGACTTCACCCAGTTTTGCTCTTGGCTTTCTAGGGATCATCCAGCCCCTTTCCTTAGCACTCTTCTGGTGAATGGGGAAAAGAGACAGGCTATGCATGGAAAGCAAGAGCTGGCCGGCAGATGCTGCTGTGGACACTGTGGACGGTCCCTGCTGTCTGTCTGATCAGTCCAAGAAGTCCTGCTGGGAAAGCAGACTCAGGCCTTCAGGAGTGTGTGTGTGGGGGGGGGGGGGGCTGAGAACGCTCTTGCTTCCAATCTGTGTTGTTGTTGTTGTTGTTTACACAGTCAAATAGGTGTTATTGACTGGTTTGTTTTATACAGACATCGAGTCCTTCCCAAGGACCTGGGATGGCTGGATTTTATTATCAATACTAGTATTTTTAAGCCCGTTAAAATAACGGGCGCTAGTACCTTTTTTTTTGGTTGTTTCCTTTATTCCTTCTGCCTCTCTCTTTCGCCCTCCTTTCCTTTTCTCTTTTTCTCTTTCTCTCTTTCACTCCTTCCTTTTCTCTCTCTCTTCCTCTGTTTCCTTTCCTTCCTTTTTTCTCTTTCCCTCTCCCTCTCTCTCCTTTCCTTCCTTTCTTCCACCTCTTCTCACTCCCATCTTTCTGTTTTCTTGCTCTTTTCCTCTTTTCTTTCTTTATTTAATGGGCTCGCTCTTTGGGGCTGGCTGCTCCTCACTCCCATCTTTCTGTTTTGTTTTGTTTTTGTCCTTCTCCCTCATTTCTTTCTCCTTTTTCTTCCTTCCTTCCTTCCTTCCTTCCTTCCTTCTCTCTTTCCTACTTTCCCTCCCTCCCTCCCTCCCTCCCTCCCTCCTTGTTTCTTTTGTCCTTTTCCTTCCCTTCTCTCTCTTTTCTCTCCTTCCTTCTTTCCTTCTTTCCATCTTTCTATTGTCCTGTCTCCCTCCCTCACTCTTTCCTCTCTCTCTCTCTCTCTCTGCCCTCACCGGTTTCTGCTTGTGAATGTTTGTTTTTGCAGCAGGGCTGGTTCCGCCACTGCCGTCTCTGCCTTCCCCTGGACTCCGCTGCTTCTCCGCGGCTTCTCAATCAGGCTGGTTCCGCTTCTGTCGCCTCTGCCCTTCCCGGTCCCCACCTCTCTTTCTTTTGCTTTTTGTCGCCATTATGTTTCCGCCGCTGGTCGGGCCGGTCTCTTCTCCCCGCTCTATTCTCCCCGCCGCTTCAGTTTTTAATTCCCGCCATTGCCGTCTCTGCTCTCCCAGTCCCCCCGTGGGCCCGTCTTTTTACTCTTCTCTTTTCTTCCCGCGGTTTTTTTTTTTGTTGTTGTTGTTCCCCGCTGCCGCCTCTGCTCTCCCGGTTCCCCCGCTGCCGCATCAGCCCTCCTGGTTCCCCTGCTGCTGCCTCTGTCCTCCCGGTCCCCCTGCTGTCGCTTTTGCCCATAGGCAACACGTCCTCAACGTGGCCGCCCGTGTCTGGGCAGCCGTATCTTTCTCAGACGTTCTGGGCATGCGCTTCGTGCATGCCCAGAACGGCCGAGAAAGACACGGGCCGAAGAAGGACACGGGCGCACGCTTTACCTTTTTATTATAGAGGACTAGCAATTTTCAGCCTGTTAGAATAACGGGCGCTAGTAGACCGTCCCGCCCCCCCGTCTCCCGCGGAGCCGAGTGCGGCCGCCAGCGGGCCCAGTCCTTCCCAGTCTGCGGCGTCTGCCGCCATCAGGGCCAGTCACCCCGCCGCGGCCAGCGCCACCGCCACCACCAGCTCTTGCTGAGACCGCGGCTCCGCTGCTGGCTCCCCTGTAGCCCCGCGGCGGAGGCTCCCCTGTAGCGGAGGCTACAGGGGAGGCGCTCCGCGCATGCCCAAAACAGCCGAGAAAGACACGGACTGGAAAAGGACGCGGGATCACGCTCAAGGTGATTATTATAGAGGATTGTTGCTGTTATTATAGATATCGTCGGAGAATATAGGCTGTTCCCAGTAAAGTTGCTTTTTGTAATTGGCTGATGGTGATTTCTGTGGCCCCTATGGTATTGAGGTATTCTTCAAGTAGTTTTGGAATTGCACCTAGGGCACCAATTACCACTAGGATGATTTTGGTCTTTTTCTGCCACAGCCTTTCGATTTCCATTTGTAGATCTTTGTATTTGGTGATTTTTTCTATTTCTTTTTCTTCTATTCTGCTATCCCCTGGTATTGCTGCTGATTATTTTAACTTGTTTTTCTTTCTTCTCGACTACAGTTATATCTGGTGTATTGTGTGGCAGATGTTTGTTTGTTTGTTTGTAGTCGGAAGTCCCATAATATTTTTGCATCTTCATTTTCTACAACTTTTTCGATTTTATGGTCCCACCAATGTTCGGCTACAGGTAGCTTGTATTTTTTGCAGATGTTCCAGTGTACCATCCCTGCTACCTTGTCATGCCTTTGTTTGTAGTCAGTCTGTGCGATCTTTTTACAACAGCTGATTAGGTAGTCCACTGTTTCATCTGCTTCTTTACAAAGGCGGCACTTGCTGTTTGTGGTTGATTTTTCGACTTTTGCTCTTAATGCATTTGTTCTTAGTGCCTGTTCTTGTGCAGCCAGTATTAAACCCTCTGTTTCTTTCTTCAAGTTGCCATTCTTAAGCCATTGCTAGGTCTTGGTGATGTCTGATTTTCCACTTATATTGTGCAAATATTGACCATGCAGGGGCTTATTTCTCCATTTTTCTGCTCGGTTCATGACTTATTCTTTCCTGAAGGCCTGCTTTGTTTCATTGATGTTGAATAGTTTCTCGTTATTGACCATCTTAAGTGAATCTTCTTCACTGTCCTTGATAATGTAAAATAATAATAATATATTCTCCCTCAGAAGAGGATGGCATCCGAGCATCATGGGTTGTCACGACCTCCTGCTCTGAGACAGGGCCAATCAGAAAGCTTTTTCTCCTGTGACAGGAGGGAGGGGCAATCCCCTCAGGCTTCAGGCGTCGTCCTGTCTCGCTCCGGCAGGTCCTGTGGTTGAAGATTGCTCTGTCTACTATTCTCTCCTATTCTTCCTCTGTATCTTCCCTGAGTAGTTTCACTCTTTGCTGCTCCTATCCTGAGCCGCCCCGGTCAGGGTAGCTTTCAGCGTAGCGTTCAGCGCTGTTTGCTCTGGGCTGTTTCCTGTCAGGGCAGCATTGTGGACCGAGCTTGAACGGGCTATTGGTCTGCGCCAGCCTCCTGCGGCTCCCCTCCTGCGGTGGTCAAACTTTGAAGTCTAGAATGGCGGATGTTCCTTCCCGCCCTGAAGGGGGGGTTTCCTCCTCCCTTTCGGAGGACTCTTTGGTGCCATCAGTGTGTCTCGGGGAGTGGGCTGCGGCGACCACTAACCCTAACCGCGCCCGCGCCTCCCCCGCTTAAGTGAAAGAAGCACAAAAAGGGCTCCAAGGACAAGCTGGCGGTGCCTTCTCCAGCGGCCAGGGGCAGCTCAGCTACCGCTCCTGTCGCGCCCGACAAGCAGGGACATCGAGTCCTCATCTCCCAGGAGGGACCAGCCTAGCCCGGACCATCTACTACAGCCACGCAAGTTCTCCCCACCCCTCCTTCCCCAGCCCGTTCTTCCTCCTCAGAGCCTCTTCTGAAACGCTCGTGCCCTTCTGATAACTCAGGCGGTGTGGAGGAGGAGATTCCCCCCATTTTCGCCGCTCTGTTACGGCGGGTGGTCGCTGAGGAATTCGGGCGCTTGCTTCCCGCCTTGGCGGGAAACCTTCCCGCTTGGGCCGACACGGCCGCCATTTCGGGCACTGAGGGAGTCCGCCCTGCTACTGTGGGCGCAATTTTGGGACCGGGAGAGGTCGCTGCTGCAGGCGCGGCCGTTCCAGCTACCCCGTCCCTAGTTTCGCCCGACCTCGGCCCCCCCGTGCTGAGCCCTTGTGCCACGACCAGGGCTCCTCCATGCAACTTTCCTCCGCCCTCCGCACCATCGGGGGAAGGTCTCCCTTCAGAGGAGTCCGAGTCAGATAGGGAAGAGGGCGAACTCTCGGGGGATGAGGAGGGGGGCACCCTACCCCCCCATGCCCCATGCCGCTTGTTCGCACCATCCGATTTCCCAGTTCTCTTGCATAAGGCCCGCAAGACTCTTAGACTGGGGGGGGGGTGGCTGCTCCCCAGGACCCTCCTGAAGGGGATCCCGCGGTTTTGCCTTCTTTGAAGGCACCGGAGGTAGTGGTGCCTTGTCCCCAACTTTTCTTGGATATCATTCATTCAGAGTGGGATTGTCCCACCGAAGCCAAGCCCCCCCCCCCCCCGGGATTAAACGTTTTTATACCACCACCAAGGCGGTTATGGATGAGCTCCAGGTTCCTCCCATAGATGCAGAGGTGGCAGCCCTGGTGACTGGCGCTGTTTTGCCCAGGGATGGAGACGAGGTCTTGCGCAACCTCGAGGATAAAAAATGCGATGCTGCTTTGCGCAGATCCCACAAGGCCTCTTCCCTGGCTATGCGGGCCTCCATGGCCAATTCGATATTTGCCCGCGCCTCGGTGCTGTGGGTTAAGGAGCTCCTTCCCCTGGTACCCCCCGAGCTGCTAGCCCTGCGGCAGGGCCTCAATAAACTCCATAAGGCCTCGGCCTTCATGGCCAATAGTTCTTTGGATGCGACGCAGTTTTCGGCTAGGGCTATGGCTTCCGATGTCACGGTCCGGCATCATCTGTGGCTAAAGCATTGAAGGGTCGACCAGAAGTCCAGGTCCATTTGGCTAATTCGGCCTTTAAGGGGAGCAAGCTTTTTGGGGACATTTTGGAGCCTGTATTGGTAGAGGGGAAGGACAAGAAGGCGGCGATGCCTTCAGCTTCGGCGCAGCGTCAAGAGTGCAGACAATACACTTCTAACCCTCCTTCCTCTTTCAGGGGCTTCCGGTTGTCCTTTCGTCCCCGTCAAGATAGACAAGACAGGTTTCCTTCCTGGAAAAAGTTACAGCAGTCCTTTCGGGACAACTCCCAGTCCAGGTTCCGGCAGTCCGGACATCAGCAGAAATCCGGGTTCAAGCGTCCTGCAACACAATGACTGTTCTCCGGATTCGCAGGTGGGAAGCAGACTGCAGTTTTTCGCTCAGGCTTGGGTGGAGACCTGCTCGGATGCCTGGGTCCTCCAGACCGTGAGCCAGGGCTACAGGCTGGATTTTCTTTTCCAACCGCCCGATCACTTTCTGAGGTCCCCTCCCTCGGCCAAGCCGGGCAAGCACGCCCTGATGGTGTCTGCCATCCGCCACCTGCTCAAGATTCAGGCAGTCGAGCCGGTTCCCCCAGACGAGGTTGGGTGTGGTGTCTACTCCATTCTTTTTCTAGTGCCAAAGAAGAATGGGGAATGGAGAGCCATACTCGACCTGAAGTTTGTGAACCGGTTCTTGCAAATCAAACACTTCCAGATGGAGACGCTTTGTTCCATCTTGCTGGCTCTCCAAAGGGGAGACTTCCTGTCCTCAGTGGACTTGAGGGAGGCTTACCTCCATGTCCCCATCCACCCCCAGGACAGGAGGTTCCTCCGGTTCGCCTATGCGGGGGATCACTTTCAATACCGTGCCCTTCCCTTCAGTCTGTCAACTGCGCCACGAGTGTTCACCAAGGTTATGGTAGCACTGGTGGCGCACTTGCGGACGAAGGGGCTTCATTTGTACCCGTATGTGGACGATGTTTTAATACGATCACCATTGCTCCAGAAGGCACAGGGGGATGTGAAGGAGACCATCTCGGTTCTCCAGGCTCACGGGTTCCTTGTGAACCACCAAAAGAGCTCCCTTGTCCCCAAGAACCGGATTCAACACCTCGGGGCAATAATAGATTCAGTGACAGGGACAGCCTCCCTCTCCCTAGACAGAAGGCGAGGGCTGTCCGCCGCGTGCCGCAGGGCGGGTCTCCGCAGCCACTCGGATGTCCTCTCCCTCAGCCAGCTGCAGGGGATGATGGTGTCCACCATCGGTATAGTACCCTGGGCCCGCCTCCATTCACGCCCACTCCAGTGGCTACTCCTGCCACTCCAGGACTTGGTGGCCTCCCGGGCCAGGATCCACCTCACCCCCCGGGTCCGGAGATCCCTGGACTGGTGGCTGTCGCCGGCCCTGGGAAAGGGTGTCTCTTTTCTTCCTGTGACGTGCATGATGGTCACAACAGACGCCAGCCTTCGGGGGTGGGGCGGTCACTGCCAAAATCAGGTCGCACAGGGTCTATGGTCACCTCAGGAACAGCTCCAGTCCATCAATTGGCTGGAGCTGAGGGCGATACGTTTCTCCCTGATCCGGTTCCTTCCCCTGATCGCCGGCCGCCACGTTCTGGTGCGGACCGACAGCGCGATGGCCAAGGCGCATGTCAACCGCCAAGGGGGAACCAGGGCATGGCCGCTGATGCGCGAGGCCTCTGTGCTTCTCCACTGGGCCGAGACACCTGGGTTCGCTGGAGGCAGTGCACGTCAGCGGGGAGTCCAACACAGTGGTGGACTGGCTCAGCAGAACCCATCTGGACCAGGCAGAATGGATCCTGGACGAGCAGGTGTTTTGCGACCTCACGACAAGGTTCGGCTACCCACTGGTGGACCTGTTTGCAGCACCGGGGAATGCCAAGGTCCCCAGGTTTTTCTCCAGGTACCGGACACATGGGGCCGAGGGGGTGGACGCGTTGCTGACACCTTGGCCACAGGGCCTACTGTACGCCTTTCCCCCCACGCCCATTCTGGCCCAAACGGTCAGATTAGTTTGTCAACAGCGGGCGGAGGTCATCCTGGTGGCCCCACATTGGCTGCGCCGCCCATGGTTCTCGGACCTCGTCGACCTGTCTGTCGTTCCTCCACTGTCTCTGGGCTGTCATCCCCAGCTTCTTCGTCAGGGTCCACTGTTCCACCCGGACCCATGGTGGTTGAACCTGTACGCTTGGATGTTGAACGGAACGCGCTAGATACATGCGGCTACCCTCTTGCCATCAGAGACACTATTCTGGCATCCAGGAGGCTGTCAACACTCAGGATTTACCAGTCCACTTGGGTGGCGTTTCGTTTCGGTAGGGACTGATCCTCTCTCAGCTTCGGTCAGTCAGGTTCTGGGGTTTCTGCAGTCCGGCTTGGATAGGGGGCTCAAACCAGCCACCCTCAAGCGGCAGATGTTCACTATCTCCTCAACTCTGCAGGTTCCTGGGGCCCCTCCCCTGTCATGTCATCCTCATGTTCAAAGGTTCCTCAAGGGTGCGGTGGCCCTCAACCCGCCACCGGTCCATCGTTTTCCTACTTGGGACCTGAACTTGGTTCTCCGAGCCCTTGTTAAACCTCCCTTCGAACCCTTAAGGACCGTGCCACTGCGTATCCTTACCTTTAAAGTCCTGTTTTTGGTGGCCATCACTTCGGCCCGGCGGGTCTCGGACCTAGGCGCGTTGTCTGCCAGGAAAGAGTTGTGTCTGGTTTATTCCGATTACGTTGTTCTCCGTACTGACCCCACTTACCTGCCCAAGGTTAATTCCTTTTTCACCGTTCCCAGGAGCTCATGCTGCCTTCTTTCTGTCCCAAGCCTTCTTCCCCTAAGGAGAAGGAATGGCACACTCTCGATGTCCACAGGGCACTAAGAATCTATCTGCAGTGCACCAAGGGCCTTAGGGTCTCCGACTCCTTGTTCGTGTCGTTCAGGGACTATTCTTTGGGGAGGAAGGTTTCTTCCTCTACGTTGGCACGTTGGATCTGCGAGTGCATTCGATTGGCCTATACAGCAGCTAAGGTGGTGATTCCCGAGGGTATAACTGCCCATTCCACTCGCAGCGCTGCGGCTTCTGCAGCCCTTGCCACCAGGGCGCCCTTGGTTGATATCTGTAGAGCGGCCACCTGGGCCTCCCTCTCCACCTTTGTTAAATTCTACAAAATACATGATTGGGCATCCACAGATGCTTCTTTTGGCAGACGGGTTCTGCAACAGGTGGTCTCTGCGTAGGTCCATTCTCACGGTCTCCCTCCCAACTTGGGTAGCGGCTATGGCATGTCCCATGATGCTCGGATGCCATCCTCTTCTGAGGGAGAATGAATCGTTGGCACTTATCTGAATGGTCATTCTCCTCAGAAGTATGGATGGCATCCGACCCACCCGACCGTCCGGGCATGCTTCTGTTATTTCCTACCTTGTCCACCTCTTCCTGTTCCCTATATTGATGTGGGGAGGCTCTTCCACGTTTGTCCGCGTCCCTACGGGAGGGGATTTCCGGTATAGAGTTCTCACAGCTTCCTCTTCTGCTGCTTCCCTGTTCTACTTGGTGTTCCTTCCTGTTGGATTCTGTCCTTGGTACTGTTCTTTTATAGCTGGAGCATCGGAAAGCTGACAATAGACTGAAGCCTGAGGGGATTGCCCCTTCCTCCTGTCACAGGAGAAAAAGCTTTCTGATTGGCCCTGTCTCGGAGCAGGAGGTCGTGACAACCCATGATGCTCGGATGCCATCCATACTTCTGAGGAGAATGACCATTCAGGTAAGTGCCAACGATTCATTCTTCAGGGCCTCTTTTCTCCTCCTCTGCTGTTTGATGGTCTAGCAGCATTCCTCTTCCACCTGAGCTGCAAGGGAGGTATAGCCTATCTACATCACTGCGGGGGTGCAGAGCATGATTGATGGTCATTCTTTTCCTGGTCTTACGATCTAGCGTCTCTAGCTCTGCCTGGGTCCAGTCTATTATTCCTGCAGTGTATCTGATAACAGGTATAGCCCACGTGTTTATGGCTTGTATGGTGTTCCCGCCATTGAGTTTGGACTTGAGGATTTTTCTAACTCTTCCTGATGTATTCACTTCCCATTTTTCTTTTCACTTCAGTGTGTGCAATGTTATCAGCCTGGAGAATGCCCAAGTATTTGTCATGTTCTTTCTCTTCCAGGTTCTTGATCTTGCTTCCATTGGGCAGTTCTATTCCTTCTTTTTTATTTTATTTTTCCTCTGTTCATTATTAATGCAGCACATTTGTCTAGTCCAAACTCACTACTATATCACTACTGAATATACGGCCAATGTTTAGCAGTGATTTGATTTCTGACTGGGACTTTCCATACAACTTCAAATTGTCCATGTACAGCAGATGGTTGATTTTACTTGATGTTTTAGATGTTTTGTATCCGAGGCCTGTTTTGTTTAGTATTTGTGAAAGTGGAGTCATGGCGATTACAAACAACAGAGGGGATAGTGAGTCCCCTTGGAAAATGTCTCTTCTAATGCTAACCTGTCCAAGTGTCTCGCCATTGATTGTTAACTGTTTACTCCACATGCTCATTGCTTTTTAAAATAAATATCTGAATGTTTTGGCTGACACCAGTTGTTTCTAAACATTTTAGTATCCATGTGTGAGGAAATGAGTCGAAGGCTTTCTTGTAGTCAATCCATGCAACACTTAGATTGGTTTTTCTTCTCTTGCAGTTTTCTAAAATCATTTTGTCAATCAGCAGCTGGTCTTTTGTGCCTCTGGTGTTTGGGCAATTTCCTTTCTTTTCAACTGGAAGCTGTTTGTTAGTTAATAAGTGTTGCATTACTTCATCTGCTATTATTCCAGATAATAATAATAATAATAATAATAATAATAATAATAATAATAATAAATTTATTCAATTTCTATACCTCTCTTCCAAAAATGGCTCAGGGCGGTTTACACAGAGAAATAACAAATAAACTCTTCACATCCTGCCGTTTTTTGACATCAGAAGGCGCCATCTCAATCTCCTGGTTCCTACCCTTTAAGAAGGAAAAGCTGTCAGCGTAGGATGAAAGAATGACCCATGACTTGAACCAAGCAACACTGTGCACGAGTGCAGGGCTCAGGCAGGAATGAGGCCACGTACTAGACAAAGGTGATTCACTCAGCAATCACACTGTGGAAGCAGGAGGTCAGGTAGAGAGATGGGCAGGACCCACAGAACCAGCTCCTTGTGGGCAACAGATAGAGCTGGCTGGCCAGTTTGCCTGCTCCGACTGTGGCATTTCTGTGCAGAATGGAAGACACTGAGAGCAGGCAAGTGGAGGTCTGCTTCATCAGAGAAGTCTTCTGGAGGCACCAAGAGCTTGACTGTTGGGAGCCAACTTTTGCCCCCGGGACGTCATCTATTCATGTGTGGGGCAAACCATTTAAAAACTCCAGAAGAAGGAAACGTGACCATAGTTTCCTGTCTGTAGTTGTGTGCTGGGTAAGCTTCTTTAAGGGAAGTAAGCTTATGAGATCACCCAGCTGTGTGTGTGTGTGTGTGTCCATGTCCGTCCGTGTGTGTGGATCCCCTTGCCCCTGTCATCAACTTCACAATGCCTGGATCAATATAAACCAAATTGGGTACAGTTTTAAGGACACATAAGGACACCTCGAGGGTGTAGTTTGTGATGATATCATCCACCCCAATACAAGATGGTGGACACGTAAATGAGGCGCGAGTAGACTAACTTGTGAACCACCTAACTGATTTGAATCAAATTTAGAACAGTTGTAGGGACACCTCAAAAGTGTCGTTTGTGATGATGTCATCCATTCCAATACGAGATGGTGGACGCATGAACATTTGAGGTGCAAGTGGGCTTACTTTTGAGGATGGTAATTATCAATTAAAATTATAGTGAAAGGAAAGTAGGCAGATTAGTTCTTACCAGAACAACTTGTTTTCAAATAGTACCACAGCTGTGCTTAGGGGATACTTCCCACCACACACTGTTCTTCTAAGGGCTGGCAGTTAAAAGGTCAAGAAAGCAGACAGGCAGAGCACAGCTTGTGTCTGAGCAAGGTGTTGCTCAGGCAGCAGGGCCATGGTAGAGTCAGCCCCAGCATGGGGCAGGAGCCAGGTGGAGCCTGACTGGCCTCTTGTGTCACCTGACTTCTGCTGAACTAGTAGCTGCAGTACCACTCTCTGCCCATCTGTCATGGTGGCGCTGAAGAGCAGCAGGGTGAAGGAGAGCGGCTCCTTTGCCCACAAACCACTATGGTGGCCGAGAGGTGCCTGCCCACTGCCCGTCTCTGGTTCCCTCCCTTTATCCTGCCCAAGAAAAGGCTGACAGGTTCCTGCCAGCTACAACAGTTACATAGGAAGATAGGAAGCTGCCATGTATTGAGTCAGACCATTGGTCCATCTAGCTCAGTATTGTCTACACAGACTGGCAGTGACTTCTCCAAGGTTGCAGGCAGGAATCTCTCTCAGCCCTATTTTGGAGAAGCCAGTGAGGGAACTCGGAACCTAGATGCTCTTCTCAGAGCGGCTTCATCCCCCAAAGGGAAGATCTTACAGTGCTCACACTTCTCGTCTCCCTTTCATATGCAACCAGGGCAGACCCTGCTTAGCTAAGGGGACAAGTCATGCTTGCTACCACAAGACCAGCTCTCTTCAAGTTCCAGGAGAGGGTTGGACCCCCCTGAGCTCAAGACCGTTGCTGGTGGCCATGCAAGTCAGTGTCTCCTCTTCCTCCTCTTTGCAGATGAAAAACGAGGAGATGAAGGTGGCACGCCTGAGCCATGGCCTCCAGCACCTGGACCGTGTCGTCTTTCCCAGCCCAGTGCGCCATGTTGCCTACGATGTGCTCAGGCACCTCTTTGTGGTGCTTGACTCGGAGAACAGGCTGCACTTGTTGAAGGAGGACGGGACCTACAAGAGCTGCAAGAGGGCTCCTGCCCCCATGCTGGGGCTGGTCTATGCCACCCAGGTGGACCAGTTTGTGGCCTGGGAGGCGGGCAGTCTCCAGGTGCTGGACTCCAGCTTCCTCCTGCTCTCCCAGGTGCAGGCCAACCTGCCCATCCGGTGTGGCCTTTACAGTGAGCTGCTCAACCAGATCGTGACTGCCGGTGACGGCAACGTGACCATCTGGGGCTTCCGCTATGGCTTCCGGACCCTGCAGTGCCGCGTTGCCCTGCGGGAGGGCCTGGGGCCCCATGACATCTTCAACCGCCTGGCCTTGGACACCAGTGGGGTGAGCCCCCAGCGCTGCTTTGCCTCTTGTGGCACCGGGGCTGCTACCTTGGATATCACCCAGGGGAAACTGCTGTCCTTCAAGAAGGAGCTGCACAGCCGGTGAGGCTCCCCTCCCGAGAACTCGAGAACCAGCCTGGTCCCAAAAGAGGACTCCTGGGAATGTGGAGGCCCCCTTGGAGGAGGGGAGCTCCTGCCAAGCCAGCCTCTCTTCAGGGGGCTTCTGCTTCTGCTTCTCTCAGGGTAATCACAGATATCACTTACTGTGAAGAGGTGGGGTGTGCTGTGACAGCCTCTCGGGATACAACCATCAAGGTCTGGGATGAGAACTGGAACATCCAGACAGTCTTTGTGGGCCACACTGGTGAGTTTGGGGATAAAGAGTAAAAGGCAACAGATACCCCCAACCCCCTCAATCCCCTGGAACCTGAACATGCAAGAACAGCTTCTGGCCACAAACAGTTCTCTTCTCTATAGAGTGGGGCTGGGGGCTCTGGTGTCACTCCATCTTATGCCTTTGGTCCCTTGCAGAAGTGCCAAAAGCATCAGAGCCCTTGCGGGAGAAGGGAGCACCGAGTTGTCATTGGAGAATAACAAGGTGTTGGCCCTTTTGGTCACGGCATGGTTGTTGCCTCCTCTCCCACTCCTGAATGGCTGTCTTGCTGGCAGGGACTCAACAGATGAAGCTATGGCCAGCATGAGGATGCTGGGAAGGCTCTCCTGTGTTGAATTCCTGCCTGCCACTGAGCTGCTCAATGCACAACTCAAGACAAGAGAGTTCCTAAACAGGTCACCCATCTAGGCAGTGACCCAGCCTAGACCTGCTTAGCTTCAGGAAGGAGGCTGCACCACGTGCCCCTGGCCACAACATGGTGCTCCTGGGCATGAGGTGCCCCTGAGCAGTATCATTAACAACCCAGGATGGCTTCCTAGTTATCATGGCTAACAGCCTGTCTTCCCTGAATTTGTCTAGCCCTTGTATAAGTTCCTCTGCTGATTCCAATATCCTATGGCAATTCTGGAAATTAGGGGTTCCCAATTCTGGGTCCCCAGGTGTTAGGAACATAGGAAGCTGCCTTATACCGAGTCAGAGCATCTGTCCATCTGGCTCAGCATTGTCTACCCAGACTGGCAGCGGCTTCTCCAAGGTTGCAGGCAGGAGACTCTCAGCCCTGTCTGGAGATGCTGCTAAGGAGGGAACCTGGGACCTTCTGCATGCAAGCTGGCAGGAGCTCTTTCCAGAGCAGCCCCATCCCCTAAGGGAAACATCTTACAGTGCTCACTGTAATGTCTCCCATTCAAATGCAAACCAGAGGGGACCCTGATTAGCAGAGGAGACAATGCATGCTTGCTACCACAAGACCAGCTCTCCTCTCATCAAGGCCATGTTGTTGGACTACAACTCCCATCATTCTCAGCTACAGTGGCCATTGGCCTGCTGTGAGTGAATTAGTTCTCCACTGTGCAAAGGAGTTAGGAGGGCAAACAGCCTGAAGGGAGGAGAAAGGGGAGACTTTGTTCCTTCCTTCCTTGAATAATGAAGCAGATGGCCACCGAGAGCCAGGAATGCATAAATTCCTGCACATAAATTCCTGCACTAATTTCCACCCCTGCGCTAAAGCTAGTGAGGCCTTTCTGGGTCCTGATGGAATGGCACCCCTCCTTTTGGACCATGCACACCTCGCCTTCTTGGGTGAAACCCACTGCACTGCCCACCCCTGACCCACCTGCTTTGTGCCTCCAGCTCCAGTGATTGCTGTGACCATCTACCCTCAGAGGCCCCTCATCTTCTCAGCCTCTCAAGATGGAACCATCCGCACATGGAACCTGGACACCGTTGATCAGGTGGATCAGGTCCACGTCTCGGAGCCCGTGGAGGTCCTGGAGGCAGAGACTGCCTTGCACATCATCTCCATCTCTGGCCCGTCCCTCAGCCTGTGGAAGATCAACAAGCTCTACTCTCTGTATGCCCCTTTGGGGTCTCCTGTTAAGCACCTCCGCTGCATCAACCTGGAGACAGTGGGCAACTTCCCCATCCGCATCCTCTGTGTATGCCGGGACTCCACGGTGAGGTTGATGGATGCCAAAAGTGGCACAGTCCTTTCTATGTTCTTCTTGGAGAAGCCCTTCCAGGCGAGGGATGTGGCGTATTGCTTGCCCCGGGAGACCCTCTTTGTGCTGGCGGATGATGGCACCTTGTTGCGTGTCAACACTGCCGTGGACCCCATGGTCCTGAAGAAGAGTTCGCAGAGCAGTGTCGAAGGATCGCAGGCCTGCTGCCTCTTGCTCTACAGCCACACAATGGACCCTGAGAGAGCTTACACGACATGGCTGGAAGTAGTAGAGAGCCAAGGTGACAAGAAACAGTGGCACAAACTCCCTCTCAAAATGCAGGACAGAAACAGGTAGGGCCCTGCACCCAGGGTCAGCAAAGGGATGGTGGCCTGACCCCCAAGGACATCCTGCCCTCACTCTTTCTCTTGGACTAGGACAGGGGTTCCCAACCTGTGGTCCTCCAGATGTAGCTGAACTACAACTCCCATCATCACTGTTAAAATTTGTTGTGGCTAGGGGTGATGGGAGTTACAGTTCAACAACATCTGGAGATCCACAGGTTGGGAACCCCTGGACTAGAAGAACCTTTGGCTGCAGGCCTGCATTAAGAGCCCTGCTAGGGAACCTGTTTCAGGCTGAGCCTGAACCTCTGCCAAGGCAGGGATCCGGGAGGAACACAGACCTCAGACATCCCCAAGGAGAAAGGGCTCAGCACCCTGGAGAGCGCCAAGCAGGACTGCCACAGAGCTGGCTAGAACCACATGCTTCTATGTGGTGGACAGCTCATTGAAAGTTTTGACTCAGTGTGCGGCTTAGGAAGGGGATTGGAAATCAAAATGCTAATATTATCATGCCTTTATACAAATCTATGGTGCGAGCACATTTGGAGTACTGTGTGCAGTTCTGGTCGCTGTTTCTCAAGAAGGGCATTGTAGAAGGTGCAGAAGAGGGTAGCCAAGGCGATCAGGGCCTGGAGCACCTTCCTTATGAGGCCAGGCTACAGCATCTGGGGCTCTTTAGTTTGGAAAAGAGGCCACGAAGGGGAGACAGATGTAGAGAGAGAACTGGTTTTCCCTCTCTCACAACACTAGAACCAGGGGTCATCTGGTCCCCTGCAGTCGGGCTCAGCTGGCATGACTTCTGGGTGGGCAGCCCTGGTGTTGAGGATGGCTGATGATTTGTGCCTCACCTTTTCTGAACCCTAAGGGAAGCGGGAGGAGCTCTGCTGCCCCCTGCTGTCCTCCCAACACACACACTCTCTTACTTCCCTGAGTCCTACCCTCCCAGCAGTGGTTCCCGGTCCAGAGTCTGAGAGGGCTCTGGGTGAGGTTTCTCTTGTTCTTGTGGCAGCCACAGCCACAGCCACCCCTGCTTCCAGGCGAGCGGCTGGAAAGATCCCTACATGCAGGCCTAGTCTCCACCTCTGCCTCTGAGCCGTGGATATTGGTGCTCTTTGGGAGGGAGCTGTCTGGCCCTCTGCCTCCTCCAGGCCCCGTCCAGTTGAGCAGATGTGTCCATCAAGCCAGCTCCAGAGGAGGCCTTGCCTACTGGTGTTGCTGCTGCTGCTACTCTTTATATCCTGCATTTTCAGCAAAAGGTTCACACATGCAAGAAAAATAAGATGGTTCCCTCTCCCCAAAGGGCTCATCTGCTGGTGGCCACACGGGGCCAGGGCCTTCTTGGTGGCTGCCCTGAGACTGTGGAATGCATTCCTCCCCATCTCTGGCAATGTTTAAAAAGCACTGGAAAACTCACCTCTTCTCCCAAGCTTTTTTAGCTTTTTAAATTTTTAGGTTTTAATCTGTTGTTGATTTTTAAATTGTTAAATTGTTTTTAGTTTTTGTATATGTTTTAACTTGTTTTATGCTATTGTTAACCACCCCAGAGATGAAAGTTTGGGGTGGTGTACAAATTTGATTGATCTGATAGATAGATAAACAAACAAATAAAAGGAAACCAAAGGTAGATCCCAGCCCCAGCCCCTGGGGTGCAATGCTGTGCTGGGTGGGGTTGGAGAGCGCCAGGGGCTCTCCCCCGGCTGCCTCCTCTAGAGAGAACCGGCACTCTGGAAGGTGCCTTGGCCCAGTGCGCAGGGGCCCAGCAACCGCCTGCACTCCCTTTCCGAGCCAGAGCTCAAGAAGGCTCTCCTCCAGAGCTATTTTTCTTATTCTGCAGTGTGTGTGTGAGCGGGGGTGGGGGTGGAGTGGGAGAGGGAGAGAACAAGCACATGCTTACATTTCTCTCTCCCTGCCAGGTACTTGCTCATTATGGGGCACCAACATGGCCTCCTCAGCACGGTGGACTGGTTTTCAGGCCGGACGGAGTACACAGTGGAGGCTCATGGCTCTGAACAGGTCACAGCCTTGGCTGAATACCCCACACAGACGTGCGTCATCTCAGCAGGTGAGTCCGAGCTGGCAAAACCATAGGGATGTTGGGGGTCTCAAGGGGGCAGCCAAGGAGTTCATTCCCAAAGTGAGGGGCTCCACCCAAGACCTCCCCCAAAATGGGGCTTCAGTGAGGCGAGGGGAAGCCCCCAAGACCCAAGGAGGGAGGCTTCCCCATCAGGGGCATAGGGTGGGGTGGTGCGGGGGGGGGGGGCACCAGGAAATTACCTGCCACAGGGCTCAAAACCAGACATTGGGAGATGCCCCACACACGTGGTACCTGCAATTCCTGTTCCTCAGACTAAGGAGGCTGATGGTCTGACCAGGTATCAGTCTCCCTACAGAACTTGTTTTCCTTCTCATCTTGCTAAAGAAGACATCGTGCTTTGCTGCTGTGTTGAGGCCATGTCTGTGCTGCCTTTCCCCAGCTCCGTTCCTCACCTGTGTAGACCCTATTTAAGAAAAAGATAAGCAGAACTGTGTTTTTTAGTGACTGAGACCAATTTTCAAACAAGTGGCCTGAAGCACATGCATGATACCACATCGGGTTTCAAGGCCAGGTTCACACTCCTGTTTTAAATGGTTTCCAAGCACCACAACAAAATGCCACAGACAACGAATACATTGGATGATGACGCTCTTGGTGCGGAGAATCCATTCTTTCTAGGGTTCTCTTTTTCTTGAGTCCTTGTTGCCACCACTTCCTTAATCCCACTCTGAAGCAGGAGCAGGCCCTGGGGCCGGGCAGGGGGAAGGCACAAAGGAGGCACAGCTGCTGTTCCTTCCCGGAGCTCTGTTTGCTCCTCTCTCTCCCCCTCTCCCCATCCTGCCCACCTCCATGTAAGGAGAGCCATGCTGCCTGCAGGCAGGCCATTTGCCAGGTAGAACCCCCTGTTTAACCACAGAGCTCTACCTGACAAATGGCCAGCCTGCAGGCAGCATGGGGTGGGAGAGAAAGGAGCAAATGGAGTTCCGGGAAGGAGAGGCAGCTGTGTCTCCTTGGGTGCCTCCCCCGAGCTCTTTAGGGTGAGCTGCTGTATAAAGATCCTAGTCAGGAGGACTGAGGCCTCCCAGGGTTTGTTCCTTAGGAAGCAGCGGGCTTCCCATCTGCTCAGGTGGGAAGACACGAGCAACAGCCTTTTGTGTATTGGGTTTGGGGGGAAATAGCAAGATTCTCTCCCCCACCCCCACCCACCCCCACATACACTTCCTAGGAGATTCTGCTGCTTTCTTTTAGCCTTTTCTCTTGCTCCTTAAAATGGCCAGCCAGGGCACTGACCTACAAGTACCTTGCCTGGGAGGGGTTGCTCCAGCCTGCTCCTGCTAGAGGCCCCAGCCCCCTATGAATAGGAACAGCAGTCATTTCATTTCATACAGTCATAGCAATAAACACCCAATACACTAGACACATGTGAAAAGGAGCTTGTATAATCAGGTATATGATGCCATCAAGACTCTGCAATCCACATTTGGGTATCACTTAGTCCAGAGTGGTAACCAAATTGCAACCCAATGCGCAGGAGCTGACCTCACTGTGAAGATGTGGCGCCTCTTCCCCCACACCAAGGAGTGCCTGGTCCCACTCCTGTGCTTCTCCTGCGCCACCCCCGCGCTGCACATGTGTCACCTGGGCCCGACACTGGCTGTGGCCTTCCAGGACCCCGAGACGGTCACCTACCGCATTGTCTACTACAACCTGATGGAGCAGACGCGTGCCAGTCACGGCCCTGAGGACGACCCACTGGATGATATTACAGGTGTGGGGGAGCTGCCCCCAGTTGGAGAGGGCAGCAGTTCCTGAGCACCCACTGCAGAGACAGAGCAGGGGGGGGGCGTGGCCCTTGTGTGTCACAGCCCCCCCCCCCGCTGCATCCCTCCCACAGGCCTTTGCTGCTGCCCCAACCTGAAGCTCTTTGCCTCGGCCAGCAGGGACGGCTCCGTGAAGCTCTGGGACATGAAGAACCAGCTGCTGCGGTGAGTGAGTGACTGGCTGGCCCCTCCCTGCCTGAGGGCTGATGAGCTCTGGAGGGCAGATGTGGGCATGTCCCTCCTCTGTGGCCCAAGGGATGCTTTGCCATCTCCTCACCGGGGCCCCAGCTGGCTTTTGCCACCAATGAGAAAGCTGGGAAGCGCCTCCTTGCTGGTCCCTGTCAGCCAGCGAAGTGGCTACAGTGCGGAACAGGGGCTGGGGATCAGTGTTCCCTCTGAGGCATGTGTGTGTCCACTCAGTTAATTTTAGGTCCTGCTTGGGTTGAATAAGGAAGGCCCCACTCTGAATGCACATTTGCATAAGAACCTAAGAACAGCCCAGCTGGATCAGGACCAAGGCCTATTTAGTCCAGCATCCTGTTTCACACAGTGGCTCACCAGCTGCCTCTAGAAGCCACAGGCAAGAGGCAAGGGCATGCCCTCTTTCTTGCTGTTGCTCCCCTGCAACTGGAATTCGGAAGCATCATGTCTCAAAGGCTGGAGGTGGACCATAGACACCAGTCTAGTAGCCATTGATAGACTTGTCCTCCATGAATTTGTCTAAGCCCTTTCTTAAGCCATCCAGGCTGGTGGCTGTTACCACATCTTGTGGCAGAGAATTCCATAGATTATCTATGCACTGTGTGAAAAAGTAATTCCTTTTGTTGGTCCTAAATTTCCCAACTTTCCATTTCATGGGATGACCCCTGGTTCTAGTATTGTAAAAGTGGGAGAAAAAATTATCTCTGTGCACTCTCTATACTCCTTGCATAATTTTATACACTTCAATCATGTCTCCCTTTTTCTAAACTGAAGAGCCCCACATGCTGTAGCCTAACCTCATAAGGAAGGTGCTCCAGGCCCCTGATCATTTTGGTTGCCCTTTTCTGCATCTTTCCCAGTTCTAGAATATTCTTCTTAAGATACAGTGACCAAAGCTGTACACAGTACTCCAGATGTGACCGCACCATAGATTTGTATAAGGGCATTATAATATTAGCACTTTTATTTTCAGTCCCTTTCCTAATGACCCCTAGCATGGAATTAGCCTTTTTCACAGCTGCCACACACTGAGTCCACTCTTTGAACGAGCTGTCCACCATGACCCCAAGATCTCTCTCCTGGTCAGTCATTGACACCTCAGACCCCATCAGTGTATAAGTGCAGTTGGAGCTTTTTGCCCCAACATGCATCACTTTACACTCGCTTACATTGAACCGCATTTGCCATTTTATGGCCCACTCCCCCAGTTTGGAGAGACCCTTTTGGAGCTCCTCACAATCTGTTGTGGATTTCACTACCCTAAATAGTTTAGTGACATCTGCAGATTTGGCCACTCCTGCTGTGTTTATGGTACTGCTCCCAGGGAATTGGCAAATACCCCTAGCTACATTTTGGGCTTGTGTGGGGAGCTAGCAAGCTTGAATGAAGCAGCCCACCTAAGAATAAATTTGTTCAAAGCTTCAGTCTTGGAAAGAACTGACAGAAAGTTGGAAATTCAAAAACAGAATCAGGTTTATTTTAGGGTTTATGAGCAACACAATATTTCCTAATAAGACTAACAAGACTAACAAGGCTAACAAATCAAAAGGACTAAGTTAAAGCACACAAAGATGCTTTTAGCATTTTAGCTTTAGTGAATGGACCCTTGTAGCTCAGCCAGTGCTGAGTGACCTCTCTCCTCCTGGACAGGCAAGAAGGCAAAAGGCAGGAATGGGGACTCATGGACCAAGTGGGAGTCTGGGAACCAGGCAAAATCCAAAGGGGGGGTCTGATCTCGGGAGACCAGTATCTCACAGCCAAGTGTGCTGTGCAGATCGGGCTTGGAAAAAGAGCCGGCCTGGAGGGACAAGAGCGGAAGTCCAGGCAAAGCAAGATGGAGTGGCCAATGCCAACAACAACAACAAAAATTTATATACCACTTTTCAAAAAAGTTTCCAAAGCGGTTTACACAGAGAAATAATAAATAAATAATAAGGCTCCCTATCCCCAAAGGGTTCACAATCTAAAACGAAACATAAGACAGACACCAGCAACAGTCACTGGAAGTACAATGCCCAAACGTGTAGACACTGGTGAATCTGAGGAAGAGACACACTGATTAATTGTGTCTTGACTAGAAATAGACAGCATCTTGCCCTGAGGTGCAATGCTGACTGAACCTTTCTGCTGAAAAGGTGGACAAAAGAGTCAAAGAATACATCTTTGTCCTATTCAACTTTTCCGAGTGTGCTCTTTCCAATACAGTAGGTGAATAGGTCTGAGAGAGCTATGTGGGGTGAGATGTAATGGGCGCATCAGAGCTTATCTCGTGTTCTTCAGAAAACCTTAGGAGTGACTAGGAATTTTAACAAGCTAGCTTCCTGTGCCCAAGCCAGCCATTAACACGTTTGTTAGCAGAGGAGATGACCTGATACCTCTTATCACTCCTTCCTGAGGCGGTGATAAGCTTGACCTGATCCAATGTGCCAACATGGGGGAGAGTATTTGGCTAGTTCTTGAGAAGAATAGCGCCTAAATAACTCATGTCTACTTGGGCTTCCCCACCTGAATGTAATCAAGGGGGCAAGCACAGGGATAGTCCTTCTGCAGTCTTGGGGTAAACTTGACCTAGAGCCACCTTTTCCCAGGCTACGCGCCAAGTGACATACCCCATGAGTTAGCTCATGAGAACCGAATGGTAAACTCGCAATCGCGTGCATATTCTAAAAGACAAAAGCAGAAATTACAAGCCTGTAGCTCCAAACCAGGCAAAGCAGTGCTCCTGGGCGCCCCTAAACAGGCTATCTTGGTAACAGATGTTTACCCAACTTCTAGATCATTTATGAACAAGTTAATAAGCACCGGTTGCAGTACAGATCCCTGGGGGACCCCTTGCTTTCCTCCATTGTGAAAAGTGTCCTTTTATTCCTACCCTCGATTTCCTTCAGCCAGTTAGCAATCCACACATGCACCTGTCCCCTTATTATCCCATGACTGCTAAGTTTACTCAAGAGCCTTTGGTGGAGAACATTGTCAAAAGCTTTTTGGAAGTCCAAGTATACTATGTCAACCGGATCACCTTTATCCACATGCCTGCTGACACTCTCAAAGAACTCCAAAAGGTTAGTGAGGCAAGACTTTCCTTTGCAGAAGCCAGGCTGGTTCTTCAACAAGGTTGATTGATTGATTGAATGATTGAAACCTCTTATATGCCGCCTCCTCCAAAGACTAGGTGGTAAACAACAGAAATACCAACAACAATCAATTTAAAATGATAATAATAAATAAATAAAAATTATTAAAGGGCAAACGCCTGGTGAAACAGGTAGGTCTTACGAAGAGCCTTAAAAGCAACTCAGGAGGGGACTGAACGAATCGGGGGGCGGGGAGAAGAGTGTTCCAAAGAAGAGGGGCAGCCACAGAGAAGGCCCTCCTACGGGCCTAGGCTCCACACACTACACGAGGGCCCGGGACACAAAGAAGGGCCAGCTGAGAAAATCTCACAGGACAGGATACAACAGGCCGAGAGAGGCGATCCTGGAGATATACAGGTGCTAAGCCCATAAGGGTTTTGTAGGTGAGAACCAGCACCTTGAATCGGACCTGGAAGCGAACAGGCAACCAGTGCAGCGACCGTAAAAGAGGTGTGACACTATCAAATCTACGGCCACCCCTGAGGAGGCGGGCCACTGCATTCTGGACTAGTTGAAGCTTCTGAATCATTTTCAAAGGCAACCCTAGGTAGAGCGCGTTGCAGTAATCCAAATGAGAGGTAACAAAGGCATGAGTGACTGTTGCCAGGGCCTGCTGGTCGAGGAAAGACCATAACTGACGAACCAGCCGAAGCTGGGCAAAGGCACCCCTAGCCATGGCCTCCACCATATGCCTACTATATCTATGTTTTCATTAGCAACCAAGCCCTCCAGCTCAGAACAAAGCTCATTACATGCACAGATGGAAAAAAATCAGAGGGAACACTGCTGGAGAGGCCGGGCTGCAGATCCACCCACCCAGCCATGAAGCTCCCCGGGTGACCTTGGCCAGTCACACTCTTTCAAGCTAACCAGCTTTGCGGGGGTGTTGTGAGGATAACAGGAGGGAGGGGAACCTGCACACTACTCTGAGCTCCTTGGAGGAAGAGCAGGATAAAAACGTTATGCTGTGGTCCAGCATGTGCCTGCTTGGCAGGAAGAACCCATGGTCTCAATGGTGGGACTTCTGTGGGAACATTCTGTTTGAATTGAGGCTTGCCGGACATTTGGAGATCCCGGAATCCTTCCGAGGTTGCTGGCTTCTTGCTTTGCTATGTCTGGTCTGCCCATCCAGATCCTTCTCCCTCTTGATTGCTTCCTTCTTTCTACACTTTTTTTTTTTTTTAAGAAAAGGGACTAGAGGTGGCTCCTCCTCCTCCTCCCAGGTCCCTAAAGCATTCCTCAGCCATATTTCCAAAGTGCCTTTCTCCTCTTCCCTTGGATCTTCCTACTTCATACATTGTATTTCCGTTTCCATCTGCCTTGCGGATGGGGAGGAGAGCTGCCTTTGCGGTAGTCTTTGAGGTTTCATGGAGCCTGCCTTGGATGGGTGACTCCACATGGACGCTGTGAAAGGTTCCCCTTTGGGGACGGGGCCCCAGCTCAGCAGAAGAACATCCTCAGCTCACTCTCTGGTGGCAACTTGAGGGAGGGTTGGGAGAGACTCTTGCCTGGAACCTGGGAGAGCGGCTGAGCTGCCAGTCAGTGTGGACAGGACAAGACTGAGCTGGATCGTGGGCTTTAATGCGGCTTTACCTTAAAAAAAAACACAACAACTTACTGTAGTATTTTAATGTACAAAGGTAGTAGCACAAATGTGCTGTAGGGGTGTGCTTGCCTTTGGACTTCAGAACCACCCCCATTGCCTTTCTAGCTGAGGGGTGGGTGGGCGGGCGTGGATGTCTTCCAAGCAGTATCCCCCTCCCCTCCCTCCCTCTGTCCCTCTCTCTGCAGGCACCTGAAGCTGAACACAGTCCCGGAGAGCCTGGCTTTTGCCAACCACCAGGGAGACCTGCTGGTTGGCATTGAGCGACACCTCTACCTTATCCACCATAACAAGTTCCTGCCAAGCTACTACAAGATGAAGGTAGGGGAGACCTGCCTGCACTTTGGGGCTAACAGGCCGAGGAGCCCGCCGTGCGTGTGCTCCTGCCAGAGAAGTGGAGGCTGGTGTCTAGCTGGGAGTCCACCCATGTTGGGCACCTGAGTGCTGAGTCTTGTGGTCTGTGCTGATGGATCTGGCCACTCCCTGTCTTGTAGCTACTGTGTGCAAAGTTCCTGGAGCCCATCAAGGATATGCCTCTCCCCATCAGTGACGCCTGCTTCAAAACTCTCGTCAAGGAGAATTTCAGACGGTTGATGCATGAACCACCCTTGGAGGAGCCTGGGTAAGATGGCTCAGACTTCCACAGCCTCCCTGCTCCTCGCCACCATTAGGTAATCCCTGGAGCCCCTGCTCTGTTTCTCCACCATTGAGGCTTCAGGGCAGTCACCACATAGGAAAAAACAGCTTCTCCTAAAGCATCCTCCAGCTCCTCAGCCCCCGACGTCACTCTCTACCATGAGTTGTGCTAGCCACTGCTCAGGGGTGTAGCTATAATTGAATGGATTGGTTCAAAGAACCCTGCCCCCCCCCAGCTCCTGAGGCCCCCCCCAGCTCCACCCCTCCCAGTTTTCTTCATTATCTCCCTTACTTCGAGGGGCCACCAGGAGAGAGGTGAACACAGGCCCCCAATCCCCTAGCTACGCCCCTGCCACTGCTCTTGTTCTCTCCACTGAATGGTGGGGGCAGTTATCCTGCTCTAAGTCAAGCTGCGGTGTCTACCAAGAGACCTCAGTTTTTGTTGCTGTTGTGCTTTAAATTGTAAACTGCCTGGAGAGTTTTATAAGGGGTGGCATAGAAATGTGCTAAACAAATAAATAAATGAGACAGGGATTGTGGCATGAGGTGGACCTTGGACAGGTCCCAGGAGAAAGAGGCCAGGACCTTGGACAGCTCTGAACAAAAGCTCACAACAGGAGGGGTTGTTGACCACCCCTGTTGACCACTGTTGTACAGGGGCTACAGACCACCTCCAGCCTCAGGCAAGAAGATGCCTCAGAATATCAGTTGCAGCAGGGGAGCAGCAGCAGGAGAGAGGCATGCCCTCAGCTCTTGCCTTTGGGCTTCTCAGGGGCATCAGGAGGGCCACTGTGGGAAAGAGGATGCTGGACTAGATGGGCCTCCTTGGGCCTGATCCAGCAGGGCTGTTCTTAGGTTCTTGTGAAATTATTCCAGCAGCTACTTAGAGCACTCTGACAGTTTTTATAGCTGCTGCCCAGGCAGACTGAACTAGGCCCACCCCTTCCCTGGGGGAAGCCTCTGTTGCTTAAAGGGGCTCTGCCCAGTTTTCTGAGCTGAGTGCTGGTTCCAGTGATGCAACGAGACCTTTGTTAGGGCTGGCAGGTCCTCAGGGATCTCTTCATAAGAACATTTGATTGATTGATTGTTAGATTTATATACCTCCTTTCATAAAATTATCCCAAGGCAGTTTACAAAATAATGAAAAAGAATCCTATAAGATCACATTGATTGATTGATCGATTAAGTGCCATCAAATTGGTGTCGACTCTTAGTGAATACATAGATAGATTATCTCCAGGATGATCTGTCTTCAACTTGGCCTTGAAGCTCTCACGGTGGTGCATTCATTGCTGTCGTCAACAAGTCCATCCACCTTGCTGCTGGTCGTCGTCTTCTTCTCTTCAACTTTTCCCAGCATTATGGACTTCTCAAGGGAGCTAGATCTTCACATAATGTGTCCGATGAATGATAGTTTGAGCCTGGTCATTTGTGCCTCGAGTGGAAATTCTGGATTGATTTCTTCTATGATCCATTTGTTTGTTTTCCTGGCTGTCCATTGTATCCTCAAAAGTCTTCTCCAGCACCAAAGTTCAAAAGCATCAATGCTTTTTCTGTCTTGCTTCTTCAAAGTCCAGCTTTCACATCTATAGTGTGTCACAGGAAAAACCATGGTCCAAACTATTCTAATCTTTGTAGGTGTAGACACGTCACGGCATCTAAATATCCTTTCCAAGGCCTTCATTGCTACCCTACCAAGTGCTAGTCTATGGCGTATTTCTTGACTGCTGGATCCTTGACTGTTGATGGTCGATCCTAAAAGGCAGAAGCTATCCACCACTTCAATGCCTTCATTGTAATTTCTGAGGCTGGTTGCTGTACCTGTTGTCATTAGTTTCGTCTTCTTGACATTTCGTCGTAGTCCCATTTTTTCACTGGCTTCCTTGACTTTCATTACTAGAGCTTGCAGATCATCTGCATTCTCAGCTATCAGAGTGGTGTCATCAGCGTAGCGCAGGTTATTGATGTTTCTTCCTCCAGCTTTAAAACCACGCCCATCTTCCAATCCAGCTTCTCTCAGTATATGTTCAGCATATAAATTGAAAAAAGAAAGATAAAGTATACAGCCTTGTCTTACTCCTTTGCTGATCTGGAACCAGTCTGTTTCATCATGTTCAGCCTGGCCTGTGGCTTCAGGCCATGTGTATAGGTTTCTCATGAGAACAATGAGATGTTCTGGGATGCCCATTTTCCTAAGGATATTCCACAACTTGACATGGTCAACACAATCGAAGGCTTTTCTGTAGTCAATAAAGGACATCTTGACTTCTTTCTGGTATTCTTTGGCTTTCTCAGTTATCCAGCGTGCATCAGCAATGACGTCTCTTGTTCCTCAGCCTCTTCTGACACCAGCTTGAACATCCTGCATTTCTCTTTCCACATAGGGCTCTAATCTGCATTGGATAATCCTAAGCATTATTTTGCTAGCATGGGAAATTAAGGATATTGTGCGATGGTTTGCGCAATCTGTTAAGTCTCCTTTCTTTGGTATGGGTATGTACACTGACCTCTTCTAATCTGTCGGCCACTGTGTCATTTTCCAAATTTGCTGGCATAGTTTGGTTAGAGCCTTGACTGATTCTTCTTCTGTTGCCTGCCATATTTCTGTAGCTATTCATTCCATCAATTCCTGTAGCCTTCCGATTTGGTAGTGACCAGATTGCTGATCTAACTTCATCTTCCCATACTAGAGGTTCTTGCAAGTAGGGAATATCTTCTAGTATCTTGGATGCTGTACAGATTTTCAGTATACTCCTTTCATCTCTGTTTGGTCTTCTCTGAATCCGTTACTATCTGTCCTTTGGCATCCCTTAACATACCAATTTGAGGTTGGAACCTCCTTCTGAGTTCAGAGGTTTTTTGGAAAACTTTCTTTGTTTTTCCATGTCTATTTCTATCCTCAGGTCTTTACAGATGTCATTGTAGTACTGCTCCTTGTCTCTTCTAGTAGCTTTCTGATATCCCCTATTAAGTTCCTTCCTGAGGTCTTTATCTTTCTTGACTTTGGCTTTTCTCCTCTTGTTGGCAATTTCCACCGTCTGTTCTGACATCTGTTTTGCTTTCTTCTGTTTCTTGGTCTTTGGCAGTCTCTTCACATTTGTCCTTAACAACTTCTTTGATTTCATTCCACAATTCCTCTGGTTCTCTATCAATGAGGTTCAGAACTTCAAAGTGGTTCCTGATGTTCGCCTTGGAAATGGTGGGTACATTCTCAAGATCATATTGTGGAAGCTGGATAGCGAGTTTTTCCCCACTTTAGCTTGACTTGGAACTTGCACATGATCTGTTCCATAATCGGCCCCCGGCCATGTCTTTGCTGTTATAACTGAGCTCTTCCACCTCCTTGCATCAATAATGTAATCAATTTGATTTCTGTGTACTCCATCTAGTGATGTCCATGTGTATAGGCGCCACTTTGGTTGTTTGAAGAATGTGTTAGCAATGAAGAGATCATTGGCTTGGTAGAAACTAAGAAGTCGTTCTCCTGCTTCATTTCTGTTTCCTAGGCCATATAGGCCAACTGTGTTTTCCTCCTTACCTTTTCCAACTTTGGCATTCCAGTCTCCAACCACCAGCATCACATCTTGCTTGCATGTTCTGTCAATTTCAGACTGAACCTGAGCATAAAACTCATCAACTTCCTCTTCTTCTGCATCAGTCATTGGGGCATAGACTTAAAGAACTGCCGTGTTAAAGGGTTGTCCATGAAATCTAATTGATATTAGTTGGTCACTGACTGCATTGTACCCAAGTACTGCCATTGCTATATCCTTCCTGACTATGAAAGCAACACCCTTCTTCCTTTGGTTTTCGTGTCCTGAGTAGTCAATGGTATGGTTTTCTGACTGAAAGTGTCCCATTCCAGTCCATTTTAATTGACTGATGCCCAAGATGTCAATCTGTAGTCAATTCATTTCATCTTTCACTGTGTCAAGCTTTCCCATTATTATTTCTTGTTTACACAGTCAGACAGGTGTTATTGACTGGTTTGTTTTATCCAGACATCGAGTCCTTCCCAAGGACCTGGGATGCCAGAATTTTATTGTCAATTGTTATAGATATCGTCGCAGAATATAGGCTGTTCCCAGTAAAGCTGCTTTTTGTAATTGGCTGATGGTGATTTCTGTGGCCCCTATGGTGTTGAGGTGCTCTTCAAGGTCTTTTGGAACTGCACCCTGGGCGCCAATTACCACTGGGATTATTTGGGTCTTTTTCTGCCACAGCCTTTCAATTTCCATTTGTAGATCTTTGTATTTGGTGATTTTTTCTATTTCCTTTTCTTCTATTCTGCTATCCCCTGGTATTGCTATGTCGATTATTTTGGCTTGTTTTTCTTTCTTCTCGACTACAGTGATATCTGGTGTATTGTGTGGCAGATGTTTGTCTGTTTGTAGTCGGAAGACCCATAATTTTACATCTTCATTTTCAACAACTTTTTAAATTTTATGGTCCCACCAATGTTTGGCTACAGGTAGCTTGTATTTTTTGCAGATGTTCCAGTGTATCATCCCTGCTACCTTGTCATGCCTTTGTTTGTAGTCAGTCTGTGCAATCTTTTTACAACAGCTGATTAGGTGGTCCACTGTTTCATCTGCTTCTTTACAAAGGCGGCACTTGCTGTTTGTTGTTGATTTTTCGACTTTTGCTCTTATTGCATTTGTTCTTAGTGCCTGTTCTTGTGCAGCCAGTATTAAACCCTCTGTTTCTTTCTTCAAGTTGCCATTCTTAAGCCACTGCCAGGTCTTGGTGATGTCTGATTTTCCACTTATATTGTGCAAATATTGACCATGCAGGGGCTTATTTCTCCATTTTTCTGCTAGGTTCTTGACTTGTTCTTTCTTGTAGGCCTGCTTTGTTTCATTGGTGTTGAATAGTTTCTCGTTCTTGACCATTTTAAGTGCATCTTCACTGTCCTTGATATATTCTTCAAGGCCTCTTTTCTCCTCCTCTACTGTTTGATGGACTTGCATCATTCCTCTTCCACCTGAGCTGCGAGGGAGGTATAGCCTATCTACATCACTGCGGGGGTGCAGAGCATGATTGATGGTCATGATTTTCCTGGTCTTACGATCCAGCGTCTCTAGCTCTGCCTGGGTCCAGTCTATTATTCCTGCAGTGTATCTGATAACAGGTATAGCCCAGGTGTTTATGGCTTGTATGGTGTTCCCGCCATTGAGTTTGGACTTGAGGATTTTTCTAACTCTCCTGATGTATTCACTTCCAATTTTTCTTTTCACTTCAGCGTGTGCAATGTTATCAGCCTGGAGAATGCCCAAGTATTTGTAATGTTCTTACTCTTCCAGGTTCTTGATCTTGCTGCCATTGGGCAGTTCTATTCATTCTGTTTTTCTTATTTTTCCTCTGTTTATTATTAATGCAGCACACTTGTCTAGTCCAAACTCCATTGTTATATCGCTACTGAATATACGGACAGTGTTTAGCAGTGATTCGATTTCTGACTGGGACTTTCCATACAACTTCAGATCGTCCATGTACAGCAGATGGTTGATTTTACTTGATGTTTTAGATGTTTGGTATCCGAGGCCTGTTTTGTTTAGTATTTGTGAAAGTGGGGTCATGGCGATTACAAACAACAGAGGGGATAGCGAGTCCCCTTGGAAAATAACTCTTCTAATGCTAACCTGTCCAAGTGTCTCGCCATTGATTGTTAACTGTGTACTCCCCATGCTCATTGCTTTTTAAATAAATATCTGAATGTTTTTGCTGACACCAGTTGTTTCTAAACATTTTAGTATCCATGTGTGAGGCAATGAATCGAAGGCTTTCTTGTAGTCAATCCATGCAACACTTAGATTGGTTTTTCTTCTCTTGCAGTTTTCTAAAATCATTTTGTCAATCAGCAGCTGGTCTTTTGTGCCTCTGTTGTTCGGGCAATTTCCTTTCTGTTCAACTGGAAGCTGTTTGTTAGTTAATAAGTGTTGCATCACTTCATCTGCTATTATTCCAGTTAATAATTTGAACATGGTTGGCAGGCAGGTTATCGGTCTATAATTACTTGGAACTGCACCTTTTGTTGGGTCTTTCATGATGAGATGAGTTTTCCCAGTTGTTAGCCATTGTTCAATATCACCGCCTTTCATAATGTGATTGAACTGTTTTGATAGTTGTTTATGAAGGCTTGTTAGGTGTTTAAGCCAAAAGCCATGCAGTTCATCATCGCCTGGCGCAGTCCAATTTTTAATTTTCTTTGCTCTTTCACTTATTAATTCTGGTGTTATTATTCGATCTTGCATTTGTTGGTTACATTTTTTGACCTCTTTCATCCAGCCTGCTTTTTTATTATAATCTATTGGATTGTCCCATAATTTCCGCCAGAATTGCACTGTTTCTTCTTTATTTGGTGTTTCTAGGTTTCTTGCAGTTTCTCCTTCTATGCTTTGGTAGAAACGTCTCTGATTCGACTGGAATTGGAGATTCTGCCTGTGTTGTGTGATTCTGGCTTCATACCTGCTAATCTTCTTTGACGCTGCTGTTATTTGCTACTTTATTATTTCCAGGACTTCTCTAATTTTCCTTGAATCTAGGTGGTATTTTTGGATCAGATACTGTTTGGTGTTTTCATTCTTCAGTTTCTTGTCTTTAATATCTTTCAGTTTACTAGCATCTGATCTAAGCCTGGAGATTTTATTTTCTAATCTAATCTTCCATTTAGGTGATGTACTGCTTTCTTTTTTTACAGGTCCACTGATGTTATATCCAAGCTCTTGTGTTGTTATTGTTGCTGCACTGTACATCAGTTGGTTTCTTTCTTGCAAATTCTTGGTTGTTATTTCTGCAAGTGCAGCATTGACATCTTTTAATGCCTGAGCAAGTTGTTTTTTGGCAACTGTTTTTAGAGCTGGAAGTTGAACCCTGGTGGTTGTTTGGTTCATGTGCTCCGTTATTTTTTGCTTTAGTTCTTGTTGCTTTTCTGTTAAGCGGAATTTGGGTTTTTGAGGTGAAGGCAAAGGGGCGGTTGCCTGGTTTTGATTCTGAAACAGTTCAGTAACAGTGGTATCCTCGATTTCCAATACCTCCTCCACCTGCGCCTGAGCAACTGCTTCAGTTGGTGGTAATTCTTCTTCCATATCTTGAGCCTGTGTTGCTCTTTGCAGTTCTTCCAGCTCAACTCCTGTGAATACTTTATTTCTTATTATGTATCTTCTCTGGTCTGCTAGCCTTTGTTCTGTTATTTCTGTGTCTGGATGCTTCTCTTTCCAAATTTGGTACATTCTTTTAAAATAACCTCTTCTAGTTGGACTAGACTTGTAATAGCAGATCATTATTTCCTTGTTGGCATTTTTCGTATATTTTTTTCCGGTTAAGTGATGTTTCTTCCAGTAACCTTGCAGTCTCCAGCCCTGGTTGCTCAACTGAAGATCCTGAGTCCTGTTGCCCACTTGCCACCAGATGTCCTGGGACTATAGCACCTGGCGCAGTCCTTGTTGACCCGGGCGATGACCGATCCGGTATAGATTTATTAAAGTTACATCTCACCATAGTGTTGATGGGAGAGGCACTCTTTGTCTGGCTCCTCTGGTGAGACCTGTCCAGTATGGTTGGACCTCTGGCATAGCTCTCACCTTCCTCGGAGCACACAAGCCAAAAATGGCTCAGGGCGGTTTACACAGAGAAATAACAAACAAATAAGATGGAACCTTGTCCCCAAAGGGCTTACATTCTAAAAAGAAACATTAGACACGAGCAACAGTCACTGGAAATACTGTGCTGGGGGTGGATAGGGCCAGTTACTCTCCCCCTGCTAAATAAAGAGAATCACCACGGTAAAAGGTGCCTCTTTGCCCAGTTAGCAGGAGTTTCTTACGTTTCTTACGTTCCACGTTCCCATTGTAATTCTGTCTTTGCAGCTTCGGATTTTCTTTTCCCGTACGGTCGGCAACATCAGCTGTTAGACATCCAAAAGGCTTTAGTCTAACCATGTCATAAACACCATCAGTACTCTGAGAGATCCTCAGCTCTTCCTCAGTAGCATGTTGAGTACCATCCGACCTGAGGGGCCCATCATCCGGCACAACATCAACAATCATTCTATGTTGTCTATCCATGTGGTTTTCTTGGTAAAATACAGGAGTGGTTTACCATTGCCTTCTCCTGTGCAGTATGAAATGATGCCTTTGTTGTTGTCCCTGAAATGATTGTCCACCTCCAGCACCTTCCTATATTGCTACTGCCAAATATAGGTGCCTGCTTGCTTTAGCTGGGCAGCTGGGATGACCTTCGCACTTTGGATGACCCTACTGGGAGTATACCTTCTGGCGTACTTCACTTATCCCTCCCAGGAACACCCCCCTGCCATGATGAGGCAGCATAGCAGGACCTGGAGGGGAAAATCACATTAAAACATTAAAAATCAATTAAAACCACAAAAAATATAGAACATGAAAAACAGCCATAAAAACAAAGCAAAGGAGTTGGAAAGGAGGAATTGGCAACTCCTATGGGGTAAAAGCTTTAACAAATAAAAGTGTTTTCAGTTGTTTTTTAAAAGTATAAGAACAGTCCTGCTGGATCAGGACCAAGGCCCATCTAGTCCAATATCCACACAATGGTCCACCAGATGCCCTTAGAAGCCCACAGGCAAGAGGTGAGGGCATGCCCTCTCTCCTGCTGTTGCTTCTCTGCAACAGGTATTTAGAGCCTCTGATGCTGGAGATGACCTATAGCCACCAAGACTAGTAGCCATTGATAGACCTGTCATCCATGAATTTATCTAAACCCCTTTAAAAGCCATCCAAGCTGGTGGCCATCACCACATCCCGTGGCAGACAATTCCATAGATGAATTATGCACTGTGTGAAAAATACTGATGGAGAGGAGGTGTGGGGAAAAAGAGAGAGAAGAGGGGCAAGAGGATACATATACATACCATGGGCAGAGCCAAAATGGCGACTGGCTAGCAACACAACTCACGAGCTCCTGCCCTAAAACTGGTCTTCTCTTCATTAGGGCTGAAAATTCTCAACCAAAACTACACAAACCATAACCATGACAAATAAAAGCAAGAGAAAAAATAGGAACAATCTTAAAGACCTACCAGCCATGGCAGGGAAACAGATGAGGATTAATTCCTAGTGCCCCACCAACGGAGCCATGAGTACAACTTTTACACTCCTTAACAAGAACAGATTTACAGTCCTGGCCACAGAGAACCCTCCCTTTTCCACCCTAGGAGTCTGGTACAAGGTTGAATGAATTACATCAGGCATCTCCTTCACTATCTAAGATATCTGGCCTGGAAGACCCCCTGGCACAGAGAAACAGGGGACCCAACAGAGCAAGACAACCCTATAGCCACTCCTGTGGACCCCCCACCCAAGATATTTAGGAGATGCATGCCTATTGGCAGCAGAAATGGTCATACAAATCCTAGGATTTTAAAACACAATTTTGATGAAAGTAAATAGGATCAGGAATGTCATTGATACATTTGTGCCCACAAACACACAATTAAATCTCCAAAAGCATCCCCTGGAAGAATCCAGGCTGCTCCATCTTCAGCCCCGGTTGGGACCTCCACCAAAACTATACACAGAATACACATTGGACTGCCCCAAACACCTCATTTGTCTAAATCAATGCATGTATTCCAAGCCTCCAAGAGTTGGGGTTAACCTTAACCCTAAACCCTACACCAATATATTAATATTACATTTATATTCCACTCTTCCTCCAAGGAGTCCAAAGCGGTGTACATAGTTTAACAACCCTGTGAAGTAGGTTAGGCTGAGAAAGAAGTGACTGGTTCATAGTCACCCAGCAAGTATAATGACTGAATGGGGGTTTGAACTCGGGTCTCCCCGGTCCTAGTCCAGCACTCTAGCCACTACACCACGCTGGCTATGAGGAGATGCTCATAATATAGGGAAATGCTCATCTTTCAAAGCCACAATAAACTCCCTGAGTCTATTAAACTGTCATTGAAGATCTATAGACTTTGACGCGATCCAATTCTTACTCAGCTACCCAGAGGCTAAGATAATCCCCAACTCCTTCCTCCCTCTCAAACTCAGCCAGATAGGGAGCCCTCTCTCATACAACTACAGTATAAGAAGTATTAGAGTCTTCAAGGACTCCATGGTAAAACCTCTTTTTGCAAGAAAGAAGCCAAACAACTCCTTTTGCAAGTGACCTTGATGATAATGTCTCCATGGGAACATGTAAACAGCCTGCAAAATGGCTCTGATGAACTCAACCAGATGCAGCAGACTAAACCTTTATAGACTGAAGAGAATGAATGAGAATGTCCATAGGCCTCGCAGAACTTAAAAAGCTACTCAGGGCTGTTCAAGCTCAAGCGCTACCACTGACAACACTCTGCTCCTGCTCATACTCTGATCTCAGAGACAGTGAAAATGTTATGGATAATCCAACTCCTCCTCCCTGCCAGGCCACACCAGAAGGACTCAGTAGTACAGCTGCCCTAACGAATCCATGCACAACGACTGCTACTCATCCCAGGACAAGGAAATAACTGTTAGTTCACTATTCTGACACTGACTCTAATTCAGTGAGTTAACGGCAGTGAAACTGACATCAGTGACAACCCTTCCTCAACGCCAGCCACCATGAAGAGTGGGGCTACATCTGCCCTTGCCCAGCCCCAGCCTATAACACCCTCATGCGGGCTCCCCTCTGGTGTTGTAGAGACCCAGGAAAACCATACAGAGATGGCACCAATCCAGGAAGGGGCGCCCACAACACCAGCAACATCTCAGGAACCACAGTTGTCACATGTGAGCCTCAAGGACCTGAGAAATAGAGATGTACGCCAACCATCATCTATGCTGCCTCCTGGTGCTGAAGAACCTCAAACGTTCCTCATAGTCACAGAAACCCCAAAGGAAGGGGCCCCTGAGGTAATCTAGCCCCAGCTCATAATATCACCATGCTAACCTTTTCCTGCTGCCGAAGAGCTCCAGACCCTACATACAGACACTACGACCCCAGAAGAAAGGGCCTCTGCATTGTACTCATCACCCCAAAAGCAGGAATTGCCACACACTACCCCCAGGGACACCATCTTGTCTGCTATGAGCCTGGAATGTTGTTTGCCAGTGATCCTCTGTTTGATGACATCACTCTTTTCCTCTCCCCAGTTAGCTTTCCTGCTTCCTCCGTGGAGTCTGTATGTCCAGAGAGAGGTTTGGTGGCCCCTGAGCTGAGAGCTCAAGACAGCCTGTTTCCACTGTCTCTTCATGCCACAATCATGATGATAACGATCTCCAGTCTCTGCCAGTTGCCTTGCCGGAACTAGCTGCAGCAGAACCCACCTGAGGGACTCCCTCCTTTGACTGTGTGGCTCCCTACGTTGGCCCCTGCCAATACCAATACAGACTGACATAAAAAAAGGAAGCAGCATGAAGTCTCTCTCCTGACCTGGAATGTGGCCGGCTGGAATTGCAGCGGCAGGGAGGGATGTCCTTCTTAAACTTTATCTCCGTGCATGACATCATCATCATCATCATTATTTTACATTTTATATCCCATCATAATGTTGCAGGAAACATGGACATCCACAGACCTGGCACTTAACTGCTACAGTCACACTCACTGGAAGTAGAAGCCAGCACGGGCAGGGGCAGACCCAAGGGACTGGGAGTGCTGGTTCTCATCACTTTGTGTGCATTGTCCACAAGACTCCCTTCATTTAAGCAAAATGCTGTGGCAGTGGCAATCCACTGCAGACACTGCATCTTACCCATAATCAATATCTATCTACCCTAACAGAGATAGAAATCTCAGGTCAGGAAACTGTGACATGAGCAGGAACACTACCTGACCAACCTCCTATCCCCCTTCCCCAAAGCCTACGTAGTGGCAGGAAGGGACTTTAAAGCCAGGATAGGTCCTGACGATGACACCTTATATGCACAGCAACAATGCCCAGTCCTGAAGCAGACATACTCCCCCTAGCACGTTGTTTGAAGGATAAGTCAAATTGCCCTGGTATTTGTCTAGCCCAAATGGGTAGCAGACTTAATCTCCACTTCCTTAATGTCTCTGTTGTAACGGACCACCCTGTAGAATTTACTCTCTGGGCTGGGACTAAAATGAGTGTCATTGACTATGTAATTATGGAGTAGTGGGGACCTACAACACTTTCAGACCAATTCGAGGTTACATCTCAATTTGACAGCGACCATTTTCCAGACACGCTAAGCTTAAAACCTTCTGTGCAGCAACTCCACGCAGAGGCTCTTTACCAACTTCCCATCCTACCAGCGGGAACAGCCTGCCGCATCAAGTGGTCCACCCAACTGGGCAATGCAATAACAGAACAACTCTCCTCAGAACACTTTCAATCCATTCGCCTCTCCATGCTCGCTGCAGATTCCTCTAACTTAATCCACGAAAGCTACAGTAACCTAGTGGAGGAACTACAGAAGCACTTAATCCACAGAAACAGCTGCCCCCTCAAGCTGCACCTGCATTGCTCCAAACCCTGGTTTGACTCTGAATGCATTGAAGCAAACGAATGAACAAACAAGAAAACAAAAACCCACCACCAACTACAACACCTACAAGGCCAACACAAGTCTAATGACAACGCAGGACCTCCACAAGCAGAAGAGGCAATACAAGCAACTACTCAAACAAAAGAAAAGAGACGCCATGAAAGCCACTTGGTCACACCTTCTTCAAGCAGTTAGAACCAAAGACTCAGCCCTATTTTGGCACAGCAACAGCAACAGCCTGACACACCTGGACAGCTTAACCTCACCAGGGGCCAGGGAATGGCATTTCAATAAAGTATACAAAGGCAAAGAGGTGGACCACAGATGCCCTCAGCAAGATGCAGAGGACTTGCCCCCATAGCCACTGGTGAGGTCAGCTGAGATCTTGTACCTGATCTCCCAGCTTAGACCCAGGAAGGCTACTGGCAATGATCTAGTCCTCCCCAAACTTATCAGAAACAACTCAACATGGTAGGCTCCCATTCTGGCTGCTCTGCTCACATCCCTTGACAATCCCTGACGACTGGGGGCTCGTAGTCCTAGTTCCCATCTTTTAAAAAGACAGGAAGGATGACCCAGCCAATTGTAGACCTATCAGCCTGCTCAGCACAGTCAGTAAACTCTGTACTAGACAGCTATGTTGGAAACTAAGGGACCGGCTAGAACAAGAACATATCCTGGAGGAGGGGCAGAGGAGCAGGCCAGATTCAGGCAAAGATGGTGCACAATTGGCCAGTGGTTTGTACTTCAGCACCTAACTGAAAATACTCAATTCACAACTCAGTCTCCCTGAGTGCAGCCTTCATTGATCTCAAGTCTGCTTTTGACTCCATCTCTCATCCCAAACTATGGAAAAAACTGATTGATCGATGCCTGCAGCTACTCATTCATACTCTACACAATGTCACATCCCTGAAAGTTAGATGCAACCCCCAATGACACTTTTCTGCCGTTCCAGCCCATAAGGGCATCGAACAAGACTGCATACTTGCCAGTGATGTAGTAGTCACAAATTCAGAAATGCAGGCACTCTCCATGACAGCTCCTATAGCCACACCTTTCACTTAGATAGATGCAAAAATCTTCTGTTACAAGAAGTCAAGAATCACGTAGACTCTAGGGAATCTACTAGACTGAATTTTATCTATCTATCTATCTATCTATCTATCTATCTATCTATCTATCTATCTATCTATCTATCTATCTACTAGACTGAATTTTATTTATTTATTTATTTATTTGAAACATTTGAGATACTGCCCACTCCGAAGACTCTGGGCGGTGTACAAAAACATGCAAAACAAGACAGCATTAAAATTACATTCTAAATAAAACTAAAGTAACTAACGGGGGGAATAGATAAACTACAGGGTAAAAGCCTGGTGAAAAACAAAAGTCTTCAATAGAGATTTAAAGATCGATAAGGAAGGAGCTAAACGAATCTGCAGGGGAAGGGAATTCCAGAGAAGTGGGGCAGCAACTGAGAAGGCTTTCACAGGTCCTAGCACCCCGAACCTCTCGGAAATCGGGGACCGACAAAAAGCCCATCTGAGCAGATCTGACCAGACGGGATGTAACTGGATGGGAGAGGCGAATCTGTAGGTAAACAAGTGCCAAACCCTGCAAGGCTTTGAAGGTCAAAACCAGGACCTTAAATTGAACTCGGTAGCGAATAGGCAACCAGTGCAATGACTGCAGGAGAGGTGTTACCCTGTCATATTTTCTGGCACCCATAAGTAAACAAGCCACTGCATTCTGGACCCATTGTAGCTGAATGACAGGGACGGCCCACTGAAATGCATTGGTTCCTTCAAAATGGCAATGGAATCCATTGAATTTTCCAAGAGGCCAACAGCCATTTCAGTCAGTGCATTTCAGTGGGCCTTCCATGTCATTCGTTTTAGGATGTCCTGACACTAGTCCATAGGACTTCCATGCCGATGGTTGCAGGTTCAATCCATGGCAGCATCTCCAGGAAGGGTTGGGAAAGACTCTTGCCTGAAACCACAGAGAGCCGCTGCCATAGCGTAGTGGTTAGAGTATTGGACTAGGACCAGGAAGATCTGAGTTCAAATCCTCATTCAACCATGAAACTCACTGGGTGACTGAGCCAGTCATGTATCTCTCAGCCTAACCTTCCACACAGGGTTGCTGTGAGGATAAAAATAAGCATGTACACCACTCTGAGCTCCTCGGAGGAAAAGCAGGTTATAAATGTAAATAAATAAATAAATAAAAATAAAAATAGATGGACCAAGGGCCTAACTCAGTATAAGGCAGCTTCAGGAAGAATGGTAATAAATGGTTGGATTAGCAAGAGCAGCACGTCATTGCCATGTGGCACGTCCCTGCAGCACGACACCAAGGAGATTTGCTTCTCCTCTCCTGTTCACCATTGACATGACATGGTGGGCCACCTAAACTACCCAGACTTCCACCTCCCTAAGCTGGCAGAGAAACTTATATCCACCCTGCTCTGATGTGGCAATCCTCTCAAGAACATAAGAACAGCCTTGCTGGATCAGGCCCAAGGAAGCCCATCCAGTCCTGCCCTCTGTTTCACACAGCGGTCCACCAGATGCCTCTGAGAAACTGATGGGCAAGAGGTGAAGGCATGCCCTCTCTCTCGCTCCCCTGCTGCAACTGGTATTGAGAGGCATCTTGCCTCTGAGGCTGGAGGTGGCCTATAGCCACCGACAGGCCCGTCCTCTGTGAATTTGTCTAAGCCCCTTTTAAAGCCATCCAAGTGAGTGGCCGCCACCACATCCCATGGCAGAGAATTCCATAGATTAATTATGTGCTGTGTGAAAAAGTACTTCCTTTGTTGCTCCTAAAATTCCTGGCCTTCTGTTTCATGGGATGACCCCTGGTTCTAATGTTGTAAGAAAGGCTATAGCATATGGGGCTTTTTAGTTTGGAAAGGAGGTGACTATGGGGAAGACAGGATAGAGGTGTATAAAGTCAAGCATAGAGTAGAGAGAGTATACACCTCTATCCTGTCTCCCCTGTAGTCGCCTCCTTTCCAAACTAAAAAGCCCCATATGCTGTAGCCTTTCTTAATAAGGAAGGTGCTCCAGGCCCCTGATCATCTTGGTTACCCCCTTTTGCACCTTCTCCTGTTCCACAATGTCCTTAAGATATAGTGACCAGAACTGCATGCAGTACTCCAAATGTGGCCACACCATAGATTTGTATAAGGGTATGATAATATTAGCATTTTTATTTTCAACTCCCTTCCTAATGATCCCTAGTATGGAATTATCTTATTCATAGCTACCACGTACTGAGTGGACACATTCAACGAGCTGTCCAATATGACCCCAAGATCTCTCTCCTGGTCAGTCACTGACAGCTCAGACCCCATCAGTGTAGATGTGAAGTTGGTGTTTTCTGCCCCAATATGCATCACTTTACACTTGCCATCATTGAACCACATTTGCCGTTTTGTTGCCCACTCACCCAGTTTGGAGAGATTCTTTTGGAGTTCTTCACAATCTGTTTTGGATTTCACTGTCTTAAATATAGTTTAGTGCCATCTTCAAATTTGCCCACTTTGCTGCTTACCCCAACTTCTAGGTCATTTATGAACTAGTTAAAGAGCAGTGGTCTCAGTACAAGTCCCTGGGGGACCCCACTTCTTACTTCCCTCCATTGTGAAAACTGTCCATTTATTCCCATCCTCTGTTTCCTGTCCTTCAACCAGTTGCCAATCCACATATGAACCTGTCCCCTTATCCCATGACTGCTAAGTTTTCTCAAGAGCCTTTGGTGGGGAACTTTGTCAAAAGCTTTTTGGAAGTCCAGGTATACTATGTCAACTGGATCACCTTTATCCACATGCCTATTGACACTCTCAAAGCTAACTGGCTTGTAATTTCCCAGATCCCTCTTGGATCACTTTTTGAAAATGGGAGTTACATTAGCTACTTTCCAGCCCTCTGGTACAGAGCTTGATTGTAGGGACAAATTACATATTTTTGCTACGAGATCAGCAATTTCACATTTGAGTTCCCTCAGAACTCCTGGGTGGCTGCCATCTGGTGACAAAGTTCCTCATCAAAAACTCTTGAGAAAACTTAGCAGTCATGGGATAAGGGGACAAGTACATGTGTGGATTGCTAACTGGTTGAAGGACAGGAAACAGAGGTTAGGTATAAATGGAGAGATTTTCTGTCACAAGAAGTGGTGTTGGCTACTAGTTTGGATGGCTTTAAGAGGGCTTTGGATAACTTCATGGATGAGAGGTCTATCAACAGCTACTAGTCTGAGGGCTACAGGCCACCTCCAGCCTCGAATGCCAGTTGCAGGGGAGTAACAGCAGCAGAGAGGGCATGCCTTCAGCTCCTTCCTGTAGACTTCCGGTGGCATCTGGTGGGCCACTGTGTGAAACAGGATGCTGGACTAGATGGGCCTCCTTGAGTCTGATCCAGCAAGGCTGTTCTTATGTTAATTTTTAGTTTCTCAAGACAATTTAAAACCTTTTCCCTTGTCATCTGCCCAGGTGACAGCAGCCACCTCTCTGCCCTTTTTGCTCCCTGCTTACTTGCAATTTTGGCATCCTGAATAGGCTAATCCCTTGATTAGTCAGTTCCTGTTCTATGAGAGGGAAGGGGCGGGGGAGGCTTTAATTACTGGTTTCCTCTTTGCAACCAGAGTAATTGCAATAAAGTCTTCTATTGGGTTGTTTTTGTTTTTTTGGTATTATTGTAAATGTGTGATGGCAGTGGTAACCATCAGAAAAAAAACACAAGGAATGACCAGTTGATCAGGCTGCAAAGAGAAATCCATTAATTCAAGCCCTTCTCCTCCCCCTCTCTGGGAAAGAGCAGAAACTGACTAATCAATAGCCATTATCAGGAATGCCGAAATTATGAGTAAACAGGGAAAACTGAGGAGAGTGGCAGAATATGCTTCAAAAGAAAGGGGCAAAGAGGAAAATTAAGCGAGCAGAGCTCTGGGAAACCTCAATGGTGTAGCATTTCAACTGCACAAAAAAAGGTTCCTGCAAATCAGGACTTGAAAAACATTGGAATGGATCAGTAGACGGTAACATTGCCTGGGTCTTCCATAAAAGCAGAGGAAACAAATGATGTCCGCTGTTGTGGAAGCCTCCTCTGTTTTCCTTGGCTCAGCCCCTCCGGGCTACCATCCCCACCTTGCCTTTCACTCCACCCCCCCAGCACAGAACTTGGAGGCACATTAGCCAGGGGGAATCAGCCCCACCAGGAGTTGCTAGACCCAGACTTCATCCACCCCACACTGTCTTCCTAGCGTTGGCAGAGCTGGTAGTGGCAGGGAGGGGGGCTCTGGCAAAGGATGGGGTGGGGGCTTATGGGCAGCCAGAGGGCTCAGGGAGTGGCAGGGTCAGGGGTCCTTCCTACTCACCCCCAGGCTCATCCACACAGGTCGCCTCTGCCTGGAGCCTACCAGGTGACCATACAGCAGTCCCAGGTGATCAAGGACACACATGAGAAGACCAAGGTAAGTTCCGGCAGTACCGCAGTTCAAGGGTAGAGGGTGGCGGCGGCGGCAGCAGTCTGGGTGTCAAGATCTAGGAAGTAGCTCTGCTCAGCCCCAGCAGAAGCCTCCGTTCCCAGCTCAAGACTCCCAGGAGGAGCTTCCAAGGAGAGCTGTGATCTCAGAGACCTTCCTCTTCCTAGGCCCAAGACAAATCCTACAAGGTGGCAAGGAGAGGAGATTGAGGAGGGAGATGCTGCCTGTTTAAAAGGCAAATTCATGTTAAATGCATGCTGGTATAGTTTGAGCTTTGTTTTTCATTTAAAGAGCTGCTCAGGGATTCTGATCTGGTTTGGGACCATGGCATAGCGGTGGCAGGCGATTAACTCTTGAATCCCTTCCCCTTATGTTGCTGTGGGCCCCCAAAGGTGCCCTTTGCTACAATGGTGCCTTTGAGGGTGGTTGAGGATTTTTGTAAGGAAATGTGAAATTGCTCAGTTCTCTTGAGGACAGAGCAAAAATCCGAGCCTGGGGGAGGGTGGGGGCTGGAATGACCGGGGGAGAGGGAGGTGCCTCTCAGAAGGGAGGCCAAATTAAGGTGGCGACTCCTGCCGGGTTCCTGAAGGCTGAACTACCACCAAGCACAGATCCCCCGAGGTCTCCCTTGAGAGTTTCCAAAGGAAGTCTGAGGAGCAGCCATTGTGGAAAGGGATTCTTTAGGAGCAGGACCCCTGATCAAGGTGCTGAGCAGCAGCAGAGAGTTTGCTGGGCTCCTTCCGACTGTGGGGTTCAGTAGAGGCCTGCATGGGCGGAGCATGGGGGCAGCAAATGAGCCTCCTTCCCACTCGCTTCTCCCCGCCCCGGCTGCCTCGTTTTGCCTCGCCTCCCATGCTGCCGTGTTCACCCCAGGAATCAGGAGAATGAGCAACCTGGGGTCAGCACGGAGGTAGTCGGGGCGGGGAGAGGGGAGTGGGAGGGCGTTGCCCCTGCAGCTCATTCACCCCCACTGCTCCTCCTCTATGGGCCACTACTGGTGGGATTGCATGTAGACCCATGGAGAGGAGAAAGGAGAAACAGGCCCCCTGGGCAGTTGCTTGGTGGCAGCATTTCAAGAGGTGCCAGGAAGAAGCCGGGGGTGGCCCAAAGCAGGCACCCTCTGCTCCACCATTCCTGGGGGTGGGGAGGCCCCCCCCCGGCTTGTAGTGCTCCTCTTGCTGGGCCAGTGAAATGCCTGCATCCCTGGAGAAGAGTGGGATGGAGAGGCCCTGCAGGCCCTGCGGTGGGTGGTCCTGGGAGGAATCCTGGAGTCTTTCTGGCCCTGCCCTCCTCAGGTGAAGCTCCGGTCTTGCAGCACCGGCTGCTGGAGCCTCGTGAACTCCCAGGGGGCAGCCCTCTTCCGAGGAAGGACAGCAGGCTGTAGGAAGAGGGCGGGCAGGGGGCCAGAGGGGTCTGAGCTGTCAGCCTTGAACCTTGCAGAGGTTTGCCCAGATGGCCACGCAGGCCACGGACCTGGAGCTCCTCCAGAAGGGGCACGTGACGGCAGCCAAGAAGTTGCGCTTCACCAAGGAGATGCGAGAGGAGGCCTTTGAGCGATACCTGCGGATCTTCTACAGAGAGCAGCCCAAAGTGGAGGTGAGGCTGCTGCTGAGGCTGTGCTGCCCACTAGGCGGGGTGGGAGGGGTTGCAGAGAGAATCATGGTGGGGGTGGGAGGAGTGATCCTGTCCAGAAAACAAGTGCGAACTCGTGGATGAGAGCCCTCGGTCTATCCCATCGGAGGTCCTGGGAAGGAGAGGCTGGCTGGCTGTTCTGGCCGGGCGGGAGCAGAGCAGGAGAGGGTTGCCTCCTCAGCAAATCCTTCCCTCCCTCCCAGGGAGTGGAGACGGACTCTGTCCTGGACTGGTGCTGCGTCCACCCACCATCCACCGGTTGGGTCTCTTCTGCAGCTGCCCTGGTGACTTGCTGCCTGTGCCCCTCCATCCATCCGCTCTCCTCGGAGGGTTGTATACTTTTGCCCCTTTGTATTCCCTGCTTAATCATTTGGTGAGCCCCTCTGAAGCCAGCCATGTGGGCTGTTCCTTGTGCTCCTGATGGCTGCAGCCTCCTTGGTGTAAGAAAGACTGCCTTTGGGCCCTCGTGCAGTTTCATTTCTACTTGAAACTGCTGGGAGAGGCCATCCGTGGGTATTATGGGCTGCAGTGTAATTAATGCACGGATGACACACACCTCATCCTGTCACTGAAACCAGCAGGACCAGGGAGACAGTGGGTCTTCTGAGCTGGGGTTTGGAGGCTGGATGGGGGCAAACAGGCTGAAGCTTCATGCAGATAAGATGGCAGTGCTCTGGGTTGGTAAAACTGAGCATCTGAGCAGTGAGGTCAGTCTGGTCCTGGATGAGGCCACACTCCCTTGAAAGACCAAGTTTGCAGCTTGACCTCGGTAACTGATGCATTGATAATATCCAGATTGGACTACTGCAATGCACTGTATGTGGAGCTGCCCTAGAAGGCAGTTCAAGAGCTTCAGCTGGTCCAGAATACTGCTGCAAGGATGCTTGTTGATGCAAGCTGCTTCACGAGTATTATACCATCCTGCGGCAGCTTCACTGGTTACTGGTTTGTCTCTTTAAAGCCTCATGCAACTTGGGGCCGGGGTATCTGCCGACCACATCCACCTATATCAACTTGCCAGGACCCTCTTTTCAACATCTCAGGCCGGGCTCATGACCTCACCACTCACAGGGATATGGTTGTGACCCTTCGGCTTTGGAAGGCCCTCCCGGCAGAGCTCTCCCCGCCATACTCCCTCCCTCAAGATTTTTTTAAGGTCCATCTCTTTAGAGAGGAGTTTATTATTTTAGCTGCAGCTTATATCTGGTGGGTTTTAACTTTGTTTTGTTGTGTGATTTTAAATTTCTCTTTAACGGAGGATTGTTTTTTAGTTGATTTCTCTCATACTGTTTTTAGAGTGTATCTATTTTACTGGGACACCTGATGGCGCAGCGGGGAAGTAACTTGCCTAGGGAGCAAGAGGCTGTCAGTTCGAATCCCCACTGGTATGTTTCCCAGACTATGGGAAACACCTCCATCGGGCAGCAGTGATATAGGAAGATGCTGAAAGAAGGCATCATCCTGTCCTACTGCGCGGGAGATGGCCATGGAAAACTCCTCCTGTATTCTACCAAAGAAATCCACATGGCTCTGTGGTTGCCAGGAGTTGACACCGACTCAACGACACAACTTTACTTTACTATTTTACTGATTTTGTGAACTGTCCTGAGCAGTCATATCCTGGAGCAGCAGAGGGCATAGATATTTTAAAATAAACAAATCTGCCACACACACCCTCCTCCGCTTCTATCCCCACAGATCCCAGCAGAGGACCCATTTGATGCAGATGAGGTGCTGGAAAAGATGCAGCGGGCAGCCTCCATCTCTGAGCTCTACGGGCCAGGAAGCATGTTCCTGGGGTCTTTCCCTCGACCCTCCTCTCTGAAAGAGCCCCGCCAGATGCTCGGGGTAACTGGCCTGCTCCCTCCCCAGAACAGCCTCCTTGCTGCCCCTCCTCTAGGGCCTCTGTTTTCTCTTGGCCAAGCACAGCCTTGGACCTCTTGGGAGCGATTAGGGTTCTGGGGCTCAGCGGGTGGGCTTAAGAGCTGCCAGGGCCGGCCGCAGTCTTTCCCACAGCCCCCCTCCCCTCCTGGTGCCCCCTGGGAGTGGCGGTGCCTGGTGCAAGCGAAGCACTCTCTCCCGGCCCTCCCCTCCATCCTGCAGGACGCTGCCTCCCCCTCTCTGGACAAGAGCCCTCCAGTGTTCCCAGCAACTGCATCCCGGATCCAGGAGGCTTTGGAGGGCAGCCCTTCCTCAGAGGCGAAAAGAGTCAGGAGTGAGAAGGTGAGAAGGGCCTGGCAACCACCATCCTGGGGAGGGAGTGGGGAGGGCAGGGCAGGGCAAGGCAGAGCGCAAGGGGTGCCCTTTGTGTCTCTCAGGTGGAGGCCACGATGAGCCCCCCTCCCTTGGGAAAGGCCTCGTTGTTGGAGCCACCCCCCAAAGAGAGAAGGCTGCTTCCCCTGCCACCGCTGAAAACCTCCTCGGAGATCCCCCCGCCCTATTTTGTACCTGCCGTTGATGAAGTATGGACGCCAGCCCCCTCGCAGAGATCTTCTCCCCGAAGCACCAGCACGCTGCTCTCTGTCTCTCAACCCATGGAGGGGAAGGTCCGGCTTTCCTGGCAGAAGGTCAGTGTCCAAGGAGGTCAGGTCTCCTGAATGGGGGGGGCGGGGGTGGAGACACACACACACACACACACACACACTGTGCTTTTGTCCAGATGTCTGGCCTGTTGAAGTTCTGATTGTCTGCTTTGAGTGGCACTGGCTCTCCAGGGCCTGAGAGAGGGTCCCTGCTCAGCGGTTGGGGCTGAGATGCTGATGGCTGTAGACTGAACCTGGGACGTCTGCATGCAGAGCAGGTGTCTGCCCCAGAGCTGCAGTCCTCCTCGTTCCTCTGACTGGATCCAGGCCCCTGGGCGGGCTTCCCTGGAACTGGAGCCCAGGGCCCCTGCTGCCGTTCCCAGGGGGGAGTCCTTCCTTGAAACCATTGCATCCACCAGCCACGCGCAGTCTGGAGACAGACAAAGGACAGGAGACTCTGCTGGCAGCACACAGGAGCATCCCCTGGCCTCAGGCAACAAGAGGAGCTGGGGGAGAAGAAAAGAGGAGGAGCAGGGAGGAGGAAGCTCCCATTTTGAACCAAACTATGAAAGCAAGAGAGAGGAGGAGGGAGGCACTCCCGTGGCGAGCTCAGCAAAAGAAAAGGAAGCCCAGCAGGAGCTCCCACGGCCATGCTTCCATGCCCACCATCGCATACCTGGGAAGGACTCGTGAGTTGTCTGTGTCCATCTCCCTTCATGTTCGTGGGACAGACATTGGCTGGTCAGCTAAAAACACGTCCAGCTCCTCCTTTTCTGAAGCCAGAATGCCATCCCCACCCCTGACACCCCTGATCTCCTCCTCATGTACACTGGCAGAAGTCCTTTCTCCCCACACTTGTATGAGGTCTGAACATCTCAGTTGCCTACCACTGGACAGGCTTTTGGTCCTGTCCTTTATTGTCCGAAGAGCTTTTTCTGCTCATTTTCAAAAGCAGAGAACAGGCATGGGGGATTCCAACAGGGGTCTCTTGGCAGATCCAGGGTGTTGTCCTCTCAGGGGTGGGCCAGGGTCCTGCTATGCCTGAGCCAAGGCACCAGGAACTGCTGGCCCCCTTTCAAAACTGGCCCTTGCAGGCTTTGAAAGTGGTGGTTCTTCTCTCCTTGTGATTCTTGCAAGCTTCGCAGGGAAAGTGAAGGGAGGCAATCTTCACAAAGCTTCCAAGGATCAGGTCAGCCCAAAAAGATTGCTCTGATGGTGGCGGGGGTGGGGGCTGGGGACATTGTGCCATCCTGCTGGTGTCCCAGGAATCTACTGCCTGATTCGGAATCTACCGAATCAAAGAGTGTCCCAGGAATCTACCGCCTGAGGCAACCATATCGCCTTGCCTCTTGGAAGGGCCGCCCTGGGTACTCTTTAAGAAGGGCAGCTGGTTCTTTTCCTCATACCTGCCCAGAAGCCCAGAGGGTGCCATGTGGCAGACTTCCTTCTGAAATGGCCCGACACAACAGGCTCAGGGGCACCCTGTGTGTTTCTGGGAAGTCCTGAGGGACATCACTTCTTCTCAGCCCATGCAGAGCAAAGAGGTTCTTCTGGGCTTAAGAAGCCTTGTGTTTACCTGAATCTCCTGCTGTTTGCTAGTTTTGCAGAGTCTTTCTTCCTTTTTCTTTTAAATGCCATGTACTGGTTTTCTTTATGATAAACTCAGTTTCAGTGGTCTGCTTTGGACCTTTCATGCCCTGCTTACCATAACAGCAAGCCCAGATAATACTGACTCCTCATAAGAGGATTTTAGCAAAGCATCCTAGCTTCTTAGCAGAGGGATTCATCTGGCTGAACCCCTTTGGTGGTAGGATGAACAGGCCGTGTCTATCCAGGTAGAGAGTGAAGAAGAAATACTGCCTGTCCCAGGCCCCGTTGCAGTCCAGGGGCCAATGTCCATGCATTTGCTTAACAGGCCCTGTGTGTGGATCAGTGCTGGATCAGTGCATGGACAATATTTTGATTTTTTTAAAAGAACAAGAAACTGGCCAGGAGTTGCAGAGATGCTGCCAAGGAAGGAACTTGGAGCCTAGATGCTCTTCCCAGACCATTCCATCCCCTGAGGGGAATACTGTATCTTACAGAGCTCACACTTCTAGTCTCCCTTTCGTATGCAACCAGGGCGGGTCCTGCTTAGCTTAAGGGGACAAGTCATGCTTGCTACCACAAGAACAGCTCTCTTCCCCCCCCCCCTTCTTACCTCCTCCCTACCATTGCCCCACACCCCAGGTTACCTTAAGCATGAGCCAGGAGTTTGAAATGGCATCCGTCTCACCCTCTTCACCAATCTCCTTCACTCCCAGCTTCACCGTGGATTTCGTCAAGAGTGACAAGGTAAAAGTGCCAGGCAGAAACAGGGGCAGCAGCCCTTGATGGAACCCTGCCGGATCAGTGTCAGAAGGCACTGGAACCCTGGACCTGCAGTTCCCGCCCTGAGGGGATGAGGGTGCCCTAGTGCGGGACCTCCCATTCCTTTGCAAAGCTACATCTCTGGAGAATTCTGTGTCACGGCCGTTCAACCAATTTTGCAGAGTTGAACTCTGTGTGTATTATTTGGCAGTGTACACACACAGTTTAAAGCATAAAAGGTCTGGGAGCTCTTGCAGTGGGGGAAGAGGTTGGAATTCTGCGGTTGGGAAAATTCATTGATACTTTCCATTTACAAGTATTATTTTGGTTGGCCAAATGTATTTCTCAGAATTTAGAGCCTTTTTGTCCAGTTGTGTTTTTCTGCCCACTTTTAACTGGAGTGGTGCTGAGGCTGGACATTTGGAGGGTGAGATGTTGGCATGAGGGCGGGGGGCATATGTTACCAGGGCTGCAGGTGGGGTGGAGGTGGAGACGTCAACAACCAGAAACTACAAGACCACTGTGAATGTTTGGTGGAAATGACTCACACAGTTTCACATTTTACTTAGTTGCTATGAGAGTGAGCAACCTAGCCCCCCTTTGAAAAAATTGTTTCAAAGTTCATAGAACTTCTTTATTTCATGTTTTGTGGCACCTGCAAAGGAGGCGCCAGTTCCTAGGAGGAGGAGGGCTGTCAGGATCTGGGTGGCTTTCTGCCCTGGGGGGTTTACTGCCTGGTAGACATGCTGGGGATGGAGAGGAGGTGGAAAAGGTCCCGTTGCCAGTGAGGAGAAAGGGTGTGTGTGTGCATGGGGGGCTCCTCCTTTGGGCTTAACCGCCTCTCCTGAATGTTGTGCCTAGAGTCTAGCTTTGGAAGAGCCTCCCTTGGTCATCGGGAGCCAGGAGGTGTTTAGGAGCCAGGAGTCCCCCCAGAGCCTGCGCTCCACTTCGGGCCTGAGGAGCCCCATGGCCTCCGTGATCATCAGGCCCTTCTCTCCCGAGCAGCCGGCAAGCAGGGAGCAGCTCCAACCGCAGACGGTGAGGGCTTGGCATGATTATTATTATTTACTATCATCATCATCATTATTATTATTAATTTTATTTTTATAGCAATTGTTCTCAGGGCATCTCACAAAGTAGAACATTAAAACAACAATTGAATAAAATATACCATTTTAAAAATTCATTCATTTATTTTATTGTTCTATTTCTATACAGCCTTTCATTAAAACAATCTCAAGGCAGTTCACACAAAAGTTAAAATAAGACTATAAAAATTACACAATTAAAATATTAAGCTAAAATATAAAAATGCAGATTTAATTAAAAGATTGAAATGCAACATAACCATAAAAAATACAAAGCAGCAGCAATAGAAACAAGCATATAAAATCCTGGGTAAAAAACCAAGTTCTCGGTTGCTGCTATCAAGGCATCTCATTGGGTTATCCTCGTCACGTGCTCCTGGGCAGGACTACGCAAATTCTAAATAGAAAAGCCTATAAAGCCTGACGGGGATAACCTTGACAGCAGCAACCAGAAGAAGCCTTCACGGTAAGTGACCAATGCTCCAATTTAACTCACTTCCTAAAAACTGTGATGGAGACTGAGGAGGGATGCCCACCAGGAGAGCATTTCAGAGTCTGGGGGCAACAACTGAGAAGGCCCTGTCCTGCATGTGCGACAGCTGAGTCTCCCTCATTTTCGGCATGTGGAACAGAGCCCCCGCAGAGGTCCTCGTCAAGCAGGCAGCAACTCCTGGGAACAGGCAATTCCTCAGGTATCGAAGGCCCATGTTAAGGGCTTTAAAGGTCAAAAAGCACCTTGAATTGGACTTGGAAACAAATTGGCAGCCACTGCAGCTCTGTCAAAATGGATGTGCTGTGATCCCAGTGGGCAGCTCCAGATAAAATCCTAGCTGCTGCATTTTGCACTAGCTGCAGTTTTCAAATATTCTTCAAGGGCAGCCCCACTTAGAGCATGTTACAGTAATCCAGCCATGATGTGACATGGGTAATTGTGGCCAGATCGGCTTTCTCGAGAAATGGATGCAGCTGGCGCACTAGTCGAAGCCGTGCCATGGCACCCCTTGCCACCACCTCTACCTGAGCTTCCAAAAGCAGAGCTGGGTCCAGCAATACCCCCAAGCTGCGTACTTGCTCCTTCAAGGAGAGTGCAACCCCATGCAGAACTGGTCAGATTCCCTCATCCCGATTGGCTCTCCCACTGACCAACAGCACCTCCATCTTGAATCTCAGTTTATTAGCCCACATCCAACCCAACACGGCCTCCAGCCCCTGATTCAGGATGTCCACTGCCTCCCTAGGATCAGGTGACAAGGAGAGATAGAGCGGAGTGTCACCTGCACATTGCTGAAAACTCAGTCCAAGTCCCCAGATGGCTTCTCCCAGCGGTTTCATGTAGGTGTTAAACAGCACTGGGGACAAAACCGAACCCAGTGGGACCCCACAAGGTAATGGCCACGGAGCCAAGCAGTAGCCTCCCAGCACCACCTTCTGGACCCTCCCCCCAAGAAAGGACCGGAGCCACTCTGAAGCAGTACTGCTTTGTACTGGAAGTTTAAAAACGCACAAACAGAATAAAAGATTACAATAATATACAAACACATTTTAAAAACTTTAAAAAACCCACCCTACTTCAAAGGGCCTGAGTGAACAGAAAGATCTTCACCTGGTGTCTAAAAGGGGGAAAGGTGATGGCGCCAGGCGGGAGTCGCTGGGGAGGCTCTTCCGTAGATGAGGTGCCACCACCCAAGAGCCCCTCTCCGTGGTAGCCACCTGCCTTACTTCATTTGGCACTCGGAGCACGGTCTCTGAAGGAGATCTTAAAGTTAGGGAAGGGATGTCTGGGGCAAGGCACTCTCTCAGGTAATCTGGTCCCCAGCCACTTTGGGCTTGAAAGGTTAAAACCCAGCACAATGGTGTGCCCTCCTCAGGCCAGGTCTTGCATGGCCAGCTGGGACTGTGGACCATCCCAGTCCTGGCCGGAGGAGGGTGCCAGTGGAGCTTGGCCTCCCCTGAGGCCCCTGACAGAGACAGAAAGGTGGGGCTGCCTCTTCTTTTCTCTGTAGGGGCATCCTCAATTAGGACTCCACATTTGCTGCAATTCCAGTGGAGTCTCATGTGGGCAGGGAAGTGTCTCCATCTGTCTAAGGCAAGACTGGGGAGGCTGGGGGGTGGACCTCTGATGGGGCAGGCCTATGCCTCATTGGATGGCCTTATCTTGATCTGGGCTGAGTGAAAAGTAGGGACTGCCAATCCGACCCCTCCCCCGTGTCAAGGGACTCCCCCACCCCCGCACGCGCACCACCTCCTGCTTCCTCCCAGGGCAGAATTCAAAATAAGTGAGAAGTCAGAAGTCCATGCAAGTTACCGTCTCTCTGACCTGGAGGTTTTGCCACCTGATCCTGGACTATAGGGAAGGGAAAGTACTCTGCAAATGCCTAGGTGTGGACATATTTTATTATTTTTTATTTATTTAACATATTTTTATACCGCCCCAAACTTACATCTCTGGGCGGTTTGCAAAGACTAAAAAGTAAAACATTAATTAAAAACAAAAATTTAAAAGCAAGAAATTTAAAACACTATTTAAAAATTTAAAACAATATTCTAAAAACAACATTAAAACAATCAAAACAATATCAGTTAAAAGCCTGGGTGAACAGATGCGTCTTTAAAGACTTTTAAAAAGTTGTCAGAGATGGGGAGGCTCTTATTTCACTAGGGAGCGCATTCCAAAGCCTCAGGGCAGCAACGGAGAAGGCCCGTCCCTGAGTAGCCACCAGTCAAGCCGGTGGCAAATGCAGACAGACCTCTCCTGATGATCTCAATGGGCGGTGGGGTTCATAACGAAGAAGATGTTCTCTTAAATTCCCAGGGCCCAAGCTGTTTAGGGCTTTATAGGTTATGACCAACACCTTGTATTTCACACAGTGGCCCACCAGATACCACTGGAAGCCACAGGCAGGAGTTGAGGGCATGCCCTCTCTCTCCTGTTGTTACTCCCCCACAACTGGTACTCGGAGGCATCCTGCCTTTGACGCTGGAGGTGGCCTATAGCCCTCCGACTAGTAGCCATTGATAGACCTCTCCTCCATGAAGTTGTCCAAACCCCTCTTAAAGCCATCCAGGTTGTTGGCTGTCGCCACATCTTGTGGCACAGAATTCCACAAGTTGATTATGCATTGTGTGAAAAAGTATTTCCATTTGCTGGTCCTAGATTTCCCGGCAATCAATTTCATGGGATGAGCCCTGGTCCTAGTGTTATGGGAGAGGGAGAAGAATTTCTCTCTATCCACTTTCTTCACTCCATGCATGATTTTATAGATCTCTATCCTTTCTCCCCGCAGTCATCTTTTCCCTAAACTAAATAGCCCCAGGTGTTGTAGCCTTGCCTCATAAGGAAGGTGCTCCAGGCCCCTGATCATCTGGGTTGCCCTCTTCTGCACTCTTTTCCAGTGTGCTTTTTCCTCTGTACCAAAAACAGGTTTCTGGGCTCTGCTGTGGCACAAAGGGGGCTTCCATGCCTGGCCCCTGTTCCCTTTGCACAGGTTCCCTGTACTCGCCCTGCCTCCATCTGCATTTGACTTCAGAAGTGCTCGGGGATGGGGGTGGGCTGCTTTCTGAACCGCTTTGCTCTTTGTTGCCAGGACTCCGAGAGCTTGCTACCCAGGGGGTCCTCTGGGTTCGGCCCCAAGTCAGTGGTGGTCCAGCAGTCTCGCAGCCAGGAACTGCCTGATGCCGAGGAAAGCATGTTGGTGTTAGGAGCACCCCAGGAGGTAAGGTGGAGTCTGCAGTGCAGTGAAGTTGGAGGCAGCTCCTGCCCCTTGATCTGGGGACACAACTGAGCTGGAGCGGCTGGGGCACAGGAGACCCTCCCTCTTGCCTCTCCTCCTCCTAACCAAACGGCTCCGTGTTGTCCTGGGTGGCCACACACTCCATGGTGTTTCCCAGATTACCTGCTGCAATAGTTCCACAACATGTCTGCTAAGTGCTTCTCCGTATTGCCCATGTTTCGACATCGTAGTTGCTGCACTGTCAGCAGGGTGCCGTTCATATTTCCAACGCCTTGTTTCGGATTTTATTGTTGTAGCTCTGTGACTTTGTATATGCATTGCAGGAAAGTTGCTGTATTTTTCCGTTGTAGGAGGCTTGCCTCGTCATTTATGCAGTGTGGTGTGATGTGGTGTGGTGTGGGTGGACAGTTCAAATTGCAGTGCAACGATTTGTTGATTTTTACAGCCCCTTTCCATCCCTTGGAGTAGGGGTGAGCTGGCGGTTGGGGTGGGTGGAGTTGGGAAGTGTGTGTCCATGTCCCAGCATGAAGGGGCATCGTGAGTGATGGCCAGCCGCTCTTTTGGGATACATGATCTGAGCTCCCAACCCCCCAGAGAATGGTGTGAAGGAAGAGGATGCCGGTCGGGCCGTCATTGTTGCATGGATGGCAGATGACCTGGAGGCCCTGCAGAAGCTGCTCCAAGCTCTCTCTGCCTCTGACGTTACACCCAGACTCCAGCTGCTTCTGCGCGAGCCCTTATCTCTGGGCGGCTGCCCTTCAGTTGCTCACATTGTATGGAGCATCCACATGATGCTTCTTCCAAATAGTTGACTCCTGGGTTTGCCTCCTGTGCTTTTTCTGACCTGATTTGTGGTTATTTTAATGTAGTGAAATGCAATTGCAGCTCCAGCTTGTGCAGTGTGAGCAGGCGAAGCTGGGCAGAGGCTACTTGGGGCTCCTGTGCCTTTAAGCAGATCTCTTCCTCTCGGTAGGGTCAGCCTGTTTTATTGCTTCTGCTGGTCCTGACTGAGATGTTAATGCACAATCCCCCCAATATCCCACTGTGAGAACAGAAATTGACATGGGGCGAGTCACAGAGAGACTGTTCAAGAGGCAGTTACTCATTAATCCTCCAGCCAGGATCAATAGGAAGCAAGAAAACCGGCTGAACCTGCAGACAATACGTGTTTATTCCACATTGCCAGCGACCTCTGCGGAATGGAACTTCCTTGTGAATAGGCATGAGGTGGCCTTGGGGGCAGGCATTGCTAGTTAATGTAGCACCACAACGAAATGCTGTGTGGACCCTCCATTTTAATTCTGCTAGCAGCAAACTGTGGGAAAGCCGTGCCTCCACAGCACTCAAGGGCTCGAATGCGAAAGTACCCCTAGAGTGCCAGGCAGGCACTTCCTGGGATATCCTGAAATGGCAGGTGAGGACCCTCTGGAAGAGACGGGCGGCTGTCATCGCTCATATATAGTCACTTCCCGATGGCCTTTGCATGCATCACCTCCTTTTCTCCAGGGAGCCCAAGAGGGTATCAGTGGGGTGGGGGGTGGCAGGAACAGGCAGCATCCCATCCCGGCACTGGCCAGACCCAACCAAGCTTGCTCTTGACAAGGGGGCTGCTGCCTCTTGTGCCTTCAGGCCACGCTCTGGGCCTGGCAAGCTCTGTGTGGCAGGTGCGGGGGGGCACAATGAGGACCCCCCTCCCAGCATGGCTTCTCCTGGGCCCCCCCAGTGGCTAAGGGTGCCCACTCTGCTGTGGAGGGTGATCCCCTCCCCTCCTGCTTTTCTTAGGAGCCAGAGGGCCCTCCGAGGGTCAGACCAGAGAGAAGGAGAGTGGCGGATAAGAAACATAGGAGAGGAGCTTCCCGGGGGAAACGGATCCACTCCTTGCAGCCCAGCGCCGAAAGGGTAAGCAGCCCTCTGCACCACAATGGGATTTGCCAGCCTCTCTCTTGCTCGCCAACAATGGGTGGCTGATTTCCTGGACACCCTCCTGGGCAAGGTGTGCAGGGAATGAGGACCAGTGGCCCAGCCCCAGAGAGCCTCTGAGTCTCTCTCCTGGGATCATGAATGCTTGGCTTCACCCCTCCCCTTTGTTTCAGAGCGAGCTTGAGATTTTCCTGACTCAGCTGGATGAATCTCAGTATCAAGAACCAGAGAGAAAGGTCCCCTTCTTTATCTTGCCATTCAGGGACATGGAGTGGTTCAAGAAGCTTTTCCCCAAGGTGAGAAGCTGCCTCTGCTCTCTTTTCCTGCAAGCTGGAAAGCAAAGAGGACAAGTGGCTGGAGATCACAGTTTGTGACAGCGCATGCCTGCCCTCTAGCCCTGTCCATGTTGCCCTCTCCCTGCCAAGTCTCCCCACCTGGGGCTGGAGATGGGGTATTATTGGGGAGCCAACGAGCTGGAAGTTAGCAAGTGAAATTGATTGCCAAGACTGGCAAAAGCAGATACTTTTTCACACATTGCATCATTAAGCTATGGAATACTCTGCCACAAGATGTGATGACAGCCACCAGCTTGGATGGCTTTAAAAGGGGCTTAGACAGATTCATGGAGGACCGGTCTATGCATGGCTACTAGTCTGGTGGCTGTGGGCCATCTCCAGCCTCAGAGGCACAATGCCTCTCAATTCCATTTGTAGGGGAGCAACAGCAGGAGAGAGGGCATGCACATACTTCTTGCCTGTGGGCGCCCCAGAGGCATCGGGTGGGCCACTGTATGAAACAGGATGCTGGACTAGATGGGCCTTCTTGGGCCTGATCCAGCAGGGCTGTTCTTATGGGTTTAAGTGATAAAAGGCTGGCTGTGTGGTGCCAACTGGTTTTCTTGGCTTGCTGGTGAGGCCTTTAGAATTGGGCAGGAAGCAATTCCAGTTCTGTGGCCAAACACCCTTCCCCAATGCCTGCCCCTCCTCCACCCCGAAAAGAGTTTAAAAGGGCTGGATTGCGAGTGGAGGGAATGATGTGCATGCAGCCAAACGGCAGATCCTTTGTTGGTTTGTAGGGAATGCAGCATTCTCTGATGCCTGGAGCCGAGGACATCTCTCATTGGGTTATCCTTTCCACGTGCTCCCAGGCAGGACTAATGAAAATCTGTTACTAGCCTTAAGAGCCTGGAACGGATAACCCTGCCCAGTTCTTTTAGTCCTGCTGCGCTCCTAAGCAGAGATCGTTTGTATTGCTCCTTTTTACAAAGGCTATTATCTGTAAATTCCTTATCTGTCTGTCTTCATTTTTACCTTAATCTAGTTATCTCTTTCTTCTTTATATATTCAAAAAAAGAAAAAGAGCAAATAAATAAATAAATAAATAAATTTAAAAATGGTGGCTTCCTTTAAGAGAGCTAATGAGGCCTTGTCCCTCTCTATGAGGGCCTCAGCTGCCGCATCTATTTTGACCAGGGCATCTGTGGTATGGTTGGATGCCCTCATGCAAGACCCCTCTACTGACATATTTAGTTTAAGGCACCAGTTTATTAAAATTCAGAAGGCACAAGCCTTTGTCTCAGATCCAGCCCTGGATGCCATAAGATTTTCTTCTAGGGCCTCCACAGCTACGGTGGTAGGATGCCGTCACCTATGGCTGAAGCATTGGCCGGTGGATGCCGCATTATGGTCCAATCTGGCAGCGGTTCCTTATGACAGGATAAAGTTGTTTGGAGAGGAAGCACTAAAAAAGGTATTGGTAGAGTCAAAGGAGAAACGTAAACCCATGCCTCTTCCTCCAGCTCTGCGTAGTCAGGAGCGTCCAACTCCTAGGAGACCTTTTCAGTTACAGTACTAGCCTTTTCGGGCTTTTCGATCTTCCTTTCGAGGGAGAGACAGAGATTTCAGATACCAATGTCCTCAATGGAATAGGCAGTGGGGTGGTAGGGCCTATAATCAGGGCAGACAGGCTTTTGCCAGCCAACCCAAATCACAAAAACAGCAATGACTCCCCATTGGGAGCTCTGGGAGGTCGTCTGTCAACCTTCATTCAACAATGGCTGAAAACGACAATGGATCTGTGGGTCCTCTCTACAATAGAGACAGGATCCAAGATAGAGCTATCAACAGCTCCACCCAACAGATTTCTACCAACTTCAAAAATCACGTTGGCTTAGCAAACATTTAGGTCTTCTAGATGCCATCCAACACCTAATGTCTATAGGTGTAACAGAGATTGGACCAACCCAACAACAAGGGCAAGATATACACTCAATAATATTTACTGTCCCCCAAAAGGACAAGTCTCTCAGGGCCATATTGGACTTAAAATTCCTGAACCGGTGGGTTCCAAAGTGCAAATTTCGCATGGAATCTCTTCAAACGATAATGGAAGCCTTACAACACCTGGATCTGTTAGCTTCCATAGATCTAAAAGAAGCATATTTACACATTCCGATACACTCCGAACGTCGCCATCTTCTTCGGTTTAAATATTGCGGGGTGCATTATCAATACAAGGCACTTCCATTCAGTCTGTTCTCAGCCCCAAGAATATTTACCAAGGTGCTGGCACCCTTGATGGTGCCCTTAAGACTGCAAGGAGTATGCATCTTCTGTTATTTAGAAGATCTGCTTCTGAGGTTTCCATCCAAGATTGCGGCGGCAAGAGGTCTTTCTCTGACTCTTCACACGCTAGAACAACATAGCTTTCTCATAAACAAAGAAAAGAGCCACCTTTTACCATCTTGCAAGATTCTTCATCTGGGCATCTTGATCAATAGCCCAAAAGACAGACTATACTTACCAGAGGAAAGGGTAAATATTTTAAAGGCGGAAGTCACAGAAATGCTGCATGCTCACCAGGCCAGACTGTTGTCCCTTGCACGCCTCCTGGACCTAATAGTGGCCACACTGGATTCGGTACCATGGGCCAGATATCACCTGAGACTGTTACAGTGGTTTCTTTTGGAATTCAGAGTACCCATCTCCAACAAGGTCAATATAACCATCTTTGTCCCTCAAGAGGTTCTAACATCTCTCCAGCGGTGGTTGACAGATGCCAACATCAGACGGGGAAAGGAGTTCCTTGAACCAACTCGAATAATAACTACAACCAACGCAAGCAAAACAGGATGGGAAGCCCATTGCCAACACAGAACAGCCCAGGGCACTTGGTCAACAGAAGAAAGGATGCACAGCATCAATTGGTTGGAGTTATGAGCCATACGCCTTGCCCTGTTAGCATTTCAGTCCCTGATTCTCAACAGCCACGTGTTAATCAGAACAGACAACACAACCGTGAAAGCCCACATAAACAGGCAAGGAGGAACCAGGTTGCGCTCTCTCCAAACAGAAGCATCCCTGTTAATGTCATGGGCGGAAGTTCATCTAGCATCGGTGATGGCCCACCATGTCCAGGGGGACCTCAACTCCATTGCGGACTTGTTGAGTCGGGAACAACTACTACCTGGCGAATGGGCTCTCAACAGTTGGATCTTCATGAAGGTCACACAACTGTTCGGCCATCCAGCAGTCGACCTTTTCTCATCAACCTTGAACAGACAACTTCCCAGGTTCTTCACCCGGTTTCCGTGTCCGCAAGCGGAGGGAGTGGACGCCCTGTCAGCAGAATGGCCTCGGGAACTGCTGTATGCATTTCCACCAATACCACTCCCAGCCCGCTTTCTTCGCAGGGTCAGACTCCTCAGATTTGGTCATTCTAACAAAGTATTGCATACTATGCTAGCATCCACGAGAGATTCCACCAAGCGTATATATCAATACACGTGGAGAGCGTTCCTACGATGCTCAACAAGCCATGCAATACCTTGTGGGGCAGCATCCATTAAAGATCTTCTTGCTTTTCTTCAGGATGGATTAGATAAGGGTCTCAAGGCAAATACCTTAAAGAGGCAGGCGGCCTCCTTGCCAGGGGTTATAGGCGGCCTCTCTAAATCCAGGATGATAAATCATCCTCATATTAAAAGGTTTCTTAGGGGTGCAACCCTGTTATCTCCAATGGTGGTCCATCGCTTTCCATTGTGGAACCTAACACAGTGCTGAAAGCTATGCAAACTGCGCCCTTTGAACCAATTAGGTCCATTCCCTTAAGGGTGTTATCTGGCGATAAGTGGCGATAACATCGGCAAGAAGAGTATCAGAGCTGAATGCACTGTCTGCTCACAAGGAACTATGCTTATTCTCGACGGATTCTGTTCGACTCATTCCAAATCCGTTCATTAGGCCGAAGGTCTCATCAGCCTACCATCATTCTCAGGATATAATTCTACCATCTTTCTGTCCCAGACTGGTCCATCCAAGGGAACGGGAATGGCATAAGCTAGATGTTCGCAGATGCCAAAAGATGTATTTGAGGCGCACAGAGGGCTTTAAGAAGTTGAACTCTCTCTTTGTTAGTTTCTTCCAGCTTCAATGGGATGCCAAATATCCTCACAGACACTTGCCAGATGGATACGTGTGTACATTTCACTGGCATATGAATCTCAACATCTTCCAGCTCCAGAACACATTCTGACACATTCAACTAGAGCAGCAGCCACATCTGCTGCCTTCTCAATAAATGCTCCAGTACATGAGATATGCAGAGCTGCAACCTGGAAGGCACCATCGACATTCACAAAGCACTACAAGATCGATGTGTTTGCAGAAGTCATGACTCATTTGGCTAGAACAGGAATGAGAGACAAGAAAAGTTGGTTAGAATCCAGGGAATGGCGGAAGGCAGGATTTGGACCCATCTGGATTTGGAGCCTGATGAGGCCTCCTTGGGAGAGGAGAAGGTGCAGGCCGCAGATACACACACACACCCCAGCCAACACTGACTCGTAGAAGTCCCTTACAAGTCCCAGACTGTGAGCCATTGGACCTTGCCCTCCTACAAGAGTTCCCAGGGAGGAACCTGGGAATGCAGGGGGGTCCAGTGCTCCACATCTGGACCCACGGCGCTTCATTCTTGGGACTCCATTCATCACCCTCAGGGCCCTCAAGAACAAGGGTGATGCCAGAGGACTAAACATTTGCATTTTAATGTCAGGGCGGCCTGCCCAAATGTTCCTGACATTTATCAGGGGGAAATAAAGAGATCTCTGACAAGGGAGACCAGCTGCTCCCAGAGGGCCCTGTGGCAGGCAGTTAAAGACTGTCCATGTGTCATGTCCCTGAGGGAAAGAGCAATGTCCCCTTCAGGGGGCAGGTTGGGGGCTGGAAGAAACAACGAGGCAGAACCAGGGTTAGGGTTAGAGAGAAGAGGTGGTCTTGTGGTAGCAAGTATGACCTGTTCCCTTAGCTAAGCAGAGTCCGCCCTGGTTGCATATGAAAGGGAGACATGATGTGTGAGCACTGCAAGATATTCCCCTCAGGGGATGGAGCCACCCTGGGAAGCGCAGAAGGTTCCAAGTTCCCTCCCTGGCAGCATCTCCAAGATCGGGCTGAGAGAGACTCCTGCCTGCAACCTGGGAGAAGCCGCTGCCAGTCTGTGAAGAGCTAGATGGACCAAGGGTCTGACGCAGTGTATAGGGCAGCTTCCTCTGTTCCTCTGTTCCAGGGGCATTGCTAAGGGCTTACTAGATGGGTAGCCTTGGTGATCAGTCCCTGGCTGGGCCGCAGTCCCTTCCCATTTTGACAATTAAATGCCGTCATAAAGGTAAAGTGTGCTCTCGAGTCGGAGTTGACTCCTGGCGCCCACCGAGCCCTGCAGTTACCTTTGGTAGAATACAGGAGGGGGCTACCATTGCCTCCTTCCGCGCAGTAGCAACCTCTGGCTTGCTCGTCAAGTCATTTCCCCACTGCGCCATTAGGTGGCAAATGCTGTCACGCCCCTCAATCATAAATGTTTATGAAACATTTTTAAATGATCAAGTAATAATAAGTAATAATATTTTACCCATCATTTTTCTGTATTTATGTTTGCACCCACACTTCCTCCAAGGACACCATAAGAATACTAAGCCCTAACACTATTATCATAGCAACAATAGGTGTTCAAGGGTATCAGTCTGCCATCTAGGGATGCCAGCACTGAGAACCGCTGGCCAGTCTGCCCTTGATGCTTCATCTTCCCTGGTGCATAATAATCAATGAGGCATTTTGAAAACAAAGCACAGTGGTGTCACTGAACATCCGGTTTATAGACATGCAACATGTTTAATTAGAACTCGCTGATCCAGCACAGAGCATCTGCACCCTTAGTTTGCCGACGCTTTCTCCCCGCACCCCCACCGCATTCTTCCCCCTGTCTTTTTCTCCCCCCACCCGCCGCCGCCTCCTTCTTCGCCGCCTGCCCCCTGCCGCCCCCACCTTCTTATTTTGCGCTGCCCGCCTGCCACCGCCATTTCCTGGCTAACCGCCTACCGGCCAGCCAGCCAGCCAGCCAACTGCCAGTCGCAGCCACTGCGGCCGTCTGTCTGCCGGGCCCACCTGCCGGTTGTGGGCGCTCTGGCCACCCGCCTGCCGGTTGTGGCTGCTCGCCTGTCAGCCAGTTGTGGCCGGCTGCCCACCTGCCGCCATCTTCTTTGGCCGTCCAGCCGCCACCACCACTGCCATATTTTTTCTCTATCCCGTCCTGTGGCTATCCAGCAGCTCTCTGAACTCTTGTGAGAGCTGCCACACATGGGATTAGCCAGGGGTACATCTTAGAGAAATAGATATAAAGAAGACGATTTAGGAAGCATCAGTGGACATCTCCTGTTTTGTCTACTTGCAAAGTAGTCTTACTCTGATGGCTCTGTGTGTGTGTGTGTGTGTGTGTGTGAGAGAGAGAGAGAGAGAGAGAGAGAGAGAGAGAGAGAGAGAGAGAAATTGCCTGGTATTTATTGCCTGGGGTGGGGGGGAAATCTTGTCACCAAATGTTTTATAGCTGCTTCCCTCGTATACACAAAGCTATCTTATGTCTGTTTAACTAAGCTTTATTCAGAAACATCTCTATTTTTTCTCCTTCTCCTTTCCCTCCCTTTCCTTCCTGACTCCACCCCACACACTCTCTCTCTCTCTGTAGGATCCCCACCAGTGGTCCCTCTAATTGTTCTCATCTCTGTGCGGAATGAGTTTTGTTCTGGGCGGCAGTAGTATTAAGGCAGTGTGCGCGCACCATGTGCATTCAGAGTGGGGCCTTCCTGATTCAACCTGAGCGGGGTCGAAAATGAACTGAGCGGACATCCAAAAACATGTGAACATGCGCATGTGTGCATGCCTTGGGGGGAACTCTGATCCCCACAGAGACAAACTTCAAATTAACAAAACATGAAAGATTGCTAGATAGAATACAAGAAGTACTGGCTTATATTCTTGTACTGATGTATAACTTTATTACTCAGGATCAAATAAAAACAAATATAAACACAGTCAAAAACACAAGAGGCACATCAGCAACCGGGGTTTGATTTAAAAAAAAAAAGTATCTTCAAAATAGGATTCAAAATGCTCAGGTCACTAAACAATAAAACAAGACAATTACAAATAGGGTAAAAGCCTAGATAAACAACAGAGGAGGAGGGGAAAGGCACGTTCACAAAATCTGTGGGAACAAATGGAAAAATAAACATCTGAAGCTCCATATAAGTTAAATGACTTATAGTCTCCTTATATGGAGTCTGATCATCAATCCATCAAGCACAGGACTCTGACTGACAGCAGCTCCGGCCCAGAGAGAGGCCTTTTCTTGCTCCCCCTGAGATTCTCGTCACTGGAGTCAGCAGTAATGCCCAATTCATGTCAACACACATCACTGTTCAGTTTAAAAAATGAACAAACCTGGCACATCATACAGACACAAGGACTCCAAAAACAACTTGCCACCACTAGAAATCTTATAGAAGACAAACTCCATAGATGAGAACTTTACCTCCTGATATTAGATCTCCAACGATACCTACCACAATATTCTATAGATTACCTATGCTCTGTGATCTCTGTGGCAATGTAATTCTTGAGACAAACCCCCAAACAACCTTGTATAATATTTCTGGGTAAACTAGCCAAAACATTCATTGGACAATGCTGCCTAATGGAAACAAGAGAAACAGGTTTTACTTTCAGAAGGAAGCCACAAGTCTCAGACACAGCTATGTAATATAGATATAACACCCACCCTTTAATCGCATCAAAACCCTCAAGGCTCACAGGTGTGAGATGTCTGAACAAAGGTCTGTTGGATGCAGCCATGAGACATAACCCCATGAATGCCACGATGGATCTCCAGCCTGGAGGCACATGGGTCTGTGATGCAGAGGGGACTCCTGCTTTATTTATTTTTATATTGATATTCCACTCTTCCTTCAAGGAGCCCAGAGCAGTGTACATGGTGATGTTTCACCTCAGCACCACCCTGTCAGGTAGGTGAGGCAGAGATTGCAGTGACTGGCCCAGAGTTGCCCAGGGAGTTTCATGGCTGCATGGGAATTGGAACTCAGGTCTCCCAGGCCCAAGTAACACTCAACCACAACATCATAAGATAAAGTGGGGTGGGGGTGGGGGAACAGATCAGATCTAGAGAGCCACAAATAAGGAAGAGATCAACCCCTGGCTTCTCGGCTGCGGGAGAGAAGGGGAGAGCAGAGTGCTGCTTGGCTCCGTGCTCTCTTCTGCTCCTCTGTCGGACGGCGGCTAGGCTGCTGTCTGTCTGTCTGTCTGTCTCCCAAGCTGCCCAGGCCCCAGGAGACAGGGGCTCCCAGCCTGTAGCCTCACACATTTCAAATGTGCCCTCTGACTTTGCCAACCTGTGCTTCCCATGATAATTTCTTGGGGCCATTGCCAGGATGGCATTAAGACAAGCTTCTTGCTTTTTCCATTTGACAATGGGAACAATGAATTAGCACACCATCTACTACCGTATGTCAGTCGCGAATGAAGTGGAAGGGAAATGACAATCGGCTACCTTCTGTTGTTGGTTTTTCACAGAGAATTGAGGTGAAAGGAGGGTTACATAGGAACATAGGAAACTGCCATATACTGAGTCAGACCATTGGTCTATCTAGCTCAGTATTGTCTTCACAGACTGGCAGTGGCTTCTCCAAGGTTGCAGGCAGGAATCTCTCTCAGCCCTATCTTGGAGAAGCCAGGGAGGGAACTTGAAACCTTCTGCTCTTCCCAGAGCGGATCCATCCCCTGAGGGGAATATCTTGCAATGCTCACACATCAAGTCTCCCATTCATATGGAACCAGGGCAGACCCTGCTTAGCTATGGGGCAAGTCATGCTTGCGACCACCAGACCAGCTCTCCTCTCTGGTTAAATTTCATCAGTTGCCTTGATTAATAGAACCCATGGAAAGGGGCTAATGACACCACTGGCAGAACTCCGAAGGAATGTGGTTGTCTCTTAGGCACTCCAAGATGATGCCTAAGCATTTTGAGTAACCCCTCCATGGAGGTGGCTTCTTGGTTTTAGATGCGAACTTCTTCTGTCTTCAACAGAATTCTTAATCCATATGTAGAACAATGTGCGATCGTATACATTTTATCTTTCAGCGGCTTGCACAGGAGGATTCCCCACTGGCTTGTACCCTGTGTTAATCTGACTGTTTCGGGGGATCTGCCGGTTGGCTTTCCCACCACTTTGCCCACTTCTTTGCTGCTAGGCGATAGATTCAGCAGGTCATCAAAACCCAGTGCCCAAAACAGGCATTTCCCAGCTTGTTAGACCTGCCTGTATTTCCAGACTGGTTGGTCAACTAGGAATGCCAGAGCCACCCAACTGGTCCTCCAGTAACAGGAGAAGGCCTGCCCAGTCACTCCATGTGTTTGTTAGGGCCATAGAGCAGCAAGGGAGAAGCTCCTTGCAGATCCCCCTTCTGCTAGGCTTTGCACAGACGTCTTGGCTTTGGATGGGGAAGCTCTTCCGTGGCATCTGCCAGCACTGGGGACGGCTTCTACACGTTCCTTCAAGGAGCATGCCTTTTGCCAGACCTTGTCAGAGAGAAGCTGCTTCCATGCTGGTAGCCCTGGGTGAGAAGATGGCAAGGGTTGCATCTGGGACCCCAGGGGAGCTTGCTTGTCCACCCAAGTGGGCCAGAAGCAGGCAGGGGTCTGAAGGCCAAGACAGCAGGAGACGAGGGTCCCGTGAAAACCAGGCAGGGGTCCAGTTCCAAGGCCGCCACTGCCGCAGAGGACCAGGAGGGCTGGGAGCAGGAACACAGCCCACCTGAGGCAGGGCTTAAGAGCCAAGGCAGCAGTCGAGGCAGGGAGAAGACGCTGAGCCAGCCCATGTCCTCACCCAAGGGACGAGGCACTCTGGAAGGCCAGGCTGGTGCATCCCCCGAGTTGGGATAGACAGCCATGGGCTCAGCTGGCTGGATCGAGGGGCTGCCCTTGAAGCCTGGAACTCCCTCTTTTGGCACTGCAGGAGGGACCGAGGACGGAGGAAGCCTCCTGGTGCAGGGGGGCAGGTGCCCGCCAGAATCTGGGCCTGGGAGTCCCTGTTGGAGGCCCAGCCCTGGTGCCCTTCCTCCGGGTGGAGGAGGACCTGGCTCAGTCGGGAAGTGGGCCTCCTCCTCCTCCTCCTCCTCCTCAGCAGTTTCCCTGCCCTCTTGCCAGGGTTTCCCACCTGAGTGGAGCCTGAACGACTTCCTGATCCGGCTCCTGGAGTCCTTGCTCACCGCAAACTACGGCATGAAGACGGAGATCGTGGGGGCCATCGCAGCCCTGCAAGAGGACTTGTGGGGCGAGATGAATGGCATGGTCCACGATGCCCTGCTCCACATCCTGAACAACAAGGAAGATCCCCCCTCCATGCAGGTGAGGGCTGTTCTTGCTGCCTTGCAGAGAGGTGGGCGGGGCGGGGGGGACCATCTCTTCCCGTGTCTGGGCAGCATGGGGTTGTCTTGCTTGCCTTCTGCTGCTGTGCAGATCTTGCCTGAGCCTGACTCCTTCTGGGGGATGTGTGTGTAGAGGGTTGGGGCTCACTCCGTGGTTCCCCCTGGGGTGACTTTCAAGGCTTGCAAGGGGTAGCCCGCAAGTGGCCTTATGGCAGAGCCGCCCCTGCCCGGAGAGGCAGCAGCCATGCTAGTCCACTGCAGCAGACGCAGCCAAGCCTCTGGTGTCAGGACCTTCAAGACAACTCGGCTCGTTTCCACCCCTGCGTGCATGGCCAGAGCTCGCTGCATCCGGTGCATGAAGTGCGATCCTTGGCTAGTGGGCCAGAGGAAGAGAAAAGGGGTGCCCAGGCCCCGAGGCCCTTGTCCCCACCTCACATCTAGCACTACTGGAGAGGCAGAGCCAGGGAGCCTGCTCTCGGGGCCGGGGTGGATCATGGCTGCACTTGTCTCATCGAGTCACAGAGCTGGGAGGGTCCCTTCTAGTCCAGCCCAGCCTGCTTAGTGGAGGAATCCCCGGTGGCATCTCTGCTGAAGGGCTCTCCCATCTCTGCTTGAAAGCCTCTCGTGAAGGAGAGCCCACCACGGCATGAGGCAGGCAGTTCCATGGTCTTTGCATAAAAGTGGCCTCAGAGCCCTTTCATCCCATTTGCAGAAAACAGTCTCAGCTCATCCTAAAGAGCCAGGGCTGCATTAAAGGAGGCAGCTCTTTGGGTTGCTCCTCTTTATCTTTCTGCCTTGCCCGAGAGCCATGCTGCCTGCAGGCTAGCAGTTCATCAGGTAGAGCTGTGTGCTGAACCATGCAGCTCTACCTGATGAATGGCCAGCCTGCAGGCAGTGTGGCTCTTGGGCAGGGTGGGAGAGAGAGGAGCAACCTGAGCTGCCAGGTCCTTTCGCTTTTATAGCTCTCTTTTATATATTAATAAGTTATATTAATAACTTTTAATTTGAAACTTTTAAAAAACAATTGTAATTTTAAATGTGGTTTTAGACTGGTCTTATAACTGGTTTAATTTTATTAATCTTTTATTTTACATTGTATCTGTTTTATTAATGTTGTGAGCTGCCCTGAGTAGTAGTGTACTGGAGGGGCAGAGTTTTAATATTATAAATAATAATAATAAATAATAATACCAGGAAGCAGAGACAGCCGTGCCTCTTTTGGTGGCCGCCGGGCTTGTTAGGACAAGCTGCTGCTGCTGGCAGAAAAGCCCGTCAGTCCTGCAGCCGGCCTGTCCATAGGGAGGCAGTTGCTCCCCTCCCCCCCACCCCCCAGGGCCCCCGGGTGGGGCGATTGCTGGCTCAGGCACGTGGCCTTCCCTCCACCCTCCAGGACAGGACTCAGAAGAAGTTCATCCTGGCTGCCCTGCGTGCCCTTCTGAAAGTCAACAAGGACAGCAAGGACTTGATGGTGGAGCTGATGACCTACTACCTGCAGGCTCCTGACTGCACCAGGTGAGGGCCTGCCGGGCGGGGTCACTCTGCTGGCCAAGGCTGGCCGCGGGGGGGGGGGGGGCGCCGATCGAGGCCCTTGAGCTGGCCTGGCAGAGGCAGCTTGCTCTGAGCCCCACGGGCGTGAAGGGGGTGGGGGGTGGGCTTCCAGGGGCTCAGAGGCTGCCGCTTCATCAGCCAGTTGTCTCGTCTGCTCAGGGAGGGCTCAGGAGGCAGCGCTCAGGGGCCACCCCCGGGTGGGCGTGGGGCTCCCTGCAGCAGCAGCAGCAGCAGCCCTTGCCTAGGAAGTCAAGGGGGGGGGGAGGGAAGAGTGACCCTTGCTGCTGGGGAATCCAGCAGCCACCCAGCAGGCGGCCAGAGGAGGAGAAGCCGCTCTTTTCTGCCTGGGCGGTTGGCCAGGAGAAGCTGGAGGAGGCTCCTGGCCACGAGGGAGTCTCTGGAGCTGCTCGCCGGAAGGAGGAGCAGAGCAGGCTTCAGCAGCACAGGCCCAGGCCCAGGCCCCACCCTGGGTCAGGTGGGGCCCCCTCCATGATGCCGCCTGAGCCCAGCTGGCAGAGGAGCCCGCTGCTGCTGCTGCTGCTGCCGGCCTGTGTCTCCCTTTCCTCTTGCCTGGCCCCGCTCTGCGCCCCTCTCTCAGTTCAAGCGCCCCCTCCGCAGCACCAGCCTTCTCTCTGAGAAGGGGCCAGAGCTGGATGACAGGCTTAGGGTTGGTCCTGGCGGGGCGGGTCACCCACTCCTAAGCCACACCTCCTTGCCAGGGCGTGGGTGGCTGCCTCTTGGGTCAGGTGTCCTGGCCGGCCCAGCTCAAGCTGCCGCCCCCGGAGCCTAAGCAAGCGGCTCTCTTGCGGCACTTCTCCACAGGAGGCACCGTGGCAGTAGCCAGAGCCCCACCGGCGCCTGCCGTGGGGCTGCCTCGCTTGGCCGCAGCCCCAGAAGGTCCAGCGCAGCCTGCCTGGCCAGGTTCAGAGTGTGCGCCACACAATGGGTGGCCACCCAGTGCATCTGCTCGGCTGCCTTCGTTACGTTGGCAGCAGTGTCGGTCACCAGGGACCCTTCGGCTGCTACCCGGCCAGCCATTCCTGCTCCGGGCGCTTCATGGCCACTGGCAGCTCACCTGCCATGTGCTCCCAGTGCCCAGCACTTCCCCGTGCAACAGAGCCCACTGTCAGGGCCCAGGGCTCCCTGCACACAGGGAGGGCACCACCCGCCTGCTAAAGGGGGTGCGTGAGCAGCCGGCAGAAGCTGGAATGGCTGGTGATGGTCCCAAACCATCCGCTCCCCAGTGGCCCAAGTGAAGAAGAGGTGAGGCTCTGGGCAGCCACCCCACCTGCCCATCGCCTCCACCCACTTCCCCTGCTTGGGAGCCCAGGAGCAGGTGCCTTGCTGCTCCACGAGGACCCACCACCAGGCCTGTTGCTGCCAGCAAGGAGAGACACCCCCAGGTGATGCCATCACAGGCGCTGCAGCATCCCCATCATCCCAAGAGGCGTGGGGCCCTTCCTGCTGCAGGGGGGGGCAGAGAGCATGATGTGGGTCACCAGGGCAGAGCTCCAAGGGGCTGCACACCAGGCTGCTATCAGTCCAGGATCATTTGGGTGGTGGCGGTGGCGGTGGCAGTGGCAGTGGCAGTGGCATGGACTGCTGGTTCATTCTGGGGGCCGCCACAACCGCTGCCCTCCACTCAGGGCTGAGAAGGTCCCAGAAGAACCAGAAAGACTTCTTCCTGCTCCTCCTCCGTCTCAGGCTGGGCGGTGGGGGGGGGGTTGCACTGCCAACGGGGCTGGGCTAGCAGCCAATGGCACCTCCGCCTCTGCTGCCACTGCAGGAAGAAACGCTCCTTCCCTGGCAAGGGAGGACCTCCTCCGACTTCTGCCTCCGCTGCCACAAGTGGCTGCACACGACCACGTCAGCAGGGACGACTCGGGGAGCAGGCCCCTCCCGCCATCCCCCACCACAACCAGCAGCATCCCCCCTCTCTCTGCCCGCCACTCTGCGCCTGGCTTGGCCTCACACGTTCCTGGACATCTTGGGGCTTTAAAAAATTGAAGCCCTGACTCTGATGAGGGGGAAAGAAGCACCTTCGAGGGGGTGTAGATGGTCAATTTATGCTCTGTATGCCACCCGCAGCCCTATCTAGAGCACTGTCGTGCACACAGAGAATCTAGGAAAATTAAATCCCCCCTATTGGCAGGGGGGGCTGTTTTTGGAGAGGACTGAGCAACAATGGGGCAGGTCCAAGTGAAGGGAAGGCGAAGAAGGGCAGGGGGTTACTGTGGCCTCTCTCACCCACCCTCCTGTCCTACAGTCCTGCCACTGAATCCCACCCCCATTTAAAGAACTCTAAGTGGTGGTGGTCTCACTTATCTGGAGGCTTCAGCTGGGGGCTCCCAGGTGTTGCTCTTGGAGGCACTCTGGGCCAAGCAGACACCTGGACTCAACAGCTGGGAGAGGGGAGGCGGGCATCAGTCAGAAACCCAGCCACCCAATCAAAAAACAAAAACCAAAACCCAGAAAAAATGAAATACAGAAAGCAGGCTAGGCACCAGACAGAACAAACCAGCCTACCAAAACTAAAAATGGATCCATTAGGCACACAGCAGCTGCAGCAGCAAATAAATCGAAATGAATCCTATTCATGTCTCCTTGGAAGTAAACCCCATTGATTGTAGTCAATAGGATTTACTCCAGGGTAAAGTCAAATTGGCAGAGAGGTCTTCCAGCAATGCCACAACCAAAATGGGGATCTGAATTTCCTGTTTCTTCTGTAATCAGTACCCATGCCGTTGAAAACTTGAAGGGCAGTGTGGGGTAGTGGTTAGTGTTGACCCCAGGTTTTTCCATTCCTAGTCCAAGTCCTTCTCTGCTCACCCATGAAGCCGACTAGGTGACATGAAGCAAGTCATTCTCTCTCAGCCTAACCTACCTCAGAATCAAAGGGGGTGCTGACAATAATACGCCCTGCCCTGAGCTCCTTGGAGGAAGGACAAAATATAAACGTCATAAATAGTAAAATATCCATAAATGTGTATGTCTAGGACTGCCTTGATTCATAGATTGATAGATACATTTCTATACCGCTTTTCATTAAAACAATCTCAAGGTGGTTCACACAAAAGTTAAAACAATACTATAAAAATTACACATGTATTTTATTATTATTATTACTTGTTTACACAGTCAGACAGGTGTTATTGACTGGTTTGTTTTATCCAGACATCGAGTCCTTCCCAAGGACCTGGGATGCCAGAATTTTATTGTCAATGGTTATAGATATTGTCGCAGAATATAGGCTGTTCCCAGTAAAGCTGCTTTTTGTAATTGGCTGATGGTGATTTCTGTGGCCCCTATGGTGTTGAGGTGCTCATCAAGGTCTTTGGAACTGCACCCAGGGCACCAATGACCACTGGGATTATTTTGGTCTTTTTCTGCCACAGCCTTTCAATTTCCATTTGTAGATCTTTGTATTTTGTGATTTTTTTCTATTTCTTTTTCTTCTATTCTGCTATCCCCTGGTATTGCTATGTCGATTATTTTAACTTGTTTTTCTTTCTTCTCAACTACAGTTATATCTGGTGTATTGTGTGGCAGATGTTTGTCTGTTTGTAGTTGGAAGTCCCATAATATTTTTGAATTTTCATTTTCTACCACTTTTCCCATTTTATGGTCCCACCAATGTTTGGCTACAGGTAGCTTGTATTTTTTGCAGATGTTCCAGTGTATCATCCCTGCTACCTTGTCATGCCTTTGTTTGTAGTCAGTCTGTGCGATCTTTTTACAACAGCTGATTAGGTAGTCCACTGTTTCATCTGCTTCTTTACAAAGGCGGCACTTGCTGTTTGTTGTTGATTTTTCGACTTTGGCTCTTATTGTATTTGTTCTTAGTGCCTGTTCTTGTGCAGCCAGTATTAAACCCTCTGTTTCTTTCTTCAAGTTGCCATTTTTAAGCCATTGCCAGGTTTTGGTGATGTCTGATTTTCCACTTATATTGTGCAAATATTTACCATGCAGTGGCTTCTTTTTCCATTTTTCTGCTAGGTTCTTGACTTGTTCTTTCTTGTAGGCCTGCTTTTTTTCATTGGTGTTGAATAGTTTCTCGTTATTAACCATTTGAAGTGCATCTTCTTCACTGTCCTTGATATATTCTTCAAGGCCTCTTTTCTCCTCCTCTACTGTTTGATGGACTTGCAGCATTCCTCTTCCACCTGAGCTGCACGGGAGGTATAGCCTATCTACATCACTGCGGGGGTGCAGAGCATGATTGATGGTCATTCTTTTCCTGTTCTTACAATCTAGCGTCTAGCTCTGCCTGGGTCCAGTCTATCATTCCTGCAGTGTATCTGATACAGGGGCATATCTAGGGGTAGGGGAGGCAGGGCACGTGCCCTGGGCGCCACTTGAAGGGGGGCGCCATTTTGTAAAATCATTTTTTAAAAAAAATGGCTGCCAAAACATAACGGCCACCGTGCATGCTCAAATGGCCTCTGTGAGGCTCTAGGTCATGCCAGGCCTTGCAGAGGCCATTTGAGCATGCGCGGTGGCCATTTTGTTTTCAGTGGCCATTAAAAAAAAAAGATTTTCAAAAATGGCCACTGCACATGCTCAAATGGTCCCTGCGAGGCCCTAGAGGCCAGTGGGGGGAGGAGGAACCTTTGCTAACCCCCCAGCCTTTAGGAAGCCCCCCGACGGGGCTACAGGTTACACACACACACACACACACACACACACACACACACACACACACATATATATATAAGTCACTGTACACATATTCAGATTGGCACTATGTACAGAGAATCAGGGCTTATGATACTGAGCTGATGCTTATGAGCTAGGATTGTATTCATTTGCTCTTACTTTGCTTCTTGTGATAAGTGAGTTAAATGTGATGTCTTGCTAATGTGGCTATTAATGGTGAATTTGTCTTTGAATCAGTGTGAAATCCTTAATATTAAGGCCCACTGGGAGTTTCTTGCTCTCTTTCTCTCATTTTAACTGTCTTTCTGAAAGACTAGAATATATTCCAAGCAGTGACACAGTTTACTCTGCATATCCTTTAATTATTTACAGAGTATCTGGGAAAAGTCACATTCTCCATTTATTTTTAAAACTTATGTAATGGTGATGCTACAATACATAGTAGAGAATTAGACAGGCACTTCTGTTTAGTTTTCCAAGTACACCTCCACATAGTATTTGGGTATTTCATGAGCCGCAGCATACTGAAATTTGTAGTTTTCCAGCATTTTTTGGTCTGGCTAAGTCCACTGCTAAAATAGTTTTTGAAATATTAAAAGATTAACGAGCCTGACTTGTATTTTTGAGCTGATATAATGGTAAAGTTATCTGAAAGATGGGTGTCAGATGCTTGGACGGGGGGCGCAATTTCAGTGTTTGCCCTAGGCGCTACTTTCCCTAGATACGCCTCTGATCTGATAACAGACATAGCCCAGGTGTTTATGGCTTGTATGGTGTTCCCACCATTGAGTTTGGACTTTAGGATTTTTCTAACTCTCCTGATGTATACACTTCCAGTTTTTCTTTTAACTTCAGCGTGTGCAATGTTATCAGCCTGGAGAATGCCCAAGTATTTGTCATGTTTTTTCTATTCCAGGTTCTTGATGTTGCTTCCATTGAGCAGTTGTATTCTTTCTGTTTTTGTTATTTTTCCTCTGTTCATTATTAATGCAGCATACAACATCAATGTTGTTGCTGTTATTATAGATATCGTCACAGAATATAGGCTGTTCCCAGTAAAGTTCCTTTTTGTAATTGGCTGGTGGTGATTTCTGTGGCCCCTATGGTGTTGAGGTGCTCTTCAAGTTGTTATGGAATTGCACCTAGGGTGCCAATTACCACTGGGATTACTTTGGTCTTTTCCTGCCACAGCCTTTCAATTTCAATTTGTAGATCTTTGTATTTTGAAACAGAAATACTATTATTATTATTATTATTATTATTATTATTATTATTATTTATTATGATTGCTTGTTTACACAGTCAGACAGGTGTTATTGACTGGTTTGTTTTATCCAGACATCGAGTCCTTCCCAAGGACCGGGGATGGCTGAATTTTATCATCAGTACTGTTGGTTATTATAGATATTGTCGCAAAATATAGGCTGTTCCCAGTAAAGCTGCTTTTTGTAATTGGCTGGTCGTGATTTCTGTGGCCCCTATAGTGTTGAGGTGCTCTTCAAGGTCTTTTGGAACTGCACCCAGGGAGCCAATTACCACTGGGGTTATTTTGGTCTTTTTCTGCCACAGCCTTTCAATTTCCATTTGTAGATCTTTGTATTTGGTGATTTTTTCTATTTCTTTTTCTTCTATTCTGCTATCCCCTGGTATTGCTATGTCGATTATTTTGACTTGTTTTTCTTTCTTCTCGACTACAGTGATATCTGGGGTATTGTGTGGCAGATTTTTGTCTGTTTGTAGTCGGAAGTCCCATAATATTTTTATATCTTCATTTTCAACAACTTTTTCAATTTTATGGTCCCACCAATGTTTGGCTACAGGTAGCTTGTATTTTTTGCAGATGTTCCAGTGTATCATCCCTGCTACTTTGTCATGTTTGTAGTCAGTCTGTGCGATCTTTTTACAACAGCTGATTAGGTGGTCCACGGTTTCATCTGCTTCTTTACAAAGGCGGCACTTGCTGTTTGTTGTGGATTTTTCTACTTTGGCTCTTATTGCATTTGTTCTTAGTGCCTGTTCTTGTGCAGCCAGTATTAAACCCTCTGTTTCTTTCTTCAAGTTGCCATTCTTAAGCCATTGCCAGGTCTTGGTGATGTCTGATTTTCCACTTATATTGTGCAAATATTTACCATGCAGGGGCTTATTTCTCCATTTTTCTGCTAGGTTCTTGACTTGTTCTTTCTTGTAGGCCTGCTTTGTTTCATTGGTGTTGAATAGTTTCTCGTTCTTGACCATTTTAAGTGCATCTTCTCCACTGTCCTTTATATATTCTTCAAGGCCTCTTTTCTCCTCCTCTACAGTTTGATGGACTTTCATCATTCCTCTTCAACCCAAGCTGCGAGGGAGGTATAGCCTATCTACATCACTGCGGGGGTGCAGAGCATGATTGATGGTCATTATTTTCCTGGTCTTACAATCTAGCATCTCTAGCTCTGCCTGGGTCCAGTCTATTATTCCTGCAGTGTATCTGATAACAGGTATAGCCCAGGTGTTGATGGCTTGTATGGTGTTCCCGCCATTGAGTTTGGACTTGAGGATTTTTCTATCTCTCCTGATGTATTCACTTCCAATTTTTCTTTTAACTTCAGTGTGTGCGATGTTATCAGCCTGGAGAATGCCCAAGTATTTGTAAGGTTCTTTCTCTTCCAGGTTCTTGATCTTGCTTCCATTGGGCAGTTCTATTCCTTCTGTTTTTATTATTTTTCCTCTTTTCATTATTAATGCAGCACACTTGTCTAGTCCAAACTCCATTGCTATTTCGCTACTGAATATACGGACAGTGTTTAGCAGTGATTCGATTTCTGACTGGGACTTTCCATACAACTTCAGATCGTCCATGTACAGCAGATGGTTGATTTTACTTGATGTTTTAGATGTTTGGTATCCGAGGCCTGTTTTGTTTAGTATTTGTGAAAGTGGGGTCATGGTGATTACAAACAACAGAGGGGATAGTGAGTCCGCTTGGAAAATGCCTCTTCTAATGCTAACCTGTCCAAGTGCCTCACCATTGATTGTTAACTGTGTACTCCACATGCTCATTGCTTTTTAAATAAATATCTGAATGTTTTTGCTGACACCAGTTGTTTCTAAACATTTTAGTATCCATGTGTGAGGCAATGAATCAAAGGCTTTCTTGTAGTCAAATCCATGCAACACTTAGATTTGTTTTTCTTCTCTTGCAGTTTTCTAAAATCATTTTGTTAATCAGCAGCTGATCTTTTGTGCCTCTGTTGTTCGGGCAATTTCCTTTCTGTTCAACTGGAAGCTGTTTGTCAGTTAAAAAGTGTTGCATCACTTCATCTGCTATTATTCCAGTTAATAATTTGAACATGGTTGGTAGGCAGGTTATCGGTCTATAATTACTTGGAACTGCACCTTTTGTTGGGTCTTTCATGATGAGATGAGTTTTCCCAGTTGTTAGCCATTGTTCAATATCACCGCCTTGCAAAATGTGATTGAACTGTTTTGATAGTTGTTTATGAAGGCTTGTTAGGTGTTTAAGCCAAAAGCCATGCAGTTCATCGTCGCCTGGCGCAGTCCAATTTTTAATTTTCTTTGCTCTTTCACTTATTAATTCTGGTGTTATTATTCGATCTTGCATTTGTTGGTTACATTTTTGACCTCTTTCATCCAGCTTGCTTTTTTATTATAATCTATAGGATTGTCCCATAATTTCCCCCAGAATTGCACTGTTTCTTCTTTATTTGGCGTTTATACGTTTCTTGCAGTTTCTCCTTCTATGCTTTGGTAGAAATGTCTCTGATTCGACTGGAATTGGAGATTCTGCCTGTGTTGTGTAATTCTGGCTTCGTATCTGCTAATCTTCTTTGACACTGCTGTTATTTGCTGCTTTATTATTTCCAGGACTTCTCTAATTTTCCTTGAATCTAGGTGGTATTTTTGGATCAGATACTGTTTGTTGTTTTCATTCTTCAGCTTCTTGTCTTTCATATCTTTCAGTTTACTAGCATCTGATCTAAGCCTGGCGATTTTATTTTCTAATCTAATCTTCCATTTAGGTGATGTACTGCTTTCTTTTTTTACAGGTCCACTGATCTTATATCCGAGCTCTTGTGTTGTTATTGTTGCTGCACTGTACATTAGTTGGTTTGTTTCTTGCAAATTATTGGTTGTTATTTCTGCAAGTGCAGCATTGACATCTTTTAATGCCTGAGCAAGTTGTTTTTTGGCAACTGTTTTTAGAGCTGGAAGTCGAACCCTGGTGGTTGTTTGGTTCATGTGCTCCGTTATTTTTTGCTTTAGTTCTTGTTGCTTTTCTGTTAAATGGCATTTGGGTTTTTGAGGTGAAGGCAAAGGGAAGGTTGCCTGGTTTTGATTTTGAAACAGTTCAGCAACAGTGGCATCCTCGATTTCCAACACCTCCTCCACCTGCGCCTGAGCAACTTCTTCAATTGGTGATAATTGAATTTACTATTTTTTTTAAATTATTATTATTATTATTATTATTATTATTATTCATATTTTTATACCACCTGATATGTATAGCTCTAGGTGGTTAAAATATTAAGCTAGAATATAAAAACACAGATCTAATTAAAAGATTGAAAAACAAGCACAATATAACTATAAAAAATAATTCAAAGCAGCAGCAATAGAAACAATCACTTAAAAAGCCTGGGTAAAAAGCCAAGGTTTCACTCACTTTCTAAAAACTGTGATGGGGAGTGAGGAGCGGCTTCCCACTGGGAGAGCATGCCAGAGTCTGGGGGCAACAACTGAGAAGGCCCTGCCCCTTCAGAGCTTGAGGGCCCCACCCAGGATGAAAGCGGGGTGTGTAGGGCTCCGTGAAGTGGTGGCTCTCTTATGCTGAGCGGGGGCCGGGGGGGGGGCAGGGGACAAGGCTCTCTACACCTCTCAAGCAGCACTTGGCCAGTGGCTTTCCTACTTTCTTTTTTGTTGCTGAAAGGCAGTATGTATGTTTTAGTAATTACTACATTAACATTCTGTCCCATATAGCAACTCTTTAAAATAGTCAAATAATCTGTTCTGTGTCAGTAGCTTTTTAAAAATTGTCTCTAGCATCTACTACTGAGTGTGCGTGTATGTATGTGTCCATTCTGAAGAATGACAGACATCCAGCCTTTTTAAATATTTACCACTTACAAGAATCATACTTGCAAAAGATGCTTTTGTAGTAAGAGCATATGTACATGTGCAGGTCGTCATGTGGACAAGGCCTCAAGGAGCCCCCTCTAAAGCCTTGATCGGGCCCTGCTGATACCTAGACAGCCCTTGGAATCTGTGAGGAGGCCATTCACACCATCAAAAACTGTGTTCTACCCGGGTCTGAGAGCCGTGTGTGCTCCCAATTTTCAGTTGTATGGAAGCAAGGTGGGAGGATAAGCTACCCAGGTTTTCCTCCTACCTTGCTTCCACACAACTGAACATTGGGAGTGCACACAGCTCCCAAACCCAGGAAGAACACAGTTTTTGATGGTGTGAATGGCCTCTGTGAATTTGTCTAGTCCTCGTGCCAGCCATCCAACCCCAGGCTGCACAGCTTTGGCCTTCCTGCAGAGGTTGAACTACAACTTCCATCCCATCCTTGACTCTTGGCCACTGTGGCTGCGGAAGATGGGAGCTGGAGGAGGGTCAGCATTATACAGCCCTGATCTAACCTGTGCTAAAGTGGGGTGTGTCCTTTTTTTGATGGACTTGAATGTAAGCAAGGACATCATGCTTTTAAATTGGCCTGTGTGGTGACAGATTTAGTGTTAAATTCTGGTTATGCTGTATCAATGCTGGTCTATAATTGTTAATACGTTGGTTGGGTTGTACCTCATGTTATTCCTGTTTAGCGCAGACCCATTGAAATAAGAGTGCTTGAATTACAGTGCAGCCCTATGCCTGTGCAATTCTATTCCCCACCCCCAGGAGTATCAGTCGCTCAGTGGCAAAGCACTTGCTGTATTAGAGAAGCCCCCCCCCCCCTTTCCCAGGAGTCCAGGAAAGACTCCTCTCTGCTGGAGGGGAACCCTGGAGGGCTGCTGCCTGCCAGTGTAGAAAAGGTTGACCCGTGGTCTGGCAGAGGAGAAGAGCGCGGCTTCCTGTGGCCTCTGCTGACAACAAAGGCAGCCCATCTCCCCCTTCCCCAGACACAGAGCGCCTCTGCTTCTCGCACCCCCTGGAGCTGGGAGCCCCCGGCCACCTGCCCCTCCCTTGTCTTTCCCCCTCGGCAGCTGTGAGGATGAGCCACTTTCTGCTTTGACAGAGACATCCACCCACCTGGCTTGGGAAGCCTGCTTCAGTGGCGTGAGAGGGGGCTGCCTCTGTGCCCTTGCCGAAGCCCAGCCCAAGCCTGCTGCTGACCCCCTCCTCTGTCTCCTCTGACTGCAGGGCAGCCATCAGGATCCTGATAAGGGACATCGGCATCCAGGATCCTCACAACCATTTCTGCCAGGAGATGGAGTCCTGGCGGGTAGAGGCCGACCTCCCCAAAGAAGCCGTCCGGGAGGTCTGCAGCCAGTGGCTGGAAGGGGCCCTGCGGGAGCTCCAGGTGCCCGATCCCCTCCTCCTCTTTCCTCCTCCTCCTCCCCCTCCTCTCAGTCTCACCCTCCCTTCCTCTGGCCAGGGCTGGGGGCAGCTACACCAAGCTGGGCCCCACACCATAGGAGCCAAATGCTGCAAGCCGATGGTGAAATGGCAGGATGTGAATATGCTTTGTTTTCCATCTCAGCAGTGAGCCAGAAAGGGACAGGGTCAGTTCTCTGATGGGCAGACACTGGCAGAGCAGTCAGGCAGCTGGCTTCATTCAGAGGGTCGCATTGCAGAAGAACACAATGGACCCTTCTCTGTTTTTCTGCCACCACTTTATATCCATTTAAGTCAGATTTCAGGTTAGGGGTTAGGCATAGCTGCCACTGAGCTAGGAGAGGTGACCATGGCTGTTCTCCTTCAGTGGTGGAGGTGACCCACGAGCGGGTTAATCCTCCTCCTTGCTTCAGAGGCGGAGCTATGCAAATGATGTGCTTAGTGTCCTTCAGTGGGAGGACACCCCACTCCAGTTCCAGTCTTGACTGCTTCAAGGCAGCAGAACTTCCACAGAGCTCCTACACTGTGGATTTTTTGTTTCTGCAAAACCAGCAGCAGGACTCAATATTAGTTTACGTGACCATTTATCTGACCTTAACAAGGGAAACTCTGCTCTATGGCCTATGAAGGGAGATGCCAGCTCTGGCTGCCCAAAAGAGCAGGGCTCCTGGCCTAACGTCTGGCAAGGAGGGCAAGCATCCCAGACCAGGGAGCACCCTCCTTCCAGCAGGCAGCAGCAGTGCAGAGGGAGAAGCCAGCTGTGGCCTCAAAGAAAAAGCCACCTCTGGTGGGTCGGAGTGTGGCTCTCTGGACCCCCAAGGTGCTGCCACACACATGGAGGAATGTCAAGGAAATCTCCCCAAAATGTGTCCATGCTGTGGTCATATTTATTATGTATACAACACCATTGGCATCCTTTACCCAGAAGAGAAAGCTCCTATAGGTTTACAACCTAACATCAACGAAAGGGACACAGCTGTGTGGAAGAGGAGGAAGTGAATCTTCATTCTCTTCAGTGTGGATGGAAGCTATCCAGACCCACCCCAGGGCTTTCTCACTGCTGCAGTTCAGTAAAGAATGGAGGGTCTCTTTAACTCACTTAACTACAGCCCCTCCCCTAAAAGATACAGCCTCCAGGAAATTTTTCCCACAGGGCTTTTAAAGCCCTTTAACTCACATCTCCTCCGGAATGGAGGCCAGATTTACCCTGAAGTTCCTGTGAGTTATCGGAGAGCACTTCACACACAATTCGGGTTTTTCACTGCATATTAGAGTGTAGCCTGATTTATATCTGGGGTAAAAAAAAATCCATTATTTGCATCAGGTTTTGGGGACAACTTTGAGTTTGCAGTAAAGCCTCCCAGTAAACCCGCAGTAAACCCTGCTGTGTGTAAAGGTCCCTGGGCAGGCTTTGCCTGAAACTGAACTCCAGGCCTCTTTATATTCCAAATGAGGGTCATCACCAATGCTCCCTCTAACAGGGATTCCCAGATGTTGTTCACTACAACTCCCAGCATCCCCGGGTGCAATGGCCATTGGTTGTGGACTATGAGAGTTGTAGTCCACAACATCTGGGAATTCCTGTTGGAGGGAACACGGATCATAACACTAGATCAGCAAGGCAGCAATCATCACATTAAAATATAAAAAACTGGCTGACCTGGAGCAGAGCATCTTGGGCCCTAGTTCTCCCTGCCTTTCCCCATCTTCATTTCGTGAATCATATCTCCCCCCGCCTCCCCCAGCCCCAGTTCATTCTCCCTTGGCGGCCAGCCTGGCCACTGCTTCTCCTCCCCACTTGGTGGCCTGGCTGCCACTTCTTCTCGCTGCCTGCTCAGCTGTCCCCGTCACTGATTGGCAGGTGCTCGTGAACTCTCGCGAGAGCTGCCACGCATGGGATTAGGGACAGGTATGCTTTAGAGAACTATAGATAAAGACAGCCCCAAATCAGTTTTGTTTGTTTGTTTGTCTATTCGATTTCTATACCACCTTTCCAAAAATGGCTCAGGGCAGTTTAGTTCAAAAGCATCTGAGGAGAAGACCTTCTCTTTCATCTTCTCAGAGGGTTTTTTGCAGAGAGGGTGGGTGGGTTAATATAACCATGTGTTGACAACTTACAGAAATAATAGACTCTGTAGGGATCTGCCAGTTATATTTGGACTCAGTTGCATTCTGTCCTGGGCAGGCGTGTGGGGGTGGCTCCTGCCACTGACGGGAGGCCAGACACCAAGTCTCATGTCTAGCCCTGGTGCCACTGACGCAGATGGGAAGAGTCGCCCCTCAGGGATAGCCTCCTCCCGCTGAAGAGGACGGACATTCCTCATCCATCCAACATTTCTTTTTGGCTGGGTTTTCTTAGAGTGCTTCCAGATGGAGGAGTTTTTTGTGGGAGCTGCCCTGACCTACGGCAAAGCACTGATTTCTTACAGGGGTCCTTTGTGGGCATCCACTCCTAAGCAGCTCTTGTGGCGGCTCTTCCTGCCCGCCTGGGAGTGGACATTTTGCAGGCCGTGTTCTCTCCCTTTGCTGGCTGCAGGTCCTCCATCAGTCACCCCTCCCCTGAGGTGCTGTTCTTTTAAAAAAAAAAAATACTGCCAAATATTGCGCTCCTGGTACATCGAACTTCCAGAGATATGCCCTCACATCCTTCCATTCTTCCATACTTCTATTGCACTGGAGTTCCAGAGACACTCCTGAATATGCCTTTCATATTCTAGATGTTTGATACATTGATGCTCAAGTAAATAAGTTTTCTGCACATTTCCACCAAGTCATGGAAAAGGCTGACTCACTGCTGAATTCAGGGGTGCGGGGGGCATGTTTCCTGGTGTTGAGACAAACCTTCAGGATTATTTATTTATTTATTTAATGCATTTATATGCCGCCCAAAATGCAAGTTCTCTGGGTGGTTTACAGGACAATAAAAACAGCCAATAAAAGATTAAAACATTAACAATTAAAATTAAAAAGTTAAAACTATTAACACAATTAAAACAGTATCTAATTAAAAGCCTAGGTGAACAAATGCGTCTTGACTGCCCTTTTAAAAGTTGTAAGAGATGGGGAGGCTCTTTCAGCAAGAAATGTGTTCCAAAGCCTTCAGGGCAGCAATGGAGAAGGCCCGTCCCTGAGTAGCCACCAGACGAGCAGGTGGCAACTGTAGACGAACCTCTCCAGATGATTTCAATGGGTGGTGTGGTTCATAGCGAAGAAGACGTTCTCTTAAATACCGAGGGCCCAAGCTGTTTAGGGCTTTATAGGTTGTAACCAAAACCTTGTACTTTGCCTGGAAACTTACCAGCAGCCAGTGTAGATGTTTTAAGATAGGAGTAACATGGTCTCTCCGAAATGACCCAGAGTCCAATCTGGCCGCTGCATTCTGGACCAACTGCAGTTTCTGGACTACGTACAAAGGCAGCCCCACATAGAGCGCACTGCAGTAGTCAAGTCTGGAGGTGACCAGCAGATGTACTACTGTTCTGAGGTCATTTATCTCAAGAAATGGACGCAGCTGGCGTATCAGCCGAAGCTGATAAAAGGCCCCTCTGGCCACTGCCTCAAACTGGGACACCAGGGAGAGTTTTGTGTCCAGAAGCACCCCCAGACTGTGTACCTGTTCCTTCTGGGGAAGTGTGACCCCATCCAGAACAGGCCAATCAAAATCATCTCCCGAGTTCCGACCTCCCATAATAAGTACCTCCATCTTATCTGGATTCAGTCTATTTGTTATTTCTCATCCAGCCCATCACAGCCTCTAGGCAGACATTTAGCGAGGTTATGCCTTCTCCTGATGATGTTGACATGGAGAAATAGATTTGGGTGTCATCAGCATACTGATAACACTCTGCACCAAATCCCCTGACGATCTCTCCCAGTGGTTTCATGAAGATGTTAAACAACATCGGAGACAATACGGAGCCCTGAGGGACACCATACCGAAGTTCAGTGGAACCACTGCAGGGCAGTGCCTCCTACTCCCAACCCCCTCAGACGCTCCAGAAGGATACTATGGTTGATAGTACCACGAGACCAGCTCTCCTCTCCTCTGCTGATCAGTTTGGCTGATCAGTTTCATTCCCCTCCAAATCAGGGATGTAGCACTGTTGCTGTTCCGTGAGCTTGCAAAACTGGAGGGATGGTGTTGCACTAGATCAGTCTAATGCACAAATGCTAATTTTTTTTAAAACCAAACACCACTTGGGCTAACCATGGATGACCACAAAACAGGACTGTGCCTGCTAAGAGCCAGAACTGAAGGTGGCACTTATCCATCAGAACTAGTCCTCCCATGCATCATCACCCACACTTCCTGAGTTGGTGCTAGGAACCGCCCACCCAAGAACTTCTCCCCACTATTGTTTAAGATAGAACATAAGAGCAGCCCTGCTGGGTCAGGCCCAAGGAAGCCTCTCTAGCCCAGCCTCCTGTTTCCCACAGCGGCCCACCAGATGCCTCTGGGAAGCCCACAGGCAAGAAGTATGTGCATGCTCTCACGCCTGCTGCTGTGGCTCCCCTGCAACTCGGAGGCTCCTGTGGTCATATCAGTGCAAAGGATGGGGAGCAGTAGCTGTGGAGCGGCACCGGAAGTGCTAGCAGCTGCAGAAGCGCCATCCCCACAGGCAGCTGGGACCCCAGTGCCCTCTCTGGCCATCGGCAGTCCCAGCCAGCAGAGCTTCACTGCCACCAACAAGGATGCGGCTCTGACTGACACATGGTTTGTCTTCCAGGAACACAGAAGAAGCATTCTGGAGCAGGAGCTGCAGCTTAAAATGGAACAGTCCTTGGAGATCTACCTGAAGGTAAGGCCCTGGCTAGGGAGAGCCCAGGCCACCAGTGGACGGGGGCGGGGCTGTTTCTTGAAGGAAGGCCTACCCTGGCTCCCACAGTTTAGGCCCTTTCCCCCGAGGGGTTTCCACACTTCTGAAGCCACTAACTCACCTAGATGATTTGACTTCATTTAAGACCCTCCTTGGTTGTCAACATTCCAGGCAGTTAAAAAACCCCAATGAAGTTATTATAAACAAATAGTTCAGAAAAGAATTCATCTGCCTGCTCGCCATGCAGCTGCCATCTTGGATCAGGGTACATGGTGCCATCACAAACCACGCTTTTCAGCTGTGTCCCTGCATAAAGGTCAAGGGTGCAGTCGAGTCGGTGTTGATTCCGGGCGCCCACAGAGCCTTTGGCAGAATACAGGAGGGGTTTCCCATGGCCATCTCTCATGCAGTACGAGATGATGCCTTCTTTCAGCATCTTCCTAGATCGCTGCTGCCCAATAGAGGTGTTTCCCACAGTCTGGGAAACATACCAGCGGGAATTCGAACCGGCAGCCTCTGGCTTGATAATCAAGTCATTTCCCTGCTGCACCATTAGGTGGATGACGTGTCCCTATCTGGTTAACTGATAATGAAATATATTATCAATGCAATTGGAAATTACACACAAACATGATACAATGTAGGTGATCTTTTAGATAGTAATACAAACTTAAGTACTTTCTTACTTAAGTATTAAGTATTAAGCAGTACTTAAGTATTAACAAAATATTGCTAGGTTCTTTTAGAAAGTGTATTTGTCTTTTAGCTAAATGAGAGCCACCGAAGGTGGAAAGGGCTATTAAGATCTGCTGCTTCTTGGAAAGATAACAGGTGTAAGTGCTGAGAAAGGTTTTGGATTATTTAGATTATTAGTATTAATTTTGGCTTCAAAAATATTGTATTGGTAGTTTAGATTAGTACATTTTATTTTTAAGAGTCCACAATTTGAAAGTACCACCTATCTGAAGACTGAGAGAGACTTTGTCAATCTATTGAGTAAAACTTCAAGACTACTTGCTCCCTTTGGATTTAAGGAGGACCCTGGAATGTACTTATAATTTACAAAATGGGAGGCTGGATTATTGATTGTACTTCATTGACTGAGGAAGATTTTGAAACTTGATCTTAGTGCTAAAATTTTACATTGTTCAATTTATTATATAGGAACACAGGGCTGCCATATACTGAGTCAGACCATTGGTCTATCTAGCTCAGTATTGTCTTCACAGACTGGCAGCGGCTTCTCCCAGGTTGCAGGCAGGAATCTCTCTCAGCCCTATTTTGGAGAAGCCAGGGAGGGAACTTGAAACCTTCTGCTCTTACCAGAGCGGCTCCATCCCCTAAGAGGAATATCTTCCAGTGCTCATACTTCTACTCTCCCATTCATATGCAGCCAGGGCAGACCCTGCTTAGCTATGGGGACAAATCATGCTTGCTACCACAAGACCAGCTCTCCTCTCCAAAATCTCAGCTTTTTGTTTGTATTACAATATAAGTGATCTTTTAGATAGTATCATATTTGTGTGTAATTTCCTATTCCATTGATAATATAATTTATTGCATTATCAGGTACTTATTGTGTGTTCAAGATTGTATCTTGTTTTTGGTACCTAAAGGGAAAGTGTGCTGTCAAGTCGATTTCAACTCCTGGTGCCCACAGGGCCCTTTGGTTTTCTTTGGTAGAATACAGGAGTGGTTTACCATTGCTTCCTCCCACGCAGTATGAGATGATGCCTTTCAGCATCTTCCTAGTTCGCTGCTGCCCAATGAAGGTGTTTCCCACAGTCTGGGAAACATACCAGCAGGGATTTGAAGTGGCAACCTCTGACTTGCTGGCCAAGTCATTTCCTCGCTGCCTACTCCCCTTCTTATCTCTGGTGTCCCTATGTGGCACAACATCTGTACCAAATTTTGTGCAAATCGGTGCAGGCATTGCAAAGTTGTTGTGGGCGGGTTGTTGTGGGGGACACACACATGGACGGATGCACGGTCAGCAAGGCTATCTCACGAGGGAACTCTCCATTTGGAAAGTAGGCTAATAAATACATCCTTTAATGATGTACAGGTTTAAAAAGCCAATGTTTTTGAAATTCATCAAAAGCCTCTCTAAATGCAAGAGCTTTGTAAACCGAGTTGAGAAATCCTTTTGGGTTGAAAAGCAGAATATAAAGAGAAGTAGAGGTAGTGGAAGTGGGAGCTGGTCTTGCAGCCCTTTCTGCATCACTGCAAAGCTGGGTTCTGACTGGTGTGTGCTGATCCTCTTTGACCCAGGAACTGCGAGCCCAAGCTGAGGACCAGCAAGGTCAGACAGAGGAGAAGGGAGACTCCACCGAGAGCTACCCAGAGGTAAGGCCAGCAGAGGAATCCCAGGAGGAAGCCAGCCGTGTGGGGCTCTTCCCTTCAGAGGGCCAGGACAGAATTCCAGGACTCTCTTTTCTTCCCCCACCCCCACCCCAGAATCATAGGCTGTGTTTCAGGCTTGCTCCAAGCAGACAGGAGGTCGTGAGATTTTTGGGCTTGCTTCTGTCGCCACAGGGCGCCAGTCACCAGTTCCGTTCCTGTCTTGCGGGAGACAGCAACTCTGGGCAGAGAGCTCCGCGTTTTTTGCTGCTCACAGATAAGAGGCCCATTTCCTCCTTCACCTTTCTTCCTGGCTTTCTACTCCCCCTCCCCACCTTCCCTTCTCAGATGGTGCGAGGGTGGGAAGGGAGCCCTACTAATTCGGACTCTGACTGAAATATTCCAAATTCTTTTTAAAGTTTTCCATTTGGCTGATCGGCAGATTCCAAAGCAGTTAGTTTTTCTTTCTCCCCATTGGGCTAATTATATCCTTTTCCATGGATCTTTCCCACATGGGGGACATACCTCAGGGCTCCATCTCTGAGGGCCCCCCATCTGAGGCCAGGGGCAAATTACAACAAAAATGCCCCCCAGAGCTCCAGCTCCAGCCCAGATCGGCTTCTCCTTCAGAGCCTCCCCCTGCCCCGTCTACCATGGCAGGGATGCAAACATTGGACCCCGTGCCAGGCAAGAAAGTCCTGGAAAAGGGGGGGGAACTCCTCAAAGATCAACCGAAGCCAAGAAGAAGCCCGCATTGCCGCCTTCTCTGAGGCTTAGTGAGCAGTCGCTAGTGCAGGCGGTTTGCGCACAGCAGCCTCCCTGGCACCTATCTCCTACTCCCAAGGAGACCAGGGAGATGCCATGGGGAAATGCCAACATCGGAGGTGCTAACCCTGCTTCGCTGCTCCACTCGAGCTGACCCTACTGCTCCCTAGCGAGCCTCCGCCTTCCACTCCCCACTGGCCAACCTCCACTCCAGCCTCCGCTACAGCCCGAGAATCCTACTTAGGTGCTCCTAAGCGTCCACCTACCAACCCTCCAGTTCTGCCTGTGGGGCCCAATCCTACCATGCCCCTAGGCATAGCGGAATGGCTCAAGGACTTCCTCATTAAACAGTCCCATACAATTGCCCTTCCCAATCTCCCTGCCAACCCACAGCTTCCCTGGCTTCCACAACCTGCCCCCCCATCCCAGCCTCCCATTCCCCCTACTCCCCCAGGAGAAACAGAAAGTTGGGATGCTATCGCTTCAGGGGAAAGGGGCAGGTTCATTCCCAGTCAAAGGGTAGCCTGACAAAAGAGGTGAGACTCATGCTCTCCGTCACCTGATTCTTGGCCAATATCTTCCAAACGGCCCTCTCAGCCTCCTCCTACGGAGGCACTTAAATCTCCTCCTCTGGGCCGCTCGGTCCCTGCTGTGCCCATAATGCCCATCCAGCCTCCACACCCTGCAGCTCCTGTGGCACTTAGGCCATCGTCCTCTTCTTCCTCTGAACATGGGTCTGATCCAGTCACTCCAGGGAAAGAGGAAGGCGAGCTTTCCAAGGAAGACACTCCTCAACAGACTTCTATCTCCCCCCGCCTTTTTCTACCCACAGATTTTGAGGTTCTTCTGGCCAAAGCCAAGCAAACCATCAAATATCAATACCACAATTGATGCCACTCAGGACCCCTCCCCCTTAGATCAGGAGATATTCCCTGTTTCCCCTGACCCCAAGCTGGGTCTCCCCTCCCTCCCATTGAAAAATGTAATGATGGCAGAGTGGAAGGCCCCAGTGTCCTCCCAGTCTGTAGGGGCCTGTCCTAGAAAGGTTTACACTCTCCCACAGGAGATCCAGTCTCTGATTGCTTTTCCTTCAGTAGACACTCCAGTAGCACAACTGGTTTCAAACTTGGTGCTTAACACGGAAGGCCAGGGGCAGCTCAAGGCAACAGAAAACAAAAAATGTGACAGCCTCCTCAAGAAAGTTCATGAGGCATCCACTACCAACATAGGAGCAACAACTGCCAATTCAATTTTCGCGTGGGCCTCCATCCTCTGGGTGAAAGAACTCGTCCAACTGGTCCCACCAGAGAACATCAAATTTTGCCAAGGCATTAACAAGATGGCAAAGGCGGCAGCATTCATGGGCAACTCCAGTCTGGACTGTATTCAGCAAGCATCCAGAGCAATGGACTCTGGTGTAGCAGTTCGGAGATGTTTGTGGTTGAAAAACTGGTCCATGGATATAAAATCCAGGCTCGCACTTGCATCCTCCCCATTCTTGGGAATGAAGTTATTCGGGGTGTCACTTGAACCCATCCTCTTATGCTGAGACACGCAATAAGAAGGCCCTGCCCTCCTCCCACGGAGACACAAGGCAACCTTTTCACTCTTCTTCCCAATCCTTTCATTACCCAAGATGGACCTTTGGAGTGTCCTCAAGCCAGTCCAGGGACTTTCGCAACTCCTCATTCAAGCCCCAGGGCAGACCACAATGAAGACAGTGAAACAGGGCCCCCACCCATCCTCAGAACAAAAAACCAATCAACTCTACCAATCAACCCTCCAGAAAACAATGACTCAACTTCAGTTGGGGGCAGACTCCTCCTATTCGCCCCAGCCTGGAACTTTATTACTCAATACCAATGGGTCTTGACACTGTACAGTGTCAGAAGGATACACCATTGATTTCTCCTCTTCCCCCACTCATCATTACATCGTTACCCCCAAATCATGGAAACCTCAGGAACACCTCAATTTGTCGGAAGCAGTTCTTCACCTCCTCCTCAAATCCAGACAATGGAACTAGTTCCACCAACTGACACATGCTCAGGCATCTACTCTACTCTTCTTGTTCCCCAAGGAGAACAGATCCTGGAGAGCGGTTCCAGTTCTAAAATGCCTGAACAGATCTATCAAAAAGATAAAATTCAGGATGGAATTTCTCCGAACCATCAAGGTGGCAGTCTGACGCAATGTCTTCCTGGCGTTTATAGATTGTTCAGAAGCTTACCTACACATACTTATATACCCAAGCCACAGGAAATTCCTTTGCTTCTGCTATGATGGCCAGCATTACCAATACCACACTCTCCCATTTGGGCTGTCATCCGCCCCATGGGTCTTTACAAAGATCCTGACCACATTGGTGGCTCACCTCTGCCTCTCCAGGATTCACCTACCATACATCCCTTCCTGGACGATGTCCTGATTCGTTCTCCTTCTCTACCAAAGGCCCAGCAGGACCTCCGGTGTACTGTCCAATGCCTCAGTCGTCATGGCTTCCTGATCAATGAGGCGAAGAGTCAACTGCAGCCTGCCCATTCTATTCAACACCTTGGCATCATTCTCAACACCTCACAGGCCTCAGTCTCTCTTTTTACCCCTCAGAGAAGAGATAAACTCGAGTCTCTAATCTGACCACTTCTTCACCGCTCCTCAGCAGACCTGATGCTTCTGTCACAAGTGCTCAGGTCCATGATAACATGCCTCAAGTGCACCCCTTGGGTGAGATGGCACTCCTGTCTCCTTCAAAGGTTCAACCTCCCCTTTCAGGACGAGATTATGACACGCACCCACAAGATCGTACATCTTCCCCACAAGATCAAATGCTCCCTCAGGTGGTGACTCTCCAAGGCGACCATCAAGGGCCTGCCTCTATCAGACCCCGCCCCCCAGATCACCATTAGAATGGATGCCAGCCTGACAGGCTGGGGAGCACACTGCTCTAACCGATATACTCAAGGGCACTGGACCGCCAGCAAAACATCTCACAACATAAACTGGCTAGAACTGTGAGCAGCCCGTCTAGCTCTCATCCATTTTCTCCCTATCATAGCAGGACAACATGTGCTCATATACACAGACAATATCACCCAAAATCACACATCAACCATCAAGGCAGCACCAGGTCCAGAGCACTCATGAAGGAAACCGTCTCTTTCAATGGGTGGAGCTTCACATAGCTTCCACTGCGGCAGAACATCTCCGGAGAGTGGCCAGCGTCCAAGCAGACTGGCTCAGTCACCAAACAGTGGATGCAGCGGAATGGTCTCTTCATCCAGACGCCTTCCTCCACCTGACGTCTGTCCTGGGGAACCTGCAGGTGGATCTATTTGTGTCGCTGCTGAACCACCGTCTACCTCAATTCTTCTCCTATTTCCAGACCAGAGCGGCAGAGGTGACAGACGCACTCACAGTGACCTGCCCCACTGGACTCCTTTACGCTTTCCCCCTGATGGCCCATGATTTCCCATAATTCCCAAGATGATAAAGAAAATGCTTTCAGAAAGAGCAGAAATCATCCTGATAGCTCCCCACTGGCCAAGATGCCAGGTTCTCGGACCTGGCATCTTTGGCATCTCGCCCACCTCTCTTCCTTCCTTCACGACCAGACCTACTTGAAGTATCGGGGTACCCCTGACTCCAATAGGGGAGGTCCGTTCCTGGGCGGATGGAGCCCAATAATCAGCCCAGACGAGAGGACTTAAGATCAAAGTTTTATTTGTAGCAAATAAAAGTAGCAAATAAAAGTAGCAAAGGTGCTGCTTGGCTCGTGCTCAAAGCAGGACAAAGTCTGATACAGAAACAGCACATTTATACACTCTTAAGAAAACAGTTACAGATAGTAACAGAAAAAGAAACAGTTATATGTCATAGGTCATAACTCATAGTTAGTTCCCCTTTTGTCTGGAAATGGGTTTGGCATTAGGTCATAAATTAGTTGTGCAAGCAGTAAGCCGGTCTGGTCTTTATCTTGCCCCCTCAGCACTTGCGGTTCTCATGCTAAATATGAATTCTGCTAACTGTGGGAAACCTAACTACCAGGGGTAAGAATGATTTCAGCATAAGCAAATTCTTAATACAAGCTCAAACAAAATGGCGAAGCTTATGTCAAGCAGTTATCTTCTGTATTCAACTATATAGCCCATACATCATACTGTCCCAGAGACCAATTCTACATCCTGATCCCTAATGGCTCCAACTCTGAGCCTGGAGGTTGAGTGTGAATCCCCAGCCTGCAAGGGGTGCCTCAAAGAAGCAACATGGTCTGTACCCTCAACCTTCACCAGACACTATAAGATAGACTCGCACTCTTCGATCCAAGCTTCTTTTGGCAGAAGGGTGTTACCAAAGGTACTTCCTCCAGATTAGGCAAGAGTGCTCCCGCCCTGGTTGGCCAAGTTGTGGTATGTCCCACGAGATGTCCCTGTCAGTCAGCAACCGAGAATGGAGCATTGGTTCACTCTCCGTGAAGGCTTCCTCTGGTTGCTGACGACAGGGACATCTCGGCCCATCCAGTTTGGGGTGCTTGCCTACTCCTGTATGATTTTTCCTAAAGGGAGCTTCCAATCGTTATGAATTCCCAAAGGAATAATTCAAGGAATGCCTAGATATTTTTTCCTTAAGGGGCTGCTATTTCTCTTAAATTTTCAAAAGGCGTCATTTAGGGGATGTCTGACAGCAATTTGTTCCTTATATCATTGTTTATTCTGTACCACTGTTTCTGCTGTTCTTGTTATCATGGCTGTTTAACATTCTTTGAACAGTTTAGTTTTTGTTCATTACCTGTCTCAGCCTAAAATAAATGGGGCAAGGTTATCCCCGTCAGCCCCAAGGGGGCATATCTTTCTAGTTTTAATCTATCAGCTCTGTCCTGCCTTGGAGCTAGTGGAGGGGGATAACCCACAAGATGTCCCTGTCATCAGCAACCAGAAGAAGCCTTCATGGTGAGCACTGGCAACTTTTTAAAAGGCACTGAAGACACATTTATTCACCCAGGCATTTATTTATTTATTTATTTATTTATTTATTTATTTATTTATTTGATTTCTATATTGCCCTTCCAAAAATGGCTCTGGGCGGTTTACACAAAAAAACAATAAATAAGTAAGTAAGTAAGATGGATCCCTGTCCTGAAACGGCTCACAATCTAAAAAAACCCCATAAGATAGACACCAGCAGCAGTCACTGGAGGTCCTGTGCTGGGGGTGGATATGGCCAGTTACTCTCCCCCTGCTAAATAAAAGAGAATCACCACGTTAAAAGGTGCCTCTTTGCCCAGTTAGCAGGGGTTAGATTTATAGTTTTTATATATATTGGGTTTCAAATGTTTTAATGTCTTAAATGATTTTAATTGTTAATTGATTTAACGTTTTGAATTATTTTAATTGTAAACTGCCCAGAGACGCAAGTTTTGGGCGGTATAGAAATTTTTAAAATAAATAAAATAAATAAATAATGGTGGGATTAAGAGGAAGCGCTGGTCATGCTTCCCATCTGCTACACCTTTGCCATAGCCAATGCCAAGTGCTGCTGTGATAGCTGCCCTCACAGGGGTGGCTGGATTCTGCCCTCTGGGGCGCAAGAGGGGAGCCCCCAGCCCAGCCCCTTCACTGCTCCTCTCCTTTCAGACGGAAGAGGCTGCTCTGCACTGGGTGGAGTTCCAGACCCTGCGGCCCATCGATGCCATCAACTACTTCCTAGAAAAGCAGCTGAAGAAGGATCTGGAGGAGATGAAGCAGCTGGCTTCTCGTGCTGTAGTGGAGGCTCCCAGGGACACCGTCATGGCCTTGCCCCCGGTTCAGAAGTAAGTGGCTGCTACCCAGGAGGTGGAGAACCCGTTAAGAGGAGGCCCAAGCACCTAAAAGGTAGGGCAAGAGATTCAGAAGGCTTCCGACTCTTATGCTTAGAAGCCTGGTGAAAGTGCCAAGGAGAGCTCTGTGCTCTTGAGCTGGTTCCAGCCACAGGCTAGTTCTTTCAGCTGAATGGTACTACGACTAAAACAAGAAACAGGATCTGTTCTTATGACCCAGGCGATTGTGGGCAAAGGGTTCATGACAAATGCTGGGCTAGGTGTATTCCCAAGGAACGTAACGTGAGAACCGGCACTGTATCAAGGACTGTAATCCTGTCATGGTGGTTAACTAGGATTAAACTATGATTGTAGTTGCTGATTGTAGTTTAATCCCAGTTAACCACAGCAGTAGGACTACCCTTGCAGTGCAGCACAAGTTTTCACGCCATGTGCGGTGGGAGCGCACCTGGCTTGGTGATCGTAGTTAACCCTCTAACTGTGGTTGCACCAGCCTTATGGACAGGCCCACTGTCTTGTGGCACCTGAACATCTCTGTGGTCTAACCTTGCAAAGATTTCAGTATCATCCCTGATTAAATGGGCTTTAATCCACAAACACTTCTGGGATGACCAGGTCTGATTTCCACACACAACTGAAAGAAGTGGGCAGAGGATGTCAGCTTCCTTGAGGCCGGGCACTTTCCCTTTGGGTTTTTGTTCATAGTTTTTTATAAGGCAATCACTGAACTGCATTCTGCCCTGCCCAACTACAATCTGGACCAGGCCATGGACCATTTCACACATTATATTTAAACATTTTAAAATTTATTTTTGTTTACTGAATGTATAGGCTACTTTTATTTAATATAATCAAAGCAGCATACACATAAAAGAACACACACAATACACCATCTATGCTGGTACAATTCTAAACCTTGTTTTTAGTCTATTTTGCAGTAGGCTTATGATCACCTGGCATTCTGTTTGTGTCCATGTGTCTGACCCCCCCTCATTCTCAGATAGCGAGGAGGAAGGGGAAGCTGATAGCCCTTCAGCCAATGCAGGGGTGCCTGAGGGGCAGAGCCCAGCTGTCAGTTCCCAAGAGACAGCTGAGGCAGGTCCGGCTGATGTTTCATAGCAGGCACAGCAGTCTGAGGCAGCAGAGACAGCGACGGACAAACCAGAGGATGAGCTATTCAGGCAACCCCCACTGACTCCACAGCAGAGGCGCGCCACAAGACGGCAAACACAGCTGGAAACCCTCAGGAGAAGTAAGCGCCTCTTGCAGAGGGCCAATAAGCCTTGAATCCCTGCCAGCTGAGAGTTATCAGCTTGGACTATAAAGCACATCTACAGCTTGCAGTTAGCCACTGGTAGGCAACATATGTCAACCCTGGTGTCGACAGCTTCCAGCCTGAGCCAGAGAGAGAGAAATATTTCCGAGCCGTGTTTCGCTTCTGCAACCCAGTTTGGTCTTTTGGTGAACTATCATCCTAGACTGCCCTAGCAGATGGCTAGATTGCTGACACTATCAACTTTGCAACGCCTGGACCAATATGAACCAAATCGGGTACAGTTGAAGGGACACCTCAATGGCATAGTTTGTGATGTCATCCACCCCAATTCAAGATGGCGGACATAAATGTTTGAGGCACAAGTGAGCTAACTTGTGAACCACCTAACTGATTTGAACTAAATTTGCTATAGGTGTAGGGACACATAGGAATGTCCCAGCGGCGGTTTGAGATGATGCACCAAACAAATAGCATAAAGGATCTGAAATGAAGAATCCAAAAAGCGACCTGACAGATCCAATAATATAACAGGGGGGAAAAAACAAATTGATATATAAATGTAAACTATATTGAAAGTTATACAATCAAATTCTAGTAAATTGAAAGATATGAAAGGCAAGAAGCTGAAGAATGAAACTACCAAACAGTATCTGGTCCAAAAATACCACCTAGATTCAAGGAAAGTTAGAGAAGTCCTGGAAATAATAAAGCAGCAAATAACAACAGTGTCAAAGAAGATTAGCAGATACGAAGCCAGAATTACACAACACAGGCAGAATCTCCAATTCCAGTCGAATCAGAGATGTTTCTACCAAAGCATAGAAGGAGAAACTGCAAGAAATCTAGAAACACTAAATAACGAAGAAACAGTGCAATTCTGGGGGAAATTATGGGACAATCCAATAGATTATAATAAAAAAGCAGGCTGGATGAAAGAGATCAAAAGATGTAACCAACAAATGCAAGATCTAGTAATTAATCAAATTAATAATAACAACACCGGAATTAATAATAAAATAATAATAACACTAGAAACAACTGGTGTCAGCAAAAACATTCAGATATTTATTTTAAAAAGCAATGAGCATGTGGAGTACACAGTTAATAATCAATGGCGAGACACTTGGACAGGTTAGCATTAGAAGAGGCATTTTCCAAGGGGACTCACTATCCCCTCTGTTGTTTGTAATCACCATGACCCCACTTTCACAAATACTAAACAAAACAGGCCTCAGATACCAAACATCTAAAACATCAAGTAAAATAAAACATCTGCTGTACATGGATGATCTGAAGTTGTATGGAAAGTCCCAGTCAGAAATCAAATCACTGCTAAACACTGTCCATATATTCAGTAGCAATATAGCAATGGAGTTTGGACTAGACAAGTGTGCTGCATTAATAATGAAGAGAGGAAAAATAACAAAAACAGAAGGAATAGAACTGCCCAATGGAAGCAAGATCAAGAACCTGGAAGAGAAAGAACATGACAAATACTTGGGCATTCTCCAGGCTGATAACATTGCACATGCTGAAGTTAAAAGAAAAATTGGAAGTGAATACATCAGGAGAGTTAGAAAAATCCTCAAGTCCAAACTCAATGGCGGGAACACCATACAAGCCATCAACACCTGGGCTATACCTGTTATCAGATACACTGCAGGAATAATAGACTGGACCCAGGCAGAGCTAGAGATGCTGGATCGTAAGACCAGGAAAATCATGACCATCAATCATGCTCTGCACCCCCGCAGTGATGTAGATAGGCTATACCTCCCTCGCAGCTCAGATGGAAGAGGAATGCTGCAAGTCCATCAAACAGTAGAGGAGGAGAAAAGAGGCCTTGAAGAATATATCAAGGACAGTGAAGAAGATGCACTTCAAATGGTCAAGAATGAGAAACTATTCAACACCAATGAAAAAAAGCAGGCCTTCAAGAAAGAACAAGTCAAGAACCTAGCAGAAAAATGGAGAAATAAGCCCCTGCACTGTCAATATTTGCACAATATAAGTGGAAAATCAGACATCACCAAGACCTGGCAATGGCTTAAGAATGGCAACTTGAAGAAAGAAACAGAGGGTTTAATATTGGCTGCACAAGAACAGGCACTAAGAACAAATGCAATAAGAGCCAAAGTGGAAAAATCCATAACAAACAGCAAGTGCCGCCTTTGTAAAGAAGCAGATGAAACAGTGGACCACCTAATCAGCTGTTGTTAAAAGATCACACAGACTGACTACCAACAAAGGCATGACAAGGTAGCAGGGATGATACACTGGAACATCTGCAAAAAATACAAGCTACCTGTAGGCAAACATTGGTGGGACCATAAAATCGAAACGGTGGTAGAAAATGAAGATGCAAAAATATTATGGGACTTCCGACTACAAACAGACAAACATCTGCCACACAATACACCAGATATAACTGTAGTCAAGAAGAAAGAAAAACAAGTCAAAATAATCGACATAGCAATACCAGGGGATAGCAGAATAGAAGAAAAAGAAATAGAAAAAATCACCAAATACAAAGATCTACAAATTGAAATTGAAAGGCTGTGGCAGAAAAAGACCAAAATAACCCCAGTGGTAATTGGCGCCCTGGGTGCAGTTCCAAAAGACCTTGAAGAGCACCTCAACACCATAGGGGCCACAGAAATCACCATCAGCCAATTACAAAAAGCACCTTTACTGGGAACAGCCTATATTCTGCGACAATATCTATAACAACAGCAACAAAATTGACAATAAAATTTCTGGATAAAACAAACCAGTCAATAACACCTGTCTGATTGTGTAAACAAGAATACATAATAATAATACAGGAGGGGTTTGCCATTTCCATTTCCCACACAGTATGAGATGATGCCTTTCAGCACCTTCCTTCCCATTCCCCATATTCTGGGAAACACACCAGTGGGGATTCGAACCAACAGCCTCCTGCACTCTGGGCCGGTTACTTCCCCACTGTGCCATTAGGTGGCTGAGTGACACATTGATGATTTATTGATTAAGTGCTGTCAAGACGGTGTTTACTCTAAGTGACCACATAAATTCTCTCCAGGATGATCTGTCTGGAGAGAATGTGAGTGGCACATAGGGACCTTAATGGTGACTGGAGTGACACAGAGGGACACCTTAATGCTGTAGTTTGTAATGATGTCATCCATCCCAATCCAAGATGGCAGACATGTGAACATTTTGAGGTGCAAGAGGTCTAACTTGTGGTGGACCACCTAACCGATTTGAACCAAATAGTGAAAAGAAAGTAGGCCGATTAGTTCTTACTAGAACAACTTGTTTAAATGTTGTATTCTCCTCCACTGCTTCACAGCAATAGCCACTCTTCCCTCTCCCAAGGATCAGGCTCATTTCTCTTAATGGGAGTAAGTAATGGAACTGGCTTTTTTGGAAAGTGTTGTTTAGCGCTGCAACCTCGTCCAACAATCCAACCTGGATTGTTTTTTATTATGATTATTCCCACCGCTAGAGTGGGAAGAAAAGCAGCAGTGGCCCAGAGTGCCTAGCCCTGCGCAGGAGGAGGAGATCGGTCACTACACAATATCCACCGCTTGAAGCAGTGGGAGCCTCCCTTGATCCTTCCATCCCGCAGGATCAGCTCCCTTGTCCGTTGATGTCCACAAGCTGCGGAGGAGAGGCTTAGTGGCAGATGCTTCTTGGACTGGGAGGAGAGCACCGCCAGCCCTTTCCTTTCTTTTATTTTAGAAACAGGAAGGGCTGGAAGCAGGGCAAGGCATTCAAAGGTGCCTCAGCCACCCCCACCTCCAGCTGTGTCTTCTTCCCTCAGCAGCACCTCAGAGCTGGCTCACGGGCTCATGACAGCGGAGGAGGGCGTGGGGTTTGCTCCTGATCGGCCGCCAGGGCGGGTGGTGCAGGAGGCCGGAGATCTGGCTGGTGGGCACCGCGTCTCTTGTTTCATTCAAGGTTAAGAAAAAGAAAGGCCAATTGCAAATGGCGGGAGGTGCCTCGCAGGGCATGTGAAGGTTGGGACAAGGAGGAGACAGTGGGGCAAAAGCAACTACCTACCCCCAAGTGTCTCAGTAGTGCTTTGTCAGTCCACACTGAAGAGGCTGAGTCAGAAAGCCCACCTAGGAAAAGATGGGAGGGGGCGCAGAAAACCCTGGAGCACCAGAGGACAGCAGGGGCATTGCCTGACCTCCCCATAAGATGCGAGTGACAAAAAATAGCGACCTCCGACCCAAAAGCGTGTGAGGAACTCGCCTGGGGTTGTGTGTCCTTTTAGTGGAGCCCTGTTGCTCTGAGACTCACTCGTGTCCGATTTGCTCTGACAGGGGCCGGGCCATCCTGCGACTAGGAGAAACCAACGTGATGTTGAGGAAGAGGATACCGCCTCAGGATTCACCGCGTAAGTTTCCGGGGGCTCACAACTGGGCAGCTCCCCTCTGCTACGTCATTGCATTGGGTGACGCTGATAGAGGGTCTGTGGCTGGCAGCTGCCTTCCTGCCAGAGGGGAGCAGTGGGCTCCTCAGCCGCTGTCCAAGGGGCTGGGGGGCACTGGGGGCTGCTGCCAGCCTCCCTCCTCTCCCCCATGTGAATGTTTCACTTGGCCATGGGATGACTCTCCCTGTGACCCCACTGGTAGATCCAGGGTGACCATGGAGCCATCAAGGGTCAGGAGGATGAGCACCCAGCTGCTGCACAGGGCTGGGGCAGCCACCGTTACTCACATCGGTCCAGATTCTTGCACAAAAGTACATGCCGGCCAGCCCCTAAGCCCGATCTGTTTTGTAAAATCAGGCGATGGATGGATGAGACAGGGCAGAGAAAGATGGTGCCTTCCAAACTCCTGACACCACCAGTTTAGTCCTCCCTTGAATTCATATCTTGGCACCCTGTGAAGTTTTACAGGGATTGGAAATAAACACTAGCCTTTTCCACGTTATGCTCAACACCGTTATACTCTGTGTGTAGCATATGCACATACAGATTATGTTCAAGGCACGCACAGCAGTACTCTTCGTTGCCTGTAGCCTGCATTTGAGGGGGCCTGTACATGGGTTCACTTTGAACATCAACCTGCTGTTAAAGCTAGCGCTGCAGAGGCCAACTGAAAAGTTGGCAGCAGATCAGAGAGAAGAATGTGGGAGGGAAGGGGAGCTCAGAGGATTCTCCTGCAGCAAAGGCACTCTTTCCCTCATGGTCCTCTTTTGTTTGGGTTCTCTCTTCTTCAGACCCTGGCTTCTGCTTCCCGAACCCTTTTTCACGTTATGTCATGAAAGGGTTTGCACCCTTTGTGAAGCTGTCTCTGCCCAAAATCACCTTGGACCCCTTCCCGTCTGACATGCAGAGGCCGGCGTCACCAAAAACCTTCACTGACATGCAGCAGATGGTGCGGAAATATTTCGTTCCCAAGTTTTCGTATGCTGACAGCTATCCCTGAAGGCACGGCAGACTTGCGTGGCTCTGGGGTTGGGCTGCCTGACTTTCAAAGGAGAGGAGGGTCCCCCACACTGGGGCTGTATGACAAACAGCCTCTGTTGCCCCCGGCCAGATGGGCAGGTAAGAGGGTGGCCATAACCCAACGATGGCAATGGTGGGAGACAAGCCATAAACTTATCGGGACAGGATGAAAGTCCAAACAAGACCGAAGTGCAAACGAAAAGCAAATAAATGCAAAATGTCATCCCAAGACTTCTGTGCTATCTGGTTCGCCTCTTTTGGTCTCCTCCTGGCATGAAGGTCATTGTATGCCCCAAAGGAGGAGCATAACTGGTTCACGGCAGAGGTGTTTGAGACCACGTCCCCCAATGTGCAGAAGACGGGGGGGGGGTTCTGCTTAACTTATTGGTCCATTTTTTTAGGTTCAGGGATGTCAGCAACCATGATAAGCATCAGCAGAACATAGGAAGCCATCTTCTGCTGAGTCAGACCATCAGCCCACCCAGCTCAGTACTGGCCCAGTTCACACAGTTTGAACCTAGCTTCAGAGGCCACCCAATCACCCCCTGGATTGCTTCCCCCTGTGCCCTCATCTGTGGGGTCGGTGCATGTCCCTGTGAGTGTGCTGCTCACCGGAGGGCCAGCGTGGCTTCTGGTTCCCCCTGGGGAGCGCTGCCAGAGAGGGAAGCGGCCGCCACAGGAACCGTGCCGGAAGGTCGCTCACTGGGGTTGATGACAACCCTGACAGATGTGCATTCCTCCCTCCCTCCAAGGAACGCAGGGTGGCTTTCAACCTCCCCCCACCCCCCATTTTGTCCTCCCAACAAGTCAGTGACTGGCACTGGGTCCCCACAGAAGCTCTTGAAAAGGAAGAATCCGCTATAATTTGGAGACCGGAAGCCATGTTGGGGTTTGTTTGAGACTAACCTCCAGCCCCCTCAGAGCCTGAACAAGGCCCACAAGCCAAAGGGGGCTTTGCTGCCCCCTGCGTCTACCTGCCCCCTGCTGCCCCTCTTCTTCCTCAAAACAGCTCCCAGCTGGAGTTTCTCTTTCTGCAAATCCCATTCCCCACCCCACCCCGCCACCTCCCCCAAGGACGGGAAGAGCCCCACAGGAGCCCAAAGCTGGCCAAGCGCAGCCCCCACCCTGGCTTCACCCCAGGGAGGCCAACACCCCAGCCCGAGGAAGGTAGGACATGGGGAGGGGAAGGCCGCCCACCCGCCTGCCACCCAGGGCTGCCCATTCTCACCCAAGCGGTTCCTCCTGGAGATCAGGATCTTTCCCTTCACCCTCTTGCAACATCTCAAGCCATGAAGATCTCTGGGCCGGGTTTTAGTGACACGGAGGCTGCTGTCCTCAGATTCTGGGGGGCAGATTCCCCTCCAGTGATGGCACTGGGGGGGGGAGGATGGGAGGGGAGCACAAAAGGGCCAAAGGACATCTAGGGGTGGGCCTGCTGCTGCATCCCACATCTTAGACTTCTGAAACAGAAAGGGGGCAGTGGGGGGCTTACCCACCAAGGCCCCCCCTGCTATGCATTTGAGAAGTTCCCCCTTTTACTCAACTCTCCCCCCACCAAACCTTACAACCTATATTTTATATAGGTTCCTAAACTTCTAAATAGAAATGTATTGTTTTTATACTTGATTGTGCATTGTTTTAATTAATGAAAGGCAGGGTATCAATTAAGCAATGAGCCACATAAAGCCCACGCCTGCTGCGCACCCCTGACCAGCTGGAGGGCCAGCAGCACCACCACCACCACCATCATCCCCATGCAGTGTAGCTGCCCTGCACGACGGGGAAGCCTACTACAGCCACTCGGAAGCTGCGGAACTCCCTGCCTCGGGAACTCTTCCAGGCAGGCAGGCAGGCCCGCCCCCTCCCGAGGAGAGCTGGAGGAGGAGCTTCCCAAGGCGGCGGCCCCTCGGGCGTGCTGCGCGGCCGGGGGCGCCCCGCCTCTCCCCGCTCCCGGCCGGAGGGGGCGGGGCTGTTGAGGATCCGTCCCGCCGGGCGGAGGGAAGAGGACGCGCAGCCGCATTCTCGTCGCGCGAGACACTTTCCCGCCCAAAGGCCCGCGCAGGCGCAGTAAGGCTGCCGCGCCTGCTTTCGCTTTCGTTTCCTCGGCCGGCTCCTCCCCCGGCGCGGTGTCGGGGCCGGAGGCTCACGTGGCAGGGTGGGCGGGGCCTCCCGCGCTGCTCCTGCTACGGGCCTGGAGCGGAGTGGGGGGTGCGGCGGTGGCGGTGGCGGTTGCGGGGAGGTCTCGGCCGTGCTTGGCCCACGGAGGTAAGGCGGCGGCGGCGGCAGCAGCAGCAGGAGGAGGAGGAGGGTCAGCACCTCCCCCGCCGGGCTCCGCAGCCGAGCTGGAGCAGCCCCCCTGCCTAGGGCGGCGGCCGCAGGCGGGGAGGAGAGGAGAGGGGCTGGGGTGTGTGCACGTGTGCACCGGACACGGGTTGCGCAGTGTTCGAGGACAGGGGTCTGACGAGCCGTGGGGGCTTGCGGTTAAGCAGGTCCGGGGGTCTCTGCTTCCTGCGGCCCCACCTCTGGCTGTTGCCCTGCTACGCGCTGCCTGCAGACTGGCCGGCCGTTCGTCAGGTGCAGCTGTGCGGCAGGCAGCTGTGTCCCTGATGGATAGCCCGTCTGCAGGCTATCCGCGCGGCGGGAGAGGGAGGGCGGCCCCACGGAGCTGCGGGAAGCAGAGCCCGCTGGCTGGAGCTGCGGGGGGGGGGGTGTGTGAGAGAGAGAGAGGCGGGGGTGTCGCTGTAATTGAGCGAAAGGGTACGAAGAACGGGGGCTCCCCGCTCCCCCACTCTCCGTCGTCTCCATTATCTCCCTCCAGAGAGGGGGTCAACACGGCCCCCTCTTCCCTGGCTTGGCCCCCACTGTGAGGCCCGTCGGGGCGGAGGAGGAGCGGCATGCGAGGGCCAGCAGATGCTGCCCGCTGGGCTTGAGCCTTCTCTGTCCTCGCGCCCGCCCCGCTCTGCCCAGTTTCCTGAGGAAGGGGCTCCCTTCGGGGAGCTGCTGATCCGTGTCTGGCGTTGCAAGAGCGCTAGGAGCCCCGCCCCTTCCCGCGCCTTTGGGCGTGGTGACGCAGCCGGCCCCTGCCCACGCGACAGGCACAAGGCCGGCCAGGCTCGTGCGGACCGACTGAGCCTCCCAGGTAAGGTCCTCTTGACGAGGGCTGGGAACTGGTTTTCCGTGACCAAGCAAGTAAGAAATGAGGACCGGGCTCAATGGCTCCGAGAGTGCGGAGGGGGCGCTTCTGCCTTGCACGTCCTTCCCTCACATCCAGGCAAGGAGGTGCTGCTGGACCCGTTTTACGGGTGGGCAACTGAGACTGGTCTTCAGCAGGGTTGCGTCCCATTTTCCTATCTGTGTGCGGAACGAGTTCTGTTCTGGGCAGCAGCATCCAGGCAGTGTCTGTCACGCCATGTGCATTCCGAGTGGGACCTTCCGGATTCAGCCCAAGTGGGATCTAAAATGAACAGAGCAGACACCAAAGATCGTGTGAGCGCACGCACATGTGCACGCCTGAGAAGGAACACTGGTCCTCAGTACCTTGCCCAGGGCTGCCACCCAGTGAGTGCCCAGCTGGACTCACCACCTGTGGAGGTGCTCGGTTGGGTTGGATGAGATGGCGTGTCTGCCCGCTCCCACCATGGGAGAGCCTTGTTCCTTAACCCCAGCCCCAGCAGGTCTGAGCTGCTGCTGCTACAAATATTGATATACAGCACTGCTTTTCAACAAAAGTTGTCAAAATGGTTTGCCCAGGAAAAATAATAATGTTGCTTCCCTGTCGCCAAGGGGCTCAAATTAAAAAGAAACACAAAGTAGACTAGCAGCAGCGACCACCGATGCTCTTCTGGGTTTGGATAGGGACACTTGGTAGCTCTCATCAAGCAGATGGGTTCAAAGAACCTGGGCCCCCAGCCCCACCCCTCCCTTGTTTCTTCATTATCTCCCTCACCCCGAGGGGCCACAGAGAGAGGGGCAAACACAGCCCCCTTACTCAGTACGAGAGAATTGCCACTTTCCTTTTGCACTAACAGCATCTCAGGAGGCCTGAGTCAGTTTTCCTGCCTCTTCTCTGCTTTGACATCTGAGCCATCTGCTGCTTTGGGAAAGGAAATGCTGCTTGCGGTGTCTGGGAAACTTTGGCAGAGAGGAGTCTCTCTGGTTCTAGGCCAGGCCTCCGTAATCCTTTCTGTGTCATAAGAACATGATCACGGTATCTCCCCTGCCAGTTACGGTATCTTCCCCTAAACCTCTCTGTATTGTAGCTGTTGGATGCTTTGATCTTTTTCTTGATACTTTGATGTATTCTTTTTTTCCCCCTTAATCAGTGACCGAATAAATAATTTATCTATCAAAAACATAAGAACAGCCTTGCTGCTGGATCAGGCCCAAGGAGGCCCATCTAGTCCAGCATCCTGTTTCACACAGTGGTCCACCAGATGCCCCTGAGAAGCCCACAGGCAAGAGGTGTGGACAGGCCCTGCCTCCTGCTGCTGCTGCAACTGAGATTTAGACGCATTTTGCCTCTGAGGCTTTGTCTCCACCTGGTTCCTAAGAGTTGGTTTACATGTGCGGAGATGCTTGAGGGTTGGCTCAGTGATGTGCCCCCAAAGCTTACACACTTGGCTGTGCTGTGGTTTGAGCTGTCCAGCTGCCTCTGAGATGAGGCAAAAGCTTAAGAAGTTTTGTAAGAGAATTTCCCGCCCACCCTCATTTGTGGGGTTAGCTGCTTCTCTGCATGTTCTCCCAATGATTCCTGCTGAAGATACTGGGAATCACCACTTTTTCTGTCTTGCTGGTGGAGAGAGCGTGGGATGGCCAGAAGCCCAAGCCCCAAGGAGCTTGTAGTGGCCTCTTGCTTGTTCTCCTTTGCTCCAGAGGGCAAGGCCGGCTCTCGTGGGCTTAAGGTGAGAGCAGGAAGAGGAGAGCTGGTCTTATGGTAGCCAGCATGACTTGTCCCCTTAGCTAAGCAGGGTCTGCCCTGGTTGCATATGAAAGGGAGACTAGAAGTGTGATCACTGTAAGATCTTCCCCCTTAGGGGATGGAGGAGCCACTCTGGGAAGAGCATCTGCGTTCCAAGGTCCCTCCCTGGCAGCATCTCCAAGATTGGGCTGAGAGATTCCTGCCTGCAACCTTAGAGAAGCTGCTGCCTGTCTGTGTAGACCAGGGGTGGGGAACCTTGGTCCTCCAGCTGTTTTTGAACTACAACTCCCACCATCCCCACCCACAATAATTTTGGCTGGGGGTGATGGGAGTTGTAGTTCAACAACAGCTGGAGGGCCAAGGTTCCCCACCCCTGGTGTAGACAATACTGAGCTAGATGGACCTATGGTCTGACTCAGTATATAGCAGCTTCCCATGTTCCAGTTCTGGCAGTGCCACTGAGTGCCACCCATGTGGTGGGTGGGCTCTTCCTCCCTGGAGGTCTTCAAGCAGAGGCTAGAGGTTCTGCATTGAGCTGTGGGGGGCACGTGTGGGAGTGCACGCCCTCCAGAGAGACAGGGACCCCTCTCACTCAGAGGATTCTGCCCTTCGGACCCTGCTCAGTTCTGCCCTGGACTTGCTTCAGAGTTGTGCTGTGACGAGTCTCTCCCCCCCCCCGGAAGTGGGGGAGCCCCCGTTTAGCTGCGGGGCTGGCTTCTTGGCGTGGTCCTCTTCGGTCCTCTGCTCTTGCTTCTGCTTTCAGAGGGCTCTGTGAGGCTCGGGTGGTGTCGGAGATGGAGGCCTGCGGCTGGCCTTTTTGGAGTTGCTTTTCTTCCCCTGCCAGGCAATGAATTCCTCATTCTCTGCTTCCACTTGGAGGGCTTTTATCCCTTAAGTCTCTCAGCAAGTTCTAACCACCAGGCATGCCCGAACGGCAGGCTCCGACAGAGCATAACACTCCTACTAATATCTCCTGCTACGAATGCCAACGCCTGAAGAAGAGCTCTGTATGGCATGAGGAATTTTCTCATTAGTCTTGGAGACGTGTTGTAATGGTGTCATGTGTGGTGGGATACTGGGCCCTCCTGGATCGTTGTGTAACATGGCAGATCTGGCCAGAATTATGCACGCCTTCCTCTCGCCATGGCTGGATTACTGTAATGTGCTCTGTGTGGGGCTGCCCTTGAAGAATATTTGGAAACTACAGCTAGTGCAAAATGTAGCAGCTTGGATTCTATCTGGAACTGCTTAATGGGACCATATGACACCTATTCTGAAAGAGCTGCGCTTGGCTAACCATTTGTTTCCAGGTCCAGTTCAGGGTGCTGGTTTTAAGCTTTAAAGCGCTTAATGGTTTGGGCCCACTTGATAAGGTCATCAGAGGGGGCGCTGCTCTGCAGGCCAACAGTGAGGGCTTCTTGGCTGTTGAGCATGCAGGACAGGGCCTTCTCAATCATGGCCCCCAGGTTTTGGAATGCTCTCCCAGTGGGCCTCTGCTCCTCAATCTCCATCACAGTTTTTAGAAAGCAGGTGAAATCTTGGCTCCCAGGCTTTTGTATGGGAGAACTGTGTCTTGCTCTTGCTGCTCTGTGTTTTATGTGTGGATGTTTTCGTTTATAAAGGCTTCTGAACTTTTAAATAGATGTGATATTTGTAGATTTAAGATTTAAGAAGATTTGTACTTTTAATTTTTAAATTGTGCATTGCTTTAATTATACTGTAAGCTGCTTTGGGCTTATTTTGATGAGAAGCGGTATAGAAATTAAGCAATAAATACATGAGCAAATACAATAGCATGCAGCTCAGCCGAGGTGAATGGGGCATATCCCATCCCTGGAGGGAGGTGTGTGCCGAGCGTGCAGGGTCGTCCCCTCCTCTCCTTAAGGCAGAGGGCTCTCAGTCTGGGGTCCCCGGATGCTACTGAAGTGCAGCTCCCAGCAGCTGCAGTGCCTTTGACTTGTGGCTGGGGATGATGGGAGTTGTAGTCCAGCTGCGTCTGGGGAGGACCCCAGTTTGAGAGCCCCCTGCCTGCCTTAGGGCAGTGTCGGTGTTGCCCAGAAGGATCTGAGGAGGGTGGCGGCAGCAACTCCCTAGACTGGCAGCAATGACGCCTTGAGTTGCATGGGCCCACCTCCTTTCAAGGCACAGGATTGGGACCCTTGCGGTGCCTCTTCCAGTTGCCTGATTTTGGAGTTGATTAACCAGCTGATGCCATCGCTTGGTCTAAATAAACTATCTCACCGTGTCATAAAGCAATAGCCCATCTTGTTGTGTGCCCCTGACTGGACACGCAATGGTTCTGTGTGTGCAGTCAGGGTTGCCTGTGTCTGCTGTTGGTGGGGGCCCAGAACCTTTCCAAGCATAAAGTCCTGCATTTGGGTAAGACCAATCAGATGTGCAGATCAAGGAGGGGGCTTGGCAGTCGTGCCGTGGAAAGGCTCAAGGCGTATTGAAGGCTTGACGGGCCATCAGTTGGACGCCAGACAGCAGCGTGATGCAGCTGCCAAAGGAAACAAATGCAAAATTGGGCTGCCTTTGCAGAGGCCCAGGGCGTCCAGATAGTCCGCCTGAAGACCCCAACTCCTACTCCCTTCTTGGGATCTTTTAGTTGTCTTAAGGGATCTCTTCGTGCTTCATGAACGGAGGCCCAGTGTCCAGCTCGTGAGGAGTCCCTGTTCCACTTTATTCTGTGCTGCTCAGGCCTCCCTGGGAATGCAGTGTCGGCTTCTGGGCCCTGTCCCTCAAGGAGGGCATTGATCAACAGGGGCAGGTTCAGAGGAGAGGGGTCTGGATTAGTCCGGGGAAGAGACGATACCCATCTTGGACTCTCTGAAGGGCTTTCACGTAGAAGCCGGAGCAGGCTTGTTGTTTTAGAGCCAGGGGTTGGAATGATCAGGAAGCAGGTCCCGGCTAGATGCTAGGGAGAATTTCCTGATGGTAGAGCCTCTTGGCAGTGGAGAAGTCTACCTTGCAGCAGGCTCTCTGCTGGAGGACTTGCAAGCAAGAGGGTGAATCTGCCCGGGATGCTGTCGCAGTTGCCGGCGCTGAGCAGGGCTGGAGCAGAAGCCCCAAGACTCCTCCTGCTTCTAACATTCAGGGATTCATTGGAGTGGATTGGAGAATCGCTTGGTTCTCGCCTGGCCTGGAATCCCTCGGCTTTCTCCCTGCCTGTCTTGCATTCTCTACCAGCTTCACGCATCTGCTGTGGGCTCCAACCTGCTAATATTCACCCTGGAACAAATTGGCTGGTTCTGCTTCTTGTTAATTCTACCATCTCCTCATATCTGCAGTGATGGCTTCGCTGCTAACATTGCAACTTGCTAGGAAGGGATGGTGTCTCCAGATAAGAAGCAAACTGCTTGGATCCACACAGCTGTTTCACTTCGTGATTGTGGCTTGAGCTGGCCTGCAGTAGAAGGGTGCCCACAATCTGGAACCTCAGGCTGAAAGTTACAGAGGGCTTAACCTCAGTTAGCCTTGCTAACTGGGAACAGAGCCAGTGTGGTGCAGTGGTTAGAGTGCTGGACTAGGACCAGGGAGACCCGAGTTCAAATCCCCACTCAGCCATGAGCCTTGCTGGGTGACTCTGGGCCAGTCACCTTGCTCTCAGCCTAACCTACTTCACAGGGTTGTTGTGAGGAGAAACTTAAGTATGTAGTACTCTGGGCTCCTTGGAGGAAGAGCGGGATGTAAATTTTTCTTTTTTAAAAAAGGCACCTTTTTCACCAAAAGTGGCGATTCTCTTTATTGAGCAGGGGGAGAGCAACTGGCCCTTTCCATCCCCTGCACAGCATCCTTCCAGTGGCTGTTGCTGGTGTCTATCTTATGTTTCTCTTCTTTTCTTTTTGTCTTTTCAGGTTGTGAACCCTTTGAGGACAGGGAGCCATTCTATTTATGTATATCTGTGCAAACCACTTTGGGAACTTTCTTTAAAAAGTGGTATATAAATATTCGTTGTATTGTAATACTGGTGTGGGATGCATTTGGAAGTGCCCCCCCCCCGTTAAATCTACATGTATCTTTCCTCCCCAGAGCCCAGCCTGGAGAAAGTCTCCCCTCTCTTCTTGGCACAGACAGGAAGAGGGGTGCACTGTTTGCGGGCTGGTGTGAGCTGTGATCTCCGTTCATTGCCGTCTTGCAAGTTTTGGTATGCAGCAGTCCAGCGGGCTTGAGATGCATTTGGCAGCTCCGTGAAGACCTCGGGACCACCAGAAATGCACGTGGTGTTCATTTGGACGTCTTCCTGCAGAGCTTTCACCCCGCAGCCCATCCATGTTGGGGCCTTGTTGAGCATAAAGTGTGACGGACTGACCTCTGTCCTGTGGCTTGTACCGTGGGAATCTAGGGCCATGTGCTTGACTGTTGTAGCTTCCTGAACAAGCCTCTCCTAGCACCAGCTGCTGTTCTGCATCGTGGGCCCCACTAGGGAGGGGGTGCTCAGGTCAGTAGGCAGCGGTGTGTGACTTGGTTAGAAAGGAGGATGGCTTTGAGGAAGGCCACACTTGACAGCTCTGTGTAGACAAGGCGCTTTAGGTTTTGGCGTGAACCGGAGGCTGGAGCCCTTCGAATGCTCAGGGGGCTGTTCCCCTTGCAGTAGGGAGGAAGGATCCCCCTCACGGAATGTCTAGTTAACTGCTGACTATAGATGCTACAATAGACAAAAAGATGCTTTGAAACGAAGCAGAGGAGGGTGAATGCTGCCGAGGGGGGTTCTTCTTTTGCAAGTTGCAACGGAGGAGTTTTAGTGGTCACGGAGTGTAAAGCCCCTTGGTTGGGCAACGCCCCTCGGTTTGTGTTTAGCAAAAGGTTGCAAGCCAGAGAGAGAGCGCTTTGCAGTGCCTGGCCGGGCTCTGCCCTCAGGAGTGCCTACTAGGTTGCAGGGAGGTCGTCTCATCCAAGAGGGGGAGGAGTCGTCGGTCTGCCTGCTGGGATGTGGACTCTTCTTTTACCCCTGCCGCAGGCCACAAGAATCTGCTGCTTCAGGCTAGGGATGTGCACGGAATGGGATTTGCATTCCACTCCAAGCTTCAGACATTTCGAGCCTTCCGAGCACCGTTTTGGAAGGGCATCTTTGGTGCTCTTCTGGTCTTTGCGCGTGCACAGCAGCCATTTGCATGGTGGTGCTGACCACGTGAATGGCTGTCAGGAGTGTGCTGAGGCCAAGAGAGCACTGTCGACGCTCTTCCAAATCGTGCTCAGAATGTTCTGAATTCCGGACATTCCAACCCCGAGGGGGTCGTTCCATTCTGACCTTGGAGCAGGCCCTTCATCGGAAAGGTGCTCTGTTTGGAGCGCGGGACACTGGAAGTGGCCTGTTTTGAGTGGCGCTTGGAATGTTCTGCACATCCCTACTTCAGGCTCATTCGCTGCTTTGCTCTCTGTGGCTCAGTGTGCGGTGTTCAGACCCAGGCCCTGACTCCTCTGGGGAAAAGTGCCACCTGGTAGTGAACGGTTGCCATGCCCAGCAGGGCTTCACCTGCAAGAGTTTCTGCCTGCTGCAGAGGTGTAGTGGAGGGCGTGCATGTGCAGGGACGGAGCGCCAGGGCTTCTCTGGCTGTCAGGCTGGGCATGGCCCTGGGGGCTGATGTCACGGAGAGCTCCTCCTGCACTTCGGAATGTGCCACGACACCACTGGGATGTGGAGGCAGGTCATGGCAGGCGTTGTCATGTGCATCTCGGGATTCGCCAGAAGACGCCGACTGGTCTGCAGTACACGGTTACTTCTGAAGCGTCCGATTTTCCTTCCTTGAAGGAACCCCATAGGAACTTGGTTTGATTGCAGACAGGTTCAGCAGAAAAGTGTGTGTGTGGGTGGTGGTCTTGAAGCCTTGATGGAACCTGGAACCAAGTTAGGGTTGCTTAAGGGATGGGATGAAATGTGGTGGGAGGGGATTGGAAGCTGCTGCCCGGTGATTGGCTAGGATTCACAAAGGGCAAATAAGTGGATATTTACAGAGGAAGCTGCCAGCTACAGAGTCAGACCATGGGTCCATCTCGCTCAGCATTGTCTACACAGACTGGCAGCAGCTTCTCCAGGGTTGCAGGCAGGAGTCTCTCTCAGCCCTGTCTTGGAGATGCTGCCAGGGAGGGGACTGGGAACCTTCTGCTGCTCTTCCCAGAGCGGCTCCATCCCCTAATAAGGGGAATATCTCTTGCAGTGCTCACACTTCTAGTCTCCCATTCATATGCAACCAGGGCAGACCCTGCTTAGCTCAGGGGACAAGCCATGCTTTCTACCACAAGACCAGCTCTTCTCTCCTCATATGGTGATATCAGTGATGGGGTGACTCTCTTGAGACCTTGCTAAGTAGGAGAGGGCTCCGGAGGGCAGTTTGCCGAGGCCCCCCTCAAAATCTCGAGCCACCCCTGGATAGGGAGTGTGCTTCTGATTCCAGAAATGCCCCCATTTCAGCCAGTCTTTGCCCCAGGGCGGAGGCAGCCAGCTCTGAGGGAGAAGCTCCACCGGCTGCAGTCCTTGTGAGGCAGCAGGAGACAGACAGTGAGGCCGTGGCGCGCCTGCCCCTGGCAGAGGGCATCCCTGGTGCTGAAGGGGGCCAGAGGTGGCGAGGGGCTCTCTTGCTTGGGGAGGCCGAGTTGCCTCCCTCCCTGCCTGCACCACAGATCTTGCCCTCGGGCTGCTCACCTTGCGCCTGCTCTCTCGCTCTCTCTCTAGACCTCCTCTCCCCCATCGGATATCGCAAGAAGGTGGCTTTTCTGACATGGCGGCGCCCTGCCAGGCCTGCAGTGGGGGCCGGCGCCCATGTCACCTGCGCAGGATCGGCAGCCGAAGCCCCGTCTCTGATGTCGCTGATCTTATCCAGTAAGTAAAGGGCAGGGCCTGTGAGCCCCTGGACCCAGGCAGGCGGCTGGGGCAGTCAGGTGGGAGGCGCCATGTCTGCGTTGAGCCCCCTCACCACCACCCCCTCCTCCCTCCCTCGGTCATCAGGTAGATCAGGCAGAGGAAAGGAACAAAGGAAGCTGCCATCGACGGAGTCAGACCCTCGGTCCCTCTAGCTCAGCATTGTCTTCACAGGCTGGCAGCGGCTTCTCCCAGGTTGCAGGCAGGAATCTCTCTCAGGCCTCTCTTGGAGATGCTGCCGGGCAGGGAACTTGGGACCTTCTGCTGCTCTTCCCAGAGCAGCTCCATCCCCTGAGGGGGATCTCTTACAGGGGTCACACAAATTAAGTCTCCCATCCATATGCAAGCCGGGTGGACCCTGCTTAGCTCAGGGGACAAGTCCTGCTTGCTGCCACAAGACCGGCTGTCCTCTCACAGTTTCATGCTCCAGGAGGTGGTGAGGTCTTTTGCTCTTCCCTCCATTTGGTTTCCTCTGGCGGCTTGAATGGAGTGTGGCCAGAAACAGCAGCTCCAGGCTGGGATGGGGGCCCTTCAGTGGCCCTGAGAGAGGTGGCTGCCCGCCCCGCCGTGAGGTCTGTCTGTAGCCGGAGTTGTGGCTCACTGGCCTGCGCTGTCTGTGCTGGACTCATGCCCCTGCCTTCCTCCCAGGAGTGTGTCTTGCATGCCCACCATTGTGAGGGACAGAAGAACAGCCCTGCTGGATCAGGCCCCCCAAGGAGGCCCATCTGGTCCAGCATCCTGTTTCGCACAGTGGCCCACCAGATACCCGTGAGAAGCCCAACGGCAGGAGTTGAAAGGGCCATGTCCTCTCTCTCCTGCTGGGACTCCCCTGCAACTGGGACTCAGAGGCACTTTAGCCCTCCAACTAGTAGTTGATGATGCGCCCCCTTCCTCCAGGGCTGGCCTTTCTCCTCGGGGGACGCTCCTTGCACAACGGTCTGCCTCCGGACTCGGCACCGGAGAGGGTTGCCCCTTGCCTTGAGCAGTGAGGGCTTGCCCGTCTTGGTGTCTGTGAAGCCACATGGCCCTCAGCCAGCCACCCCATGATTCAAGCCCCCGGGTGACATCCTGACAAGTGAAGCGTAGACGAGAAACCTGTCGCTTCCCGAGGGTGGGCACACTCTGCAAAGTACCTGAACTCCTGCCCAGAGGTGGAGGAGGGCCCTGCGGGGGAAGCACGGCGGACCTCCCCTGATGTTAGGAGCACCCACGCCTTGCTAGGGGGTCAGCCATTCACTTGACTAGGTAGAGAGAAACGCACTTGCCCTCCGGGTGAGAAGGCTGTGCTTGCTTGCACAAGCACATCCTCCAGGGAAGGCGGCTGGGCATGGGCCGGGGCTCCGTCTCCAAGAGAAGCAGGGCGGAGCACCCCGGGGTTGCCCTCTTGCTCACCCAGGTGCCTCCAAGAAGTGGACCGTGATACTCTGGGAACAACGCCCCCCCCCCGCTCCCCCTTCCCAGTTTCCCCAGGACCGTGACGCTGATTGGCAGGAACAGCAGCGCCGTGGACTGCTTCCTCAGCAGCACCGCAGCCAGCAGGAGCAACTACATCTCCCGCATTCATGCCCGGGTCATCCGGACCAGGGACACGTACGCGCTTGTGGATTCCAGCTTGACGGGGGTGTATGTCAACGATGTCCAGATCAGGGGTGAGTGGGGCTTGCCCTCCCCAGCGCCCCTCTGGGTGGAAGACGCTGCGCAGGCCGGGCTGAGGATTGGGCGGGCTTTGAGCTGGGCCACTCCAGCCCTCCTTGCACCTTGATGGGTGGTTGTCTTGCAGAGCCGTGGGTGTGCCTGGCCGGCCGGGGCATCTTTGGGCATGTCTTCCGTGGCGCCCAGACCTGCAGGCCAGCGCTTCCCTGTCTGGTGACTGAGCAGGGCTGGCCCCTCTCGCCAGGCTGCCTCTGCGCTTGAGGGGGCTGGGCTCTCGCGTAGTCTGGCCGAGGGGGCCTGATCCCCCTCGGGAAGGGGGGCGCCAGCATCGGGGAAGGGGGGCGCCAGCAAAGCCGCTCCGAAACGCCAGTGCTGGCCTGTTATTTCTCTCCAGGTAAAGTCGTCCTGCAGGAAGGAGACACGGTCACTTTTGGCCATCCAGCCTGGAGGAACGTCGACCCCGAAGCCCACGCCCGGCAGCCCAGCTCGCCCTTCTACTTCTTGGTGGGGGTCTCCTTCCGCGAGGACCGGCTCTTGCTGGGGGATGCACAGAGCTGGGAGGGAGCACCTCGGAGGCCGCTGAGTTCCAGCCTTGGGCAGAAGTTTTGGGTCTAGGAGCCACGGGGGGGACACGGGACAAAATCACCAGCCCTGGTGACAGATGGGGAGGGGGGGGGAGTGCCTCTTCTTAGCTCATTGACATGTCAGAGAATAGGGCGGGTGGTCAAAAGTTCTAAGTTGAGAGGCGTTGGCCCAGCACTAATCCAAATGCAGGGATTTTGCCAATGAGCCGATGTCATGGGAAGCTGCCGTATACCGAGTCAGACCCTAGGTCCATGTAGCTTAGCACTGACTGGCAGCAGCTCTTCAGGGTTTCAGACAGAGAAGGGTCTTTCCCAGCCCAACCTGAAGATGCTCCCAGGGATGAACCTGGAACCTTCTGCATGCAAAAAGAGAGGAGAGCAGGTCTTGTGGTAGCAAGCAGGACTTGTCCCCTTAGCTAAGCAGGATCTGCCCTGGTTGCACATGAATGGGAGACTAGAAGTGTGAGCACAGGAAGAGATTCCCCTCTGGGGATAATGGGGCCACTCTGGGAAGAGCAGCAGAAGGTTCCAAGTTCCCTCCCTGGCAGCAGCATCTCCAAGATAGTGGGGCTGAGAGAGACTCCTGCCTGCAACCTCGGAGAAGTCGCTGCCAGTCTGTGAAGACAATACTGAGCTAGATAGACCAAGGGTCTGACTCAGTGTATGGCAGGTTCCTATGTTACAAAGCAGATACTCCCACCTGAACCATGGCCCTATCCCAGTCAAGATGTCCATCTCTACCAACATGCATTTCCAGTCAGCCTAGGAACAGAGGAAGCTGCCATCGACTGCGTCAGACCCTTGGTCCATCTAGCTCAGTATGGTCTTCACAGACTGGCAGCGGCTTCTCCAAGGTTGCAGGCAGGAACCTCTCTCAGCCCTCTCTTGGAGATGCTGCCAGGGAGGGAACTTGGAAAGCAGGCAGGGGCTCTTCCCAGAGCGGCCCCATTATCCCCTCCGGGGAGCACACGTAGGCTCCCATTCCAGTGCAAAAGCCTCTAGTATGGGGCAGTGTGTGTGCTCTTGAAATGGCAAAGGAGGCGGTGGTCTGGATGCTCACAGGCAAGCAGGGCAGTTCACGAGAGCGCCACAGTCTTGCCTGTGGATTCTGGCTTCCTTAGCTGTGAGGTTCTGCTTCCCATAACCTTGTGCTCCTCTTTTCCAGTTTGAACATTGCCACTGCAGCATCGATCAAATGCAAAGTCTGCGCAGAGAGGGGAGACAGTTGCTGCAGCAGGTAAAGCAGGAACCAAAGCCCAACTCGGACTCCAGAGATGCGTCTCTTTCGTGTCTGGCTTTGCCCCTCCCCGGCTCAGGCTAGCTGCTTCCCATGGGGAAGTCTGGGGTGTGGCTTGCCTTGGGCACCTCTCTGCCAAAGCTTCCTTCTCCCCTTCTTTGGCTCCAGCCCGACTCGGAGCCACGGCTGCTCCTTCGGTCTAGGAAGGCTGGTGAGAAGGGCCCGAGGAAGGGGGCGGGGAGGGTGGCTCTTGAGTGCCAGCCTTGGGGCTGCAGAAAGGCAGAGGCGGAGGCTGGCCTTGCAGGCAGCAGTTCCCACCCCCCCTCTTCCCCCCCCAATGGATTGCTGCATGTGGAGGGAGAGGCTGGGGGGCCCAGAGGGAGCCTCGGCAGCACCCAGCAGACTCTGCAGTCAGGTGGTGATGAGCCTCCTTGCCAGGCGGGCTGGAGAGGCGTGTGCTTGCACGCTGGTGTCCAGCAGAGGGGCAGCCAGACCCACGCAAGGTGGCTCTCCTGGGGGCCCCTGGCTCAGCACAAGCGGAGGAAGGCAGGGGCTCTGGGAACTGGCCCCGTCCCCGGTCAGTGTTCCCTCTCGCTGGGATCCCCAACTCCCAGAATCCCCAAGCAAAAGCCACTGCAGCCGGGGATGCTGGGAGTTGTAGTCGGCAACATCTGGGAATCCCTGTTGGAGGGAACACTGTCCCCGATTCCCCAAGGGCAAAACCGTTCACCTCTTCCACGCCCTCGCTTTGTGCAGACCGTCTGCAGTGTAGCTGAGAGGTCACCAGGAGCCCTTCGCCCGCTCTGAATGGCAGAAGCCCTTCTGGCTTCCACAATCGATGATTTTTCTCCTGTACTCCGTGAGCAGAAACCGATTCCACCCCCCCACCCCAGCAGCCCTTCTTCCTAAGTCTCTGCATCTTTAAAAACGCCTGGAGTGCTTCTGGTCCTGACCGCTTTGTGTCCTCTCTTTCATGTTTCAGTTTCCTGTGTCGGCCCCTGCTGGGTCACCACCAGCACCACCCGTCACTGTATGCCTGGACCGTGGGGAGAGCGTGGCCCGCCCCGCCCGGCCTCAGACAGCCCATGCGTGGCCAGTGAGCTTGCCAGGCCCTGCTGCTCCGTCGGAATCGGACCCTGGCTGGCGGAGCCCTGCCGTCGCCACTCTGCTGCAAACCTCCGCAGGCTCAGGACCGGCTCCTGAATCTGGACCGGAAGTCCTGGTCACAGGAGAGCCCAGGAGGGCGGGGCTGGCTGGACGGCCGGTTTCTGCAGCAGAAGATGTTCTCCGCCCTGCCCGTCAGCTTCTGCGGTCCACTTCGCCCGAGTACACAGTCCTGGGGGAGGATTCACCTGCCCAGCCTTCTGTTCCAAGAACCCTTGAGACATCCTGCTTCTCTTCGCTTCACAGGAGTTCAGAATGGAAGGGCTCTGAGTCAGCAGCTGGGAGCCAGGATTGTGCAGCAAGATCACTGCTAGACTTGCACAGGCAACCTTTGCATGAGAACTGCAAGAACGATCCTGGAACACGCCGGCCGGATGTAACTTCTTCCAGCCACTTGCAGCCGGGATTACCACCACCTCCTCCTCCTCCTCCTCCTCCTCCTCCTCACTTGGGGGATTCTGCAGCTGATGAGGATGTCCAAAGTGGAAGCACCACAAATGCAGCTGAGCTTCCTAAGGAGATGCTGCCACTGTCACACATCCTTCAGATGGAGGGCAGAAGCATTCCTGACGAGAGATTATCCACTCCTGACACTGTAGAGCTTGTTTCTGGCAGCTCTGACCAGGATGAAGACCTAACAGAGATGGATCTTGATGAAAACACTCAAACAGCTTCATGTGGAACACCTCAAGTTCCTGAATCTGATGCCCAGGTGCAGGTCACACAAGGGGTGGGAGAGGCTGCCACACCCGCGGCCTGCTCGAAAGGCAGCAGAATGGAGAAGGCGGGTCCTGTAGAAGATCACAAGGAGAGCCTCGTGGAGAAGGGCTTCTCTGAGGCTGCCAGGCAGGAAATGGAGTGGCAACCTGCATCTTCTGCTGCTGTGAAGATAATGAACGATTCCCTCACGAATCAAGCAGACAGCCTCGTTGCAGAAACGTCAGATTTGCTCACTTCAACATCAGCAAACTCTCTGCATGATTCTCCGAGCAATGATGACTCTAGTGATAAAGAGCTAGATGTGGACTGCTCCCCCGCGTTGGCGAGTCGAGAGACGTCCCGTTCTGAAGGTGTGGCCTCCCCTTTACCTGCAAGGAGTCTGTCTCCTAGGACTCAAGTTGGTGGTGGAGGAGGAGTCTGTGCAACAAACTCACAAGCCAGTGCTGCTGCTGATGATGAAGAAGGTGACATGGAAAAGGAGCCTTCTGCCAGTGCCAGCTTCTTAGCAACAGACTGCCCTGTTCCCCTTGGCGAGGGTGGCAGTGCTGAGCCCGAGATGGGCCCCGTGTGTCCAGAGGCCGAGACTGGTGTTCCCAGTAGCTTAGTAGAAGCTGTCTCCTGTGCAGGAGTGGGAGCTCAGACGGAGGGTGTGAAGGAAAGAGAAACGGGTGGAGGAACTGTGGAGTTCGTAAAAGAAGGGCAGGTTGGTGGAATGTCGGATGGTCTGGACACGGAATTGTGCACACACACGGCTGAAGACCTGTTTCTTGAGCAGTCCCCTGAGACTGCAACCATAAGTTCTCCAGCTGCTAATGAGCATGCCGAAGGAGAGTTTTCCGGAGAAAGAGAGATGGGTCCTGTGGCATCCTCTGGAGTGATGCATGAGCAGCTGCCTTCAGATCTCTTGGGAACTTGCGGAGGAAGGAGCACTCTTGTCGCTGCATCCCCTCCAGCGGACTCTCTTTTGGTGGGAAGGAGAATGCCTGAAGGGGCCCGTCCTGAACAACTGGCAGGTTTATGCGGAAAGAGGAGTGAGAGTCCTTTGGGAAGAGGGCAGAGGGAAGAAGAGAGTGGCGTGGCCCAAGAGGGGCCCCAGCATGCAAGCGCTGGCTCTGCCGAAGCCAACGGGGGCCCAGGCAACGGTCCTGCACAGAGGCCCTGGGCACCTGGTGGGGGGCAGCTGAGTTCCTCAAGCGGCCCTGAAGGGGGGAGAGAGAGAGGTTGCACTTCACTGTCCATGGAAGAGGTCACTGACGGACCCCAAACGGCTGCAAAAGTCAGCCTGGAGGAAGAGGTGGAGTGGGCGTCTCGTCCACTTGCTGGGCGGGAGGCTGGCCGCGGGCGGGCTGAAGGGGTCCTCGCCAGAAGCGTTGAAAGGGTCACAGCGCCCTCCTCCTGGGCCCTGGCAGGGAGCCAGGCAAGGCAGCTCCCTGGAGCCGGCCTTGGAGAGGGAGGGGTCCCCCACTCAGCTGATGGCTGTGTCCGCTGGCCGTCCCCTCAGGCAGCAGCAGGGAGGTCGGGGCCTGGGAGCGCCCACCTCCTGCCCCTGGAAGGCAGCAGCCGTGAGGGGGCCGGAGGGGATGCAGACCTGAGTGGTGACGTCGCTTCCCAGGGCCAAGGCTGTGATGCGCCCCTGGGCCAGGGGGAGCCGGAGCCAGGTGGGGCGTGGCCGAGTGGCTGCCCTGAGCGTCGGGAGGTGGCCTCGGACACCTTTGCCCTCCGGAGGTGCCAGCAAGAGCCCCCTGTGTCTGCTGACCGGCAAGGACCAGCGTCTTGTGCTGCTGAGCCTCCAGTGCTGAGCCTGGAAACTAGCCCAGCGGTGAAGCTACCGGCAGCTGATCTGGGGACGCGCTTGCCTTCTGCCGACCCTCCCGTGGCGAGGAGTCCTCAGGAGGAAGCTTGTGAGCCAGGGGTGGCTCTTGAACATTTGCCCCCACCGGGGCCAGAAAGCGCTTGTGGCGTGACCGCCTTCCCTGAAGAGCGCAGCGGCGGTGGCTTTGCACAGACTCTCGGAAGTGTCCATTGTGGAGCGACACCCAGCAGCCGTGCCCTCGTGCGCTGTGGGGCTGGTTCTGCAGAGTCTGGAGCTGCAGAGGGAAGCGCAGCTGGAGACCTCCGGCGGGAAGCTCCGCTCGGCTCTGCTGAGGTCCCCGACGAACTCACCTTGCACAGCTCAGACTCTGCAACAGAAAAAGAAGGGACTGGCCGTGCCAGCGTCGACCGCGTCTCTAGCAGAGGGAGAACCCGGGAAGGAAGGGCTGCTTTTGTTACTGAGCCGGGGATGCCTTTTCTCCATCTTGCTGAGAACAGTGAGGCGTGTAGCAAACCGACGGAGGGATCCGCTCTTCAAGGTCCATGCGATGCCGCAGTTCGAGAGGCCCCTGTTGGGCCCCTGAAGGAGGAGACGGAGGGGGTGGGGACGGGTTCGGTTGTTTCCGGCTCTTCCCTCAGCTTGTCACCCTGCGATGCAAATGGAGATGCCGTTGCTGTATCGCAGAGCCACACTGCAGAGACGGGAATGGATGAAGAACCGGATCCAGCAGCCGCTGCCACAGTGATGGGAGAAGAGCCAGAGGATCAAGTGGCTGAAGGCACCAAATGCAGCACGCCTCCTAATTTAGCTTGTGTTTCTGCAGAGCCTCCTTGCCAGTCGGAAAGTGATGTCCAACCTGGTGTAGGGGAGCAGGCCCCAGAGAGTGCCGATACCTTGGCAGAAAACGTTGGTTTGGATCTTGACCAAGACAGTTGCCTGATGGATGGCAGGCTTGCCGATGAGCTCGGAGTGGGGGTCTCCGCCCCACCTCTTGAACTGGGAGAAGCAAGTGGAGCCCCAAGCAGCTTCTGTTCAGGAAAGGATGAGCGCTCTCAGGAAACAGAAGTGGAGGTTTCAGGGCACCTCCCGCGAGACGGCCCAGCAGCCCAGCTGCAAGGAAGTGTGGGCCTACTGGGCAGCAGCCCAGACTCCTCTGCAGGGTTTCATGAGGGGTCCCAGTCTTGCAAAATAAGTTTACGTCCAGAAGAGGAGTTGGAAGGCGGCGCCTCTAGAAAAAGGCCTGTCAGCCAAGGCAAGGTTGCCGGGCTGTCTGATCCAGAGGTTTCCTCTTGTCCTCCCAAGAGGCTCTGCCCTCCGGATTCTGTTTCAGTCCAGGGATCAGATTCTGACCTGCTCACTCCCCCCATGGCACTTCCTCCCCCCCTTGACTTGGAGGGGCCCCGTGGCCAGTTTGGCAGAACCTTGGGGTGGTTTCTTGACCAGTACAGCAGCCACCTGACTCTGTACCCCCGGGAAGCAGAGCAGAAGCACAGAGGCAGTATTGCCTGCATTGTGAGGAGGTACTTTAAAAGCGATGCTTGTGCTGATCAACCCATGGCTGGAAACATGGAAGCAGGAGTGCCTCTGCCGCCCCCGGAAGCTGCTAAAGACATGGATTGTGCATCTGCAGATACCTTGGAGTCCGAGGAGGAGCCCAGTTCATCTTCACAGCCAAATACGGAGGATCTGGTCGAAGAAGTCCAGTTCCAAGCTCCATCCCTTGGTGGCCAGGGTTCATCTGAGGGCGCCCCCTCGGAGTCACCGGGCTCCCCTCATCAAGAACAGGAGGCAGACCTGGCCAGCAGTGTCTCAGAAAGCGTGTGGGATGCCTTCTTCTCTGAAGAGGAGCAGTTCCAATCCAGCGTGTGTTCGCTGTTGACAAATTCTTCCTCCAGCCCTCCCAAGGCCTCTTCTGCAGAGCCATCCAGTCAAAAGGACTTGCAGTTCCTCCTCTCAGACGTCTCCAAGAGCTCAGAATCCTGTGGTGGGGACTCTTTTGGAATCGGAAGTAGCCAGCAACTCTCAAAAGAAACTTCTGACACCGAAAGCCAAGCTGCAGAGGTAGCTGTGGGGTCTGGGTCTTCCTGTGCCTCCCTGGAAGCCTCTGACATGGACTGGTGTGATGAAGACCCTGCAAGCACAGCGGCTCAGGGGCTGATGTCCTCCAGTGAAAGCACCGAGACCCCCCAGAGCAACACGCAGCCAGCGGCATCTGAAGCGCATGCTGGCATCGCTGCGGTTCAGCAGGACCCTGTTCTTCGGCAAGTGGGTGGTGCCCGTGATGGGGATGATGGTGGGAATGGGACTGCCGGCATAGAAAGCTCTGAGCAGGATGATGGCCCTGGGGAGATGCCAGTGGGCCCCCCAAGAAGCTTCTCTGCAGGCTCCTTTTGCCCAGGTATGTTTTAGCAGGAGGGAATCCCGAGAGAGTGGTGGTTGCTGGGTCTACCTTTCCCCCTTTTCTGACTAGATTGTGAGCACCTTGGGAGTAAGAAACCTGCTTATTTATTCATTATGTTCTACGTAAACCGATTTGAGTATATACATATTTGTGCAGCTGGGCCTGTTGTGCTACCGGGGCGGTGGTGGTGGAACCGCAAAAGCCGCTGGGAATGTGCTGGGACCAGTTTGTTGGTCACGGCTTCCCCACACCTCCTGGTGCTGGTGTGGCAAGGAGGCTGCTTCGGAAGGCTTTGCGGGTCCCTTCAGAGAGCTGCAGTTTAGTCCACCGGGATTAAACAAGCTTAAGACTGGTTTGAAGTCCTGGTGTAGCCAAGGCTGGTCAGGAACGCTTCATGCAACTTCAGTTGATTGTCCTAATGGCAAGTTTTAAATTGTTGTAATGTTCTAACCTTTTTACTTGTTCTTATTTCGTTGTAAACTGCCCAGAGACTTGCATTTTGGGGCAGTATATACATGTGTTAGATAGATAAATAAATAAACAATCTCAATCAGAGGAGCTGGAAACACAACTAAATAAATCTGATTCTTTCCACAGCTTCAGGAGGTCCAGAGCCCACCATCGATGGTCCTTTGGCCTCTGGTCCGTGGGTGTGCCCCAAGCCCCACATGGGGCTGGCAGTCGACTCTTCCCATCTGCTGCTGAAGAGGGAGCCGCCTTGCGAAGGCCAGGGCAGCCCAGGCCGTGGGAACGGGGCCCCCTCTCCTTCAGGAGCTCCTCCTGTCCTTGCTGCTGTTACTTCTGCCCCAGCAAGCTCTATTGTAGAGGGTGGCCCTGGAGGAGGAGGACCCACATCCCAGAGCTCTTGCCCTACCCTGACGGAGACACGCAGCCAAGACCAGCATTCCTGGTTGCTGAACAAGCCCTGCTTGCACAGCCCCACGTTAAGAGACGAGTCTGCAGAGGTGGGAGGCGCTGAAGCGGGCAGGAGATCTCAGGAGACGCAGGGCGACCCACCTCTCTGGCCTCTGCCCCCCTCTGAGACTGGTGGTCCTGCTGGCACAGCTGATCACCCTGGAGGAGGAGGAGATGACGACGACGACTCTGGAGAAGACCTGGGTAGCCCTGGCAGTGTGGTGGGATGGGCAGGGCAAGCAGACACCCCCAGGGCTCTCCAGGGGGCTGCAGGTGACGCGGGGACAGCTGGCCCCGTTCCGGCCCCTCGTGTGTGTGATGGTCCGGTGCTTCTTTGCAGCCCCTTGGGATCGAAAGGCCCTGCAGTGGCTCCAGCCTTGCGCCAGTTGGCAGGTGCCCCCTCCCTTTCTCACTCCCATGTCTTGAAAGAAGAAAAGGAGCTCTGTGACTCTGAGGTGCCGCCTGAGGGCCAGCTTGACACCCCCAGCCCTCGCCCGGCACCTCCTGTAGCTTGTTCTCCAGGTGCCCCAGACTTCTGTAAGCCCCGAATTCCCGAGGCCTTGGCAAGTTGGCATCCAGAACGTCCCGCAGGTTCTTCTGTGGATTTTCAAGACACCCGCTTGGTTTCTGATCAATTCGATGAAGTTGAAGAAGCCTCTGGGCAACTAGATGCCGAGGGTGTGCACGCTGGTGCTGAAGATGGCCTGCCCTGCCCTCCCCTGCAGAGCTCGGAGGAAGGGCTCTCTTCTGCCCTCGGGGCTAGCCCTGAGGCTTCTGGTCTTCCTGTGCTGAGCAGTCGTCAGCCTGGTGCTTGTGGTGGTTCTTGCCAGCCACCGAGCAGCGATGCAGATGGGACCAAGACCAGCCTCCTGAAAGAGTGGGCTTCCTCGGAGCAAGACGTCGAGTTCCAGTTGCAGCAGTGCCAGTCTGTGCTCGGAGAGCTCTCACGGTCCCTCTGTGCAGTCGAGGGAATTGACACGGTCCACGTGGAGAAATGGAGGTAAAGTTCACCCCTCTTTGGCTCTGTGTGTGTGTGTGTGTGGATGAGTAGTAGCTATTGCAGCACACAGAACATTAAGCCAGCTTAGCTTGGGGGTGACTGCCTGGATCTCCATCTTCTTGGCACCCGTTCTAAGTTGGGCGTCCACCTTGGCTCTCCTGTTAAGCGGCTGCAGTGGCCCCTTCTGCCAACCTGGCCCCTTGTCCCCGCCCCCGCCCCGCACAGCCCCAGGAGCTAATCACCGCCTGCCTTCCTGTTCCCAGACCCTACTGAGCGTTGGCACCAGAATGGCTCTCTAAGGCTGTGTCTGTTTCCAAATAGCTGTCTTTCCTATTGCTATCTATCTATCTATCTATCTATCATTTTTTTATACCGCCTGATATATACACCTCTAGGTGGTGTACAAGATTTAAAATACTTAGAAAATCAACACAGATTAAAATACACAAGACACAATAAAAACAATAGTATAAAACAATTACTAGAACAAATAATAATAATTATTATTAGAATTCTAATTAAAAGCTTGCGAAAACAGAAGGGTCTTGAGGGTCTTTGTAAAAACAAACAGAGAAGGAGATGCTTTCAGCAGGGAGCACATTCCAAAGCCCTGGGGCAGCCACAGAGAAAGCCTGGTTTGGAGTCGCCACCCATAATTGGACCTTTCCAGAAGATGGTAACAGGCTGGAGGGTTCTTGACAATGGAGGTGCTCTCTCAAATAGCCTGGACCCAAGCTGTTAAGGGCTTCATAGGTAATTATTGGTTGGTAGGTAATAACCAACACTAGGCAGGCATTTAGGGAAGATATGCCATTTCCTGATAAGGTTGACATGGAGAAGTAGATCTGAATGTCATCCGCATATTGATAACACCCTGCACCAAAACTCCTGATGATCTCTCCCAGCGGTTTCATGTAGGTGTTAAAGAGCATTCAAAAACAGCTGGGGGGCCTAAGTTGAGCAGGCCTGGCCTAGGGGTATGGTGGCTGTTTAGCTGCCTCCTTCACCTTCCCTCCCACTAAACCTCTTTCTGCCTTGCCATAAGACTTCCCACCCCTGCTCCAACTTCCAGCCATGGAACACCTCAATGGTAAGACTGACCGAACTGGTTCAGCCATCCAATGGAATGAAAGCAAGCCCAGAAGTCTTTTACGCCCTCACCCTCCAGATTGACATGCCACTTCTGGATCTCTTTTTGGTCTGCTCAGTCATCTCTCCCTGAGCAGAGAGCACGGATGCTGTCCTGTCTCACTGGCCTCCAAATCAACACCATGCCCCTCCCACCTATGGCTCTAGTCTGCCTCATCTTCCAGAAAATCGGGACAGAGTGCGCCCAGTTGTCCTAGTAGCCCCCAGTTGGCCTGTTGGGGGTGGGGGGCTGGTTCTCCACTGTGGCCTCTTCCTCGAACATCTGACCTTTACTAGGGGCCTCTTCTGCAGCAAGACCAAGCCTGGCATAAACTCTTCACGTGCAGGCGGAGTGGATGCTCTTAGCGAGCTGTGACTTCCTCTTCTGTCTGGAATCCCATCATGGCATCCTTCCACCATATGCATTTATGAAAGCACCTGGAAAACCTCCTCCCCTGGTGGTAATTCATGAGATGGCTCAGAAGTTAAAATATTTGAAACAAAAGACATTTGAATTTGCGAATAAGTCAGGAAAATTACTAGCCTGGAAACTTAGAAAAGAGAGAGAAAATAATTATATAACCAAAATATTGACTAAAAGGGGAATCTCCTTTGAGGAGGAGATTATCAAGAGAGAATTTTAAAAATATTTTCCAGAGTTATATCAGGAAACAAGAACAGATGTAAAGAAAATTGAAAGCTTTTTGAAGGAACAAAACCTGCCGCAACTTTCTAAATATCAGATAGAGCAGTTAAACACATCAATATCAACTATGGAAGTGATAGAAGTGATTAATCAAAGTAAATTGGGAATTGCCCCAGGGCCAGATGGTTTACCAGCAAGTTACTATAGGACCTTTAAAGATCAGTTAGTGCAACCATTACAAGAGACTATTATTATTTTTACATTTATCTCCCGCTCTTCCTCCAAGGAGCCCAGAGCAGTGTACTATATACTTGAGTTTCTCTTGCACAACAACCCTGTGAAGTAGGTTAGGCTGAGAGAGAAGTGACTGGCCCAGAGTCACCCAGCTAGTTTCATGGCTGAATGGGGATTTGAACTTGGGTCTCCCTGGTCCTAGTCCAGCACTCTAACCACTACACCAGAAAGGGATAATGCCGGACTCATGGAAATATGCAAATATTACATTAATACCCAAATCAGATCAAGACTTAACACAAGTAAAGAACTATAGACCCATCTCTCTTTTGAATAATGATTACAAATTATTTACAGCCATTTTGGCTAATAGGCTTAAGTCGATTTTGAATAATTTTATACATGAAGACCAGGTGGGATTTTTGCCAAAAAGGCAAATGAGAGATAATATTAGAACTGTGTTATATGTTTTGGAATATTATGATAAACATAATGAGAAGTAGGTTGCCATGATATTTTTGGACGCCGAGAAGGCATTTGATAATGTTTCTTGGCAGTTCATGCAGAAAGTATTGGTAGAAATGAACTTTGGGGAGAACTTTAATAAAGCGATAGGGTTAATATACTCAGAACAATTTGTGAAAATTAAAGTGAATGGGGAACTCTCAGAAAAATGCTCAATCCTTAAAGGGACAAGACAGGGGTGCCCACTTTCACCTCTACTTTTTATATTAGTGTTGGAGGTTCTTTGTAGGAGTATCAGAAATGATGATCAGATTAAAGGGTTAAAAATTGGTAAACAAGAGTATAAGTTCAGAGCATTTGCAGATGATGTAGTTATTTTTTTTAGAAGATCCAATTGAAAGGTTGGGCAAATGCTTAAAGAAAATAGATTCCTATAGTCAACTGGTGGCTTTTTTCATTCATAGGCAAAAAACTAAGGTATTTACAAAAAATATGGACACGCAAGCCAAAAATAAGTTGTATGAAATAAGTCAAACTGAAAATTGAAAAGAAGGTAAAATATCTGGGTATTTGGTTATCTGATAAAAACTCAATGTTATTTCAAAATAACTATGGGGTTATTTGGAATCAGGTGAAAGTCGATTTATAAAGATAGAATAGGATGAAATTATCTCTGCTGGGTAGACTCTCTGTTATTAAAATGAATGTACCACCAAAGATGTTATTTCTATTCCAAATGATGCCTGCAATTAATACTTTGACCTGTTTTAAGTGCTGGCAGAAAGAGATCTCTAACTTTATTCGGCAAGGGAAAAGACCCAGAATTAATTTTAAAAACTTAACTGATGCTAAAGAAAGAGGAAGTCTTGCCCTTCCAAATTTAAGATTGTATTTTGATGCAGCATGTTTGGTATGGATGAAAGAATGGATAGTCTTAAGAAACCCAAGAATTTTGGATTTGGAGGGCTTCGATAGAAGATTTGGTTGGCATGCGTATTTATTTTATGATAAGACCAAAGTACATAGGGACTTTCTTAACCATTACATTAGAAGAAATTTGATAATAGTGTGGGAAAGAAATAAGAAATACTTAGAAAACAAGGTACCTCTGTGGTTATCCCCGCTAGAAGCTGTTATGTGTAAAGAAGTGAATATGAAAACCAGGTAGCCGACATATAATGAAGTGTTGAATAAGTGTGATAATAAATGGGAACTGAAAAAGGAGGAAGAACTAAGAGATAGAGTGACCAACTGGTTTCAATATTATCAGTTAAATGAGGTTTATTAAAAAGATTCGAAAATAGGCTTTGAAGAGCGGAGATCAAAATTTGAAATCACTATGTGAAAGTGATGTAAAACTGAAAAGTGATGTAAAACCAAAATGTACAATCTGTTGTTATGTGAAGAAACAGATGGTGGTAAAATCAACATTGGTAAAATGGGCACAAGATGTAGGTCACAATATTAACTTAGAGGCCTGGGAGAAGCTATGGAAGAACGATCTTAAATTTACAGCGTGTTATAATTTAAAAGAAAATTTAATAAAAATGATGTACAGGTGGAATTTAACACCTAAGAAACTAGCTATAATGTATAAAAATGTATCTATCAAAAAGATTTTTAAATGTGTATTTCATAAGAGAGCCAGCATGGTGTAGTGGTTAGAATGCTGGACTAGGACCGGGGAGACCCGAGTTCAAATCCCCATTCAGCCCCATGATTCTTGCTGGGTGACTCTGGGCCAGTCACCTCTCTCTCAGCCTAGCCTACTTCACAGGGTTGTTGTGAGGAGAAACCTAAGTATGTAGTACACTGCTTTGGGCTCCTTGGAGGAAGAGCGGGATATAAATATTATTATTATTATTAGACCTGAATCCTTTCTGTTGGGCATAACTAATGAAGAAATCTCAAAAGAAAACAGAAATTTATTCCTATATCTTACGACGACGGCTAGAATGGTTCTTGCACAGAAATGGAGATCTGTGGAGATTCCAGCAAAAGAAGAATGGCTGATGAAGGCATATGAATAGGCAGAAATGGCAAAACTTTCTGTATTAGTAAGAGATAGTCATAGAGAAAACGTCGTCGAAGATTGGAAACCCTTTTTGCGGTATATGAAAAACAATGTGAATTTGGATTTATTAACGGGGGTTGAAAGAAATGTAAAAATAACTGTTGGGGAATTTGTTATAGTAATGAAACTAATAGATTACTATGGTGATGAAAACAAGGATTAGGACATAATAACTAGATATATAAATACGATGAAAATATTCAGAGCAAATATGGATGTTGTAGTATAACTGTGTTGAAAGATGAACTGGCAGTCTCATTGATATGTAGAAAACTAATAAAAATAAAGTGCAACAGGGGAAAGAAAGAAAACCTCCCATTGGTGCAAGAGGGGACATATTCTTCCCCAAGTCCTTTCCTTCCCCAGGAGGGATTAGACCCCCATTTCTGCCTGAATATGCCTCTGCCTTAGCTGCAGTTGTCCTCCCTTCGGGGGGGTGGCTCTGCTAGCCCCCCCCCCCCCCGCATCCATAGGCTTCCCATGTGGGACCTCGGTCAGTTGTACTCCCCAAGGCTCCCTTTGGGCCTCTGCCCCACTGCTCCCGTGGAAGGTTCTTTTCCTGTTAGCCATGGCAGCTGCCCGTCTGCTGGGACTGCAGCAGGGGCCCCTCTGTTTGCAAAGAGCTCTCTGGATTGGTGCCCGGCTCTCTAGTGCTCCCCGCAGACCCCACTTTTTGCCCAAGATAAATGGAGTCTCGTCCCACTCCCAGGATTTAATCTTGCGGTGCTTTTGCCCTTCTCCCTACTCCATGGAGGGAACTACGGCACCCCTTGGATGCCAGGCGTGCTCTCAAGACCTCTCCATTGCACTAAGAATCTCTGAATCCTTCTGGGTCTCCTTCCGTCCGGCTACACTGGGACTCTCGTTCTGCCCTCTCATGCTGGATTGGAGCCTACATTTCCCTCGTATATGGGGCCTGGGCGCTTGCTTCTCCAAGGGGCCATGTGATCTGTAGTGTTTGACCCCTCGTGCTGCTGCCTCTGCAGCTGTCTTGGCCAGTGCTCCCAAAACCTACAGAGTGGCTTTGTAGGAACTTAGGAAGCTGCCGTAAACTGAGTCAGACCATTGGTCTATCTAGCTCAGTATGGTCTTCACAGACTGGCAGTGGCTTCTCCCAGGTTGCAGGCAGGAGTCTCTCTCAGCCCTATCTTGGAGATGCTGCCAGGGAAGGAATTGGGAACCTTCTGCCCTTCCCAGAGTGGCTCCATTATCCCCTGAGGGGGAATATCTTACAGTGCTCACACATCAAGCCTCCCATTCATATGCAACCAGGGTGGATCCTGCTTAGCTGAGGAGACAAATCATGCTTGCTAGCACCAGGCCAGCTCTCCTCTCCTGGAAAGGCACTCTGCACTTCCTCAGAGGAACATAGTGCCTCTTTAAGAAACAAGGAGCCAGTTGTTCCCAACTTGGCCATCATTCAACACCCGGAATCCCCCTCCGCCCTGTGAACGCATAAAGGTGCCTCTTCCTGGGCCTTGATCTCTCCATTTATTAAACACTGTAAGGTTGCCTCTTCTTCCAATGCAGCCTTCAGTTGCATGGTCCTGCAGAGCTGTAGGGAGGAGAGCTGGTTTTGGGCTAGTGAAAATGAACTGTCCCCTTTGCTAAGCAGGGTCCACCCTGGTTTGCACCTGCATGGGAGACTACATGTGAGCACAGTAAGATACTCCCTTTAGGGGATGAGGCCACTCTGGGAAGAGCATCTGCAGGTTTGTGTGAAGAAGGTTCCAAGTTCCCTCCCTGGCAGCATCTCTAAGATAAGGCTGAGAGAGATTCCTACTTGCAACCTTGGAGAAGCCGCTGCCAGTCTGTGAAGACATAAGAACAGCCCCGCTGGATCAGGCCCAAGGCCCATCTAGTCCAGCATCCTGTTTCGCACAGTGGCCCACCAGATGCCGCTGGAAGCCACAGACAGGAGTTGAGGGCGTGCCCTCTCTCCTGCCATTACTCCCCTGCAACTGGTACTCAGAGGCACCCTTCCCTTGAGGCTGAAGGTGGCCCACAGCCCTCCGACTAGTAGCCATTGATAGACCTCCCCTCCATGAAGTCATCTAAATCCTTCTTAAAGCCATCCAGGTTGTTGGCTGTCACCACATCCTGTGGCAGAGAGTTCCACAAGTGGATCACACATATGAAAAAGTACTTCCGTTTGTTGGTCCTAGACCTCCTGGCAATCAATTTCATGGGATGACCCCTGGTTCTAGTGTTGTGTGAGAGGGGAAAGAATCTCTCTCTCCCCACTTTCTCCACACCATGCATGATTTTATAGACCTCTATCATGTCTCCCCGCAGTCGTCTTTTTTCTAAACTAAAAAGCCCCAGGTGTTGTAGTCTTGCCTCATAAGAAAGGTGCTCTAGGCCCCTGATCATCTTGGTTACCCTCTTCTGTTCCTTCTCCAGTTCAACAATGTCCTTTTTAAGAAGTGGTGACCAGAACTGTATGCAGTACTCCAAGTGTGGCTACACCATAGATTTGTATAAGGGCATTATAACATGAGCCATTTTATTTTCAATCCCCTTCCTAATGATTCCTAGCATGGAATTGGCCTTTTTAACAGCTGTTGCACCTTGAGTCGACACTTGCAACGAGCTGTCCACCACGACCCCAAGATCCCTGTCCTGGTCCGTCACCGACAGCTCGGATCCCATCAGCATATACTTGAAGTTGGGGTTTTTCGTCCCAATGTGCATCACTTTACACTTGCTAACATTGAACCGCATTTGCCACTTTGTCGCCCACTCCCCCAGTCTGGAGAGATCATTTTGGAGCTCCTCACAATCCATTTTGGATTTCACTACCCAAAAGAGTTTGGTATCATCTGCAAATTTGGCCACCTCGCTGCTTACCCCTGCTTCTAGATCATTTATGAATCAATTAAAGAGCACCGGTTCCAGGACAGATCCCTGGGGGACCCCACTTCTTACTTCCCTCCATTGTGAAAACTCTCCATTTATACCTACCCTCTGTTTCCTGTCTTTCAACCAGTTAGCAATCCACACATGTACTTGTCCCTTCATCCCATGACAGCTAAGTTTCCTCAGGAGTCTTTGATGAGGAACTTTGTCAAAAGCTTTTTGGAAGTCCAGGTAGACTATGTCAACTGGATCACCTTGATCCACACACTCGTTGACACTCTCAAAGAAGTCCAAAAAGTTGGTGAGGCCGGATTTACCTTTGCGGAAGCCATGCTGGCTCACTCCCAGCAGGGCCTGTTCTTCTAGGTGCTTTACAACTTTATCCTTGAGGATGCTTTCCATCAATTTGCCTGGAACAGACGTTAGGCTAACTGGCCTGTAATTTCCCGGATCGCCCCTGGATCCCTTTTTGAAAATCGGTGTAACATTTGCTACTCTCCAGTCCTCTGGTACAGAGCCCGATTTCAGGGATAAGTTAAATATTTTAGCAAGGAGGTCGGCAATTTCACATACTGAGACCATACTGAGCTAGATAGACCAAGGGTCCGACTCGGTATATGGCAGCTTCTAGGCTGTGATCATCTGTCTTGTCCCTGAAATGAGCACTCTTGCTTGAATTTATAAAGCCCTAAACAGCTTAGAACCTGGGTATTTAAGAGAGCGTCTTCTTCACCATGAGCCCCACCGCCTGTTAAGACCATCTGGAGAGGTTCGTCTGTGGTTGCCACCAACCCGTTTGATGGCTACTTGGGAACGGGCCTTCTCTGTTGCAGCCCCTGGACTTTGGAATGTGCTCCCTGTTGAAATAAGAGCCTCCCCATTTCTGGAAGCTTTTTGAAGACACATTTATTCACCCGGGCTTTTAATTAGGTTTATGGTTTTAAATAATTTTAATACTGGGTTTTAAATGTTTGTAATCTTTTAAATGATTTTAATTGTTAATTGATTTCATGTGTTAAATGATTTTAATTGTAAACTGCCCAGAGATGCAAGTTTGGGACATTATAGAAATATTTTAAATAAATAAAATCTGCTGGTCTGGTATGTCCTGTGTGCTCCTCCACTGTGATAAACACATTGGACTCACCACGAAGAGTTCTTTCTACATGGTGTGCAGAGGCTACTCAAATTCACCCACGGTTTCTGATTGTACTCCCTTTTTATGGGTGAAGGAGACTCTTCCCCCCCCAATTCAATTTTTATTAATTTTAACAACCGTAATATTATCATTCATTACAAATACACACAAAAAAGGTGGACTTCCCGCTCACATTTCTTCGTGAATCATCAACTATAAAATTTACCCTTGCTATAATAATAATTCAAAACATAAATTCAAACCCTTACAAACATAATTAATCTAACCAACCTGCGATTCTTAGGTGAAGGAGACTCCTAGGTACTCGTGAAAGTGTAGGTGGGGCCTATGGTTCCTTTTTCCTCCTCCTAGTTGTTCTACCCTGTGTACATTTACTCCTCCTCCATCTCCTGTGTGCTGAGCTTCACTGTCTGCTTGCCTGTTCCGGACCAGGGTGGGTCCCCCTCCCACGGCATGAGGGGAAGATGAGCCCTGTCTCCTTGGAGCGAGTGGGAGGTGTGCAGCCCACCTGCTGGCGATCCCTCCATGCGCTGCGTAGAAAGAGCCCTTCGCCGTAAGCCCAGCGGTTGCTTTTCTTTCCCCGTCTCTTTCAGGGAACAGGTGGAAGATCTCCAGAGAGCGACCAAGATGCCCCAAACCTACATTGCCGTGGTGGGGAACACGGGGGCCGGGAAGAGTTGCCTGCTGAACGCTCTGCTGGATGAGGAAGCGCTGCTGCCCACTTCGGCCATGCGCGCCTGCACTGCTGTGGTGGTGGAGATCTCCAGGGCCGCCGGGGGCAGCCCCTATGAAGCAGACGTGGAGTTTCTCTCCCAAGAGGTCGGCTGTCCTGCGTTGCCAAGCCTCGTCCTCCGCTGCATCAGGCCCCTGTGTAGCAAGCCAGGAGGGGCTGGGTGCTGGTGTGGGGCGCTGGGCTGGCTGTGTGGAAGCAGCACGGGGGGCCCTGAGGCTGTGCCCCTTCCTCGCTTGTGGGCATACAGCGCTTAGCGGGAGAGCAGCATCCTCCCCGCCGCCCCCAGGCCAGCTGCAGGCTCACTCTTGCTTCTCGCCTTAGGAGTGGCATAAGGAGCTGAATGCACTCCTTGAAGACATGAAGGACAAGTCTGGGAATTTGAAGAGACGGTGCCCAGATCGCAAGTCGGAAGCTGGGGCCGCCTACAGCCGCGTGAAGGCGGTTTACGGGAGAGTAGATGAGATTGAGAAGCTGGAAGATGTGCAAGAAGTGACCCAGCACCTTGGGACTGTGAAACATGTCGTGGCTCAAACGGCAAGTGGCAACTGCTTGGGGGGCTGGCCGGGGCTGTTTAGAGGCCCCCCTCCCCATGTGTTGGAAGCACACGGCGGCAGAGTTTCAACTGGTTCTGAAAATGAAACTCAGCTTCTCTTAAGGCAGCTCAGTTTCTCCTCTAAACCTACTCTTTTCCCCCCTCTGCTTGATATTTGAATTATTGTCTCTCTCAAACAGGCTTTCTAAGTATCCCACAACATACTCTAGTTTATTTCGCCAGTCTTGTTCAGCCTAAATAAAACTACTTTTTAATTTTTTCATTATGTAGTAATAGAGCATTTAATTTCCACTGGGAAATGTATGGGGTTTTGATGGAGTGCTGTTAACGTGAACTGGAGCATGATTTGAGATTGCTTTAATTCCAGTCTCTGATTCTGCATTTTGAGCTAAAACTCCCAGAAAGATTGGAGCTGAATCCATACCAGAAATGTTCTGCTGGGCAGCAGAGAGAGAATAGTCCTTTACTAGAGGATTCAATCAAAATGTGTCTGGCACCTACTAATTTGGAATTGGTTTCATCATTTGGGCATAAAATTAGACAAGGCATTTGATCATTTTCTATTCAGATTTACTGTTGAACAATCTCTGGATTACAGTCCCATTCAAATCTCCAAATGTGATCTCTCCTTTTACAGATCCGTTCAGTTTACTAAAGCAGTCACTGAAAGATAACCCTGAAATATGTGGCCAGGAGCATAGAATAGTCATCTGTCCTTGAAGGTGGATTTGTAAAAGCAAACCTTCAGACTCCCCCCGCCCCATTCCAGTGGAGCCATAAATTTTATTATAATGCCCATTCCGTCTGTCTGTCTGTCTGTGTTGAGCATCATGCTTCAAAGACGTGTCCTAGTTCTGTATCATCATAATAGTGTAGAAGTTGGTTTAAATGTGTCCCGTGAAGAAATATTATCCCTGCTTTTGCTCTTTTAAAATGTGATCTCTTTTACTCTTCTTACATAATTATTTTATCAGTTTGCTTTGCAATAGAATCTGAATTTTTTTCCGTCTTGCCTTTAAAAAAAGAATCTTTTATCGCTAAAAAGGAAACCTAAATAGATTATACTACTGTCCAGTTATGATTTGATCCTTTGAGATAAATTTATCAATCTCTGAGAAATTGTACTTGCTTCCCACAAATACTCCTCTTTGGCTCTGAGGTTCCTCCATTTGCCATTATTATTATTAATTCTTGTTTACGAAGTTATTGACTGGTTTGTTTTATCCAGACATCGAGTCCTTCCCAAGGACCTGGGATGGCTGGATTTTATTATCAATGTTGTTGCTGTTATTATAGATATTGTCGCAGAATATAGGCTGTTCCCAGTAAAGCTGCTTTTTGTAATTGGCTGATGGTGATTTCTGTGGCCCCTATGGTGTTGAGGTGCTCTTCAAGGTCTTTTGGAACTGCACCCAGGGCGCCAATTACCACTGGGATTATTTTGGTCTTCTTCTGCCACAGCCTTTCAATTTCAATTTGTAGATCTTTGTATTTGGTGGTTTTTTCTATTTCTTTTTCTATTCTGCTATCCTCTGGTATTGCTATGTCGATTATTTTAACTTGTTTTTCTTTCTTCTCAACTACAGTTATATCTGGTGTATTGTGTGGCAGATGTTTGTCTGTTTGTAGTTGGAAGTCCCATAATATTTTTGCATCTTCATTTTCTACCACCGTTTCGATTTTATGGTCCCACCAATGTTGGCCTACAGGTAGCTTGTATTTTTTGCAGATGTTCCAGTGTATCATCCCTGCTACCTTGTCATGCCTTTGTTTGTAGTCAGTCTGTGCAATCTTTTTACAACAGCTGATTAGGTGGTCCACTGTTTCATCTGCTTCTTGACAAAGGCGGCACTTGCTGTTTGTTGTTGATTTTTTGACTTTTGCTCTTATTGCATTTGTTCTTAGTGCCTGTTCTTGTGCAGCCAGTATTATACCCTCTGTTTCTTTCTTCAAGTAACCATTCTTAAGCCATTGCCAGGTCTTGGTGATGTCTGATTTTCCACTTATATTGTGCAAATATTGACCATGCAGTGGCTTCTTTTTCCATTTTTCTGCTTGGTTCTTGACTTGTTCTTTCTTGTAGGCCTGCTTTGTTTCATTGGTGTTGAATAGTTTCTCGTTCTTGACCATTTGAAGTGCATCTTCTTCACTGTCCTTGATATATTCTTCAAGGCCTCTTTTCTCCTCATCTACTGTTTGATGGTCTTGCAGCATTCCTCTTCCACCGGAGCTGCGAGGGAGGTATAGCCTATCTACATCATCATCATCATCATCATTAGTGTTATTGTTATTGCATTTATATCCCGCTCTTCTTCCAAGGAGCTCGGGTCTCCCCGGTCCTAGGGTTTGAATTGTATGTGCCGCTTATACGGCTCTGCTCTTCCGCTCACCTCAGAAATCTCATACTCTCCCCCTCCATGATATAATGGGAGTCGGGGACCAATAGAAGAACAAGTGTAGATGTTGGTGTTACTGTTGAGCCTTCCCATACAACATTCACAAGCTCTTCTTTCACATAGAAGTTTTGAAAGAACCAGCACCAAGGAGCACTTCTTACGGGCTTCTTGGTGCAAAGTAGGCTCTCTAAGCTTTCTCAGTCACCACGCTTTCACTGAAGTCGGAGCCCAAAGTTGATGTGCGTTGTTTCTTCTTTCTTTCAGACCTCTTATTTTTGTGGCTTCTACTTTTATAAAGTTCTTCAATGTTATCTTTTATATATCTATCTCCAGTAGCCTGTAAAACCTCTCTCTTCAGTCTCCTGTTTGATCTAATCTGTCTGTACATTCTCTTCTGGTCCCTTGGACTAGACTCCAGGTTTTTTTAGTTTGCTGGGACAACATTGCATTCTAGCTCTTCAAATTCCCCAAGTTGTTGTTCTTCTCAGCTTCTTACCCTGCTGCTCTCTCGATCTCACTTTCTTCTCTCAATTATGCTGTCATCTTTTCTTCAAATCATTCCCGTTTCTCTGTGTGTGTGTGTGTGTGTGTGTGTGTGTGTGTATTCATTCAAAGAACTGCTTTAGTTCTTCCATTACCTTCAGATCTAAGTTAAGCACCCCTTTCTTTCTTTTTGAAGTTTTAGCTGTCCTATCTCATTTAAGAAGAAAATTATATTCCCCAAATCTAATTCAAGATATAAATCACATTACTAATCTGCATAAGAGGAAATTCATTATTGGACAGGTTTTGACGTTTTGCTTCTCGGTCAGTTGTTTCTTGTCAGTGTGGTTTTTTGTTTTTTTGGTTTTTTGCATTTTAAATTTTTTATTGGATTTTACAATAGCTTTTACATTCAAATTGCATTCATTTATCTAATTCTACACATAAGTAAATATTGACTTCTCGCTTGCTTATCTGCTTGGTTCACAATAACTATACATATAAACCATTGCTATAATAATTCAAAACATACATACTCCACATTAATACTCAATTTTACCCAACCCAACCTGCTGGTTATTATTATATTTCAAACCCTACTGAAAAGTCCATATTTGAAAAATAATTCTTTAAGTAAAGCAAAAATGGTTCCCAATCTTCTTTAAAACATTCCAAATTTTTGTCTCTTATAAGTGCTGTAAGCTTTGCTATCTCGGCATAGTCCAAAATTTTTATCAACCAGTCTTCTTTTGAGGGCATTTTAGTGTCTTTCAATTTTTGCGCATTTACTATCCTGGTTGCTGTGGTTGCATACATTCAAAATGTTGAATTTCTTCTGGAGAACTCTCTTTCAGTTTTTCCCAGCAGGAAGGATTCTGGTCTCTTAAGAAATGTCACTTTAAAGATTTTCTTCAGCTCATTGTATATCATATCCCAAAAGGCCTTTGCCTTCCCACATGAGCACCACATGTGGAAAAAAGTTCCTTCACATTGTCCACATTTCCAACATCTCTTGTCTCCTCCAAAAGCAACAACTTATACATCTTGGAGACTAATTTTTCATCATTTTCACACAGCTCCTTTTCAAATCTCGACATTTGAGCCACAAACCCAACCCAACCTTAAGATCCTTCTTATAAATTTCATTTAACTGATGATACTGAAACCAATTACTAACCAAATTTTGGTTTGCTTCATTTAAATTTTTTAATTTACAGCCCTTCTCTTGAAAATATAGCGAATCCCTATAAGTACCCCATTCAGATTGCATATTTTATTTCTTTACGAGCCAAAGCCTCAATCAGGGATACCCATAGTGGAGTTTTACACTCCAACATTTTAATATTTTGCCCACACTCCCATCAGACTCCTCCTTACATAGTGATTAAGAAAATCTTTATGCACTTTGCTCTCATCATACCACAAATATGAGTGCCAGCCAAACTTTCTATCGAATCCTTCCAAATCAAGTATTCTTGGATTTCTTAATGTTATCCATTGCTTCAACCACGTCAATCAAACAGCATCAAAATACAGCCTTAAATCAGGCAGGGTAAGATCACCTCTTTCTTTAGCATCTGTTAAATTTTTAAATTTAATTCTTGGGCTTTCTCCTTGCCCAAACAAATTTAGTTACATCCTTTTGCCATTGCTTAAAACAGGTTAACATATTAATTATAGGAATAGTCTGAAAAAGAAACAACATTTTAGGTAAAACATTCATCTTCACAACTGAGATTCTTCCCATTAAAGATAAGTTCATTCTAGTCCATCTTTGCAAATCAATTCTTACTGTATTCCATATTTTAATATAATTATTTGAAAACAAAGAGTTTTTTTGTCAACCAGACGCCCAAATATTTGATTTTCTTCTCTACTTTCAATTCACTTATCTCATAAAGTTTATCATTTGATTTCTAGTCCACATTTTTTGTCAACACCTTCGTTTTACTCTTATTAATATAAAACCTGGCCAATTGGCCAAATTGTTCTATTTTTTCCAAGAGCCTTCCAACCTTTCCTAATGGATTTTCCAGAAAGAGCACCCACATCATCTGCAAAGGCTCTGAGTTTATACTCTTGTTTCCCTACTTTCGGGGTTCTATTTGGTCATCTTCGCTAATATTTCCTTAAAGCACTTCCAGAACTAATATAAAAAGTAATGGGGAAAGCGGACAACCTTGTCTAGTTCCTTTTTGTATTTTACAATTATCTGATAGTTCCACATTTATAATAACTTTGGCACATTGCTCCGAATATATTGTCTTAATGGCCCTAATAAAATTATAACCAACTCCCATTACATCCAATAATTTCCACATAAACTGCCAGGAGACATTATCAAATGCTTTCTCAGCATCCAAAAAGATCATAGCTATCTGTTTGTCACTGTGTTTTTCATAGTACTCCAATACATTCAAGACTGTTCTCATATTGTCTTAGCTGCCTTTTTGGCAAAAAACCCAAAACCCTGCTTGATCTTCTTGTGTAAAGGCTCTTAATACAACCTTTATTCTTCATTCTTCTTGCCAAAATGGCAAGAAGCTTCTTGCTTCCCGGTCAGTTGTTTCTTGTCAGTGTTCCAGCCAAATACTCACCTTATCGCCACTAATGACATAATAAAGTTTTATAAACTCACTTAACACTTGATTAGCTGGGAGTTCATCCAAATAAAATAATTCATAGATTAACTAAATGTGTACAAAGGAAATCTGGCAAAGGAAGCCAGCAAGTAGCCTTCCACTCGCAGATACAGTGACCCTTGCAAGACACTGAGGGGGCATAGAAGCCCATCTGTTGCAGGAAACTACAGGGTGAAATTGCCTCTTGGATGTGGAAAGATACTGGTGGGATTTCTTGGGGGGCGGGTTTATAACGAATTGTAAACAAGCCTTGAGAAAACACCAGGGCGGTCTCCATGTTTCTCTTGGGGGCCGCAGTACAGGATGTGTAGTGTGCCCCGCCCTTGAATGAAGGGCAAACTCTCTTCTCACTCCCAACCATCAGCTGATCCTTCTTCTGGCCTTAGGCCATCCTCTCAGCCTGAGCAGGCATCATGGCTGGCTGCCACCATCACAGGCCCGGCGGCAGCTGCTGCTCCTTGGCTGCTGTGTGTGGCTAGTGAATTCTGAGAAAGGCATGGGAAATGGAGTTCATTGAGCAACTGCAGCTGCCTGGGCAGACTGTCTTCCTCTGTGCAGTTCTTCTTGTCAAGTGAAAGCAGCAGCAGCAGCAGGAGGCCCAGCTGCTGGTTTCTCAAACTGCGGTAGCCAGCCCAAGGTCCAGGCCTTTCTCCTCCCTCCCTCCCTCCCCAGGTGCACCAGCATTTAAGCTAACGGGGCAAAGAGGCACCTATTGAACATGGTGATTCTCTTTATTTAGCAGGGGGAGAGTAACTGGCCCTCTCCACCTCCAGTGACTGGTGCTGGTGTCTGTCTCATATTTCTTTTTAGATTGTGAGCCCTTTGGGGACAGGGAGCCATCTTTATTATTTCTCTATGTAAACTGCTTTGGAAACTTCTGTTGAAATGCGGTATATACATATTTGTTGTTGTCATTAAGCACCCAACTTAACAACAAGAAGGCTTGTGACAAGGAGAGGAGAGCTAGTCTTGTGGTAGCAAGCAGGACTTGTCCCCGTAGCTAAGCAGGGTCTGCCCTGGTTGCATATGAATGGGAGACTTGATGTGTGAGAACTGCAAGATATTCCCCTCTGGGGGTGGAGCTGCTCTGGGAAGAGCAGAAGGTTCCAAGTTCCCTCCCTGGCGGCATCTCCAAGATGGGGCTGAGAGAGACTCCTGCCTGCAACCTTGGAGAAGCCATTGCCAGTCTGTGAAGACAATACTGAGCTAGATAGACCAATGCTCTGACTCAGTAGATGGCAGCTTCCTATGTTCCTGATCAGTATTCCCTCTAACAAGGATTCTCAGATGTTGTGGACTACAACTCCCAGAATCCCCAGCCTAAGGCCACTGCAGCTGGAGATGCTGGGAGTTGTAGTGAATAACATCTGGAAACCCCTAGTAGAGAGAACACTGCTTGTGATGTGTGGCAAGGTGGTTCGGGGTGGGGGGTGGGGGTAGGACGCAGCGACACAGGCCTGTGGGGCAAAGAGTTCCATGTGCAGCTTCGAACTCTTGAAGGGAACTATGAAAAAGAGTTCTGATCTTGGTTTTTCTTTCTAGGCCACAGACTTCCGTGCCAATATTGAGAGATTCATTGATTCTCGGACTGACAACTTGCGTGATATGAAAGGTGGAGAGTTTTGGCCCATTGTGAAGTGTGTCAGGATCCGTGTTGCTAAAGCGGAGGTCTTGAAGACTGGGGCCGTGCTGGTGGATTTGCCCGGAATCCGTGACTCCAACGCAGCCAGGGACCGGGCGGCCAGGGAGGTAGGGCAGCGCCTCTAGCTGGCTGGCTGGCTGGCTGGGGAGGGTGGGAGGGCTCTTTCTCCCCCCGCCCTGGGCTGGTCTCTGCGCCCTCTTCCTCATGGGCCTGTGCCTCTAACAGGACCCTGCTTGCACTGGTTGTGTCTGTGCACACAAGCATGGGGCGCTCTTTGTGCTGCTGCTGGCACGTGGCATTGTGTTTATGCCGCCACTGCTTTTCCTCCCTCGTAGTACTTGAAGGACTGCCATGCTGTGTGGATTGTCTCCAGCATCGCTCGGGCGGTGGATGACAAGACGGCCAAGGAGATGCTGAACGCGAACCTGCGGAGGCAGCTGCTGATGGACGGCCGCTACGGAAGCCTGGCCTTTGTTTGCACCCAGACGGACCGCTTCAACATCCTAGATCTAGTCCGGTAGCTTCACTTTGGGCCTGGTGGGGGGTTGGGGAGGGGTAGGGAGAGACCTGTGAAGCCTTTCGTTGCTCAAAAGACTGATGCCCCACTTCATGATCCAAAAGCAAGTCAAAGCAGCTGGCCCCACACTATGTGGATGGCATTAAAAACTGTGGGAACTGGCAGAGACAGAGAGATGACCACAGCAGCCCACAGTGGAACCGGCCCATATTTGGGAGGTCCCAAGCAAAGAGGAGGGGGGAGTCTTCAGCATCTGTCTGAGGGCTGGCAAGAGCGGTGGCTGTTGTTTCTCGGAGGGAAGGGAGTTTGGCAGCAGGGAGTGGCTACAGAGAAAGCTCCCTCTTGCGCTGATCTCAGCCATGCCTCTGGTGGGGCGACACAAAGAGCAGCCCTCCCCAAAAGATGGCACGGTCCTGGCAGATCCAGGTGGGAGGTGCTGGTCCTCCAGGTAGGGCTTGGAAGGCAAGAGCGGCTAGCTTGAACGGCACCCAGAAGCCTCTTGGTAAGCCATGCAGCTGGCAGGGCAAAACTATGGCATGCTCTGAGTGCAGCCATCACAACTCTCACTGCTGCATTTTGAACGAGGTGTCGCTTGCAGAACAACAGCCCTGCTGGATCAGGCCCAAGGAGGCCCATCTAGTCCAGCATCCTGTTTCACACAGTGGCCCATCAGATGCCACCGGAAGGAGTTGAGGACATGCCCTCTCTCCTGCTGTTACTCCCCTGAAACGTTGAGGCTGGAGGTGGCCTGTAGCCCTCCGACTAGTAGCCATTGATAGATCTCTCTTCCATGAAGTGATCCAAACTCCTCTTAAAGCCATCTGAAAGCTTCTGAAGAGTCTTCAAGGGTAGCCCAACACAGAGCACCTAACAGTTGTCTAACCATGAGGCAGCAAGGTCACTGTGGACAGGTCAGCCTGGGGGAGAAATGGCTGCAGCCGGCACACCAGCGGCAACTGAGAAAAGCTCCTTGCGCCTTGTCCGCCAGGCGGTCCTCTGTTAGCAGAACTGGGTCCAGGAACTCTCCGAAGCTACGTTCTCACGACAGCTTCCCTAAATTCCAAATTGATGTTGCAGGCCGCCACAATTTGCTGTGTCAATACAGAGTAGGGCCTGGGGCTCCCCGGCCAGCTAGACTTGGTATTTGGAAAGCATGGGGTTGACTCTGCGTATTTAACAACCACCGAGGCAGAGCTGAGCCACTCTGTTCCATTTGCCAAGCAGAAGAGGCCCTTTAGAGGCCGAGCAGAAAACAGCATTTGATAGCTGGGGACTCAGTCCTACCCCATGCATTTGGAAAGCTAGCTGCATGTGTCGCTTGTATTCAGCTTAGCCTGAACTTTGCAGGGACCTGGACCTGAGGGATAAGATCCAGCCCTTAGAAGATGAACTGGAAGAGCTGGATAAGCAGAAGTTGCAAGCCGAAGCGGAGAAGAAAGGCCTTTATGCCCACCTGCAGCAAGAGGTCTGTGAAGCCTCCCTCCCCACCCCTGCCCTCCCTCCCTCCCGTGGTGCCTCTTGCCTCTGCCTGCAGTGCCGTATTCCGTGTCTCTGGAATGGGGCTCTGCTGCTGTGGCGGCAGCCCTCTTGGGCCAGCCTCATGGTGGCTTTTCCCCTGCTTGCCCTGAGCCGGAGTATGAGGGGTCTCCAGATACTGGGGAAGGAGCAACCAGCCCTTCTGGAGCAGCCCTGCAGGGTTGGGACCCGCTGGCCGGCCGGCTTTTGCAGCACCACTGTGTGCAGTGTGCAGGCGCATCACTCTGAGCCTGGGGGAGCATGAGAGTCCTCCTGGTGGCCGATCCCAGCTTCCTGCTGTGCAAAGGCAGCGTCTGCGAGATGTGCTGGGGCCAGTTCTCAAGAAGGGAGGCTGTGGCTGAGACGCTGCATCTGGGAGATGGAAACCTCCAGAGTTCCTCCCAGGGAGGCCAAAGAGGCGAGGGTGTGATCCGATCTGTGCTCAGATGGCTGAGTGGCACAGGCGGGAGTTGGGGGGGGGCTGTGGCGTGGCAGGGCGTGGGGCATCTGCTGCTTTGAGGAAACTATTCCACAACTGCATGTACGCTGTACTTCATTATTGCTGCTTTTGTTAACATTAATTATAAGGAAGTGTTACATCGTTTTGCAACAAAAAACAGTTCTCCAAAGCAGAGTATATAGCAAAAGAGTAAAGGTAAAGTGTCCTGTCGAGTTGGTGTCGAGTCCTGGCACCCACAGAGCCCTGTGGTTTTTCTTTGGTAGAATACAGGAGGGGTTTGCCATTGCCATCTCCCACACAGTATGAGAAGATGCCTTTCAGCATCTTCCTATATTCCTGCTGCCCAATATAGGTGTTTCCCCATAGTCTGGGAAACATACCTGTGGGGATAAGAACAGCCTTGCTGAATTGGGCCCAAGGCCCATCTAGCCCAGCATCCGGTTTCACACATTGGCTGGCCCACCAGAGGCCACTGGAAGCCACAGGCAGGAGTGGAGGGTGTGTCCTCTCTCCTACTGTTACTCCCCTGCAACTGGTACTCGGAGGCATCCTGCCTCTACCTAAATAATTGGCCGCCTTGTGACAGTTGTTTGCTGGGCTTTTCATGAAGTAAAACCATAGAAGAAAACATACAACGTGGAAAGCTCACTGAAACAAAGAGGGACACTAAAATACAAAAACATACTTGAAAAGCCTGGGGACTTCACCTGGTGTCAAAAAGAACAAAGTGATGTTGGAAGACTACTCTCTACATAAGCAGTTTAGGGCTGAGAGCATAGTGAACAGAGATCGCAAACAGGACGTAGGAGTTTTGCGGCAAGTGTGAGAGATGGGTTTGTGACCCGCCTGTTGACCGCACGGTGACTTGCCTGCCTGGTGCGAAGGTTGCAGACATCACGCAGCATCTAGACAGGCTCCTAGGCAGTGCTGGGGAGGAGACAGCTGTCGTGGTGCACGTCGGCACCAACGATGTGGGGAAATGCAGTCGGGAGGTCCTGGAAGCCAAATTTAGGCTGATAGGTAGCGTATTGAAGTCCAGGATCCCCAAGGTAGCATTCTCAGAAATGCTACCTGTTCCACGCGCAAGTACAGTGAGACAGGCAGAGCTGAGGGTTTCAATGCATGGCTGAGACGTTGGTGCCGGGAGGAGGGGTTTGGATTTGTTAGGCACTGGGACACATTTTGGGGCAAGCAAGGCCTGTACAAAAGGGATGGGCTGCACTTGAACCAAGATGGAACCAGACTGCTGGCGCTTAAAATAAAAAAGGTTGCAGAGCAGCTTTTAAAATGACACCTGGGGAACAACCGACCGGAGCTGGGCAGTATCCCGTTTGGCAAAAGCCATCCTTTAAAGTGTGAGGCTGCAAAGAATTCAAATAAAACAGATGGGGAAGGAGCAGAACCGCATAAAGAGCAGACAGGATCCTGTGCCAGTAGGTCAAAGAGTCAAAAGAATAGCATACATCAGGGGAGAGATTCAGTGTATAGGTGCTTATACGCCAATGCCAGAAGCCTCCGAGCCAAGATGAGTGAGTTGGAGTGCTTGGTTGCTAACGCAGAAATAGATATAGTGGGCATAACAGAAACATGGTAGAACAGTGAGAACCAGTGGGACACTGTTATCCCTGGGTATAAACTCTATAGAAGGAACATGGAGGGGCGCCTTGGAGAAGGGGTAGCACTGTATGTTAAAGAAGGGATAGAATCTAACAAGCTAGAAAACCTAGGTGGACTGGAGTCCACAGAAACCCTGTGGGTGACTATACAAGGCCGAAAAGGGAACGTGCTACTGGAGACGTGCTATCGCCCTCCGGATCAAAACGCTGACAGTGACTGGGAGTTGGAAACTTAGCAGTCATGGGATAAGGGGACAAGTACATGTGTGGATTGCTAACTGATTGAAAGACAGGAAACAGAGGGTAGGTATAAATGGAGAGTTTTCGCAATGGAGGGAAGTAAGAAGTGGGGTCCCCCAGGGATCTGTACTGGGACCGGTGCTTTTTAATTTATTCATAAATGATCTAGAAGCAGGAGTAAGTAGCGATGTGACCAAATATGCAGATGATACCAAACTCTTTCACGTAGTGAAATCCAAAACGGATTGTGAGGAGCTCCAAAATGATCTCTCCAGACTGGGGGAGTGGGCGACAAAGTGGCAAATGCGCTTCAGTGTTGGCAAATGTAAAGTGATGCACATTGGGACAAAAAACCCCAACTTCAAGTATACTTTAGGAACATAGGAAGCTGCCATATACTGAGTCAGACCATTGGTCTATCTAGCTCAGTATTGTGTTCACAGACTGGCAGCGGCTTCTCCAAGGTTGCAGGCAGTAATCTCTCTTAGCCCTATCTTGGAGAAGCAAGGGAGGGAACTTGAAACCTTCTGCTCTTCCCAGAGCGGCTTCATCCCCTGAGGGGAAGATCTTGCAGTGCTCACACATCAAGTCTCCCATTCCTATGCAACCAGGGCAGACCCTGCTTAGCTATGGGGACAAGTCATGCTTGCTACCACAAGTCCAGCTCTCCTCTCCTTTGATGAGATCTGAGCTGTCAGTGACTGACCAGGAGAGGGATCTTGGGGTCATGGTGGACAGCTCGTTGAAAGTGTCGACTCAATATGCGGCAGCTGTGAAAAAGGCCAATTCAGTGCTAGGGATCATTAGAAAGGGGATTGAAAATAAAACGGCTAATATTATAATGCCCTTATACAAAACTATGGTGCGGCCACTCCTGGAGTACTGTGTACAATTCTGGTCACCACTTCTTAAAAAAGGACATTGTAGAACTGGAAAAGGTGCAGAAGAGGACAACCAAGATGATCAAGGGCCTGGAGCACCTTTCTTATGAGGCAAGACTACAACACCTGGGGCTTTTTAGTTTAGAAAAAAAGACGACTGTGGGGAGACATGATAGAGGTCTATAAAATCATGCATGGTATGGAGAAAGTGGAGAGAGAGAAATTCTCCCTCTCCCATAACACTAGAACCAGGGGTCATCCCATGAAATTGATTGCCGGGAAATCTAGGACCACCAAACGGAAGTACTTTTTCACACAACGCATAATCAACTTGTGGAATTCTTTGCCACAAGATGTGGTGACAGCCAACAACCTGGATGGCTTTAAGAAGGATTTGGATGACTTCATGGAGGGGAGGTCTATCAATGGCTACTAGTCAGAGGGTTGTGGGCCACCTCCAGCCTCAAGGGCAGGGTGCCTCTGGGTACCAGTTGCGGGGGAGTAACAGCAGGAGAGAGGGCACGCCCTCAACTCCTGTCTGTGGCTTCCAGCGGCATCTGGTGGGCCACTGTGTGAAACAGGAGGCTGGACTAGATGGGCCTTGGGCCTGATCCAGCAGGGCTGCCCTTATGTTCTTATGATGATGTCAGGTGAGACTAACTGGGGAGACTGTTCCATAAACATGGTGCCACCACCGAAAAGGCCCTCTCCCTAGTAGCTAGCCTCATGTCGTTTGGCAGGGGTACCTGGGGCAGGGCTTCTGAAGAAGATCTCAAGGTCCAGGTGGGGATATGCAGGCCAAGGTGCTTTTTCAGGTAACCTGGCCAAAAGCTGTCTAGGACCAAAGATTAAAACCATCACTTTGAATTGGCCCAGAAATGGATTGGGGGCCACTGAAGCTGATGTAGTACAGGCACCCACTCCTTAATCTTGCGGCCCTATTTTGGACCACCTGCAGTTTTCAGGGAGCTTTCAAAGGCCGCCCCAAGCACAAGACACTGCAGTGATCTAAGGGAGAGGCTACCAGAGCGTGCGCAACCAGCCAAGGTCTCTCTGTCCAGGTAAGCGCTCAGCTGACGTATCAGCCGAAGCTGATCCAAGGCGCTCCGAACCACAGAGGCCACTTGAGCCTTTCCGGTCAGTGCTGGATCAGTGAGCACCCCCAGGCTGCGAACCTGCCCCCTCCCCGGCCAGAAACCTCTTGTGGGAAGTCGGCTGCTTTCTGCTAAGGCGGCCAATAATGCTGTGGTGATGATCCTGCTGTGTGTCTTGTTGGGTTCCAGCAGGGACCAAGAGGCGATGCCGCAGACCCAGCCTGGCTGCACGAACAGCATGACTTCTTGGAGAAGGAGTTCAGGGTGAGTCTCCCTGCACCCCACCCCCCTCCCCCTGCCGGCTGCTCAGGCCTCTCCCTTCCAGTTGCCCCCAGCTTGGGACGTGAGCACCCTGTCCACAAGCAGCCAGGCGTCTTCCCAGCGGCGGCAGCAGCAGCTCGTCTCCTCGTTGTAAGAGGACCTGGCCTTCTCTTCTGGAGAAGAGCTCTGCAGGCTTCTTTTTTCCTTCCCTTTCATAGATCAGCGCCTTGCAGAGACAGAAAGATGCCAAGCTTCGTGCCATTAGTCTGATCTGCGTTCAGGCCCGGAATAGGTTTTCCAAGCGTCGGATTTCCATGGATTTCAATGCCGGCCTGGAGGTAGGGACCCTGCGGGGGGGGGGGTGCTGGAGCAGAGGAGCTGACGTCTTCTCCAGCCCTGCAAGCGGCGTCCACCACAGAGCCTGTGCTGCGTCCGGCCTGTGGCCCCGCCTGCCCTTGGGCCCAGAGAGGTGCCGTTCTGTCTCGGCCTGCCGTGGGGGCCCCTTTGTTCTGCCCCACTTCCCTCTGCAGGGCGTTGGGCGGTTTGGAGCTGACTTTGGAATGGCCAGAGAGTGTTTGTGCCCTGAGTGGGTGAGCCTACAGCTGTGAGGAGAGGCTCGTGCATCTGGGCCGGCTTGGTCCAGAGCGCCGAGGGCTGTAAGGGGAGACGGAAGTGGGGGGAGGTTGCAGAGGAGAGAGCGCTGTTTCTGCACAACACAGAACTCCCTCCTGGAGCCCACCACAGCTGCAGGACCTGGTGGGGGTGGATCCTGCCTTGCTAGAAGGCCGTGGACCCTTCACGGCCCCTCACAAGTCAACACAAAGCCAAAAACGCAGCAGTTACACAATTGCAACCGACTGAGAGAGCTGTACGAAAGCAGATGGAATGAAATGAGCAGCAGCAGCTCTGTTTAGAACTGCTCACGGGCGTAAACGGCTTTCATGGAGGAGGAGAGCCCAGTGGGACCTCTCTGGGTTAGATGGGGAGGGCTCTCTTTTCCCACCCCCACCCCCCGGTTTGGCTACCCCGGGCTAGCTGTGACAGGGCTCCTTGAATTGTGTCTGGGTTTGCTCTGCTGTGGCCAGCCTGCCCACGAGGAAAAGAGCTCCAAAGGCCCTCCAGCAGCCTTGCAGAAGAGTGCTGGGGTGGGCTGGCCTGTCCCTGCCCTGGACCTGGGTGTCCCGGCAGGATACGGCCAGCCCCGAGTGAGCGGCTAGTGGCAGAGTTTGCTCTGTGGAGGTATCATGGGGAGGGACTCTTGGTTCCAGGAAATGAGGAGAGCGGCGGCTTCCGAGTGTGAGGAGGAGGATGGCGAGGAAGACATGGAGGAAGGAGATGTTTCCAGTTTGGACTCGGGTGACCCTGGAGAAGCTGAGCCCCGGCGCCAGAAGCTCCAGGTCTTCACCGTCAGCTCTACAGAATATCTCAAACTTGGCGGGAAGCTGCTCCGAGATGGCCCACCGCAGGTCTTCCATGACACCAAGGACACAGGTACTTGCAGGTGACCTTGGCCCCGTGCTGCTCCCCGTGGCAGTGGCGGGGATGCAGGCGTAGAAGATGTGGCCGGAGGCAGGCGGTGCAGAGGAATGGCCCTCACACAGTGGCTGATGGGCACGGGCACTCTTTGTGGGGGGGCGAGAGGGCATTGGGCCCTGCTGCTGAGAGATCGGGTTGTGGAGGGGGCGGGCTTGGAAACTCCTCCCTCCACATGGGCAGGTTCTGTGGGGTTTTTGGAACTAGGATGTGAATGCAGACCCACCCCCCACCCCTGAAATCTTGAAAAAAGCTGCCAGCGTCTATACTTTGAGAGCTGCATTTTGCAACTTTAGTGCCTTAGAAAGAACTGATCAGCTCTAGATAGCGTTGCTGGTTGTGTGGTGTATTTTGCGTGCCTGTTCTTCCCAAAGAAGGGGAGGAGATCATCCTGTTCATGCAGTCTAATGTGGCCCATGGGCCAGTCTGGCTCTGGAGTTGGCTCTCTGTCACCGGGGAGAATCAGGTTCCATTAAACAATGGAACGCCATTGCATCACCGTCCTATTCCTCAAGACTCAGAAGGCAGCAGGAACACTAGTGAGAGAATTTTGAGCAAAATGACAAAAGATTAATTGCAATTTTGGGAGGAAAGACTCCTCCATCTCTCTCTCCTCCTTCATTCCCCCGGGAAGCCCTCCAGTACAGTTTTCCTCTTCATGCTGTCCACTGAAAATGTTTGCGGATGAGCCTTTTCTCTGTGCTGCACAGATCTGTGTGTCTGTCTCTTTCTGTTGGTGGGAATCCTCTGTCCTCTCTAGGGAGAAGGCCTTTTTGGTGGTGGCACTCTGTCTGTGGAATAGCCTTCCCAAGTGAGGCTCTCCCGGTGCCGTCACTTTTGTCTTTTTAGACACCAGGTGAACCTTTCTGTTCACTCTGGCTTTTTAAAATTGATTTTTGATCAGTTTTGCCTCTTGCGTTTTGTGTTGTGTATTGCTTATTTTTATTGGATGTTTTTAAATGTGCTATGAGCCTCCCAGAGAACAATTGTTATGGGGTGGCTAACAAATAATGTCTACTTTAATTACCTTTCCGAGCTCTTTTTCCAAATCGCTCTCCCCTTTTTGCCACACTTTGGCTTGTCTGCCTCTCCTCCCATCATCTCCCCAATTTCTTTGCTGTTCCTGGTTGTCAGCACACACACACACACACTCTTGTATAGGAAGGGAAACAAGGCCACCACCACCACCACCCCCGTCTGTGGTGATGCATGGCATAGCTTGGCCTCCCCTGAATTTTAACTAGCGGTGTTCTAGTCCCTGGTTCAGTTTTGGAAACCAGCCCCAAACTCACTGCTCCTGAATTCCTGCAGCCTCCTCTCTTCCTCCTTCCTCTGTGCTGTATTGAGCAGGAAGGGGATCGGTGCGGTGGTGGTGAGGGCATATCAAGGATCTAGCTCTCATGGGGATGCTTTGTAGCCACTTGGATTCCTATGGGAGTTGGAGAGGCACTGTTAATGCTCTTTCTGTCTGCATCGTCTATTCAGAAATCCCAGCTTTAAGGAAGTTTGCCATGGATACGGCTTTGAAGCACAGCATGGAGGCAACAGAGAAGGTCCTCCGGGATCTGGCTCGTGTGTTAAGCCAAATTGTGAATTATCTGACCAGCCAAAGGGCAGAGGTGAGCCATGGCCAATGTCTTCAGACAGGCTGCTTCCTGGTGTGAGGTGTTTAGCCACTGAATGCCCAAGAGTCGAGGGCAGCGTAAGTGCCCAGAAAGGAAGGACTGCAGAGACTTCAGTTGATCAACAACAACAAAATGTTTATATACTGCTTCTCAACAAATGTTTTCAAAGTGGTTTACATAGAGAGAACACACAAATAAATAAGATGGCTCCCTGTCCCCAAAGGGCTCACAATCTAAAAAAGAAACACAAGACCGCCACCCACAACAGCCACTGGAGGGGTGGATAGGGCCAGTTACTCTCCCCCTGCTAGATAAAGAGAATCACCACGTTAAAAAGGTGCCTCTTTGCCCAGTTAGCAGAGATTAAGTTCAAGGCCTGTCAGTATAAGGGAAGTTCTAGACTTAAAAGAGATACTGAGGTGGGTTTCTGCTAAATACTGTGTACTTCAGGGGACTGCTCCTATGGAGACTATAATAAATCAATCATAATGGGCAAAGTAGGTATTTTGTGCATATATACATTTGGAAGGAAAAGCCATCTTGAGGGTCCCGTTCCCCCCCCCCCCATTATTCTTGCCCCAGAAAGAGGGCATCAGTGTAGCCTGCAGGATGGTGGTCTCTCCAACGATGCCAGGTCCTCTAGTCTTTGTTGATTGTTCGTTAATTAGGGTAAAATGTTAATCTGCAACCTTTCAGATTTGGTGGGTTGATTGCAGAGAGGAATCTCTAAGGGGCTGAGCAAAAGGCCCCCAGGAGCAGCTTCTAGTCCCTCCCCTCAGGGTGGACCACGGCCAGCCCCAAGCCTGCAAGGTGGCCCCAAAGGGCCCTTGTGTTTTGCTTCTGTGTAGGGCCAACTTCGCTTTGTAGGCGATGCCATTCTGCTGCAGCCTGGTAGAGAGGTGCTCGGCCTTGGGGCTGGCTTGGTGCCTTTTGTCACTCGAGGCAGATGCAGTGTGCTCCCGCCCCACCTCCCCAGCCCTGGGCCCTGATGCCCCCTTGCTGGTCTCCTCTTCTGGGACGCATTCTGCCCACACCGCTGCTTGCTGTTGCAGGCACTGTGACTCCAGCGTCATCTGCCTGCCCGTCTGTTGGCTCATGGCTGCACACTGCAGTTCCAGCACCAGCTCGCTTGCTCTCTCCGGAGCACCAGGCTCATTTGCTTGGTCTCCTCCAACCCCCACCCTAACCCCAATCTGTGGGGTGTCCTGCCTGGCGACTGCCTCGTCTTCATTGAGGCACCAGCAGGCAGCCTTCCGAAGCCAGCAAGCTGTTAGTTTGTCATTGCTGCTGCCGGCAGCTTTTGTATTTAACACTCTTCTTGTAGATCACTTTGAGGTCACTGCTTGGTTAAGCACCGTGTTAAATAAACGGTAAAGTAACCACCTGCCTCTGCTCTGCAGGACAACTCTCAGCAGGCCCAGATCCAAGAGATGGTGCAGCAGGCCTTGCGGGACCTTCCCAGCCTCCTCCGGGGGCCTGTCGAGGGCAGCCTCCGCGATATCCAGTGTGCCTTTGACCTCCTCCTCGCCAGCCTGACCAAAGGCACAAACAAGGCCAAGGAGCTGTGTGAGATCGTAGCCCAGAGCTGGGGCTTGCCTGTAAGCCGCCTCCTTGCCTTCCTGCACACCTTTTGGTTCTCCACTGCCTGCCTGCTAATCTGTTCTGTCAGCCGGGAGGGAGGAGGGCGAGCTGGGATTGGCCAGGGTTCTAGTGTTGGGCTAGGACTGGGGAGACCCGGGTTCGATTCCCCTTCAGTCACGTGACTTGCTGAGTGTTGCTTCCCTCTTAGCCTAACCGACCACATAGGGTGGTTGCTTGTGAGGAGGAGAAGAGCCATATGTGCTGAGCTTCTTGGTGGAAGGGCTGGATGAAAATGTAACAATAACTCACCTAGTATGGGGTTCTAGAAAGTGTTCTCATGGGAAGAATCAGGTGTGGAGTGTTTTTCTGCTGCCATATTTGAAACATAGAGAATCCCCTGGCCCTTGGCAGCAATTGAACAGGGTGTGTGTGTGTACACACTCTCTAGAAACACTTTGGGGTCACTGGGATTAGCAGTTGGTACTCAAGAATCCAACGGGTTTTATTTCTTAAAAGCCTCCGTTTCAGGCTGGAATAAATTCCCCTTTTCAATCTAGTTCTCATCACCAAAATAAGTAAAGGATGGTGGATGTAAAAACCTCGGCCTCCACCACGTCACTTAGTGGCTTGATTCCAATCCGCAAGAGCCAGTCCAGGTAGCAAAGGGCACCCCCCACCAGGGGGTGCTCCCTTTGTGGCCCTCCCTGGTGTGAAAGTGAGCGGCACCTTCCCCATTCAGCAGGATTTGCCCAGCGGAATTCCCTGCTGGATTGTGCCCAAGACTCGGCTGCTCAGGCCTGGCCAGGCCTCATGCGGAAAGAGGTGGCACCCCCAGGGTGCCCACCTCTCTCTCCCCTCTTCTTACATGACTCCACCCACAAGTGGGATGCATTTGCTGGACAGACTTGGTCAGGCGTTTCCATTTGGGTATCCGATCCCCCCACCCTGTTGCGGTTTCCTGGGGCAGAGTCCTGGATCTCCCCTGCTCCAGAACCTCTTTGCCTGGCTCTGGGGCTGCATTGGGACCTCTCCTCTTCCCCTCTGGCTTCTCTCCTCACAGGTCCACGGCTACCCACACGCCACGTACCATGCTGTGTGCACGCGCCGTGGTGCCTACACCTCTCCACAATATGGGTGTGTGGATTTCAATGACTGTCTTGCACAGCCCATCTACAGCGCCATTTCTGTCACCTGGAATGAGGTCTTCAGGTACGCTGCTGGCATTGGGAAGCGCAAATCTGGGCGTGGCTGGCGCTCTGGCCTTCTGGCTCCATAGACATTGGCTGACGTGGCTGCAGAGAGCCCAAGGCCAGCGCCTGTGGCGTCTTGTTTTCCCAGAAGGTGCCACGTTTAGTTAGTACATGGCGGCGCTCTCACTCGCGCAAATTGGAAGCTGCCTTACACAGAGTCAGACCCTTGGTCCTTCTAGCTCAGTCTTGTCTTCACGGACTGGCAGCGGCTTCTCCCAGGTTGCAGGCAGGAGTCTCTCTCTGGCCTCTCTTGGAGATGCTGCCACAGAGGGAATTTGGGACCTTCGGCATGCAAGCTTGCAGGGGCTCTTCCCAGAGCGGACTCCCCATCCCCTGAGGGGAATCTCTGACAGTGCTCACACAGGTAGTATCCCGTTCAGCTGCACACCAGGCCAGACCCTGCTTAGCAAAGAGGGCTCCTCATGTTTGCTGCCACCAGAGCAGCTCTGCTCCTGAGCCACAGGTGCTCAGGGAACCCAGGGACTTCTCTTCCTTGGAGGTGTGGGATGGGGATGAAGACGCAGCTCAGTGGTGGGGCGTCGCTGGCATCCAGGAGCCCCCAGGCCCCCTCCCTGGTGGCAGCTCCAGGTAGGGCTGGGAAAGGCCCCCTCCGGCTTGAAAGGTTGGAGATCCGCTGCCGGTCAGTGTGGCGAACGCTCAGCGCGGTCTCCGTTGGTGCAAGGCGGCAGCTCCCTGTCTCGCTTGGCTGGACGCCTGCCTGTGAAAGGACTTCATGTTGGCAGCGTCGCCTTGTGAGGGGGCTGGATTGGGCCGCTGGAGCCACTGGGCCTCTCTCCTCCTTCCTAGCTCTAAGTTGGTGGACGCCACCCAGCACTTCACCAACGCCGTCCTGGACCAGTTGAGATCCTTTTTCAAGGAGCTCAAGAGGAAGCTGGGCAAGCAGAGCCGGGTGGCAGAAGCAGTCCATGCCGTTTACCGCCAGCAGATGGAAGCAGCCCACGCAAGGGTGAGGCCGCCGGGGCTGGGTGGGGAGGCACTGCTGCCTGCCTGGGCGGCCTCCCGTTCAGAATTGCACCTGGCTGGCTGCGGGGGGGGGGGGTGCCTGGGGGCAGGATCCGGAGGAAGGGCGGGGCGGGGGTCTCTTTAGGCCCCAAGCCAGCGTTTGGGAGGCCTTGCCTCTCTCTGCTGAGGGCTGAGCCCGTCTCCTCTCACATCTCTCCTGCTTCTTCTTCTTCTTCTTCTTCTTCTCCTCCTCCTCCTCAGTTACTCAACTTCACCCTGGACCAGATGGCCTACATTGGCCGCAGGCAGCGGACCATCTCCCGTCTCCTCACGCCAGAGATACAGGCTGGCATGGACCCGGCATATGCAGGTGGGGCCACGTGCGGGGGGGGGTCCTCTCCATTGATGGGCTGGGACCAGCCCCACCACAGGGCAAGGGGGCCAGCGGGCGCTGCGTGCTGCCGGGGAGCATGCCAGCCTCTCGGAATGGGGAGCTCCGCTGGGGGGTGCTCTCTGCCCCCCACCGGCTGCAGGCGGGCCTTGGTATCCTCTGCGCTGACTAGATCTCCAGGTGTTGCAGGAGGAAGGGCCAGTTCTGCTCTCCGGCGTGGTCTCGAACTTGGCTTGTGGCTTGTGGCCATGGGCTTCCTTCCTTCCCTCCAGTCCTTGGGATTACTGTACTTGGAACCTGGGCGGAGGAGAGCAGGATTGTCCCTGGGAGACCCCAATCCGCCCTCTGATTCTTCCAGCCGGGGGCGGTGGAACTCCCTGTCTAATTTGGCAGTGGCTGTGAGAGGAAGGGGGTGGGGGGAACCCCAAGATTACTGGGGGGTGAACCTCCAGGACAGGCCCCATAACGGGAATCGTGGAGTGGGGCTCTGGGCGGAGGGGCACATCTCTTCCTTTAGGCGAGGACACTTGTGGGAAAGTTGGATGCAAAAAAGCTGCCTGTGAGCAGGATCACCCCCGTGGCCCTAGAACTGTGGGTGGGTGTCCTGACTTCTGGAGGTGGATTGCCCTTTGCAAAGTGCTGAAAGCCTTTGATCCCGTCTGGGATTCTTCTGAGGGGCAGGGCGGGTGGGAAGTGGGTGGCCGGGGGACGACACACGATTTGGTTTCTCCGTGCTCATCCACGCATTCTCCAGGCGCCGTGAGGTTCTCCTCTCGCTTCATTCCGACGTTGGGGGCCTGCCCTGCCACCCTTTCTTACCCCCCTCCCCATGTGGGTGTCCAGTAGCAGCAGCTGATGTGGGCTTCCTGTCTTCAGGGGTGTGGCCCCCTGCTTTATCCAGGGGCGTGGATCACAAGATCGCTTAAATGAAACGGGACATGACTGACATCTCCTGTTAACGGGATGAAATTGGCTTTCACTGGTATCCTTAGTTAGTGTCAGGCAGCCCTCGAGCGCTGCCGGCATTGAGGTGAGAGGTGGCCCGCCAGCGGCTGACGGCTGGAAGGGGAAAGCGTTTGAGTTGAGCAAGGGGGGCTTGGCCACCTGAGCAGAGAACAGCCAGACACCCGAGTCACTAGCCCACCTCCTTGGTGCTGTGTGGGTGTGAGGAATGTGATGTGCCGGTGGGTGACCTGTCCCTGCAGCTTGTGGCCAGATGAAAGGCCCTGGCTATTTCCAGAGGATGAAGGAGACGATCGAGGGCCACGTCCACCAGGAGAAGGCAGCCATCTTTGATTCTGCCAGAGAGAAGTTGCGGGAGCAGCTGGACCTGCTCCAGGTGAGTCTGCACATCAGAGTGGAAAGTGACTGGATTGCGGGGTGGGGGTTCCTCCCCCCCCGCCACATGCCCCAAAGGCAGGGCCAGCTCCCCTCCTTGTCTCTTCTTCTTCTGGGAGGAGGAGGAGGAGGAGGAGAGCTGGTCTGGTGGCAGCAAGCAGGACTTGTCCCCATAGCTAAGCAGGGTCTGCCCTGGTTGCATATGAAAGGGAGACTAGAAGGGTGAGCAGAACTACAAGAGATTCCCCTCAGCAGGGGATGGAGCCGCTCTGGGAAGAGCAGCAGAAGGCCCCCAGTCCCCTCCGTGGCAGCGTCTTCAAGATGGGGCTGAGGGAGATTCCTGCCTGCAACCTTGGAGAAGCCGCTGCCAGTCTGTGCAGACAATGCTGAGCTAGATAGACTGATGGTCTGACTCGGAATAGGGCAGCTTCCTCTGTTCCTCTGAGGAGGAGGTGCTGCCCCCTTTCCCAGCTCCAGCAGGGCTTGCTCTGGCTCCTGGGGAAACCTGCTGCTGCTGCTGCTGCTGCTCTTTGAGCTGTTTAGTCTGGACAGTGCGAGGCTAGGCGAGGGGAAAGGGGAGCCAGGCCCAGCGGGGGCCACTGCCAGGGATGAGTGGCAAGTGCCATGTGGGCCACACAGCAGCCACGTGACTTCGTTCCAGCAATACATCCGTGGGAGCTTTCAGTCCTTGGTCCAGGAGCTGAGCAAGTCCCTGAAAATGCAGTTTGAGCCGATGCTGAGGCCTGTCCAGAAAAACGCCAGGATAATCCCAGGTAAGGCGTTTCTGCTGCTGCTGCTGGTGCCTCCCTTGGGGTCAGGAGAGGGGCAGGCAGAAGCAGATCTGGGGCACCTCAAAGGCCAGCAAGTGCTTGAAAGGGGGCATTTGGGTAGACTGGAGCCCACTCCATCAGAACGTGGTTGTGGTTGGGAAGCCAGGTGCGAAGGGGACCTAATTGTGCGTTCCTGGTAGTTGTGGGTGCGAGTCCTGTGGGTGGGCACAGCCCCTTCAGGGTACCCTGCTCTTGAGAGCATTGCCACTTGCCGTTGGCCCAGTTCTCTGCTTGGAGAAGATGAGCCTGGTCCCTGCTGCTGCTGCCTGTTGGTTGTGGGCAGGAACCGTTGGGAAACCTGTTTGCAGGGCGGCGGCTGAGTCTCTGCTTTCAGGAGCCTTTGGAAGCCTCTCTCTGGAGCTGTGGGAGGAATAATGTTGCTTCCTTCTTGTTGTTTCAGAATTAATGAGTATCTGTGCCAGAGTTGACAAGATTTGCAAGCGCTCTTGCGTGGAGTACGTCCTCCCCAGCCCCTCATCGCAGGCGGAGGGCAGTGGCCCTGCCGTGGGGAAGGAGCTGCCATGGAGCCGGGAGCCCTCGAGCTTCTCAGCAGCATCCGTGGACATCCGGGTTGGAGCGTTGCCTCTTCCTCACGTTGCAACCATCCAGGTTTAGTGAATTGTACTTGGGCGTCCCTGGACACCTTTGGAGGGTTGGATGGTGCTGGGGTCAGCATCTTCCCGCTAGAGCAGAGCTGCCCAACATTGGCCCTCTTGCAGAGGTTGGTCTACAACAACTCCCATAATCCCTGGCTATTGGCCACTGTGGCTGGGGATTGTGGGAGTTGTAGTCCAAAAACAGCGGGGCAAGTTGAGCAAGTTGAGTTTAGGAAAAAGACGACTGCAGGGAGACAGGATAGACATGATAAAATCATGCATGGTGTGGAGAGAGAGAAGTTCTTCTCCCTCTCTCACACTGCTAAAACCAGGGGTCATCCCATGAAACTGATGGCCAGGAAGTTTAGAAGGACAGGTAAGTTGTCTAGAACTTGCACCAGTTTTTTCAACACACACAACTTCCAATAAGCTTGGAAGGGGAGTGCAGAAGGGAGCGTCTGAAGAAGGTGAGGAAGGCGCTTCTGAAGGCAGGTTTTCTGGGTCCAGGGTTGCTTCCCTCCTGAGGCCTGGGTCTTATGCCACTAACTGAAAGTGGAAGGAAAACAGTGGCCCTAGGTGCCATGTAACAGGACCCTGGGTGATCCAGCAACGCCCTCCCCTGTAGCCCAGGTCCTTCTGAGCAAGCCCAGGAGGTGATTTTAGGCCAAGGTTCAGCAGAGGTCCCTTCAAGAGCAAACTGAAAGCGGCCTCCTTGCAGGTCCTGCTGGTTGGATTTGGGCCAGGTGGGGGATTTGGGCATGGTCCTGGTGTGCCTCCCAGGGCTTGGAGCCTCCCAGGGCTTGGGTGTGTCTTGCCTCCTAGCAAGGTCCTGGGCTGCCCTTGCCGTCCGTTTGCCCTCCATCCCCAGGATGTGCAGTTCACCCGTTTCTAACCAGTGTGTGTGTTCTGAGCATGGAATCTCTCTAATGGGAATCCCTCTGTTTGTGTGTTGTTCAAGGTATCCAGGCAGGACATCACTTTGACCCTGGCAGGTCAGTAATGCCTCACCCTCTGCTGCTGCTGCTGCTGCTCCAAGCGGCATTTTCTTCTCCCAGCTCCGCCCCCCACAGCCCTGTGGATGGGAGGGGTCCTCGCGCGCTGCTCTGCAAGCCAGTGTGGCTGTCTCTGAAACCATGACGAGAGACTGATGGCTGACTGGCTTTGGGGGCCGGGGGTGGTGGTGAAGTACTAGAACCGGAGTCAGTACAACTGAGTTCCCTCCAGAGGACCCCCATGCAAAGATGCAGGGCAAGGAGCATGGGGCTGGAGCACGTGCAGAGTGCCCCCCCCCAGGTATTGCATGTCAGCAGCGGGAGGCGGGGTAGGCCAAAGCTGCATTTGGAAGTTTGCCAAGGTCCCGGTTGCAGCATTCACACACACGCCCCTGAGGCACAAAATAATTGTCTAGTAGCTGAGGAAAATGGTGGTGTGTTGGCTGCATTTCTTCTGAAACAGGCTGGGTGTCTCTAATGTGTGGGTATAATTCCTTTTAGAAATGATCTGTGGGGTGCTTTCTGGGGGGCGGGCCACGCGCCGTCGGCCTCTTGTCACCCTGCTGCCTTTTCCTCCCCCCCGCCAGACGGCACTGCCGTGGCCCTGCTCCTGAGCGATGTTGCCCGCTGTGAGTCTTGCCTGCCTCTGGGCTGCCTGATCCTGCAGGTTTCCTCTCAAGCTCTTGGAGACCTTTGCTCTCGCTTGGGAGTCCCAGCATCCAGTGCAGGTGAGGGGCTGGGGCTGGGGCTGGGGCTGGTCCGCTGGCTGGCTGGCTGGCTTCCTTGACTCCCCCATCGGACACCCCTCCGGGCAAAGGCTTTGCCGTCTGCTTGAGAGCGTTGGTTGGAAGAGAGACGTGGGGGTATTGCAAATCGGTCAAGAAGAGTGGTGTGGCCTCCCCACCCCCCGCCCCTGTGCTGTGTTGTGTAACTTGTCGGAGGCAGGCTTTGGGTCCTCCTTTCTAGGCGTCTGCAGCCAAGAGTCGCTGGTGATCCTGGACAAGGCCCAAGACCAGCGGCTGGCTTCGGGGCTCCTGGGGTGCCTCTCGGCCAGTGGCAGGGAAGCCCCCGAGTGCCACCCGCTCAGCCTGCAACGAGGGAGGGAGAAGCTGGCGTCTCTCGGAGTCTCTTACACAGCCCAGGTGGGCCGCCTTCCTGCTCAGCCCCTGCTGCCCGCAACTGGGGTTCCAGACCCTCGAGGGCCCCCAGCCTCTGACTTGGAAAGTGGCTGTACTTCTGGGGTGCTGGGAAACTGGGGTCTGAAAGGGAGTGGGGGGCCTTGGCATGCAGGCAGGCCCACCGCTGGGGTGTGAGCAGCTGTCCTCGAGCCCAGTGGGATCCTCGCAGCATCAGAGGGAGCCCGATCCTGCCCAGGAAGGACACTGCAGGGCTGCTCACCCCACCGGCTGGCTCTCTGTCCCTGCAGCAGCCCCAGAAGAAGGGCGCTGAGAAGCCTCACCAGGCCCCACCAGCTGCTTCTGCGTCTCCGTGCCTGCCAGAGGCCCAGCGGGACGGGCCCCCGGAGGGCAAGAAGAGAGCAGGGGAGGCGCTCCAGCCACAGTGGGAGAAGAAGCCCAAGGGCCAGGCCTCGGGACACAAGGCAGGACGTGACCTTGCTGGGGACTCACTACTGAGGTGAGCTGCTGTGCTTCGGCGGCGGCCTCCCGAAGAGGAGGAGTCGTCGTCATCGTCCTCGTTCAGGAAGGGCGAGCTCTTCTCTCAGCAGCAAGCCTGGCTTGAGTTCCCCTCCCCTTCCTACGGCTTTGCAGAGCCCCTGCCTGGCCCGGGACAAGTGGAAGGCTTTCCCAGCCGTGACCTGCAGGGGCTGCTAGAAACAGAAGAAGCTGCCTTCGACGGAGCCAGACCTCTGGTCCATCTCGCTCAGTATTGTCTGCAAAGACTGGCAGCAGCTTCTCCAAGGTTGCAGGCAGGAATCTCACCCAGCCCTCTCTTGGAGCCTTCTGGCTGCCATCTTGAAGATGGGCTTCCCAGAGCGGCCCCATCCCCCAAGGGGGATATACTACAGTGCTCACACCTGTAGTCTCCCATTCAAATGCAAACCAGGGTGGGTCCTTCTTAGCAAAGGGGACCATTCCTGCTTACCACAAGGCCAGCTCTCCTCCCAGGGATGGAACCTGGGCCTCCTGCTTCCCTCTGTGCTGTGACCCTCCCTGCATCTGAAGGCTATCCTAGTGGCAAGCTGTTTCAAGGGTGGAAGGCACAAGGCGCTCGTGTCTGGGTCTCCTACTTAGTCCCATGCACACCGAGGCTCATGGGTGTCGCGTTCCCTTGGGCAGGTCCTTCAGTGGCCACTTGGTCCCTGTTTGGGGGGTTTCTCCCTTGCAAGCCCCTTATTTATCCCACCCCTCCTCTTCGAGAGCTCACTGCACTTGTGTGGGGCTCCCATTGGTGTCCTGATAAGGCCCACCACGGGATGTATGGGGCAGGCTGTCTTGTTGCCCTTTCTGGAAACAGCCGGAGGATTGTGATGGAAGTGGGACAGAATCTTGCGGCTTTGGCTCTAGAAATATGCATCCCTATGGATGGTGCTGGACGGAGGAGGAGCTGAACACCATCTTCTCTGTGTGATGTGGGTGGAAGGGGGTTCACGCCAGCCGCTGCCAAATCTCTCCTTGGCTTTCTTCAGCTCCAGCTGGGCTGCAGAAGCCCCGAAGATGCCCTCTGTGCCAGGCTGTGGGTCGCCACCGCCGCCTCCAACAACAAGTCAAGCCTGTGTCCCAAGGGGCGGCTGGTGGGAGCCGGATGTACTTCTGGGAGCACCTCGGCACCAGGTAAGTTGTTTGCTGAGGAATCCAGTGGGGGGCCGAGGCCTCTTCCTGGGAGTCGTGAGGCTTCTGGAGTGGACTGCCTGCTCCCAAGGGATGCTGCCCGCTTGACGGGGTCATCTGAGGGGGCTCTGCTCCGGGTGATCACCAAGTGATCCTTGCAAATTGGCCCCGTAAACAGACTGCTGTTCTTAAAGGCACCAGCTGAGCCTGCCCCCTTGTTGGCCACCCCTCCTTGGGGGTTACATCAGAGTAGGCTGGGCCCCAGCCCCCGGCCTCCTGCTCTCATTGGCTGGAGCAAGATTCCTTGGGGGACGCTCTGGAGTGCTTTAGCTTATCTTGGTAGCTTAAAACCAGATAGAAAGAAGAAGAAAAATAACAATTCCTCGCTGCCAGCAAACCCATACAAAACGCGAAGCCTCAGAGCGGGGGGCAGTGGAGAATTCCGTGGGCCAGTGCGTCTAGGGCTCTTCCTCGGGCAACCGATTGAGCGAGTTGTGGTTATGCTCTGAAAGAACTATGTCAGCTGCCGTGAGCCAGCATCCGATGACCATTTTTAAAATTTTAATGTGTTTTTATCTTCCATGATGATTTTATCTTTTTATGAATTTTAAATGTGTCGTGTTTTGTTTTTAATTCTGTACACTGCCTAGAGATTTCTATGCTAGGCGATATATAAATTCTAAGAAGAAGAAGAACAATGAAACACGTTGGGTCCAGAGCTATGCTCTTCCATCTCTTAGAAGCCTCACTAGCCGTGTCCTGTTTCTTGCTTGCTTTCCCCAGATGGCTGTGAAGCTGGATGGTGAGCCGTTTGCTTTTCCGGGCTCAGGTAAGGACATAAATGTGGCTCCTCTGCTGGAGTCGGGCAGACCAAGGTGGGCCCCCCTAACCCCATGTTCGGCCTCTGCGAAGCTCACCAGCGGGGTCAGATGGAGACCTGTTGCCTCTGAACGTGGAGGCCCCATAAGTAATATTATGAGGAGTGGCTGAGCAAGGTGCAGTCCTAGAGTGGGAGGGGCAAGCCATCTCTCCCCCCCCCGCCCCCCCACACCTAGTTCCTGGTCTTGCTCTCTTGTGCTGTTAAGGATTCTTAGGTTTCATGATGCTAGATGGTTTGTTTTTGTCATGCTTTACGTTCCGCCCCTTGGGGAAACAGGTGATCAGTACCTAATTTAATTGCACTCCAGAGTGGCTTGGGGAATGAGGAGTATCTTTATTATTAAAGACCCCAGATATCGGCCACACTGTTATGAGGCTGCTTAATTGTTTCCTGTGGCAAGAGAACTCACAGCTCCGTAGCAGAGCATCCACCGTGCAGGCCCACCCACCTTGCCTTCCATCCCCCCCTCCACCCCCACAGAATACTAGTCGGGGCAGGGGGGGGCAGGGGCGGTTAAAGGGGATTTTACAAAGAGGAGCCTGCATAAGGATGGTGGACAGAAAAGAGCAGCTGGGTACTCAGATTGGTAAACGTCTCTAGGATCTGCGGGCGCATCGGGCCAGACTTCTGAGACAAGGAATCCAACGCACACACCCTTGTTGGCCAGATGCTGGAGGCCTTCAGCTGGCCCTTCCATGGAGAGGGGATGCAGGGGCTGCTCTTCCTGTAGCCCCCGGCAAGCTGCAGTTCCAGAGCCTTAACAAGTGTCTGTAGGGCTTGGATGTGACCTAGACGAGGGTGGCTCCATAGCATCCTGTTGGTTGCTGTCAGTCCTGGTGGCCCGGAGAGCGAGCGCGCGCGCGCAAGAAAGGGGCATGTGGCCTGGCCTGCCCTGCCTTCCAGGTTTGGGCTCAGTCACTTCCCTTGGTCTCTTCTGACTCCAGAAGGCAGAGCAGGCAAGGTGGGGAAGGGGGACGAGAACGTGCCTGAGGGGTGCAGAGTGTGGGCCCAACGCCTGGGAAGTCCTCGGCGTACTGGCATCTTCTTCTTCTTCTTCTTCTCCCCATGGCAGGGGTTCTGCACGTCCGAACCAAAGAGGGGATCTGGAAGAAGCATCCAAACCTCAACCCTGAGGAGCAGCCCAGGAGTGTGAAGGCTGAGACGATGGAGACCGGCAGGGAGCCTCACCCTGCAGAGAGCTCCTGGGTGACCCACTGAGCTCTCCTTGTCTTGCCACCCGCTTTGGTGCCTCTTCGGGAGTGCGGGGGTAAAAGCCATGCCCTGTGGCCTGTCACTAGGGACTTTGGGGAGACCTGCCCTCCTCTTTCTGAAGGGCTCTGCCTCACTGGTCTAAGTGCATTTTGTGGGGACCCTTCTCCGTGCCAGGCCAGCCTCTTTGCTCCGGAGCGGCCCTGTGGTGGGTTTTTCCCGCTGGGCACCTTTTTGTGCCTCCAGAAGGCCCAAAGCACGCTTCCCTTCCTGACGCACTGGATGCTTTGCCGAGTCATTTTTTGTTGGCTACACTCTGCACCAGCTGGCCATGTGAGGGAGGCCACCTGCATGCTCCTGGCCAGCAGCCTGACCCAAAGGGGCCGGGTCATGGTGTGGAGTGCCCACCTGCTGAGGACACCTTCTCATCAGCAAGGTTTCCTTCCTGTGACTCTTCCCCCACCCCAGCGTTCGTTTAGTGCCTTAGTTTTGCTTTGGGGGAGAAAGGGGGCAGGATATCCTGGCCATTAGGTAGAGCTGTCGGTGAGCTGCTTGAACTCGGGGTGGGGGGCAGGGATGCCTCTTTGCTTGGCAGGCTTCCTTCTTGTAGCAGTGCTGACCTCACCCACCGTGCTTTATTTCTAGGATCCTGCCTGTGCCGCCTTGTGCTCAGGAAATAAAGTTTCTTATGCCTCCTAAGGACTCTGCTGCAGCAGCTTCACTGGGGCAGGAAATTCCCACTCGGTGTGGGCTTCAGCCACTGGATGCGCCAGGGGCACCAGGGAGGTGGAGGTGGAGGTGGGCGGGAGAGAGCTCTTGCGTGGCTGCTCTTCATTGGCCTCTTGCTCCTGATTGGACTTGGCTGGGATGCTCAGGATGCCCCCAGGTGGGGCTGAGGAAGTTGTTTACCAGTGCAAAGGTCTGTCTTGATTAGGAGGATGCTTTTAATCGGAGCTCGCTCTCCTCTGTCAAAGAGCATTTGGCATGGAGAGCATAATTACTGACTGGGGTTCAGGTTTGGGCCACTTTTTCAGTCGGTTGGGTTCCCTCCTGGTTTTCCTCCTTCCTCTCTGACCATTTGGGATGGGTTGGCCCAGGTGAGTGGATTCCTTCCCCTTGTAACTTTGGCACACACACTAAGGACTGCGCAGGAAGCAGTGGAAGGGAGATTAGAAACATCTTGGCTCTGTCTGTCTATCACGTTTGTATACTGCCCCAAATCTTCATCTCTGGGTAGTTTACAATAACATAGAACAGATTACAACTTAGACATGTAAAAAGCTGAAAAGGCTTTGGTGAAGAGGTGGGTTTTCAAGTGCTTTTAAAAATTGTCAGGGATGGGGAGGAGGGTGGTATCTCAGTAGAGAGCGCATTCCACAGTCTCTGGGCAGCAATCGGGCTGGCCCATCCCCCTGTGGCCACCAGCCCAGCTGGCAGCAACTGGAGACGGACCTCTCTCGATGACCTCAATGGGTGGTGAGGTTCATCATGAAGAAGATGTTCTCTTAAACATTTCCGGGGAGCTCTCTAGTGGGTCCATGACATCTTGTTTCTTGGGGCTCCTAAGAAAGGTCTGGCCATTGAATTTGCCTCTAGCTGTGGGGATCCAGATTTGATCTCCGCTATGTCCCTAGCACGGGGCAGCTCTTCTGAACCAGCAAGGATCCCTGCATTAAAGCCTGATGGTGTGGGAGAATTTCCATTGCTGCTGCAGCCTTCACTTCAGTGGCTGCCCCTGATTGGCCACACCTGTCTCCAGGGCAAGTCAGGGGTCTTGGCAGCTGAAGGCTCTGCACCCTTTTCAGTTTTAACCCAGGTTGCTCACAGGCTTGCTATCCACACTTCTAGCCAACAGCAGAGACAATTAGCCCAGGAACGAGGCTCCAGGGGCCTTGGGCCAGAGCTCTTGAACAGTCCAAGGCAAAGCACACGCATGTGTGAGGAACAGGGTTGGTTGAGACAAGAGGGTGGGAGCCAGGTAGACAAAGAACATTGTCCCTGGTGCACACTCTGCTAGCATAGATGATGTATGGCATGAAACAGGGCACGGACGTTGCAAACCAGTCTTTGGGTGCACCCCGTTGCTTCCTAGAGAGCAAAAGCAGCCCCCTGCTGCAGCGGGAATGCATTTGGATCCAACAAGTGTGCCAGGCTGAAGAACAGGCTGTCCGGCTGCCTCTGCAGGAAAGGCCTTGTGGGAGCCCAGCTCCAGGGGGCTGAGGGCCACAAGGGAAGCAGCTGGGTGGACTCCGAGGGACTGAAGGGTGGGAACCCAGGTCACACAAGAGAGGCACACTCTTTGCCCATCATCTACAGTTGTGCCGCTGAGCACACCGCAAACCTGGGCCGTGGGTGAGGGGCTCCTGAGCAAAGCCGGTGGAGAGGAGAGCCTGGCCGGTGGGGTCACCTTGACCAAGAGAAGAAGCCAAGGGCTTAGAACAGGCTTCCCCAAACTGCGGCCCGCCAGATGTTGCCTAACTACAATTCCCATCACCCCCAGCTACAATGTATTGTGGCTGGGATGATGGGGATTGTAGTTCAGCAACATCTGGAGGGCCGCAGTTTGGGGGAGCCTGGCTTAGAACGTTCTGTTTCTGCACACGTGTGGTTCCAGTAAGAGTTCTGTGGAGATTCAGGTGGAACTGGCTGTCATTTTGGTTGGTCTCAAGGAAAGCATCGGACTGCACCCAACCCTGTGACCCTGCCCAACCCATCTGGCCACACGCTGGGTGTGTGCGCACGCTCTTGCAATGAAGACTGGCCTGGTCATCAGAATGCAGGCAGTTCGGGAGGTGGCCCATCAACCCAGAGATGCACATGGGATGCTGAGTCCAGAACCAGCCGTGGCAGGGTGGCTCTGAGAACCAGTTGCAGGGGAGTAATGGCAGCAGAGAGGGCAGGCCCTCAACTCCTGCCTGTGGCTTCCAGCAGCATCTGGTGGGCCACTGTGCGAAACAGGATGCTGGATTAGATGGGCCTTCTTGGGCCTGATCCAGCAGGGCTGTTCTTACGAGGCTCTTGCCAGTGAATTCTCCATCTCCTCTGAGCTCATAGGTCCCTGCTGACGTTTTCCTCTGCAGCCCACCCAGTTGGGACACTGAAACTCTCTTGGATCCCAGCTATTAATAGCATTAGGATGACTCACTATAGAAATAGTTGGCTAGCATAAGAAGGGTTTGGAGCCCTCCATCAAAACCACTTCCATAATATCTCTTCTCTCCCTGCCTACAGTGGCCATGCCCTCTGGAGTTCCGGGTTTAACCCGGGTTTCAAGCATCTCGCCCAGATTGCTTAGCCCTACCCAGATTCACCTGGATTTCAGCTTTCATTTAAAAATAAAAGAAAGCTTAAGCTCTAGCCCTTGTAGAAGCAGAGTTATGGAGCAAAGCGTGCTGTCACTATTCTACTCAACCTCTGGACTTGGATTAAGAGAGGAAGAGCACGGGATGCTAGCTGGGAGGGTTTCACTTTTACAAGTACAATGATCCCCTGAGGAATGTTGCCTTGTTTGTTATCAGCAGGGACTCTCGGGCAGTTGAGAGGATAGCTTGCTTTTGATGTGAATCACTACCTGTCTACCAGGCTGTGTACTGTAATGTTTTAAGAACTTTCTTGGCTTTACATTCAAGGCATGCCTATTCAGAAGCAAGCACCCTTGGTTTCAATCAGATCTTCTCTCAAATAAGTGTGTATAGAATTGCAGTCTTAATTAAAAAGCTGTGCTGGTGTTTTGTTTTGTTTTTTAATTCTATTGCTGCTGCAAAGGAAAATGGGCAAAGATATCTTACAACTGTTGTTGGTTGATATGCTGAGCAAATACAAATTTATTTATTTATTTATTACATTTATATCCCGCTCTTCCTCCAAGGTGCCCAGAGCGGTGTACTACATACTTGGGTTTCTCCTCACAACAACCCTGTGAAGAAGTTTAGGCTGAGAGAGAAGTGACTGGCCCAGAGTCACCCAGCTAGTATCATGGCTGAATGGGGATTCGAACTCAGGTCTCCCTGGTCCTAGTCCAGCACTCTAACCACTACACCACGCTGCAGCTGCTAATTTGTATATGCAAAATTATTTCCAAGCCAATGTACATAATATGCAAATTAGGCCCCTGGATTTGGAAAGCCAGAAGGGGGGGGGGCGCCTAGCCCTGCCCTTCCCATAGGTTCCTGGTCACTCTTGCTGGAGTTTTCCCCTCATCTGAGGTTATAATCCAGCATGGTGTAGTGGTTATTAGAGTGTTGGACTAGGACCAGAGAGATGCGCATTCAAATCCCCATTCAGTCATGAAACACATGCTGGGACAGTTGCTACTGACTTACCTTACAGGGTGGTTTTGAGAATAAGTCCCTTGCACCACCCTGGGCGTCACGGATATGATGCTTTTGATGAGGAGAGAGATGTGTCTGCTGAAACTGTGTATTTTATCTCGACTTGGGCTTTTCCTCCCAGCAAAATGAACTCTTCTGCTATTGGGCAAGGCTAGGCTAATCCAAGGCTTGTTCAGACAAGTGGGGGGGGGGACAGAAGTGGGATTTTTCACTCCTCTAATATTGCTTTATTGCCAGTTATCAAAAATAATATCAACACATCGAAGTGCAAATATTAGCATGATGCCAAGGCATGTAACTTCATTAGAGGTTTACAGTTTCACAGCAGTGACAGTCGCAAGAACAAAAAGAGAGAACTTAAAAGATGCTAAGAAACATACAGTGACAAGCTCAAAGGACAAAGTAGTTCTCCCCCCCCCCCGGCCGCCTCTCTTGGAGGGGCTTGCTAAAGAAATAGCTTGATCTTTCCACCCCAAGTAACTCCAAGCTACACTAGTGTCCACTCTAGATTTTTCCCTTCTGCCCCAACACACTCTTTCAGGTCTGAATTAAAGGGTTTCACTCTTGTTTTCCCTCCTCCTAAAGTGGACCTAAGAAGCCATTTGTGGGGGTTTTTTGCACAGAATGAACATTTTTATACCGCCCAAAACTTCCGTATCTGGGTGGTTTACAAGATAAAAACAAAAGTAAGACATTAATTAAAAACAAAAAGCAAGAAATTTGAAACACAATTTAAAATGTTTAAAACAATATTCTAAAAACAATATTAAAATAAGCCTGTCATTTGAGAGCAAACACCCAAAAGTTCCACCTCAAAAATGTCTGAGACATGGGCTCGTTAGAGGAAGAGAGGAGTATAAATGTAAAAAAATAAAACAAGCAGTGTTGGGTATACAAAAAACCCACCTCTGGACTCTGTGCTATGAATTGTGCCCCATTTCTGGATGTTTGTGCACACTTCTGTATTCTGCAAATACAAACTATTTGTTGGGAACAGCACAGAGAGCCGCGTTGAGGGCTCAGCCTCTTCCAATAGTATCAGAAAGGCTTAGAAAGCGGGATAGCTGAGTTCACCCAAATGGCTAATATGGGAAAATACGGCAGAAGCATTTTCAGAGAGCATTGATGCCTGACTTGGTTAACAAGCAACAGAATCCACAGTTTCCTCATGGGAACAAACTTTCCATGAACTGTAAAAGCAGTTGGTTCTAGGTTCTATTGGCATTCTGTATGGCTAATGATCCCAACAGACAGAACTTGCTTTTGGATGGGTTTTTGCTGGTCAGTGCTGGCATATTCAAGCTTCTGAGTTGCACAGAATGACTTTTTAAAAAAATCTTTTGAGTCAAGTGTGATGCAATGCCAGCTGCTTGGACTTCTGTATTTCTGCCCTCCCACAAGCCACTGGAGGTGTGTGTGTGTGTGTGTGTGTTGTGGGGGGGGGAGTGTTCTGATGGCAGCAGGCCCCCAGAAGCTCTTGCCAGACTTGTCTGCTGTGGATGAACAGCATGCCTTCGCCTGGGGCCGGCCTTCCCCTCTTGCCTGTGGGCTGCTCCCCAGAGGCCTCTGGTGGGCCACTGTGTGAAACAGGGTGCTGGACTAGAGGGGCCTCCGTCCTTGGGCCTGATCCAGCAGCCGGGCTGTTCTTATGGAGAGAGGTGTCCTCAGCTGTTTCCTAAAAGTCAACCGGGATGGAGCAGCCCTAATCTCAGCAGGAAGTGAGTTCCACAGCTCTGGGGCAACTACCGCGAAGCCTCGTCTTTGAGTCGCCACCAGACAGACCTCCCCTGAAGATTTGTTTGTTTATTTATTTTGGCCACTTTAGGGAATATTGACTTCCCTTGTTTACATTTTTATTGATTTTAACAATATCTTAACAGTCACAACACATTAAACAAATATGGACTTCCCGCTCACACCTCCTCATGAATCACCAACTATAGAATTAACCCTTGCTATAATAATAATTCAAAACATATCTCTAAACCTTACAAACTCAATTTTGAGCTACTCAACCTGCTAATATTACTAAATTTCAAACCCTGTTGTAAAATCAATGTTAGGAAAGTAGTTCTTTAAGTATAATAAGAATGGTTTCCAATCTTCTTTAAAACATTCCAAATTTTGGTCTCTTATCAGTACTGTAAGTTTTGCCAACTCCGCATATTCCAAAATGTTTATCAGCCAATCTTCTTTTGAGGGCAGTTCATTACTCTTCCATTTCTACGCATATATTATTCTGGCCGCCGTGGTAGCATACATAAAGAATGTTAAGTTGGTTGTAGAAAACACTCCTTGCGTTATTCCCAGCAGGAAGGATTCTGGCTTCTTAGGAAATGTCATTTTGAAAATTTTCTTTAATTCATTATATATCATGTCCCAAAAGGCCTTCGCCTTCCTACAAGTCCACCACATATGAAAAAAGGTTCCTTCAGAGTGTCCACATTTTCAACATTTGTTTGAAACATTTTTATACATTAATGCCAGTTTTTTAGGTGTCAAATACCACCTATACATCATTTTATAGTAATTTTCTTTTAAAACATAACATGCAGTGAACTTTAAATCAGTTTTCCCAGGCTGCCATTTCTATATTATAGCCCACATCTTGAGCCCATTTTACCATCGTCGTTTTAACCACTTCGTCTCTTGTCTCATCCAAAAGCAAGAGCTTATACATTTTAGAAACTACTTTTTCATCATTTTCACACAGCTCCTTCTCAAATCTTGACATCTGATCCTCAAATCCAACTTTAAGATCCTTCTTATAAACTTCATTTAGCTGATGGTACTGAAACCAGTTACTAACCAAATTTTGTACTTCAATTAAACTTTTTAACTTACAGTCCTTTTCTTGAAAACATAACAAATCCCTATAGGTACCCCATTGTGATTGCATATTTACCTCTTTACGTGCTAGAGCTTCAATCGGGGATAGCCATAACGGAGTTTTAGGTTCCAACCATTTTTTATATTTTACCCAAACTCTCATTAAACTCCTTCTTATATAGTGGTTAAGAAAATCTTTATGCACTTTACTTTTGTCATACCACAAATAGGAGTGCCATCCGAACCTTCTGTCAAATCCCTCCAGATCAAGTATTCTAGAATTTCTTAATGTTATCCATTCTTTTAACCACGTCAAACAAACAGCATCAAAATACAACCTTAAGTCTGGTAGGGTAAGACAGCCTCTTTCTTTTGCATCTGTTAAATTTTTAAAATTAATTCTTGGTCTTTTCCCTTGCCAAACAAATTTAGTTATGTCCTTCTGCCATTGCTTAAAACAAGTTAAAGTATTAATTATAGGAATAGTCTGAAAGAGAAACAACATTTTGGGTAAGACATTCATTTTCACCACTGAAATTCTTCCCATTAAAGATACGTTCATATTAGACCATCTTTGTAAGTCAGATTTTACTGTATTCCATATTTTAATATAATTATTTGAGAACAAATAATTATTGTTTGTCAGCCAAACACCCAGAAATTTTTATTCTCCACTTTCAGTTCACTTATTTCAAAAAATCTGTCCTTAGATTTCTGATCCATATTTTTGGTCAACACCTTTGTTTTAGTCTTGTTTATATAAAACCCAGCCAATTGGCCAAGTTGTTGTATTTTTTCCAAGAGTCTTCCAATCTTATCCAATGGATTTTCTAAAAAAAAACACATCATCTGCAAAGGCTCTTAGTTTATACTCTTGTTTCCCAATTTTCGGGCCTTGTATATGATCATCTTCTCTAATATTTCTACAGAACACTTCTAATACTAATATAAAAAGTAATGGGGAAAGTGGACATCCTTGTCTAGTCCCTTTTTGTATTTTACAATTGTCTGCTAATTCCCCATTTACAATGATCTTAGCATATTGCTCCAAATAGATTGCCTCGATAGCCCTAATAAAATTATTACCAGCGCCCATTGCATCTAATAACCTCCACATAAACTGCCAGGAATAGCAATAGCACTAGCAATAGCACTTACATTTATATACCGCTTTATAGCTGAAGCTCTCTAAGCGGTTTACAATGATTTAGCATATTGCCCCCCAACATTCTGGGTACTCATTTTACTGACCTCGGAAGGCTGAGTCAACCTTGAGCCCCTGGTCAGGATCGAACTTGTAACCTTCTGGTTACAGAGCGGCAGTTTTACCACTACGCCACCAGGGGCTCATTATCAAAAGCTTTCTCTGCGTCCAGAAAAATCATAGCCATCTGTTTGTCATTGTGTTTTTCATAATACTCCAGTACATTCAACACTGTTCTCACATTATCTCTTAATTGTCTCTTTGTCAAGAAGCCAGCTTGATCCTCATGAATAAAGAGTCTTAACATAGCCTTCATTCTTCTTGCCAAAATGGCAGCAAAAAGTTTATAATCATTATTTAAAAGTGAGATTGGTCTGTAGTTTTTGACTTGCGCTAAATCTTGATCTGGTTTTGGGATTACTGCAATATTAGCATACTTCCAAGACTCCGGCATAATCCCTCTTTGCAAAATGTCATTCATAGTCCATTGCAAAGGCTGTAGAATTTGATCTTTAAATGATTTATAGTACAAAGCTGATAGCCCATCAGGTCCTGGCACCTTATTAGCCTTACTTTGATTTATTGTTTCTGTTACTTCCATTATTGTTATCGGAGCATTCATAATTTCTATATGTTCCTTAGAAAGTTTTGGGATATTTTTGGTCTTAAGAAATTGTTCAATTTTTTATATCTTCTACTATATTTCCTTTATATAGTGCTGAATAGTATCTAAAGAATTCTATTTCCTTACCATCATAAGAAAGCCCATTTTTTGTAAGTATTTTGGATATGTAGTTATTTTTTTTCTCAGATCTAATTTTTCAAGACAACAACTTGCCTTGTTTCTTTGCGAACTCAAATGACCTTTGCTTGACATATTTTAAGTTCCGTTCAACTTCATTTGATACTAACATAGAGAGTTGTTGTTGGAGCATTTTGATAGCTTGAGTAATCGTCTTCTTATCCTTAGCCCATAGTAATTCTCTTTCTTTTTTAGAAATCTGCATCAATAACGTCTCTTTTTTCAATCCTCTTTGCTTTTTAAAGTATGCATTTTGCTGTATAAAGAAACCTCTCATGACCGCTTTTCCTGCATCCTAGACTATTTTGTTGTCCATTCCTTGGTTTAAATTCAGTTCAAAATAGTGCTTTAGCTTCTTTTTAGCTTTCTCCACAACATCTGATTTTTTCAGCAGATATTCAATCTCCAGCGAAATGAAACCATTCCTTTCTTCTTCCATGTAAAACAAATTGGATTATGATCTGAAAAAGTTCTGGGCAAAATGTTCATTCTTTTTATACATGGTGTAATAGATTTTGATGTCCAAACCATATCTATCCTTGAATGAGATTGCTATCTTTCAGAGAAGTAAGTGTATTCTTTTGCATTTGAATATTTAATTCTCCACAAATCATAAAGATCCATATGTTCTGCTAAGTCAAAAAACGCTTTAGGAAGCTTGCCTTGTAGGTTCCTTTCAGGTATATCAGATTTTCTATCCAAAGATGTAGAGACAACACCATTAAAATCTCCCAAAATAATCAAGTTAACATTCGATAACTCAGCTATCTTCTGTTCTAAATGATTATAAAATTCAACTTTCTTTTCATTAGGTGCATAAATTCCAATTATCACCATTTTAATTCCAGAAATTAAAATTTCCAAGGCTAGCAGCCTGCCTTCTTCATCTTTAAAAATCAACTTGGGTTCAAATTGTTGTTTAACATAAAATACTACCCCTCTTTTTTTTTCTTATCAGAGGAAACAAATTCTTGTCCTAAAGCCTTATTAACCAAAAATTTTCTATCTTGTTTTCTAATGTGTGTCTCCTGTAAACATACAATGTCCAAATTTTGTTTCTTAAGAAAATGAAAAACTCTATTCCTTTTTGTTTTGGTATTTAACCCATTAATGTTCCATGAAGCTATCCTGTAATCCATCTAGTCTAATTAGAATTATGTGTTGAGGGGACTGGCTGCTCGGAAGATAATTTTTTTTTTTTTTGTATTTTCGCCAAAATCCTTACGCTTTTAAGGAGCTCTGTGAACCTATTCTTCTTGCCCTTGTAAAAAAAGGAGACTCCCTCGGGTATTTCCCATCTAAAATGTATTCCATTAGCATTCAAAGCATCTGTAAAAAATTTATAATCCTTCTGTTTCCTTAAAATCCTGGTTGGTATTTCTTTCAAAAATTTTACCTGCTGAGTTTCAATAGTAAGGGCTTTGGCAAAATGAGCTTGATAAAATCTGCTCAGTAATTGATTTTGAATTAAATTGAACCAGGCAATCCCTGGCTAATTTGTTTCTTGTGGCAAATTTCCAAATTTAAACGGACAGCTGCATCAATCTGGCTTTGGAGACACCAAAAAGGACAAGCAGAAAAGAAACGGGCGGGAGGTTAGCCTGGGCAGAATGGAGGCTGCCAGGCAATGAAGCCAGCCAGCCTCTTGGGGCTCACTTTTCCAACTGCTGCTGCCTCCGGTCATTTCTCAGCCCGGAAAGGAGGGTGGCTATCCTCGTAACAGCTGCTGAGAGGAGCTCCGGTTTTTTTGGGGGGGGGGGGCAGCTCAGCCTCCTAGGCAGACCAGCTCTCAAGACTGGGGCCTTGCCTTGAAGGGGCTTGCACCACGGGGGTGGGGGTGGGGGCAGCAGCAGCATGGAGAGCTTGCTCCGCTTGGCTCACTACATTGTAGGAGCGCAGCTGCTCTTGCAGCATCTGCACCTGGAAGACCCAGTGATGGGGACGGAGGCTGCAGCTGGGGGCCTGGCTGTGGGGGGCTGCGGCGTGGCCTAGCGGAGGGGCCTCCCGGGGGATGGTCCTGGGCAAAGCAGCCCTCTTCCTGGGCACTGGCAGGAGCAAGCGGGCTTGGCTTCAGTCTTCTGGGCGAGGCAGGGAAGGGAGGTGGGTACTGGGACTGGGGGGGGGGGGGTTGCTTCCAGTCAGGCAGTGGGGGCAAGGCAGGCGTTCAGGATCCACCCTACAGGCCTGGCAGGCCCTGATGCGGGAAGCACTGGAGTCAGGGGCTCTTCTTCAGGCGCAGTGCTCTGCTGCGGCCCTGAGCAGCCAGGTGGGCGCTCCTCCGCCTTTGGCTTCTCGCAGCTGCTCTGGGCGGGGCAGGGGGTGATTGTGGGGGGCAGGGGTCTGACACCTCCGGCGCCATCGGGGGAGTGCAGGCAGGAGACGACGGGTGTCTGTCTGGGTCCCCGGACTCAGGAGGGTCCAGGAGCGAAACCTCTCCCCTGGCTGCTGCCCCACAGCCCTCCAGAGAGGGTGCAGACTCTTCCTGCTCCCAGCATGCACTGGGGCCTGGGGTGGGGTGGGGGGTCTCCTTGGCCCCTTCCAAGTCGGGACTTGGGTCTTGGCAGGTCCTGCTGGAAGGGCTGCTGGGGGAACTGGCCGGAGGGGCTGGACTGCCTGCAGGGCTGAGTCCCGCTCCAGTGGGGCTGCCCTTGGTGCTCCATGTAAGCGGAGAGCCCAGCTGACCTGAGGGGCTGATGGCAGCAGCAGGGGCTGAGGAGGCCAGAGGAGCGGAGGGAGCAGCTGGCTCTGCGATGTGGCTGAGGCGCCTCTCTGCGCCCCCTGCACTGCCCCCGGGGACCGGGTTCAGGATTCGGTCATCCGCTTCATTATCTGCATTGAGCCTGTGGTGCTGCCCTCCAATGGTGGCCCCACACTCTGGGCAGCGGCTCTCTTGCATCGGCTGCCCACACTCTCCGATGGCGTACAGGTGGCCCTGGGGGCAGCTGTACCAGTGGCCCCTCCCAAAGCGCAGGGCCTCCGTGATGGAGACTCTCTCGGCCTTGGAGAGCCGCAGCAGCAGCCCCGTGGCGGGCAGCAGCCGGTCAATCGTCTCCAGCGTTGCGCGAAGGAGCTCCTCCTGGGCTTCTGCCAGCGGCTTCTGCTGACCGAGCAGGCCCAACGCCTTCTCCACCGCTGCCGAGGCCTCGGGGGAGAGAGGAAGGCGGCCCTGGCTGCTCAGCCACTCAAAGAGGTTGGCCAAGTAGGAGATGCGCCTGACCTCGTCCCTGCCCTCCTGGAGTTGTTGGGCTGTGAAGGCGTCTCCTTCCCTCCTCCTGCAGAGCCAGGCCTCCACCGCCTCAGCCATCCCGGTCAGCTGCCCTCTCCGCTCCGGCGTGCACCTCTTGGCTTGGCTTTTCAGCCTCTGCAGGCTCAGAAGGAAACTCACCGTGTTCTCCAAGTCCTTGAGGCCCTGGAGGGAGGCGGCCGCCTTGATCTTCCTGGCCAAGGAGGTGTGCCTGAGGTAGCGGCCGGTGTCTGGCACGGCGGCTAGTTGGCCGAGCAGGGCCGTCCGCCCAGCCCACAGTGCCGCCTCTTTGCCGCCCTGCAGCTTCCGCTTGACCTCCTCGATCCGCTGCCGTGTCGCTCTGAGGACGTCGTTGTACCGGGGGTTGTCCTGGATGGGGGTCGAGCATTTGGGGCACACCAGCTGCTGCACGTGCTGGGCTGGGGCCGTGCCTGCTTCCCCGTCCACCCAGCGATCCAGCCCCGCCACCTCAAAGACGTGCCCACAGTCTTCTAAAAGCACAAAGCGAGCCCCTGGCTCGTCTTCGCTCCCAAAGAAGATCTCCGCCAGCTCCTCCCGGTGGCACACCCAGCACTTGGGGGGACAGGGCTCCCCACAGAGGCCCACACACGGGTGCTTGCACTGGAGGGTCCGGGGACAGGGCTTGTTGCAGCGGGGGCGGTCGCAGGGCTCGGAGCACGTCTGCCGGCAGCGGTGGTGCCGGCACCTCCAGGCGCAGGGCTGGGCGCAGGGGAAGCAGATCTCCCCGCAGAGCTTGTCGCAGCGGCTGTGGGGGCACCGGGCTGGGCACTTCCTCTTGCAGGGGGGGCAGTTCTCGCAGCAGGCGCCCTGGCACACGTGGGAGCAGAGGAGGACCCTGTGGCACTTGTGGCGGCAGGCCGTGTGCATCCGGCCCTGGACGCATTCGTAGCAGCTTCCGCGGCAAAGGTGGCCACACGCCAGCCTCTGCTGGCACTTCTCGTAGCACTTCAGGGGCCGCTTCTGCTGGTAGCAGTCTGCCTGGGCCGCGTGGCCGCAGGGCAGCGCGACTTGCACCGGCTCCTTGCACAGGCGGGCTCTGCAGTCCTGGCCACAGCGCAGCGTGCAGGGATGGCTGCACGGCAGCAGCCGCGGGCAGGGCTCCTCGCACACCCAGGCCTCGGCAGGCATGTGGCACGGAACCATCTGGCGGTGGCCGCATCTGGGGATGGCCTTCTCCACCAACTCCACTTGGCAAGGCTCACAGGCCTGCCTGCACTTCTTGGGGCACTGGTGGTTGAGCTTGCACAGGACCCGGCTGCAGGGGAACTCGCAGAGGCTCGTGAGGTGGTCCCTGTCGCAGGGGTGGCAGCGGCGCGTGCAGGGGTGGCCGCACTCCAGCCGGGCCTGGCACTTGAGCGTGCAGCCTCCGTCCGGGAGCTTGCCAAAATCCGTGCTGCCTTTCACCGCTGTCCTTGTGTCGGGGTGGTTCTGGCACATCAGTACCAGCTCTTCCCCAAGGAGGCTCTTGGATTTTAGCAAGCCTGAGATCTCTTTCCATAGCTTGCAGCTTGCTGAGAGAGTCTCCAGATTTCCAATGCAGTAGAAGCCCTTTTTCGCCCGGGAGAGAGCGACGCAGAGTCGGTTCTTGTCCTTGAGAAAGCCGACCCTCCCTTGGCTGTTGCTTCGGACCAGCGAGAGGAGGACGATGTCGTTTTCTTCTCCCTGGAACTCATCCACTGCATGGGCGGCCACGTCTGCCATCCTCTGCTGCTTCAGAAGAGCTCGGATCCAGACCATCTGACCGTGGTACGGGGTGAGGAGGGTGATCTGGCTCTGCTCGTACCCTTGCTTAAGGAGGTAGCTGGTGAGTGAGGCCAGGAAGGTGGCTTCGTGCTCATTGCTGTAGCTTTCGGAGTGGGTGCTGTGGCTCTCTGCCTCTCGGTGTTGCACAAAGAACACACTTTTTTCGATGCCCTGTTGAGAAGGTCAGAAAGGAGACATCACCCAGTGGCCACACTGGGCATTCAGGGTGCTTTCCAGCTTAGCCACTCAACAGCAGTAAAATGCTTCCGCTCAGGCAAATCGCATTGAAATAATAATAGGAAAATGCCCAGCAGGGGGATCAGTCTCGCGGGAACAAACAACCCGAGAAAACAGCAACTTTTTAATGCCAGACATACGACGTCATAGCACTATATTGCAGCAATTAAATTCGAAACACATGTTTCATAGGTTAATATGAACGGCACCCTGCTGTCAGCGTAGGGACTGCAGTGTCACAACACAGGAAGTGCGGAAGCCCACTCCAGAGATACCTCGTGACCCCGTTGCAGGGCCTAACCTGGAAAGCACCCTGCTCAACTTCTTGAGCAAGAGCGGCTGATACACAAGGAGAAACGGCAGCCAGAAAGCAGGTGCTCCACAAGAGAGCCAAGGTCTTCATCAGCTGGAGGGGAACGTTGGGAGCTTGCCTCGTCAAGTCAGAGGGCTTTGCTGGTCAGCCCCAGCATTTAAGGACGGCTGTTGATATCACAGCCGCCCAGGTTTATGGCTCAGCCTCTGGCCACGGAGCCCCATGAACACTCCTTAGGAGGCTGTGCTGCACAGCCCATAGGCTGCCTTTCGGAAGGGCGAGAGGCCGGATAGAAAAGGCCCAATAAACGAGAGGAAATAGAAACAAGGAGTTTTGTGGGCCTTCTTGGGGGTAGGCCCGTGCACTGCACAGCCCCACGGTGCCCCCAACCCACAGTGGGAGTTGCTGGAACAGCAGTTGCAGCAACGAGGACAAGGAGGCCCCTCAACCGCCAGCCCACTTGTCTGGATGAGAGCCGCCTCCACCAGATGCAAAGCGGGCAGGCATGAAAGAGGCTGGTCTTTGTGCAATCCTGCCTCCCTCCCCCCGCTTTTATTTTAGATTAATGTGATCTGCAGGAGCCTCTTCCTTGGGGAGGGCAGGCACATCAGGGGTGAGCCATGGGCAGTGACCCAAGGAGCCCGGATCACCCCGGAGGGTTCTTCTCCATGGGGGAAGCCAGGCCAACCAAGTCTTCCCATTTGTTCTGCTTGAACTCTGCTTTGCATCCATTCTGCAGGGGTGTATCCGGGGAGGGGAAATAACCTTCCCGGGGACCCCCTTTCCCTTGCCCTCCTTGCTGGCCTGCCTTGCAGCAGTGGAGGGTGGGGGAGAGCCATGACCCCACCAGCAGCATAGACCTCCCTCCCTACCTTGATGCTTTCGTACTCCAGGACCGCGGGGTGATCCCTCAGTTCCTTGTAGAAGAACGGCACCAGCAGCTGGGAGATCTCTGGCCGCATGCGATGCTGCGAGGGACAAGGGGGTGGGGGAGAGAACCGTCACCACGGACCGTGGCTGCAGTCAGACCTTTCCTTCAGGGGGCTCAGGGAAGCCCCTGCCTATTTCTCCAGAGAGGTGGACTGCCCCATCCTGAAGTCTCAACCTGCATCACCACAGATGTACAAAACGTTGCTTTCTAGAGGTGCAAACGGGCAGACCTCATCATGGACACGGCTCCCCTCCTGTCATCACCTTAGAAAATGCAGCCTCCAGAAGCCCCCCCACCCACCCCACCCGTGGAGCTGCTGCTTCACTTGTTGGAAAGAGGTCAAGAGCCCGGTAGGACTGGCTGCAGCCCATGTCTCTGCTCTGCTTGTCATGGAAAACATGCCCTACCAGCAGCCCCCTCGGAGTTCTGGGTGTGTCTGGATGGGGGGGGGGGCATAACACTCATGAATGGCCGGGCTGTTCCTAAGATAATGTATGACTCATGAAGAGTGCCAGAGCGAGTGAGCCAGGAGCCATTTCCAGCTGCACAGGCTCCCTCCAGGGACGCACTTCTTCCTCCCTGCAGTCTGAGCGTGAGCTCTTGGAGCAGTTGGCACCGGAGCTTTGGTGCCAGCAGGGAGAGAACAGATTTCATCTTGGGCGGAGAAGGAACTTGGTGCAGAACCTCCCCAGTGGGGGAGAAGTTCCGTCCTGTTTCCCACCCTGCCACTGTGCCCTAAGGCTAGCAAGCACAGAAGCGTGTGCCGTAGCCATGAGGGGGCGGTGAGGGGGGTCATCATGTCACCCTCAGCACAGCAGGAGGAGCTCTGGGGCGCAGTGAGGCTAGAGGAGAGCCGGGCCCAGGATGCAGGACAGGCCCCAGCGCCCCACACCTTTGCCACACCCACCTGGTAGAGCAACTGCACGTGAGGAAGCTGGTTGTTGACCATGCGCTCAAAGAGCGAGACGCCGAGCCCCAACTTCTTCTCCAAGGTGTAGTCGGCTGGTTTGGGTCTCAGCTGGAAAATGCCAAAGACAGCCTGTGCTGCGGGAAGCCTTGCACGAGGGGAGGGGAGGGGAGGGGAGCTGGCAGTGACCCCGTGGGTGGGGGGGGCAGTGACCCCGTGGGTGGGGGCAGTGACCCCGTGGGTGGGGGGGGAGCTGGGGGCGGCTCAGGGGCTCTTGCCTGCCTGCCTGCCTCCGCAGCAGCAGCAGCAGACCTGGGCTAAGAGCCGCGCTGGCGGTGCCACAGGGAGGCTTCCCTCGCCATGACCCGGGGCGGAGCCTTTTCCACAGCAACACCAAAGTGGGATTGGGGGGGGGTGCCTCCCTGCACAGCTGGCTCCTTTACTCCTGGTGGCAAGGAAACATTTCAGGGAGCAGCACTGGGGGGCTTCTGGGCTCCTGCTTGGGGGGCGGATTTTTCTATTACAGGCCAGGATGGCATTTCCTGTTGACTTCCCCCCCCACCCCCCTTTCCTGTTGTTCCCCCCCCCTTTTTAACACACTGCTTGCTTAGTGTTTTCAGTGGAGACTTACTCAAAGTAGTCCCATTGAAATGACATGGAGAAGTTAGGCAATGCCGTATTTGTCCTCCTCATTTCCATGGGACCACTTTGAATTGGCTAGAAGACTGGCTGATCAGACGAGGGAAATTACGTGGACAAGTTGGGCATTGTCCTTGTCACTTCCCTCATCTGACCCGCCAAATTCTTAGCTGGCTGTAAGCCGCCTCTGAGGCACTTTGGCATAAGATGATGCCAACAACAAAACTACTTTTTTAAAACTTTTAAAACTGCCGCCAATGCACGGCGAGAGATTCAGACTTTTGCTGCCCCCACTGCCACAGCAAGGAGGGTAGGGGTGGCGAGGAGGAAGGAAGGAACCCCCCCCCATTTTTCTTGTAAATGCCGCAGCAACAGCAGGATAGGTGGGGGGGCAGTGCCAGTGGGGCAGGGAGCGAAGGGAAAGTCCTCCCCCCGTCCTTTTACATGAAAACACACCACTGCCTGCACGGCAGAATTGGGCGGCAGTGGCGAGGGTTGTTTTGGGGGCGGACGTCCCCCCTGCACCTTAAAGCAGCATGCCCATCCGCTGTGTGCCAGGGCCCGGGGGCATGGCGTGTGGAGGGATGGCGAGGTTCTCCAGCGCAGGGGCGAGCACTCCTTTGGGAGGGAGGGAGGGAGGAGGGGTGCTGGGAGGAGCTCTCCCTCCACCTGCCCCAGCACACAGCGGATGGGCGCGCTGCTGCTTTAAGGTGAACGGGGGACTTCCTCCCCCAACAAACAACCCTTGCCGCTGCCACCCGATTCCACTGCACAGGCAGCGGCCTGTTCTAATGTTAAAGGACAGGGGGGACTTTCCCTTCCTTTCCTGCCCCACTGCCACTGCCCCCCACCCATCCCAGCGCTGTGGCGGCAGTTACATGAAAAATGGGGGGTGGGGTCTTCCTGCCTCCTCGCCATCCCCAACCTCCTTGCTGTGGCGGTGGGGGCAGCAAAAAGGCTTCATCTGCCCCTATGTCCATGGGGCATCACCAGTTCCTGAACTGTTTTGGAAAACAGTCGTTGGTACAGATTTAGCGGATTGTGCTCTTATAAAATCAGTGTTACATTACATTGGATAGCAAAAGGGATAAATGGGATAAAGATTTAAATATAAATTTATCACCACTTGATTGGTCCATGGCATTATCAAATGTTAGCAAGTCGACACTGGATTATCTATTAAGATGAACCCACCAAAAAATTCTTTAGATCACACTGGACTTCAAAAAGCCTTGGCCTTTCAAATACAGAAAACTGCTGGCAGTATGATGCAGGATCCATCCCTCTTTTATGCGGCTGTATGTGGGTTGCTGTCTTCTGGATGGAAGTCTTAGAAAGAATATTGTTGGTATTCTACTTGGCATGGCAGTGTCCACAGAGTTAAGCTGAGGACTTGTTTGGAACATTCTACCATTAAAAGCCCTGAACATTCCACTGGCCATAACATCAGAACTGTCCCTCAGTAAGCCTGCCAGCTAAGTCCACTTACTTACTTACTTTCTTTATTATTAAATTTATATACCGCCTTTCATTAAAGCAATCCCAAGGTGGTTAGAGGAGAGCTGGTCTTGTGGTAGCAAGCATGACTTGTCCCCATAGCTAAGCAGGGTCTGCCCTGGTTGCATATGAATGGGAGGCTTGATGTGTGAGCACTGCAAGAGATTCCCCTCAGGGGATGAAGCCGCTCTGGGAAGAGCAGAAGGTTTCAAGTTCCCTCCCTGGTAGCATCTCCAGGTAGGGCAGGGAGAGACCCCTGCCTGGGACCTGGGAGAAGCCGCTGCCAGTCTGTGAAGACAATACTGAGCTAGATAGACCCATAGTCTCACTCAGTATATGGCAGCTTCCTATGTTCCTATGGTTTACAGCAAAAATTTAAACACAAGATGGTAAAAAAGACACAATTAAAATATTAAGTGGGGAAAAAATTAAACAAAACTGATTAAAAATTTAAAACAAAAGCATAAAGGCAATACAGACTATAAAGAGCAGCAGCAGAGAATCAAATAAATGCCTGGGCAAAAAGCCAAGATTTTACACTTTTTCTAAAAGCTGCAATGGAGACTGAGGAGCGAATAGCCACCGGGAGAGCATTCCAGAGTCTGGGGGCAGCCACAGAGAAGGCCCTGTCCCGCGTGCACCACAACTGAGCCTGCCTCATTGTTGGCACCTGGAGCACTTATCCTTGAGTCTGCCCAATGAGGGTTCTGAAGCCAGAGTTGGGAGGGGTAAGCCCTCTCCCTGATTTCTCAGATTGGGGCAGTGGCCAAGAACACTTTCTATCAGCTTTGGCTGATTTGCCACCTTCTCCAGTCCATTTCGGGAGATAAATGACCGTAAATGACCGGCTCGTCTAGTGGCTACTCAGGGACAGGCCTTCTCCATTGCTGCCCCGAAGCTTTGGAATGTGCTCCCTAGTGAAATAAGAGCCTCCCCATCTCTGACAATTTTTAAAAAGTCTCTAAAGACACATCTGTTCACCCAGGCTAAACTGATACTGTTTTGATTCTTTTTAATGTTGTTTTAGAATATTGTTTAAAAAAAATTAAATTGTTGTGTTTTAAAGTTTTGGTTTTTATTTTTAACTAATGTTTTACTTTAGTTTTCATCTTGTTGTAAACTGCCCAGAGACTTAAGTTTTGGGCGGTATAAAAATATGTTAAATAAATAAATAAAGCAATAAATCAGCAGTGCATATGCCGGACTGGTAACATTTTTTAAAACTGTTTTGTGTCAATGTTTTAATGGTTTTTAGACTGCGAACCCCACAGGGACTTCTTTGTATGTATAAAAATATAATAAATAAATAAATGAATAAGTTCTGGCAAGTGCTGGAGAGTGACTTCCTGGCATTGAATGTAGCTGATAAAGCATTTGAAAAGAACGGCACAGGCGCTTTCCAGCCGAGCTGCTCATCAGTAGCAAAATGCCTCCTTTCAGGCAAGTTACATTCGAAATGTAAACAGCAGGGGGAGCCGTCTCGCGGAAATGAACAACCCGAAAAAACAGCAACCTTCTAACGCTGGATATACGACGTCCTAGCTCTATATCGCAGCGATTAAATTCGAAACAAGGCATTGGAAATGTGGACGGCACCCTGCTGTCCGCATAGGGACTGCAGTGTCATGTGGAAGCACACTTCAGAGACACGTCCTGACCCCGTTGTAGGGTCTAGTCTGGGAGCCCTCTGGCCCCTCTTCTTCTATGGGCGTTTCTGTTCTCCCTCCTCTGAGGCAGTGGTGAGGTGGCCAGGGGTCTTGTCAGGACACGCAAGGCGAGGGCAGGAGGCCCCCTTAAGAGAGCACACAAGAAGGCTGCCTTGGGAGGCTGCCTGGACACAGGCATGTCCTACTACCATGCACAGAGATGCTTGGCTTAGCGAGCAGGGGAAAGAGCCACGGCTAAAACTTCCCTTTCCCGCACTGTCCAGCCAGATTTTCCTTTTCAAAAAGCCTCCTTCCCACGGTGTCACTACGGATCTGCCAAGTGCGCTTCCATACTTCCTGTGCGGTGACACTGCAGTCCCTGCGCTGGCAGCAAGGGCCCGTTCACATTTCCCATGCCTTACTTTGGATTTTATCTTTGCACTCAATGTGCTACAATGTGGCAAGTCCGTTGCAGAAATATAGGTGTATTTTTTAGATGCTGGGGCTCGTTTTTAATACGATCCTGCTAAGCCCAAGCAATTTACTGCTGTTCTAGGGTGTCATCTGGAAAGCATCCAGGGGCATTTTGGGCACCGATGGAATTTATGCCGGGATGCATCCCTCCCTGCCCATCCCGAGCAGAAAGACCAAGACGCCTGCCTTGCGTGCAGCCACTTATTTGAAGAGCAGATCCATCCCTTCCCTTCTAGAAGGCCTTCAAGGCAAGGTGCATGAAGCGGCCTGTACCTGTTGGTGGTCTCCAATGAGAATGAGGTGGTGACAGGAGGAGGTGAGAGAGGTGAGGACGTGGGCCTCCAGGATTTCCGCTGCCTCTTCCACCATCACGATGCGGGGACGCAGGTGCTGTAGCAACTTCCTGTATTTAGCAGCTCCTGGAGGGGGGAGAGGGAGAGGCCCAGGGGAGTCAATGCTGTGCCCAGGGCCCCCGACCCCATCTGGGAGCGTGGCGGGGGGGTGCGTGTGTGTGCGTGTCAAGAGTTGAAATCCCTCCTGCTTGGGTGGTGGTCCTGATCCAGCGTGGACCCTCACCACGTGTGCTATTTTTGTTTTTAAAAGACAAGAGGGGCAAGCCAGCACTATGGGCTCAGTGTAGACGCAGAAGGCTGGAACTACCTGGCAGGGGCACGAGCCCTCCCTCCGGTGACCTGAGGGTGTGTGGGGTGGGGGTGGGAGTCTGCTGTCCTGGAGGGCTGCCTGCTCTTCGCACGCACACACACACACAGAGAGCCCCCTGAGTTGTTGAGCTGGACGGGGGGGGCACAGTGCAGGAGGAGGAGGCGTGGCAGTAGAGCCCCGGTCACCTGTGGTGGTCATCCCGATGACCCAGCTCTGCCGGAGAAGCATCAAGTCTTCCTGCAAGGTCAGCTGTTCCAGCCGGGCAGCGTCCTTCTCGTAGAGCGGCAGCTTCTCCGCCAGGGCTGCCTTCAGCTCGTTCTCATAGGCTGCCACCCACCTCCTGGAGCCAGGCGAGAGGAAGGACACAGCAGCTGAGCACCTGTGGAGCTTCCAGGTTCAGAGGCAGTCTACCACTGAACACCAGTGGCTGGGGAGCCAGGAGGACAGGACAGGGCTGTGGGCTTTCCTGGAGCGCTGAAGGTGTGGTCGCTGTGCGAAGCTGATGCCGGCCTTTGGCCTGACCCACAAGGCCGGCCCCCCCACCCCCACCCCAGGTTGCAGTACCAGCACTCCTTCTCAAGGGAGCCAGCCCGACTCCCACCTGAGCACAATGGAGCATGGATCCAAGTGAGCAGAGGGAAGCCCCCGCCCAGCTGCACTCACTGCCAGCATTAATACCCTCAGCAAGTGCATCCCCTGTATGAAGCAGGACCAGGCCTCAGCCCCTCCCCAGCCCCCAAAGTGGGAGGGGGTCCAATACTGCCCCCCCCCCGTTCTCAGTCTCTCCTTCCAAAGGGACAGCCCAGGAGCAAAGAAGGGAAGCAGAGCCTCCCTTGCCTCGCCCAGGTCCAGGACTGGCCTGCACGGTCCAGGATGCAGGGAACGTGTCATCCCAGCTAGGAAAGGTCCCGGGAGCTGAGTGGGAAGGTGGCTGCTTTAGCGGGATGCACCCATTTCCCTCCTGCTGCTTCTTCCAGGCATGGTGGGCACAGGCCCTTGTCCTTCCTCTGGCCCCAGTGCTGCTGACGGGCTAGGCTGGCGCTCTCTCTCGGGCTCAGCAAACCTCTTCCCCTGCTTTCTGGATGACTTCTAGAGTTTGCAAGGCTCTGCTGAAGTCGGCAATAGGGGGCACCAAGCATAGAAGAAGAAGAAGAAATCAAAGCATTCCAGGGCCAAGGAGAGCTGGTCTTGCGGTAGCAAGCATGCATTGTCCCCTTTGCTAAGCAGGGCCCTCTCTGGTTTGCATCTGAATGGGAGACTACTTGTGTGAGCACTGGAAGATCTTCCCCTTAGCGGGTGGGGCTGCTCTGGGAAGAGCACCCTCATGCTTGTATGCAGAAGGCTCTTCCAAGTTCCCTCTCTGGCATCTCCCACCAAGAGAGGGCCGAGAGAGCAGCCTCATTTTGAAGAAGCCGCTGCCAGTTTGTGTAGACAGTACTGAGATAGACAGACCAATGATCTGACGCGGTCGATGTCAGCGTCCGATGTCCCCAACGGTTTTTTAAAATGGCCATTTTATAAACTGCTATGAAACACACACTTAATACAGGCTTATTTCATTTCTCACCTCCGACAGGAACACTTGCGGAAGTGAGAAATAAAGTAAGCCTGTATTAAGTGTGTGTGTTTCGTAGCAGTTTATTAAATGGCCATGTTTAAAAACCGTTGGGGACATCGGACGCTGGCATCGACCGCGTCCGATCATTGGTCTGCATGTTGAAAGGACCTTGGGAGGGAAATAACCAAAAAATCACTCCCCGCAGCCCCATGGCTGCTCCACGCTGCAAAGCGCCTTCAACACGGGGAGACTGCAGACTCCCCCGGGGACCTGCCGTCCTTCTCTCTTTGAGCAACGCCAGACCCTCCATTCATTTCACACACCTGGTTGTGCTTACAGGAGCGAAGCCAGTAGCAGTTTGTCCTAAGGAGCCCGGGGGCTCCTCTCTCCCCCACCCCACCCAAGAGCTGCCTGGCCTGCAGGCTGGCCATCTGTCAGGTAGAGCTGCTCTCGGGTGGGGCGGGAGAGAGAGAGAGAGAGAGAGAGGAGCAACCCGAGGAGCTGCTGATGAGAAGCAGAGGCAGCTGTGCCTCCGTTGGTGCCCCCACTCCCCCGGCTCGTGGGGCAGAGCCCCGACTGGGGGAATCACGCCTGAGCTTCTGCTGTGCAAGGAACGCTGCAGAGGGAAAGGGGCAAAGCCGCCACCGGGCTCCGTGATCAAGCGCTCTTCCCAATCCCGGTAAAAAAAGGAGGGGTCTAAAAGATGTGTGCCCCCCCCGCCCTCCACTTCTGATGGTTGTCCAGGGATGTTCTCTGATGAATGTGGCAGCCCGAGCCAGATCCCGTTGCCTCCCATCCCTCCCACTGCCCGCCCCCCCCCCCCCCGCACAAAGGCCGGCAGAGAGTTGGAGGGAACCTGTAGAGGCGCCAGTGGTCCTTCAAGCGCAGGTCCTGGAGGCTGCGGATTGTGGCGACTTCCTCGTTGGTCATGATGTCTCCTTCCTGCAAGCACGCCAACATCCAGCTCTGAGAGGTGCTAGAAACGGGGTGGGGGGGAGAGGGAATGAGTGCCCCACCCTGGAGCTTGCAAAATAGCTTGCAAAACAGCTCCTGGGGCTTGCAAAATAGCTCCTGGGGCTCAAGCCAGCCTGCCGGTCCCTCACAGGCCCTGATCCCAAAGTCCCCCACCCCTGGGCTTTGGGCTGCAGGTAAGATTGCAAGCCACGGACAGGCACTGCTGTGCTCATTGTATATGTCCGCTTTAGAGGCAGGCAGCACAGCCTCCAACCGCAATAGCTGCCCATGACTAACCCTGACCCTGACACACACCCCCCCCAGGGTATGGCCACTGGCCAGAACTGTGCACAGTACTCCAAATGTGGCCACACCATAGATCTGTATAAGGGCATTATAATGTTAGCCGTTTCATTTTCAATCCCTTTTCTAATGAACCTGAGCATAGAATGGGCCTTTTTCACAGCTGCTGCACATTGAGTGGACACTTCCAGTGAGCTGTCCCCCACGACCCCAAGATCTCTCTCCTAGCCAGTCACTGACAGCTCAGACCCCATCAGTGTACATGTGAAGTTGGGTTTTTTTTGCCCCAGTGGATTTTTGACCCTCTGGATCAAAACGCCCAGAGTGACCATGGGTTGGAAAAGCAAATCAGAAGCATCAGAGAGAGACAGAGCAGTAACAATGGGTGACATCAACTACCCACACATAGATTGGGCAAAGTCATGTTCAGGTATTGACAGAGAGGCCAAATTTCTAGACATGCTAAATGATTGTGCCTTAGAACAGGTGGTTGTGGAACCAACCAGAGAGATGGAAACCTTGGACTTATTCCTGAGTGGTGCCAGGACCTGGTACAAGATGTCTGAACTGCAGACACACTGGGGAACAGTGACCATAGTGTGATCCAGTTCAGCTTGTATGCAAGTGTAGTATTGCCAAGGAAGTCCAACTTCACTGGACTTCAGAAGAGGAAATGTCTCAAAAATGAAAGAACTGGTGTGACGAAACAGGTAAAAAAGAAGCTGAAAGGGAAAGTCCGGTTGAATCACTCCAGAAAGCGTGGAACCTATTTAAAACCACAATACTAGAAGCTCAGTTGGAATGCATACCAAGGAGGAGGAAAGGGACCACCAAGTTCAGGAGGATGCCAGCATGGCTAACAAGCAGAGTCAGGAAAGCTATAAAAAGGGAAGGCGACTTCCTTCAGAAAATGGAAGTCCTGCCCAAATGAAGAGAACAGGAAGGAACATTAACTCTGGCAAAAGAAATGCAAGGAGATAATAAGGGATGCAAAAAGAGAGTTTGAGGAGCATATAGCTAGACGTGTCAAGGGGGTTAACAAAAACTTCTTTAAATATATCATCAGCAGAAAACTTGCCAGAGAGGCAGTTGGCCCCTTAAATGATGAGGGTGTGAAAGGGATTATTGAGGATGAGGAGATTGCAGAGAAGCTGAATTAGTTCTTTGCATCTGTCTTCATGGTGGAGGATACTGACCATATACCATCTCCAGAACTGAGTTTCTCAGGCTTGGAGGCTAAAGAACTGGGCCAGTTTGAGGTGACAAGGGAAGGTGTTCTAAACTGTCTTGAAAAACTAAAAGTGAATAAATCGCCAGGGCCAGACAGCATCCACCCAGGAGTTCTGAAAGAACCGATATGTGAAATTGCTGATCTCCTAGAAAAAATAAAATCCTGTCCCTGCAGGATCAGGCTCTGTATCAGAGGACTGGAAAGTAGATAATATAACTTTGATTATCAAGAAGGGATCAAGGGGGGATCCAGGAAATTACAGGCCAGTTAGCCTAGCTTCTGTGCCAGGGAAATTAATGGATAGCATACTTAAGGACAAAACAGTAACAGAGTGTAGGAATCACTGGAGAGTTTTCACAATGGAGGGAAGTAAGAGAGGAGAGCTGGTCTTGTGGTCGCAAGCATGACTTGTCCCCATAGCTAAGCAGAGTCTGCCCTGGTTGCATATGAATGGGAGTCTTGATGTGTGAGCAGAACTGTAACATATTCCCCTCAGGGGATGGAGTCGCTCTGGGAAGAGCAGAAGGTTTCAAGTTCCCTCTCTGGCTTCTCCAAGATAAGACTGAGAGAGATTCCTGCCTGCAACCTTGGAGAAGCCGCTGCCAGTCTGTGAAGACAATACTGAGCTAGATAGACCGATGGTCTGACTCAGTATATGGCAGCTTCCTATCTTCCTGTGTTCCTGAGTGGGGTCCCTCGAGGATCTGCACTGGGACCAGTGTTCTTTAACTTATTAATAAAATGACCTAGAAGCTGGGGAAGTCGTTAAGTGGCTGGATTTGCAGATGACACTTAAATATTTAGGGTAGTAAAATCCAAAAGAGATTGTGAGGAACTCCAAAAAGATCTCCCCAAACTGGGGGAGTGGGCTACAGAATGGCAAATGTGGTTCAGTGTAAGCAAATGTAACGTGATCCTTAAGCACGCTTTCCACCAACTTACCCAGCACAAAAGTTAAGCTTACCGGCCTGTAATGGCCGGGATCCCTTTTTTATGATTGGTGTTATGTTAGCTGCTTTCCAGCCCTCTGGTACAGAGCCTGATTGTAGACACAAGCTACATATTTTTGCTAGGAGATCAGCAATTTCACATTTGAGTTCTTTCAGAACTCTCAGGTGGATGCCACCAGGCTCTGGTGATTTAATGTTTAATTTTTCAAGGTAGTTTAGATCATCTCGTCACCCCTTTTTGACCCAGTTCTTCAACCTCCATTCCTGATAAGCTCAGTTCAGGCACCAGAGTGCAAAGAACTCATTCAGCTTCTCTGCAATCTCCATATCCTCCTTAATCATCCCGTTCACACCTTTGTCATTTGATGGTCCAAACATCTCCTTGACAGGTTTCCTGCTTCTGGGCGTTTTCCAGATTACTCTCTGTTGCTGCTGCCACCATGTGCCCCATAAGTGCCCCTCCGTATTGCGAGTGTTTGACATCGCGCTCACTGCATTGTCAGCAGGGGGCCGTCCATATTTCCCATACCTTGTTTTGAATTTTAATGATGTGTGATGGCCCTTTAACATGGTAACAGCGTTACAGGAAAGTAGCTGTATTTTTCTGTGGTAGGGACTAGGAGGCTAGCAATGGAGTTTATGCATTGCAGTGTGTTGCAGTATGGACAGTTCCCCCCACCCGTGCTTGCTTCCTCTGCCCCCTCGCCATGGAGAGAGAAACAGGTAGGGAGAAATCTCGTCTTTCCCCTCCTTTCCTCCCCACAGATCCCAAACCCCACACCTCCCTCCTCCTCCGCTTGCGTCAAATATAACTTGAGCTTGTCAACACAGAAGGTGAGGGGAGAGGGAGGAGATTGGAGGGGTTTAAAAAAATTATTATTATTATTATTATTATTATTATTATCGTTATTATTATTTATTTACACAGTCAGATAGGTGTTATTGACTGGTTTGTTTTATACAGACATCGAGTCCTTCCCAAGGGCCTGGGATGGCTGAATTTTATTGTCCATGTTGTTGCCGTTGTTATAGATATCGTCGCAGAATATAGGCTGTTCCCGGTAAAGCTGCTTTTTGTAATTGGCTGATGGTGATTTCTGTGGCCCCGATGGTGCTGAGGTGCTCTTCAAGGTCTTTTGGAACTGCACCCAGGGCGCCAATTGCCACTGGGATTATTTTGGTCTTTTTCTGCCACAGCCTTTCAATTTCAATTTGTAGATCTTTGAATTTTGTTGTTTTTTTCTAGTTCTTTTTCTTCTATTCTGCTATCCCCTGGTATTGCTATGTCGATTATTTTGTCTTGGTTTTTTTGCTTCTTGACTACAGTTATATCTGGTGTATTGTGTGGCAGATGTTTGTCTGTTTGTAGTCAGAAGTCCCATAATATTTTTGCATCTTCATTTTCTTCAACTTTTTCAATTTTATGGGCCCACCAATATTTGGCTACAGGTAGCTTGTATTTTTTGCAGATGTTCCAGTGTATCATCCCTGCTACCTTGTCATGCCTTTGTTTGTAGTCAGTCTGTGCAATCTTTTTACAACAGCTGATTAGGTGGTCCACTGTTTCATCTGCTTCTTTACAAAGGGGGCACTTGCTGTTTGTTGTGGATTTTTCCACTTTTGCTCTTATTGCATTTGTTCTTAGTGCCTGTTCTTGTGCAGCCAGTATTAAATCCTCTGTTTCCTTCTTCAGGTTGTCATTCTTAAGCCATTGCCAGGTCTTGGTGATATTGACCATGCAGTGGCTTATTTTTCCATTGTTCTGCTCGGTTCTTGACTTGTTCTTTCTTGTTGGCCTGCTTTGTTTGATTGGTGTTGAATAGTTTCTTGTTTCTTTTCTCCTCCTCTACAGTTTGATGGACTTTCATCATTCCTCTTCAACCCAAGCTGCGAGGGAGGTCTAGCCTATCGACATCACTGCGGGGGTGCAGAGCATGACTGATGGTCATTATTTTCCTGGTCTTACGATCTAGCGTCTCTAGCTTTGCCTGGGTCCAGTCTATTATTCCTGCAGTGTTATCTGATAACAGGTATAGCCCAGGTGTTGATGGCTTGTATGGTGTTCCCGCCATTGAGTTTGGACTTGAGGATTTTTCTAACTCTCCTGATGTATTCACTTCCAATTTTTCTTTTAACTTCAGCATGTGCGATGTTATCAGCCTGGAGAATGCCCAAGTATTTGTAAGGTTCTTTCTCTTCCAGGTTCTTGATCTTGCTTCCATTGGGCAGTTCTATTCCTTCTTTTTTTTCTTATTTTTCCTCTGTTCATTATTAATGCAGCACATTTGTCTAGTCCAAACCCACTACTATATCACAACTGAATATACGGACAGTGTTTAGCAGTGATTTGATTTCTGACTGGGACTTTCCATACAACTTCAGATCGTCCCTGTACAGCAGATGGTTGATTTTACTTGATGTTTTAGATGTTTGGTATCCGAGGCCTGTTTTGTTTAGTATTTGTGAAAGTGGGGTCATGGCGATTACAAACAACAGAGGGGATAGTGAATCCCCTTGGAAAATAACTCTTCTAATGCTAACCTGTCCAAGTGTCTCGCCATTGATTGTTAACTGTGTACTCCACAAGCTCATTGCGTTTTTAATAAATATCTGAATGTTTTTTGCTGACACCAGTTGTTTCTAAACATTTTAGCATCCATGTGTGAGGCAATGAATCAAAGGCTTTCTTGTAGTCAAATCCATGCAACACTTAGATTTGTTTTTCTTCTCTTGCAGTTTTCTAAAATCATTTTGTCAATCAGCAGCTGGTCTTTTGTGCCTCTGTTGTTCGGGCAATTTCCTTTCTGTTCAACTGGAAGCTGTTTGTCAGTTAAAAAGTGTTGCATCACTTCATCTGCTATTATTCCAGTTAATAATTTAAACATGGTTGGCAGGCAGGTTATCGGTCTATAATTACTTGGAACTGCACCTTTTGCTGGGTCATTCATTATGAGATGATTTTCCCCAGTTGTTAGCCATTGTTCAATATCACCTCCTTGCAAAATGTGATTGAACTGTTTTGATAGTTGTTTATGAAGGCTTGTTAGGTGTTTAAGCCAAAAGCCATGCAGTTCATCATCGCCTGGCGCAGTCCAATTTTTAATTTTCTTCGCTCTTTCACTTATTAATTCTGGTGTTATTATTCGATCTTGCATTTGTTGGTTACATTTTTTTGACCTCTTTTACCCAGCTTGCTTTTTTATTATAATCTATTGGATTGTCCCATAATTTCCGCCAGAATTGCACTGTTTCTTCTTTATTTGGTATTTCTACGTTTCTTGCATTTTCTCCTTCTATGCTTTGGTAGAAACGTCTCTGATTCGACTGGAATTGGAGATTCTGCCTGTGTTGTGTGATTCTGGCTTCATACCTGCTAATCTTCTTTGACACTGCTGTTATTTGCTACTTTATTATTTCCAGGACTTCTCTAATTTTCCTTGAATCCAGGTGGTATTTTTGGATCAGATACTGTTTGGTGTTTTCATTCTTCAGCTTCTTGTCTTTCATATCTTTCAATTTACTAACATCTGATCTAAGCCTGGAGATTTTATTTTCTAATCTAATCTTCCATTTAGGTGATGTACTGCTTTCTTTTTTAACAGGTCCACTGATCTTATATCCGAGCTCTTGTGTTGTTATTGTTGCTGCACTGTACATTAGTTGGTTTGTTTCTCGCAAATTATTGTTTGTTATTTCTGCAAGTGTAGCATCGACATCTTTTAATGCCTGAGTAAGTTGTTATTTGGCAACTGTTTTTAGAGCTGTAAGTTGAACCCTGGTGGTTGTTTGGTTCATGTGCTCCGTTATTTTTTGCTTTAGTTCTTGTTGCTTTTCTGTTAAATGGCATTCAGGTTTTTGAGGTGAAGGCAAAGGGGAGTTTGCCTGGTTTAGATTTTGAAACAGTTCAGCAACAGTGGCATCTTCTATTTAAAACACCTCCTCCACCTGCACCTGAGCAACTTCTTCAGTTGGTGGTAATTCTTCTTCCATATCTTGAGCCTGTGTTGCTCTTTGCAGTTCTTCCAGCTCAACTCCTGTGACTACTTTATTTCTTATTATGAATCTTCTCTGGTCTGCTAGCCTTTGTTCTGTTATTTCCGTATCTGGATGCTTCTCTTTCCAAATTTGGTACATTCTTTTCAAATAACCTCTTCTCGTTGGACTAGACTTGTAATAGCAGATCATTATTTCCTTGTTGGCATTTTTTGTATATTTTTTCCGGTTAAGTGACGTTTCTTCCAGTAACTTTGCAGTCTCCAGCCCTGGTTGCTCAACTGAAGATCCTGAGTCCTGTTGCCCACTTGCCACCAGATGTCCAGGGACTCCAGCACCTGGCGCGGTCCTTGTTGACCCGGGTGACGACCGATCCGGTATAGATTTATTAAAGTTACGTCTCACCATATTGTTGATGGGAGAGGCACTCTTTGTCTGGCTCCTCTGGTGAGACCTGTCCAGTATGGTTGGACCTCTGGCATAGCTCTCACCTTCCTCAGAGCACACAAGCCCCACAACCACGCCAAGGTCGTGCCTCACTGGGGGATGATGATGATGATGATGATGATTTTCCCACTGAGGTTCTTTTGTGCAGTCTCCTTTTAATTTGCTACTTTGGCCAGAGACTCATACTAGTGCAGCTGAGCAGATTTCTGAATCCAACCCTTTCTCATGCACTTTTACTGAAGAGGAAGCCCATTGAACTAAATCATTTACCTCTGTACAATCCCACTTGCTTACTACAAGGCAAAGGACAGGGCGAGAGAACAGTGACTTACTTAAAAGGAAGCCTATTGAACTAAATCATGATGCATTTACTTCTGTGCAATCCCACAGCCCTCACTGGAGGAGCGCTCCCCTCCCCTCCGCCTCCTCCCTCCTGTATTTATTTATTTATTTCTCTGGAGACGTGCCAGTTCCAGTCTTCCCCCCCTTCCTGGCTCACCACAGGATTCCTTTTCGCTCCCCCACCCCTCAATAAGCAGTCCCCTTGTTTTGTCACTCCAAAATATCTCCTCACGCACCCCACTCCCCCTCTTTAAAAAAAAATTCCCCCTCCCCCCCCCCGGTATTACCTGTGCAAAACTGGAATGATGCATGACAAAGTTAGATTTTTGTTTTGGAACTGAGCTTCCCTCTGCTGGCGAATTTGCACAAGGCAGCCGAGAAGTTACAAAAAAAAATTTCACATCACCTCCAACTCCATTGGCCCAAATGGAGCAGGAGGAGGGGCAGATAAACGTGTTTCAAGAATATGGACAGTCCTGCCTTGAAAACACGTTGCAATGGACAGAAAATATGAATGGCCACCAGCCTACAATGAAGCATTGAATAATGATTTACTCTCGGTTTTAAACCGTTGCACTATTCTGTCACACTTTGAGACGCTTTGCGAGTTGCAAATCTCATAGTCTGGAAAATGCCCAGATGTATTTAAAGACATTTTATTATTCCCCTTGCTGCTTTTAGCTAAATGTCCCTCAAACTCTCTTTTCGGTTCCCTTATTGTCAACTTGCATTTCTTTTGCCAGAGTTTGTGCTCCTTTCTGTTCTTTTCATTTGGGCAGCACTTACATTTCCTGAATGAAGTTGTCGTGCCTTTTATAATCTAACTTGGCCTTGCTAACTTGGCAAAGAGGCACCTTTTAATGTGGTGATTCTCTTTATTTAGCAAAGGGAGAGTAACTGGCCCTCTCCACCCCCAGCACATTACCTCCAGTGACTGTTGCTGGTGTCTATCTTGTGTTTCTTTTTAGAATGTGAACCCTTTGGGGACAGGGAGCCATCTTATTTGTTTGTTATTTCTCTGTGTAAACCGCCCTGAGCCATTTTTGGAAGGGCGGTATAGAAATAGAATTCATCATCATCATCATCATCATCATCATCATCATCATCATCTTCAACCTCCCATGATTAGGTAAGATGATTGAGAGGGTGTTGGCTGACCAGCTCCAAGCAATCTTGGAGGAAACTGATTATCTAGACCCACTTCAAACTGGCTTTAGGGTGGGCCATGGAGCTGAGACAGCCTTGGTCAGCCTGATAGATGACCTTCGCCAGAGAACTGTCAGAGGGAGTGTGACTCTGCTAGTTCTTTTGGATTTCTTGGTGGCTTTCGATACCATCAACTATGGTATCCTTCTGGATCACCTGAGGGATTTGGGGATAGGAGGGAGTGTTTTACAGTGGTTCTGCTCCTATCTCTCGGGTAGATTTCAGATGGTGGCACGTGGTGACAGTTGCTCTTCAAAATGGGAGCAACTATATGGAGTCCCTCAGGGCTCCATTCTGTCACCGATGCTTTTTAACATCTACATGAAAATGCTGGGTGAGGCCATCAGGGGATTTGATGCTGGGTGTTATCAATATGCTGATGACAATCAAATCTATTTCTCCTTGTCATCAGTATCAGGAAATGGCATTAGCCTCTTAAATGACGGCCTTCAGGCAGTAATGTGCTGGATGAGGGATAATAAACTGAATCAGAATCCAAGCAAGATGGAGGTGCTCATTGTGGGGGGTTGTGATCTGCAAGACAAGATAGAACGCCCTGTTCTGGATGAGGTTACACTCCTCCAGAAAGAATAGATTCGTAGCTTGGGAGTGTCACAGGCTGAGGGATGAGGCTGTGGGAGGAGTGAGAGGCAGTGGGAGGAGTATCATAGGTTGAGGCAGTGGCCAGGAACACTTTTTACAATTAGATGTCTAGAAATTAGACCTCTGTCACTACCAGGATGTGGATTTATGTCAAAAATCCTTGGGCTGGCCTTGGCCACTGCCTTGCTGCCAGGGAGGCCCTTAAAGATCCAGGCAGCATTTCTGGATCTAGTCTGGACAGGATAGCTCAGGTTCTGAGTGGCTCTTCCATTCAGGGCACACACCCTTCCTAATTCTCCATCTCCATATCCCTTCCTGTTGCTTCAGGCCCTGCAAATGCTGCTTGGCCACACTGAACGATTCCAGATGCATGAAAGGGAGCAATGGGAGATTGCGACTGGGACATCCACCCCGCCACCCCACCCGGGGTACCAGCACTGCTCCCCAGGAAGGACATCACTCAGTGACTGGCCAGGCCTGGGCCTCCTGGGCACTTACCTGCCTTCTTCAGGGACGAGGTAGGCAAACTTGCTCTTGGGGGTGGCGGGAGACTCCTTGGCGTCCTGGTCATCGTCATACTGGTCATCTAGGAACCGTTCGTCTCTGTAGCCCTGGAAGGACTCCGGCTCACAGGCCATGGGGCGGGAGGAGAATCCAGCTGGGGGGCCACAAGGCAAGAGCCCTGTGAGTGGGAGGCTTTGTCGGCTGCGGTCTTCTCTCCACCAGCCCCAGTGGCAGAGACTCAGAGAAAGAGAGGGGAGGGGGCTCCTGGGGACCCTGATTTTGCTGGGTGCTGCAAGGAGGCTCTCATTGGGGGCGGGCGGAATGCTCCACCCAGCCCTCTCCCAATTCAGCATGTTCTGTGCCACATTCCTTCACTCACTCAGCCAATCAATCTTTATCATGGTCATAGGGCTGTATTTTGGAGGGTGGAAGGGGCCATGGTGTTGCATCCTAGGGTTCCACCCCCAGGCAGTCCAAACATGCCGTGGGCCAAGGGATGGACCTGGTCACCTTCCCACCCACCCTTGGGAAGCATTCTGAGGCCTTTTTGTTCCTTGCCTGTAAAATGGGAATGGGTGTGGCCTACCTTGCTGGGTTGTTGTGAAGGAAAAACAATGTACCTTCTAAGGTGCCTTGCAGATTTACACAGCACCAGGTTGTTAAGCAGGGAGCCAGAGGGTTCGCCTGTGGCACGACTGCTTCCTTCACGAGGACGGAGCTGGTCCTCTCCCCACCGAAGTTGCTGGACTAGGGAGGAGCAGTCCTGCCCTGGCCCCACAGCTCAGGTGTGGGGCCATGGCAGACTGGGACGGCACAAGGGCTGCACTGCAGATTAGCACACCAGAAGATGCCGGGGAAGGGCTCAACTGCTCGGGGACCCACCCACCCCGCTGCTCCCACCCTCTCTGGTTGCTTGGAGTGGCAATGTGGAGGGGAGTGACCGGAAGCGGTGTGCCCCGTGTGTGACCCGAGAGGGGCACTCAGCACCCCCGACCCTGGCTCTGGGAGCCTGGGGGGGGGGTGTGGCAGGCCCTCCCGCCCTCCCCTGCCACAGGGCCTCGCAAAGGCGTCTCGGCCGGCAGGCGGCCCAGAGAGTCCAGTGCTTCCTTCTTCCTGCACATGGGACTCCGGACCAGCAGAGAGGAGGCGGCCCGGCCCAGCCTTCCTGGGCCAAGGATGCGCAGGGCCAGGTGCCCTTCTTCCTCCCCCCCCCCCCCGCAAGAGCCCAGGAGGACCGCAGAGGCTTCTTCCCTCCTCCGGAGGCCTTTCCGTCGGCAGAACAAGCCTGCCGTCAGCCTGGACCCCTAGCAAGGGGGCCCCTCTGGCATCTGCTCAGTGGGGCAGAGGCCCTCTGGGAGGGGAACCTGCTGCTCAGGCCATGGGGGGGGCAGCCGCCGCCCTTACCTGCCGCTTCCCTGCAGTGGCTGCTGCCACGGCTCTGTCTCCTGGGGGGGGCAGCGGCGGCCCTTTCTCTTCTGGGGGGTGGATCTGCAGCCAGGACAGGATCGCGCCCTACAACAAAGGGTTCTCTGAGAAGCTCAGGGAGCACTGGGGGGAAGCCGTGCCCCTGAGCATCCTGCACGGCAACACCCCCCACACACACGCAGGAAGTGCCCCGACCCACGGAGGGCCTTCTCCTTACCTGCGGCATGTGCAGGTTGTCGTCAGCCAGCTCGGCCTCCAGCTCCTGCTCCGAGAGGACGCCCCTGCAGAGCAGACCCAGCACCTCCGTGCAGTAGGCGATGCTCTCCTTCTGATGGCGCAGGGCACTGAGCAGCTGTCCAGAAACCAGAGGCGGCAGCTCTAGAGAAACGCCTCCCCCACGGCCAGGGATGGGGGCGAGGCATGAGGGCGGCTGAGCTGCAGAAGAGGCTGTCCTCCCCCCCCCGACCGCCATCCGCTCCCCATGGGCATTCTTCTCCCTGCTGCCTGACTGCAGAGAGGGCATCCATTCAGTGGGGGCGGGGGGAGGACACCCCCCACGGAGTCCTCCTGGTGAGCAATCCCCAACATTCCACCCCGAGATAGGCCCCATGTCCACGAAGTGGGGCCTGCCAGGGCGGGGTCCCCAAAGCCACCAGGGGCCCCCCAAAGGGACCTCCACTCGCTCGCGGCTCACCTGCCCACGCTGCTGCCGGTCTCTGCCCAGCAGGAAGCCGGCAAACTGCTGCTTGCGCAGGTTCCGCAAGGAGTGCGCCATCACGGCCTCGCTCTTGCTCCTGCCCCTGATACGCACGACCCCTGAAGGCTGGAAGCGGAGGACCCCTGGGTGAAATGGGCAGGGGGGAGGAGACACAGGGAAGTGATCAGGGCCCCCTGCAAATGGGGGTAGAGCTGGTCTTGCAGTAGCAAGCACAAAGGGTCCCCTCTGCTAAGCAGGGTCCACCCTGGCTTGCATTTGAATGGGAGACTACTTCTGTGCACACTGTCAGATCTTCCCCTCTCCTCTCTGCAAAGAGCCCCCGCTTGCTTGCTTGCAGAAGGCTCTGAGTTCCCTCCTGGCACCTCCAAGATGGGGCTGAGAGAGACTCCCACCCGCAACCTTGGAAAAGCTGCTGCCAGTCTGTGTAGACAGTACTGAGCTAGATGGACCCATGGTCTGACTCGGCAGAAGGCAGCTTCCTGTGTTCCTAAACCAGGCCTGGAAATGGAGGTCAAGCCGGTGGCTGTGCAAGTGGGGGACGCAGTGAGGGCTGAGGCCGCCTTTGGATGCAGGCTGGGCTGTTCTCAAGGAACGTGCTCGGCACGTGGGAGCCATGCAGGGTGGAACTCCATGGCTACAAGAAAACACACTCCCAAATACTGCTGTGGAGCCACGCCAGGGAGGGGAGGGAGGCCGTGGCAGGCTTGCAACTCAGGGGGTGTTGGAGGAGCTGAAGGGGCCCCTGGAGGTACTGTGCCCTCACTCCCAGAAGCGTCCCATTCTCAGCCCTGGTGACTGGAGCCCAGCGGCTCTCAGAGGGTGGGATGGGTGAGGACAGGCGGCACCGAGTTGGTCGTGGGCTGGGCCCCTCTGATGGCCCTGGGCGGATGCTGGGCAAGGGCGACCAGGGAGACCAGCTGAGGCTCCCTTCACAGCTGAAAGGCAGCCCTAGCAGTGAGCCCACCCAGACCCTCCTGTGAGCGAGCTTCCTCCTGTTGCCTTGGCTGGAGGAGGAGGAGGAGGAGGAAGAGTGGCTCTCTGCTCCTGGCAGCCTCCCTGTCCGTCATGACCAGGCCACACAGAGGCCCATCAGGCATGCGCGGCTGCCTCCAACATAGCCACAGTGATGGGCATGCGGTTGGAAAGGGCCGAAGACCACCCGAACAGGTTGATTTAACAGATAACAGAGGCTGTCGGGGGGAGGGGGGCCTCTGGGGGACCCCCCAAACCTTGGAGAAGCCCCCTGGAGGGGGTAAGTAACAAAAATTGCCCCCAACCCCCGAACAGGTTGGGGGTGGGGGTGGTGTCCAGCTCAGCGTCGAACTGAAAGGGGGGGTGACGTTTGGCTCAATGTCGAGCCTTCCAGCTGAACCAGTTTGATATTGAACCTTCTCAATATCAAACCGGTTTGCACATCCCTACCGTGGGCAGCTGCACACACTGACCCTTGCACTGGTAAAGACATCCTTGATCATAAGTGCAAGGAGCTGCTGCCTACAGAGTCCAGCCCCTGGTCTACGTAGTGCAGCCATGTCTGCATGGCTCTCCTACTTGCAGTCGCTGAATCGGGGACCTTCTGGATGCAAAGCAGGAACACAGGAAGCTGCTTTGTACTGAATCAGACCCTTGCTCCATCTGCTCCACTAATGTCTGCACGGACTGGCAGCAGCAGCGCTCTTGGGTTTCAGATGGGTCTCTCCCAGCCCTACCTGGGGAGGCTGCCAGCCGGAGACTGAACTTGGGACCTTCTGCAGATAAGGCAGGCATCCCATCATCCATGAGCGGCAGCCCGCTCTTCTCCAAAGTGATGGAGGTGCTTCCATGGGCAAAGTGGGGCTTGGCTCTTTCCAAAGACCTGGGGGTGCTGCCAGCCAAAGCACAACATCTCTGGTGAGGAGGAGGGGCTGAGCCTGGGAGCTGCAGTCACCTTCCAGAAACTGGTCCAGCGCATGGTTGGTATAGCAGACGACCAGGCAGGGTGTACGGTCGTCCTTCCAGAGGGTCTGGTTCTCCAGCAGGACCTTCAAAATCTTGAGTCCTATGAACGTTTTACCTGGAAGGGAACCAGGCCCGGTCAGGGTCCCAGCCTGCCCGCTGCCTGGGCCCCACACAAGCCAACCCTGACTCCTCCAACAGTGGGCGCAGGGTGAGGGAAGCAACCCTTGGGGGCTTCCTGGCAGGAGGTAGAGGGTGCACACTGGCCCCCTAAGCCCACAGACCTCTCTGCTGCAGCCCATGGGGCTGGGGGATCCCTGCCATGCCGTGGAGGGCAAGAGTCAGGGAAGTGGGGGGGGGCAGGAGAAGCTCCTCCCAGCCAGGTGCTTACCTGTTCCAGGTGGGCCCTGGATCAGCACAAACTCTCTGCTCAGAGCCGTCTGGATGGCCAGGATCTGAGATTCATCCAGGTGTGGAAACATCTCCGGAGTCCAGAGCTGAGAGCTAAAAGGGCTCACGGCTGTCAGATCCACCAGTGGGCCCCCATCGTCCACCTGGAGCCAAGGGCCACAAGACCGTCACAAGCAGCTCTCCTGACACCGGTGTGGAGATCAGCCCCGGGCCTAGATCCTGCAAAGCGCTGTGCCAGGAACCGGTGCTGGGAGAGGCCAGCAGAATTACCTTCCCCAGAGAGGGGACAAGTGACATCCCCTGCCAGTGCCCAGGGGAAGGGGGTGGGGGGCAGGCTCCAGAGAGTGAGGCCGGGGGTGGGGGGTGGAGGGCAGGGAGAGGACCAGGTCACCTTTAGAACCAAGGGCAAATGCCTGCCGGGCTTCCCTCCCAGCACCTCTGAGCTGAACCCCAGGATGGGGGAGGAGTAAAGCGGGCTTTGAAAAGCAAGCGGACGGCCTTCCCCCAAGGTTATGCCCAGCCCTACCTGCCTCAGTTTCCCCAGGGGTAACAGTGATGAGCAGACACTCCCCTCCCCTCCCCTCCCCTCGGACTCTGGGCTGTAGCCAGAGAAGGATCCCTGTGAGGCTGGGTCCTCCCTAGCGGGGGGGGGGCAGGGCTTGGCACAAGAGGAGTCGCCATGGGCTCCAGGGCTCCATTTTCCCGTCTGCCATGAAGGAACGTTTTTCTGCAAACTTCACTAGGAAAAGGCTTCACTTTGGAAGGAAAAGCATCTTTCAGTCAGACAGAACAGTCCACTGACCTTTTATACAAAAAAGCTTCCTTCTGGAAACAAAGCCAACATTTTTCAGGCCAAACAGACCAAACAGAAAAACAGGCCAAACAGACAAAGCAAGCTGGCTTTGTTTTTTGGTAAACAGGGTGCAGGCAGGCAGCAGGGTGGGGGCAGAATCTGGATAACTTGCTAAGGTCACTCTGCTAACTGGGCAAAGAGGCACCTTTTCACGTGGTGATTCTCTTTATTGAGCAGGGGGAGAATAACTGGCCCTCTCTCCACCCCCAGCACAGGACCTCCAGTGACTGTTGCTGGTGTCTGTCTTGTGTTTCATTTTAGATTGTGAGCCCTTTGGGGACAGGGAGCCATCTTGTTTATTTATTATTTCTCTGTGTAAACCGCCCTGAGCCATTTTTGGAAGGGCGATATAGAAATTGAATAAATAATAATAATAATAATAATAATAATAATTATTATTATTATTATTATTATTATTATTATTATTATTTGTAAATGCTGCACTTGCAGAAATAACAAACAATAATTTGCAAGAAACAAGACAACTGATGTACAGTGAAGCAATAGTAACAACACAAGAGCTCGGATATAAGATCAGTGGACCTGTCAAAAAAGAAAGCAATACATCACCTAAATGGAAGATTAGATAAGATAATAAAATCACCAGGCTTAGATCAGATTGTAGTAAATTGAAAGATATGAAAGACAAGAAGCTGAAGAATGAAAACACCAAACAGTATCTGATCCAAAAATACCACCTAGATTCAAGGAAAATTAGAGAAGTCCTGGAAATAATAAAGCAGCAAATAACAGCAGTGTCAAAGAAGATTAGCAGATACGAAGCCAGAATTACACAACACAGGCAGAATCTCCAATTCCAGTCGAATCAGAGACGTTTCTACCAAAGCATAGAAGGAGAAACTGCTAGAGACACAGAAACACCAAATAAAGAAGAAACAGTGCAATTCTGGGGGAAATTATGGGACAATCCAATAGATTATAATAAAAAAGCAGGCTGGGTAAAAGAGGTCAAAAATGTAACCAACAAATGCAAGATCGAATAATAACACCAGAATTAATAAGTGAAAGAGCAAAGAAAATTAAAAATTGGACTGCACCAGGCGACGATGAACTGCATGGCTTTTGGCTTAAACACCTAACAAGCCTTCAGAAAGAACTATCTTTTTTTAAATAAGAATTTTTATTAAGAAGTAAACCAAAGGAGACAGAAACAAATCACCATAAAGACAATATAAAATCAATAATTTTCCTATTGAAAAACCTCATTTTTCTAATTAATTACATCAGTAAAGAAAAAATATCTAGGACAAGATAAAGCAAAAGAAATTCAGACTCTTAAAGTTGTAAAATCTAATCTGATCAGCTTCTTGTAAGTTACATATTGAGAACACTAGAAGTCAAATCCAGAAAATGGGTTTCATAAACTATCAAAACAGTTCAATCACATTTTGCAAGGAGGTGATATTGAACAGTGGCTAACAACTGGGAAAACTCATCTCATCATGAAAGACCCAGCAAAAGGTGCAGTTCCAAGTAATTATGGACTGATAACCTGCCTGCCAACCATGTTCAAATTATTAACTGGAATAATAGCAGATGAAGTGATGCAACACTTTTTAACTGACAAACAGCTTCCAGTTGAACAGAAAGGAAATTGCCCAAACACCAGAGGCACAAAAGACCAGCTGCTGATTGACAAAATGGTTTTAGAAAACTGCAAGAGAAGAAAAACAAATCTAAGTGTTGCATGGATTGATTACAAGAAGGCTTTGGACTCATTGCCGGTTAGGGTTAGGGATACTGAAATGTTTAGAAACAACTGGTGTCAGCAAAAACATTCAGATAGTTATAAAAAAGCAATGAGCTTGTGGAGTACACAGTTAACAATCAATGGCAAGACACTTGGACAGGTTAGCATTAGAAGAGGCATTTTCCAAGGGGACTCACTACCCCCTCTGTTGTTTGTAACTGCCATGACTCATAGGAACATAGGAAACTGACATATACGGATTCAGACCATTGGTCTATCTAGCTCAGTATTGTCTTCACAGACTGGCAGTGGCTTCTCCAAGGTTGCAGGCAGGAGCCTCTCTCAGCCCTCTCTTGGAGAAGCCAGGGAGGGAACTTGGAGCCTAGATGCTCTTCCCAGAGCGGCTCCATCCCCTGAGGGGTATATCTTGCAGTGCTCACACATCAAGCCTCCCATTCATATGCAACCAGGGCAGACTCTGCTTAGCTATGGGGACAAGTCATGCTTGCTACCACAAGACCAGCTCTCCTCCCATAGACCAGCTCTCCTCTCCACTTTCACAAATCTGCTGTACATGGACTATTTGAAGTTGTATGGAAAGTCCCAGTCAGAAATCGAATCACTGCTAAACATTGGCCGTATATTCAGTAGTGATATAGTAGTGAGTTTGGACTAGACAAATGTGCTGCATTAATAATGAAGAGAGGGAAAATAACAAAAACAGAAGGAATAGAACTGCCCAATGGAAACAAGATCATGAACCTGGAAGAGAAAGAACATTACAAATACTTGGGCATTCTCCAGGCTGATAACACTGCACACACTGAAGTTAAAAGAAAAATTGGAAGTGAATACATCAGGAGAGTTAGAAAAATCCTCAAGTCCAAACTCAAAGGCGGGAACACCATACAAGCCATAAACACCTGGGCTATACCTGTTACCAGATACACTGCAGGAATAATAGACTGGACCCAGGCAAAGCTAGAGACGCTAGATCGTAAGACCAGGAAAAGAATGACCATCAATCATGCTCTGCACCCCCGCAGTGATGTCGATAGGCTATACCTCCCTCGCAGCTCAGGTGGAAGAGGAATGCTGCAAGTCCATCAAACAGTAGAGGAGGAGAAAAGAGGCCTTGCAGAATATATCAAGGACAGTGAAGAAGATGCACTTCAAATGGTCAATAACGAGAAACTATTCAACACCAATCAAACAAAGCAGGCCTACAAGAAAGAACAAGTCAAGAACTGAGCAGAAAAATGGAAAAAGAAGCTACTGCATGGTCAATATTTGCACAATATAAGTGGAAAATCAGACATCACCAAGACCTGGCAATGGCTTAAGAATGGCAACTTGAAGAAAGAAACAGAGGGTTTAATATTGGCTGCACAAGAACAGGCACTAAGAACAAATGCAATAAGAGCAAAAGCAGAAAAATCAATAATAAACTGCATGTGTCGCCTTTATAATGAAGCAGATGAAACCGTGGACCACCTGATCAGCTGTTGTTAAAAGATCACACAGACTAACTACAAACAAAGGCATGATGAGGTAGCAGGGATGATACACTGGAACATCTGCAAAAAACACAAGCTACCTGTAGCCAAAAATTGGTGGGACCATAAAACTGAAAAGGTTGTAGAAAATGAAGATTCAAAAATATTATGGGACTTTCAACTACAGACAAACATCTGCCACACAATAGACCAGATATAACTGTAGTTGAGAAGAAAGAAAAACAAGTTAAAATAATCGACATAGCAATACCAGGGGATAGCAGAATAGAAGAAAAAGAAATAGAAAAAATCACCAAAAACAAAGATCTACAAATTGAAATTGAAAGGCTGTGGCAGAAAAAGACCCAAATAATCCCAGTGGTAATTGGCGCCCTGGGTGCAGTCCCAAAAGACCTTGAAGAGCACCTCAACACTATAGGGGCCACAGAAATCACCATCAGCCAATTACAAAAAGCAACTTTACTGGGAACAGCCTATATTCTGCAACGATATCTATAACAATAACAGCAACAACACTGATGATAAAATTCAGCCATCCCAGGTCCTTGGGAAGGACTCGATGTCTGGGTAGAACAAACCAGTCAATAGCACCTGTCTGACTGTGTAAACAACAACAACAATAAAAACAACAGCAACAACATCGACAGTAAAATTCAGCCATCCTAGGTCCTTGGGAAGGACTCGATGTCTGGATAAAAATAACACCTGTCTGACTGTGTAAACAAGAAATAAAAATAATAGGGACCAGGCTGATCCCAATCCAGATTGGGCCTCTCTCACATACCACCTACCGGGGGGGAAAGCAAGTACAGCAGGGACCATGACGTGATTAAAGTCACGCTTCGAATGACCCTGATTTAGCAGCCTTCAGCTGTTCTGTGGGGGCCCCTGTTTCAGAGCCCAGGTTCCACAAACCTCCTCCTCCTCCAGGGGTTCTCAGCCGCGGATCCCCACCTGCAGTTGGACTACAACTCCCATCATCACCCACATTGTAGCCAGGGATGATGGGACCCAAGGTTAGGACCCCAATCTAGTCGAGCAAGGCTGATTATGACAATAATTTCCCCACAAAACCCCATTCCCCTGGCCTTAAAACCCCCAGATCAGCCGCAACAAGGAAACAGTGTTTGGATGATGACCGTTGGTGATCGCCTCATAGAGCAGACTCATCTAAAAACTGCACTTAGAATTAGGGAGACATCGGGGGGTCTGCATTGCCAAGAATTGTGCTGGTTCTCCTCCAGAGACAGGCCTGGCCATCCGAAAACCAGAGCTGTGGGTCCCAGGCCATGCCAAGGAAGGGGTCTATTTCTCTTGTGATACTTGTGTTATAGAAAATCCACTGTATGGCCGTTTGCTTTTTGGCCTTCTTGCTGTGATAATTGCTGTAGGTAACATAGACTTAGAAACAAGGAGGAGGCCAGATTTGGGCGGAGGGAGAACCACCCTGATAAGCCTTAAGGAGAAAAACACAAACTGTCCTTTAGGAGGAATGTTCCTGGAATGTCCCCGATTCTGTTCTTTGCCAATACCAATAACTGGCCTAGTCATGTTGTTTGTTCCACTGTATAAAAACCACTCTCTTGCCTCCGTCCAGGGCAGTGATTCTCAAACTTGGGTCCTCAGGTGTTATTGGACTTCAACTCCCATAATCCCCATGGGAGTTGAAGTCCAATAACACCTGAGGACCCAAGTTTGAGAATCCCTGGTCCGGGGCCTTCGAGTTGCCTTCCAGCCTCTCCTGCCCCTACGCGCATGTGTCATCAATAAAGCTTTGCACGGCATTTGGACCCACAGTGCTGCTGCTCAGTCATTTCCAGGACCACGCTCTGCACGAGCAACGAACGGGGCCCATTTGACCCACCACCCTTGGTTTACTGGGAACAGGATAGCCAGTGAGTTGGCATCACCTTTGGCTGTTCGTGGGTGTCTGCCTGATGTCTCCGCGGATGTTCTGGCAAAGGAACAAGGGAATGGCCTGCCACCCCCCACCCCGCCACCCCCCCGGCTCTTGGAGGAATTCTGTGGGGACCATCAGTCCTCCAGGGCTCAAGGGTGTGTTGAAGACCCCCCTGGAATATTCGGACTCCCCCGCGGTGCACCCAACATTATTTCAGCTCAGCCTCTCCTTCAAGGGCACAGCCCTGCAACTCACCCTTGTGTCACAACCACCACAAGGCTTCCCAGATCAAGGCAGAGGTTTATCGGTGGAAAGCCTGGCGGGGGGGGGGGGGCGGGGGGGCAGCGGGAGAGGCAGAAGACTGGTCCTGCTGCTGCCTTAGCAAGTCTGTCCGTGACCATGACATTCTTCCGGCAGCCCCCCCAAGATGAAATGTGGGGACACTTTCACAGTCAATGCCCCCAGCTGGAGAATTTTAGCACCTGTGAAGGATCCTGACCCTCCCCAACAAGCACATTCTGAGGGGGACTTTAGCAGAATCACTCTGAAACTCCCTGCGGCGACACTCGAGGCAGGTCAGTCTCCTTCCCTGACCTCCTGCTCCCGCTTCAAGGAGGCTCTTGCCCTTCCCAGGGAAGTCATCTAGGAGGTTACTCTCCAACGGTGACCCAACTCCTGATCTGGTGCACGGACAATGTCCCTGCGAAGGCCGAAGGTCTGCCCGGTCTCTCACTCCAGCACTCTCGGCAGAGCTGCACTGGCTTCCCCACGCCTTGCTTCCCTCCTCCTCTCGGGTCCACGGCCTGCCCCACACATGCCCCCCAGCCAGCTCCCTCCTCCCACTTCCTTCTTTACGGTCCCTCATCCCTGGAACTGCACTCTGCCTCCCAGCCTCTACTTGTCCCTGGCTGGCAGCAACTCTTCCCCTTCTGGGGCCTGCCATTTTTAGCAAGAGTGAGGAGGAGGAGGAAGAGTGAGGAGGAGGAAGAGTGAGGAGGAGGAGGAGGAGGAAGAGTGAGGAGGAGGAGGAGGAGGAAGAGTGAGGAGGAGGAGGAAGAGTGAGGAGGAGGAGGAGGAGGAGGAGGAGGAGGAGTGAGGAGAAGGAGGAGGAGGAAGAGTGAGGAGGAGGAGGAAGAGTGAGGAGGAGGAGGAGGAGGAAGAGTGAGGAGGAGGAGGAGGAAGAGTGAGGAGGAGGAGGAAGAGTGAGGAGGAGGAGGAGGCCATAGAAGGTAGCAGCAGCCCCACTTCAAAGACTGGACTGAGACAGAAGCGGGGGGGGTCAGATTCCCACAATGCTGAATGAATGTTGGAGAAACGTTCCTTGCATATGAGATTCATTCTGAAGACTGGTTATTTTCTTGTAACAATCAGAATGAGTTCTGCAGACAAGATAAATGATTAATGAGAGAACGTTTTTAAAAACAGTTATATACAATGTAACATTTATCTTACATAAAATGTGATAAATAATCACATAAAATAAATAACATCATAATCACATAAATAAAAGATAAATGATCTTACAGCAATATATTATCATTTTCTATATTGCTGTAAGATTATTTATAACTTAGTTTTAGCATGCAGAGATCTTTGATACACTTTTCTAATACAGAAGTTCTAATTTATGATTCTCTCTCTATATGAATACTTATAATTTTTTTGTATAATATTCTATAAATTATTTCTACAGTGGCCTCTGAGGAAGAACAATTTCATGCTCAAAATGGGTCAGGCGATGAATGAATAAAGAATTTATCAACCCTCATTCAGCATCCTTGGGAATCCCCCCCCCCGACCTCCACCCCCCACGCCCCGTTCGTGGAACAGGACTGGCAACCCTCAACCCCAACAGGTGTGTGTGTGTGGCGGGGGGGGGGGGTTTCCCATGCCCAGACGATGCCCCTGGCTCTCGCCATTTGGATTCTCATTGTGCCTACCTTAGGGCTGTCCGCGACATCCTCCTGTTCACCCTCCAGATGTTGTAGAGCAGAGAGGTCAAAGGTCACCGCTTCCTGCTCCAGGTATAAGGGCCGAGCGATCTCCTGGCTGCATTTCACCAGGTACCTTCTGAAGGGCACGTGGGCCGTGTCCAGCTCCTGCAGCCCTTCTAGCACGTGCCGATAGGACTCAAAGAAGGCAGGCGACTCCACCATGGTGAAGCTCGTAGTACTCCTCATGAGCCTCAGGAGGGTGCTGTGGCTCTGCTTGATGTCCAGCCACACCGCCCCGTGGAGCAGCTCCCTCTCTCCGGGCCTGGCCACGGTCCCAAACAGCATGTGGTCGCAGTCATTGGAGAGGAGGCACACGAGGGAGCCGCTCAGAAGCTGCTTGGGAGAGAAGGAGGGGGCAGCACCTTGCTTGGAGGGGAACTTGGCCAGGTAAGTGGCCCCCGCCAGCGAGGTACCCACGTTGACTAGCTGGACGTCCTGATAAAGCCGTAGCTCCCCTCTTGGCTTCTGAGAGTCTGAGAAAAGGCTCCGGAGGGCAAACTGGGATGAGATCCCGTCCCTGAGAGGCTTGATCAGATCCTCACGCAAGAGGCGGAAGTGTGTGTCCAGGTAGTCAAGGTCGCTCTTGTACCTGCCTGAGAGGAGGTTGGGTTTCAGCTTCCTGGTGGGCTCCAGAAATATGTCCTCTGGCGTGGGGAAGACGGGGATGAGGTGGAAGTCCTCCCTGCTTGCTGGCGCTGCCAGAGCCCTGCTGCCGGACTCGCCAGAAGGCCAGAAGGCCCGGTCGAGCAGGCTCTTGGTGTCCCGGAGCCGCTTCTGTGTGACCCACGTGAACTGGAAGCCCCGGCACTGGAGCCTCTGGACGGTGGAGCAGAGGAGGTCCACGGGGTAGCACAGCAAAGTGTGCGCCTGGTCAGGAGACGCCGTCAGCAAGTGGTGGAGGGCGGCCACCGTGTCCCCCATCACCTCCTGGGAAATCTGCCCCTCCCTGCAGCGGAAGGACTCCAGATCTGCCACAAAGCCCAGCAGGCTCCGGAGCATAAATCCTGGCTGGAGCACCAGATCCAAGGCAGGCTGGACCACGGCGGCCTCTGTGGACTCCTCCAGCACATGCTTGACCACCCGCAGGAGGATGTAGACCCTGGCCGGGCGGAGGCCTGGGCTGCTCAGGGCCCTCTCCAGCTGGCCGGTGTGCTTCTTCAAGAAAGCCAGGAGCTGCCCTGGCCGGTGGTTGCAGAGCCTCTCCAGGTCCGCAAAGATGTCCCCGGGCTCTTGCCTCCAGCTGGGTCCTGGCTCTGGAGACAGCCTGGGAGCTTTGTAGGGTGGCGGCAGCGGTGGGGGGCTTCTGGGCCTTCTGCCGGGCCAGTCCTCCCAGCTCCTCTTCAGCCCAGACATGCTTCTTCAGAGCTGCCCGGCGTGGGCCAGTCACCTCTGGAGACTCAACGTTGGGACTCCTGCTTTACTGGGACAGCCAGAACGTGGACATGGGCTGCATATACTGCTGCAAAGACAAATTGCGGTAGTTCTCTGTTCCTGTGCAACAAGGGCATTTGTTCTTTTATGAAAAATCAAATTATTTCTAGACCAGAGTCCAACCTCTCATGGGCGGGAGCCCTGCAGAGCAGATGATTGGCTTGCATGGAGGAGATGCTCCCTGGTCCCTGCAGGAAGCCAGGTGGGGGAGTCCTCCTGGACGGCCCCCTCAGCAGCCCCCTTTGCCCCTGGCCACTGCTTGAGCTCCTGGTCCTCTTGGGGGAGGCCTGTCGCTCTAGCAGGTGGACTTGGGCTAGCAGCAGCCAGAAGGAGAAGGCTTGCTGTGCTGCCCAGTCTGCCCCCGACTGCTGCAGAGCTGGGCTAGAGCGGGGGGGGGGGGCTCATTCCTGGCCTTGCTAGCCAAGGACACCCTCACAAAGAGGTCAAAGTGAAGGAAGCGGCCTGCTGCACGGGGGCATTCCTGGCTCCAGGGCATGGCTGAAAAGATTTGACCCGGGTCAATTAATAGGTAGTCAGCTGGCAACCTCTGAGAGGCTGACCCCGCTGCACAACCCACTGGCAGCGGCTCCTGGCACCCCACGCCAGCTGCACAGGGTCCGGCCAACACGGCTCCGTCAGCCAGCCCTGGAGCGTGTGCACAGGACCCCCCTTGGCCGGTCCCCTCACCTTTCCCGGCCTCCTCCTGGTCCTCTCAGCTGCAGGGTGCGCTCTGGCCTGGCCTCCCCCGCTGGCATTCCCAGCCGCTTCATTGCAAGCCCTTTGCTGGGTGCACACCTGCCGCCCCCACAGCACACCGGGGGGCAAGAGGCTGGAGCTCACGCAAGCGGCCCTGACCCTGCCCAGTCCTGCAGGCGGAGATCCAGGGGCGGGGGGGGGGGCAGGGGCAGGCTGCTTGTATCCCGTGAATCTTCTGCCCCCACACCTTGTTCCTTCCAGATGCCCTGGAAGGAACGGTCAGCTCCTGGTTCGTCATGAACTGGAGCCTCTGACCCATTGCTAGGGACAGAGCGGGGGGGGCGGGTGCCATCTTTGGGGCAAGGCACAGGCTGAGCGGGGGGGGGCTGCCAAGAGCCCCTGCTCAGAGCTCCCTTCTGCCCCAAGTCTCTGTGTTGGCAGGAAGAAGGCTGAAGAAGAAGCTGCAAAGAAGAAGAGGAGAGCAGAAAGAAGCCGCCTTGAGGGAAAGACACCAAGAGTGAGCCAGCGTGGTGTAGTGGTTAGAGTGCTGGACGAGGACCGGAGAGACCCGAGTTCAAATCCCCATTCAGCCATGAAACTAGCTGGGTGACTCTGGGCTAGTCACTTCTCTCTCAGCCTACCCTACTTCACAGGGTTGTTGTGAGGAGAAACTCAAATATGTAGCACACCGGTCTGGGCTCCTTGGAGGAAGAGCGGGATAGAAATGTAATAAAATAAATAAATAAATAAATAACAACAACAATAGGCGAATGAGCTGGCTCCCTAGACTGAAGACCCCCCTCCCCCCCCCCCACTGCCTCTTCTATGGTTCCCTCCCGTCAGTAGCTGGTCTGCATTCCGCAGGAGGAGAGCCTGCGGGGCCAAGCGCACAAGGAGGAGACGGGCTTTATCTCAGTCCCTGAGAAGGCGACTCTGCCCAGCATCCAGTTGCGTGTTTTCGCCCTGCTTGGGGTAGCTGAGTGCAGCCATCGAGTCAAGGCTTCTTGTTGCTGTGGAAAAGGCAGCACCGACCCCCTTGGCTAGAGAGCATTTGGTTCTCCTGCGCCGGGCTGTGTGAGGACCTGTGGCGAGACCCACCGATGCATCTCTCTACCTACCACTGAAGCCCCTGAGGTGGGCACGGAGGGCAAAGGATGCCCCTTCAGGCTCTGATCCTTTTGCCCCCACAGAGGGGCCGCGGGAGGGGGGCAGCTCTGTGGCACCTTGCCTGCCCAGGGCGGTGGCCAGCCTCCCCACCCCGGTCCTTCCCTGCCCCTCCCTGAAGATTCCCTGCAGGTACCTACCGGGATGCTCAGGACAGAGGGGGCTGCCCGGGAGTCCTGCTGGCCCAGCCTCTCCTTGGGCTCCCTTCTGGGCAGGCAGGCAGAGGCTGGCTGGCTGGCTGGCTGCAAGGCCCTTAAGTTTCTTTTCGGAGAAATAGAAACTTAGATGTTGCCCGGCGGAACGTTCTCCTGGGTCCTAATGCTCTCGAGCTGCATGTAGTCTGAGGGCTCCCGGCCCCCGAGTCCCACCTCAGAGGGGAGATGCTTCCGAATCCCAGTTGCCGGGGAGCCCCAGCAAGAGAGCAGAGAGCGGCGCCCAGCCGGTTGGAGGGCAGGCTGCGTGTGCCGCTTTCAGGGCGCGCCGTGCACAGGTGCATCCGCAACTCCGGCTTACTTCCAGGAAACCTAGCGAAGCAGAGCAGCAGCAGGGAGGCTGGCTGCCGCCCCAGCGGGATGTTTATGGAGCCAAGCGCTGGCAGGGGGGAAACACGCGCGCGGGGGGGGGGGGGATAAGTGCATCCTTCCCCGCCCTGAAAGCTGCACCAGCCCAAAGCAGCCCCGCGCTGGTTCCGTGCACGCCCCTCCCAAGAGGGGAGGCACGCCCAGGCCCTGGCCTGTGGGCTCCCCAGAAGCATCGGGGGGGGGGGGCATTGTGGGAAACAGGACAGGCTTGAGCCTGATCCAGCAGGGCTGATCTCAGGATCTTCTTCCCTTTGGCCCCCTCTCCTCTGTCAAAGCTGCTCTTGGCCGGGGAAGCGGGGCTAGCTGCTGGTCCCGCTCCAGAGCTGATGGGGGACAAAAGCCCTCTTCTTTCCCAGAATGCCAGGATGGCCAGCAGCCGCCACGCCTCCCTCCACACAAAAAGGCCACTCTTTATTCCAAAGCATCACAGCTGAAGAACAGCCCTGCTGGTCAGGCCCAAGAAGGCCCATAGGAACATAGGGAACTGCCATATACTGGAGTCAGACCCTTGGTCTTTCTAGCTCAGTACAGTCTACCCAGACTGGCAGCAGCTTCTCCAAGGTTGCAGGCAGGAAAATCTCTCTGCCCTCTCTTGGAGATGCTGCCAGACAGGGAACTTGAAACCTTCTTCTGCTCTTCCCAGAGTGGTGGCTCCATCCCCTGAGGGGAATCTCTTCCAGTGCTGCTCACCCTTCTAGTCTCCCTTTCATATGCAACCAGGGTGGACCCTGCTTAGCTATGGGGACAAGTCATGCTTGCTACCACAAGACAAGACCAGCTCTCCATCTAGGCCAGCATCCTCTTTCGCACAGTGGCCCACCAGATGCCGCTGGAAGCCACAGGCAGGAGTTGAAAGTGGCAGGCCCTCTCTCCTGCTGTGACTTCCCTGCAACTGGTATTGAGAGGTATCCTGCCTCTGCGGCTGGAGGTGGCCTATAGCCTTCTGACTAGTAGCCGATGATAGACCTCTCCTCCATGAAGTTATCCAAACCCCTCTTAAAGCCATCCAGGTTGTTGGCTGTCACCACACCTTGTGGCAGAGAATTCCACAAGTGGATTATGCATTGTGTGAAAAAGTACTTCCGTTGGTTGGTTCTAAATGTCCCGGCAATCAATTTCATGGGATGAAATTGACAATTTCATGACGCTGAATACAGTGTGGGTCCCTGATTCCAGCCCATGACTGTTGCCTGCTACATGATGCCACACAGTGGCGGGACGTTCCCGGGTGGGCAGCTGCCGTCCTTGCTGCAAACTGAGCTCAGAGGCAGCTTTCAAAGTGGGGCATCTCTTGTTTAGCAGGGAGAGAGCAGCTGGCCCAGCATCCTTCCATAAGAGCAGCCCTGCTGCTGGATCAGGCCCAAGGAAGCCTCTCCAGTCCAGCATCCTGTTCCCCACAGAGGCCCACCAGGCCCCTCTGGGAAGCCGCTCTGCATCTTGGAGATGAAGGCAGGCCCTCCCTCCTAAGGATGTGCACACACTGACACTCACCTGGTTTGGCAGCGGGGGTTACCTTTAAGGAGCAGGGAGGGGGCTCACACACACCCCAGTGCATTTCCCCCACCAGCACTGTCTCAAAACTGCTGGGGCGGGGCGGCGGTGTACCTCCTTGCTGCCCCAGACAGCATTGGGGATGAGCACCCTCCCTGCTCCTTTTAAAGGTAGCCCCCCCACCAGGAAACTGGTTCCTGCCCCTCCCGACTCTCTCCTGCTGTGGCTCCCCTAGTGGTGGGGCTTCCAGTGGTGGGGGTGGTTGCTGGGCTCTGCCTTGTGCTTCGTTTTAGGATGCGAGCCCTTTGGGGCCAGCTTCTGTTTATTTCTTACTGGTTTTTCCACGTAAACCGCTTTGGGGAGCTTTTGTTGAGAGGCAGCTTATTGTAGCCGCCGACGGCCGTGTCAGTCGCAGGGAAGGGGAGACCCTGGGGAGCAGGGAGCACGCTCCGAGGGCTGGGCTGGGCAGCCGGGGCAGCTTCGGGAGTCCCATGCCTGGAGCCTGCCACTGGCGGCACCCTCCCCCCCCCCAGCAGCTACTGTCACACCAAGGAATTTGCACACCTCCTGATTTCGGTTTTGCTTTCCTGGAGCTACGTAGGTCGACCTGGTTTATTCTGCCCCTCCGGCTCCCCCTGCTGACCACCCACCTGCTCTCTATCTACAGTATTATAGGGTGTCAAACATAGCATGAATTTTGCTTCTTAGAGTGGACTTTGGGCATTTAACACCCATGCTAAGGCGGGTTATCCTTTACAATACGATGGTATGTCTGATATATGTGAAATAATGTCACAGGTTATTCTTGGAAAAAGTTTGTTCAATTTGCTTTGAACGGTTGGCCTTTAATGTATTTGCTGCTGCATTTTATTGACTGCTTGTGAATTGCTCGTTCATTCTGGCTTCTCCCATCACCAACTACCATAAGGGATTTGTATAGTGGTCTTTCTTCCTGGAATGCCCCCCCACTGGCAATTCTGCAGTCATTTGAGGGTGCAGTACAATGGCTTGTTCACAGGACCCTAACTAGGGCTGGAGTTCCCCTGCTGACCACCCACCTGCTTTCTATCTACAGACTATCTATCTTCTATCTACCTGGTGTGCGCTCCCAGTCCGGGCAGGTGAGGGTGGGGGTCAGGCTAACTCCAAGCTCAAGTTGATCCTTGTGTGGGAAGCAGGAAGTGGGCTGGGCGGTTTGGTGCAGAAGTGCACACCCTCTCTGTGCCCTGCGTTGGAAGGGCCTGTAGCCAGGCTCACTTTTAAACTGGACACAGGGACACTGACACAGGTCAGAGTGTTCAGACAGGTTTACACTGGTATAGCATAATGTCTGAATCGGGCTAGTGTGTGTCCAGCTCCCGCTTTCCACAAAAGGAGTTCTTCCTTTGTCAGGTTTAGAAATAGGCAATAAAAAGATTTTAATTTAATTACATGTAAGGGGTGATTCAAATGGACTTGGCCTTGCCCAAACGAAGCACCCAGTTCAGCAAATGAGGTTCGTTTGGGTAACCCTCTCTAGTTGGCCTCAGGCAGTGAGGAGACTTGGCAAGCTGTTCCCAACACACACACGCACCTTTATTTCTACCTTAGCACCATTCAAGCATGCACAGCAAGGCAGCGACAACCAGTCGGGAATGACAGGTCCTGTGTCGGAGATCCAATGTGACACAATCCATGTTATGCCTTGAGCAGACAGCTGGATGACAAAAATTGCTTATCATATTTGATTGGCAGTGCTTCTGATCACACACACATTACGATCAGGTCCACTCCACATAGAATATTATATTCCTTAAGTGGCGCAGCGGGGAAATGTTTGACTAACAAGCAGAAGGTTGCCGGTTCGAATCCTCGCAGGTCTGTTACCTATAGGCCGCAGCAGCAATATAGGAAGGTGCTGAAAGGCATCATACTGCCTGGGAGATGGCAGTGGTAAAACCCCTCCTGTATTCTACCAAAGAAACCCACAGGGCTCTGCGGGTGCCAGGAGTCACACTTTACAATTTTGTGCTTTTCCTGTTTTTGTCTTGCCTATGTCGAAACCCTTCTAAAGTTCTTAGCAGCAACATATACTAACTTCCCCACTTAGGCAGCTCCTCTGACTCACAAATCTGGGCAAGGTCACTCTTAGGACAAAAAGCCTGCTTTCTTATACTGCTAATCAGAGCCTGTGCTAAAGTTGGGTTAAGTTCGGCCAAGTTGGGGGAGGCTAGTGGCCCAGTTTGGTCCCAGCTTCTCCCGCCAGGATATTCTGTAAAGGAGCAGGTGAGGGGACGTGGGCAAGGAGGTGGGGTGTCTGTGGTCTATAAGGATAACATCTCCCTTACCAGGGCCCCTGTTAGGGTATCAGACCATACTGAATGTGTGTACTTGAGTTTGGGGACCAGGGATAGATTGGGACTTCTGTTGGTGTACTGATTGCCCCGCTGCCCAGTGGAATCCCTTACTGAGCTCACGAACTTGGGCACGGAACTCGCGCTGGAGTCTCCCAGACTCTTGGAGCTGGGGGACTTCAATGTTCATTTCGGGACCAATTTGTCCGGGGCAGCTCAGGAGTTCATTGAAGCCAGTGGACCTATCCCGAGTGGTCTCTGGACCGACGCATATTGCAGGCCACACGCTTGATTTGGTCTTTTACTCTGATCAGTGAGGTGTTCCGTGGGTGGGGACTCCTGTGATTTCCCTATTGTCATGGACAGACCACCATCTGGTTAAGGTTGGACTTACGACCACTTTCCACCTCCGCAGGGACGAGGGACCTATTAGAATGGTCCGCCTGAAGAGGTTATTGGACCCAGTGGGATTCCAAGAAGCCTTGGAGGGATTCAATGTTGGCTTTGCCAGTGATCCTGTTGATGCCCCAGCTGAGAATTGGAACAACTTGCTCACCAGGGCAGTAGGCACTATTGCTCCCAAGCGTCTCCTGCTGCGACCCACTTCAAAATCGGCCCCTTGGTATACGGAAGATCTATGGGGGCTGAAGCAGCAAGGTAGGCAACTGGAGCGCAAGTGGAGGAAGACTCGAATTTGACAGATGGCAACATAGAGCACATCTAAAGATCTATGCTCAGGCAATATGTGCAGCAAAGAGGCGGTTCTTTTCTGCCCGTATTGCCTCTGCGAGTTCACGTCTAGCGGAGTTATTCAGGGTTGTGAGGGGATTAGTATCTCCCCCCCCCCGAACCAGAATTTGGAGTCATCAGTTACCCACTGTGACGTGTTTAAAGAGTTTTTCGCAGATAAAGCCTCTCAGATTCGGGCCGATCTAGATGGAGACTCCACAGTTAATTTGATGTCTGAACTGGAGGTGTCCGACAACTCCTCTTATGTGATTCGACTGGATTGGTTTCAGTTTGTGACTCCTGAGGATGTGGAAAAGCTGCTTGGAGAGGTGAGGGCTACCACTTGTTCTCTTGACCCCTGCCCAACATGGCTTGTTCGATCTAGCAGGGAGGCTGTTGTAGGTGGCCTGGTGGAAATCATAAATGCCTCTCTGAGGGAGGGCAGGATGCCTCCTTGTCTTAAGGAGGCAATCGTTAGACCTCTTCTAAAGAAGCCTGCATTAGATCCCTCAGAGTTGAGCAATTATAGGCCTGTTTCCAACCTCCCAAGCCTGGGCAAGGTAATCGAGAAGGTGGTGGCCTCTCAGCTCAAGGCAGTCTTTGAGGAAACCGATTATCTAGACCCATTTCAAACTGGTTTTCTGGCAGGCTATGGGGTGGAGACTGCCTTGGTCAGCCTGATAGATGATCTCCAACTGGTAACTGAATTGACAGAGGAAGTGTGACTCCGTTGGTCCTTTTGGATCTCTCGGCGGCTTTTGATACTATCGACCATAGTATCCCTCTGGAACGCCTGAGAGTGTTGGGGGTGGGAGGCACTGTTTTACAGTGGTTCCAATCCTACTTCTCGCAGGTTCCAGATGGTGTAGATTCGAAACTGTTGCTCTTCGAGATTTGAGCTTAAGTATGGTGGCCCTCAAGGCTCTGTACTTTCTCCAATGCTTTTTAACATCTACATGAAACCGCTGGGAGAGATCATCAGGAGATTTGGAGCCGGGTGTTACCAGTACGCTGATGACACCCAGATCGGAGCACTGGTTACTCACTGTGAAGGCTCCTTCTTGCTGCGGGGTCCAAGGGCGTCTCACGTGAGGGTTATCTTGACCCACATGACTCCAAGGCAGGACTATGATAATTAGCTTAGTTTTTCGGTTCGGGAGGAGCAAGCCCATCCTCAGTTCTTTTAGTACCAGAAGCGAAAGGTACATCGATGAAACAGGAAACTGGTAAAAAAACACTAGGTAGAATAACAAGTCAAAAAACACAAGCAAATAACTAAGCTACAATTCTACATATATATGTGGCACATAAGTACTATTCCAGTCGCTGGGCAGTAGGCGTTGGCCAGAAGGGCGGGTCGAGACGCCCTTGGACCCCACAGCAAGAAGGAGCCTTCATGGTGAGGAACCAATGCTCCGTTCTCTGCTGCTCTGGGTCCAAGGGCGTCTCACGTGTGGGGACATACCACAGCCCTAAGTGCAACCAGGGAGGGTGACAGCGACTACTGTGCAGGAAGAACCTGCTGGAGGACCGACCTCCTGAATGCTGCCTGGGCAGACACAAAAACATCTAATTCACAGCACCCAGTAGACTTAGAGCACGCCCGCCAAGCTACTGCTCTGCAAAGTCCTGGACGGGTGCGTTAGTAGAAAAAAGCCATTGAAGTGGCCACTGCCGTAGTAGAGTGGGCAGACATTTGGGTGGGAGCCCTGAGGTTTGTGATTCATAAGCCAGAGTTATACACGCCGTAAGCCAACTAGCTATGGTGGCGGGTGTGACCAGCTGTCCTATAGATCGAGGCAAGAATGAAACAAAAAGGGGACCCAGAGATGCTCATGTGTTTTGTCCACTCTATGTCAGATTTATATATTTATTTATTGTTAAATTTATATGCCGCCTTTCATTAAAACAATCCCAAGGCGGTTTAAGGCACCTGCAGACATCAAGATCTAAAGTACCTGTGGACATCAAGCTTATGCCAAGCCTTTTCCACCGGCTGAACCGGTCTGGGGCAAAAGGAGGGCAAAATAACATCCTGAGATATGTGGAAGAGGAAGGTTACTTTGCGCGAAAAAAGGGGGTCTGAATCAGCTTCACAGAGTCCTCCGGAAATACACCGAGGTTTATGTACAGATACGGCCCTGAGTTAAAGACACTCTGCGTGCCGAGGTAATGGCCCAAGGAATGCCAGTCTGACGGAGAGAAAGCGGAATGGAATGGAGGACCAGGGCTGAAGGGGAGGGCCCCGGAGAGCCTTAAGGGCAGTGTGTCATGTCCAGGAAGGGAAATGATGGACCCCTGGAGGAGACAGGAGAGTAGCGCCCTTCAGGAAACGTTCGAAATGAAGATGGTGCTGCCTGGCACCTTTAGAGGCGGCTTGGCATTTTTAAGGTATTTGCGGAGATCCTCTTGTCTAGTCCGTCTTGCAGGAACTGTAACAGGTATTCATGGAGGCAGACCCCTTGGTGGCCTGACCATCACAGGAAGGCTCTCCGTGTAGGTTGGTATATCCTGTTAGTGGATGGCCGTCTGAACACTAGTGTGGTGTTGGGAACTGAAGCTGAGTAACCATGTTGTTTTAGCGGCCGCCGTTCAGTTTACAGGCAGCTAGCCTTAACCATCCTGGATCCATCCTGGATCTGGGTGCCTGACCGGCCCTTGCTGCAAGAGATCTGGGGTGACTGAAGCGGGAGATGGGGTTCCTTGGCTAGGTTGCTGATCTCTGCAACCACAGCCTCCGTGGCCAATACAGGGCTGCCAGGATGAGTTGTGCTGCTAGAAGCCTGACCCTGCGTAAGACACCTGCCAGTACGGGAGGTTGGGAGGGAACGCATAAAGCAGGTCCTCAGGCCATGGCAAGGATAGTGCGTCCAGCGCTTCTGCCTGCTGGCTGGGGAACCTCGTGAAGAAGCGAGGCAGTTGTGCATTCACTGGAGTCGCCAACGGATCCACCATTGGTGTGTCGAAGCATTCCGTGATGTGGAGAAAAAAGAAACCTTCAGTCGTAGGCGCCATACCCCTGGAAGGAGATCTGGGCGGCACAGTCAGTCTGCTACCGTGTTCAGGTTGCCTTGTACGTGACATGCCATCGAGGAAGCCACGCAGTGGTCCGCCCTGTGGATAGCAGCGGTGTTTCTGCTTGCAGGGCTAGTCGAATGGCGGAGTTCCAGCCAGTTTATACTGTGCAGACGCTCCAGTGTAGACGACTTGCCCTGGACGGATCGGTATTGGCAGTGAACTCCCCAGCCCCTCCTGCTGGCATCTCTGGTAATGATGATCCTAGGAGGATCCAGGAATTAGTTCCCCACCGACAAGTGTGGGGTGGTGGTCCGCCAGCGCGGAGAGTGGAGAATATCTTGTGGCAGGGCGACGCGTCTGTTGGACTTCACTGCGATGTCTGCATGGTAGGTTAGCAGGAACCACTGGAGAGGTCTCAGGTGGAAGCGCCCCCAGGGCACGAGCTGTAGACTCAGCACCATCAGGCCCAGGAGTCTGGGCAGGTCCATGCACGGCGAGAGACGTGAGCCCAGTACCTTGTGGACCTCCAGCTCCAGTGTGCATTTGCGGTCCTCCTGGGCTGACTAATGTGACTTCGACTGGATAAGGAGATCGCCCAGGTACCCCAAAATCAGTACGCCCTGTAGTCATGGGCCGAGCTCACCAGTTCCTCCGGTGCCGTCGAGGCTGGACTCCTGGTCACACGCCCTCCATAGCTGCCCGTGATCTGGCTGCTGGCGCCTTTTTGGGGCCGTGGAGCCCGAGGCCACCATTGCCGGCAGGAGAGGAGTCTGACCAGCCTTCCGCGCACCCCAGATGGCTGCCCGGGCGAACGGGGGTTGCGGGTACTCAAAATCAAATTCTGGACGGCAAGTGGGGTCCAGGGAGAGTGGTATTGGAGGCGCTGCTCGGACCGCTTCCCGCCCATCGGCTCCGTGCTCCCTGCTGCTGCAGGACGCCCCCCCCCGCACAGCTGATCAGTGGCATCCTTCTGCTCCAGAGACCTCCGGCTGGAATAAAAGCTCACCGGCAGACAGGGCTTGGGGCGGAGTCGCTGGCGGCAGAGGAGGAGCAGGCAGGCCAGCTAGTTTTACACTCCATCCGCACTTGTAGGACTCTGGGGAGTCTTTGCATAAAATCATTAGGATTCCCATGGACAGATAAGGAGAACAAAGGGAGGAGAGAGGAATCGCTAGGATTAGCAGCAGGGTCAGATAGGAGGGAGAAAGAGAAGCAAGAAAAGCAAACACAGCAACAGAGAACATGAAAGTAAAAGTGCCTGAGTGCTGAGAGAGAGAGCTGCCTGGAGCCTTTCCAGGACTAAAAGCACTGAGGAGGGGCTTGCTCCTCCCAAACCTAAAAACTAAGCTAATTATCATAGTCCTGCCTTGGAGTCATGTGGGTCAAGATAACCCACACATGAGACGCCCTTGGACCCAGAGCAGCAGAGATCTACTTCTCCATGTCAACTTCTTCAGGAGCTGGCATATCCTCCCTAAATGCCTGCCTGGAAGCAGTAATGGGCTGGATGAGGGAGAATAAACAGAAGCTGAATCCAGATAAGACGGAGGTACTTATTGTGCGGGGTCAGAACTTTTCTAGATGGAGTCACACTTCCCCAAAAGGAACAGGTTCGCAGTCTGGGAGTACTTCTGGATTCACACCTCTCCCTGGTTTCTCAGGTTGAGGCGGTGGCCAGGGGTGCTTTCTATCAGCTTTGGCCGATACGCCAGCTGCGCCCGTTTCTCGAGATCAATGATCTCAAAACTGTGGTACATCTGTTGGTCACCTCCAGACTGGACTTCTGTAATGCGCTCTACGTGGGGCTGCCTTTGTACGTAGTCCGGAATCTTCAGTTGGTTCAGAATGCGGCAGCCAGGCTGGTCTCTGGGTCATCTAGGAGAGACCATGTTATTCCTCTGCTGATGGAGTTACACGGGCTGCCTATAGGTTTCTGGGCAAAATACAAGGTGCTGGATATAACTTATAAAGCCCTAAACGGCTTAGGCCCTGGGTATCTAAGAGAGCATCTTCTTCACCACAAGCCCCACCGCCCATTGAGGTCATCTGAGGAGGTCCGTCTCCAGTTACCACCAACTCGCTTGGTGGCTACAGAGAGACGGGCCTTCTCGGTCGCTGCCCCAAGATTGTGGAATGCGTTCCCTGCTGAGATACAATCCTCCCCATCTCTGGCAATTTTCCAAAAACACCTGAAAACCCATCTTTTCACCCAAGCTTTCTCAGCTTCCTAAATTTTTAAGATTTTAATCTCTGGTTTATTTTTAAATTGTTAAATTGTTTTAAGTTTTTGTAAATGTTTTTAACTTGTTTTATGCTACCGTTAACCACCCAGAGACTAAAGTTTGGGGTGGTGTACAAATTTGATAAAATAAATAAATAAAGTATAAGCTTATTATTTATATTGATAATGCAGTTGCTATTTTGGTAAAGGTAAAGCGTGCCTTCAAGTCGATTTCGACTCCTGGCGCTCACAGAGCCCTGTGGTTTTTCTTTGGCGGAATACAGGAGGGGGTGACCATTGCCTCCTCCGGTGCAAGATGAGATGATGCCTTCTTTCAGCATCTTTCTATATTGCTGCTGCCCGATATACTGGTAGCAGCGAGGATTCCAAGCGGCAACCTTCTGCTAGCCAAGCATTTCCCCGCTGCGCCACTTACGGCAATTATGGACCGCTACAGAAATTGTGTGCAGCAGAAAATCCAACCCCCTCCTCTGTCTTGTGGTGCTTCTTTTTTCACGGGAAGGGGCGAGGAGCTCCTCCTCCACGATCCGCCCTCCAAGCGCCCTCCCTCCCGCCCGGGGCTGCCTGCATGCCGCGGCGTCATCCCGCGGGGTCTCCGCGAGGACAGGCGTCTGCTGCTCCGGGCGGCGCCCCTCCGTGAGGAGTCCGGGGAGGCTGCTGGGGCGGCGGCCGCGGCGGGGCTCGCAAGCAGACCTGCCTGCAAAGGGGCGCTCGGAGACAGTCTCGCTGCTGCTGCTGCCGGCCCGGCCCTCCCGCTCTTGCGGCGCTTTTCCTCCCCAGGCAGGGGGCGCGCCCGGGGAGGCAGCAGCCCGGGCCTGGCCTCCGCGGCAGCGACTCTGCCTTGCTCAGCCCCTCCGCGGCAGCGGCCGCCGAGAGCAGGCAGCGGACTACCATCCCCAGAAGGCCTTGCGCTGCAGGGCGCCCCCCCCATAGGCTTGGAGGAGCCGGGTTCTTAGCGCTGCCCCGCCCCCTCAGAGGTTCGCGGCCGGGATTGGACGAGCCTCCTCGGTCCCGGAAGCGGCTCGGCACGTGGCGGCTGTGCAGGGCTGCTGGCGGGGTCTTGCCAGGGGCGGCTGGGCTGATCCTGCTCCGGTTTGGAGGAGTCTCGGAGGCCGCTGGCGCTGATCTCGTGGGCGGAGGTTCCGCAGCCTTCTCTGGGTCGCTTCGCTCTCCTGGCTGGGAGGAGGGTCTCCTTCCTCGACGCGGAGCCTTCACCTGAAGGTAGCATCGCCCCCCGCACCCCCCTGCGCCCCGCTCGGGCCAGTCCGAGGTCTCCCTTCGTGAGTGGGTCAGCCGCTCCCCGCCCCGCGGGGGTCTTGCCGTCTGGCGAGCGGGGCCTGCTCGGTGTCGGCCTCCTTGGGAGATCCGCGGCGGGGAGAGGAGCGGGGCTCCTCCGTGGAGCGGGAGGGCCCACGGCCGTCCCATTAGGCGGCACCTTCAGGTGGGAGGGAGGCTGCCCAGGGCAGCTGCCTGGATCTTGCCGCTTTGCCAGCTGGTGGGAAACACCAAGTCTGGACTGGGGAGTTTTCTCCTCCTCTTCCTTTGCACAGCGCGCCTTGCTTTAAACGCAGAGTTTCTGGGGCTTTTGCATTTAGGGTTGTGCTCTGGATGGTTCCTGGTCTTGCCAGGCTGTTTCCTTGCTTTCCCCCCCCCCCCCTGTGGATTTGGCAGGCTTCTGTACCGCCCACATGCAGCTCTCTGGGTGGCTTCCAGTCGAAAACACAGTTCAAGCCATTTAAGATAGAGACAGACATTCTCGAACGTAGAGCTTGGAAACTCTGAAAAGGGGCCCGTGGCTGCACACCCCTTGGAGAGCTATTCTGGGGGGGAATGTGGCTTTGCAATGCCCGCGGGAGAGGGGGGGAGTGGGCCCGGGGTTGCTCTGGGGTCTCCCGGCCGACTGGGTCACGGGGCGCCTCTCTCCCTGCAGGTGCAGCGGCCCCAGCCCGGCATGGACGAGCAGCAGGCCCTGGAGCTGCTGGAGTTCCTCCGCCCGGAGAGCCGCCCGGATCTGAAGGGCCAGGCCGTGCAGGGCCTTCTGGGGCTCACGGGCAGCCCGGAGGGCAGGCGCCTGCTGGCCACGCGCCCGGACTTTGTGGACGCCTTGCTGGGCCTGACCGGGGACCCTTCCGTGGCGGTGGCGAAAGACGCCTACCACGCCCTCATCAACCTGGCCCCGGAGCCGGGGGTGGGGGGCTCCCTCCTGCGGAAGGGGCTGCCCGCCCTGCTGGGCCGCCTGCTGGACCCCGCCTGCCCCGTGGCCGACCAGGTCTGCGCGCTGCTCTCCAACCTGTCGCGGGAGGAGGCCTCTTGCAGGGAGCTCCTGGCGGCCTTGCAGGGGGAGCCACGGGGCCTGGGGCTGCTGGTGGACGCCCTCTGCACGGAAGGCTTCAACCCCCAGGCCTCCCTGCACTACCTGGGCCCGCTCCTCTCCAACCTGAGCCAGCTGCCCGAAGCCCGAGACTTCCTCTTGGACAGATCCAGGCAGGTGGGCCGCGGGGGGGGGGGGGTCCTGTATGGAGGGACTGCTGAGGCCTGCGGGGAGGGGGCAGAGAGGCCTGAGGGCTGTGGGGAGCAGAGGCCCCTGGCGGGGGGGGGGGGAGAGGTTCGCTTGAGGGACCAGACCTTTCCCTGCTGCCCATGGAGGGGGGGGGATCCCTGGGCTGCCCCTTCTGCTGTTCAGGTGTGTGGCGGGGAGGTCTGGACAAGCCCGCCCTCCTCGCTGATGGGCCGGGTGTGGTGGGAAGGCAGGCCCCTGACTGGTCTGGGGGGGCTCCTCCTCTGAGAGCCCCCCTCCTCTCTCCCCAGGTGTGAGGTGCAGAGGCTGCTGCCATACACGCAGTACGCGGGCTCAGCTGTCCGCCGAGGGGGTGTGGTTGGGGCGCTCCGGAACTGCTGCTTTGACTACCGTGAGTGGGGCAGTCTCTCTCTCTGCTTTGTGGGGCGGGGGGTGGTGGTGGTGGTTCTCCCGCTGCTGCTGCTGCTGCTGCGGCTGGCTGGCTGGCTGGCTGGCCGGCCTCGTGGGGGCTCTGGTGCTTAGGCCACAAGGCCAGGGTGCCCACGGTTGCTCCACGGCTGGCCGGCCTGCCTGCCTCTCCTTCCAGGGCACCACGAGTGGCTGCTGAGTGCAGATGTGGACTTGCTGCCCTTCCTCTTGCTCCCGTTGGCTGGTCCTGAGGAGTTCCCGGAGGACGAGATGGAAAGTATGTCTCTGTGGGGAAGGCGGGCTGTGCCCGTCGGGGGGGGGGAAGAGGGGGTGCTCGGGGCTGCCAGGGAGAGGCCTTTCGAGAGAGCCCAGACAGGCTGGAGCAGGGGACAGGCCCATGGCCATGGCCACTAGTCCCTGCCTTCTCTGGGGCTGCCCCAGGGCTTTGGAATACCCTCCCTGCTGCAATAAGAGCATTCCCTTCTCTGATTGTCTTTACGAGGACCCTGAAGACATACCTGTTTCCCCAGGCTGCTGACTGCAGTTTAAATTTTATCATGTCTCTTTATCTATTGTTGGTTTTATCTGTGTTATGAATTTTAAATGTGTTATCTTTTATATTATGTTTTAATTTGTACACTGCCTAGAGATTTCTGTATCAAGCAGTGCAGAAATTTGAATTTTTTAAAAAAGATGAGGCTGAACGAGAGAGACTTGGGGCCTGATCCAGCAGGGCTGCCCCTGCCTTCTTAGGAGCAGGGTGGGAAGGGTGCTGTGGCCAGGCTGCGCAGAGCGTCCAGCGGAGGTCTCTGCCCTCCTCCGGCCCAGGACTGGGTCCTTGGCCAAGCAGGCTCCCCCGCATGCTGTGGGTCCGGCCGTGCTTTGGGCATGTCTGAGCCTGCATGTCTGTCCTTCTGTGCCCTCCTAGGACTGCCCCTGGACCTGCAGTACCTGCCCCCGGAGAAGCAGCGGGAGACAGACCCGGACATCCGGAAGATGTTGCTGGAGGCCCTCCTGCTGGTGAGTCGCTGCCGCTGCTGTGTGCCCTCTGGGGTGGGGAGGGGGCTGAGCGCCTGGCCGGGCTGAGCAAGGCTTGCTTGCCTCCCACCCCCCCGTTTCACGCCACCTGCAACTAGGGCCCCTCTTGGGATTTGGCTTTCTGAGCACTGCAGGTGCTGCTTCTTGCTTGGACTGACGAAAGGAACCTGAACACCTCCGAAGGTGAGGAGGGGCAGGGCCTCAGCACCCCACACAGCGCCGGGGCTGCCTCATCGTCCCCGCCGTCCACGTGTGCAGATCTCGGCCCTTTTCTCGAGTCTCTGCCGGTCCTTGCTCTAAGTGTGTGTGGTGGTGGGGAGTCAAAAATAGTGTGCTTCCCTACACAAAGGTGCTCCTAGCATGCCGGTTATAGAGACTGGATTTTGTTTTGCCTGTGGAACTTGGGAGGCGTTTCCCCCTCCGTGGTGCAGATTTGTCGGAGCCTTGGATATTAAATGCTTGTGACTGAGTCAAGCTGCTCTTGGCAAGCCTGCCGGTCGAGAGGGAGGCTGACGGCTGCAGGAGGAGCTGGCGCGATGGGGCGGATCTCTAGGCTGAGCAGGGGGAGGGCAGCGGGGCCCCCGTCCCGCCCCAGCACACCCTTCTAGGAGCAGGAGAACAGCCCTGCTGGATCAGGCCCCAGGCGGCCTCTCGAGTCACCCACAGCGGCCCACCAGATGCCGCCTCTGGGAAGCAGCTGCCAGGCAAGGGGGGAGGGCCTCCCTCCCGTGGCCATTGCTGGGGTCCACCTGGGGCTCACATGCTAAACAGTAGCACTGTGGGGACAGAGGGACTTTTCCTTTTCCTTTTCCCCTACATAAACCGCTTTGATAACCTTTTGCTGAAAAGCGGGGGGTGGGTGGTGGGTGGGTGGTGTTATCCAAAACAGAGGCGGCCAGATATTGGCAGCGCCAGGCCCAGATCGGTCTCCGGCCTGATTCCCCTCCCTCAGCCTGGGGGTGGTGGTGGGTGGGTGGGTGGGAGGGGGCAGCAAGACTCTGGGTATGGCCCTGAGTGCCAGCAGACTCTGGGCCACAAGTGTGTCTTCCGGCTCCAAAGATTTTGTGTAGGACGAAGAGGGTTTCCACAAACAGGCAGGAGTCTCCACTTGCTTGGGGTCTGTGTAACACGTGTGTGTGTAGGGAAGAGATCTCATGTTCTCTACTCCAGGGGGCGGCCACTTTGTGTCGTCCTGAGGAGCTTCTCTCAGGCAGGCGACATAGCACGTTGCCGTATCCAGAGTCAGGCCCTTGGTCCATCTCGCTCAGTATTGTCAACCCAGACTGGCAGTGGCTTCTCCAAGGTCGCAGGCAAGAGTCTCTCTTGGCCCTGTCTGGAGATGCTGCCAGGGAGGGAACTTGGGACCTTCCATGAGCATGCAGGTGCTCTTCCCAGAGCGGCCCCATTCCCTCGGGGGAATAGCTTACAGCGCTCAGACATGGAGTCCCCCACCCAAATGTAAACCAGGGTGGACCCTGCTTAGCAAAGGGGGCAATTCATGCTTGCTCCCACAGGACCCGCTCTCCTCCTCCTCCTCCTCCTCCTCTTCCGCATGTACTCAACGGTGAATCCTCTTTTCTGTCGCTCTCCGCAGCTCACAGCCACCAAGGCAGGGCGGCAGCTGGTGCGAGAGAAGGGCACTTACGTCATCCTGCGGGAGCTGCACCAGTGGGAAGAGGACCCAGGAGTCCTGGCTGCCTGTGAGAAGCTGATCCAGGTCAGTGGGGAAGGGCCCGTCCAGGATGTCCTGCCTGGCTCCTTGCTGCCGCCCAGCACGGGGCTTGCCTGCCGGGGGAGGATCCCAGCCGGGGTCCCAAGTGCCCCACAGAGGGGCCTGTTCTGTGGGGGCTGCAGGGACTCTGGGGAGGGGAGAGCCCCGGGCGGGCTTCCGTGGACCCCGTGGGCCACGTCTTGGTCCCAGCCACGCTTCAAGGAAGGCAGCCCCTGGCTGCAGAGGCACTCCTTGGCAGGTCTGCCTTGCAGGAGCAGGCCGAAGGGGCTGGCCCCCTTGGGCTCAGGGGAAAGGACACGGAGGCCAGAGCAGAGAGCGGCCACCTGCCGACACCGAGCGGGCACCTCCTCAGAGCAGAGGAGACGGGGGGCTCAGGCGGTGGCAGCCGCAGCAGCACAGGTGTTGTTTGGCGATGGGGCAGAGCCTTGGCTGCCGCAGGAAGCTGTGGGGAGCGTCTGAGCACTCCCTGCTGGGGATGTCTCCTGCTCTGGGGACCTGCCCTTTGGGGCCGTGGCTGCAGGCCCTCCCTCGTCCCTCCCTGGGGCGGGGGGGGGCTCTCCTCGTGGACTGAGGCGGGATGTGCTTGCAGCTGTTCCCTCGGGAGGGGCTCGCTCCTCTGAACTACTCTTCTGGGTCCGTTTGCAGGTCCTGATTGGGGACGAGCCAGCCGCCGGGATGGAGAACCTGCTGGAGGTGGAGATCCCTGCAGAGGTGGAGGCACAGCTGCAGCGCCTGGACCAGGAGGAGGAGCAGCAGCAGCAGCAGCGCCTGGAGGGGGCCCCTGCGCCTGGCTCCGGAGGGCTGCGGAGGTGATGGGCGGAGCCTCCGAGGGCTGGCTGGGGGAGACGGCAAGGCCTTCCCCTGCGGAGGGCAGCAGCAGTGCAACCAAGCCCTCCAGCCCTCGATTCTGGGGGGAACAGGAGAAGGGCGGAAGAACTGAAGCGAAGGCCAGCTCCTGGCGGAAGGTCAAGGCGCTCCTGTCCTGCTTGCCTGCCCCTGGGGCTTCCCAGGCTTGAGTCGGCAGAGGTGGTTGGACTCCAACTCCCCCTTGTTGTCCCCAGGGAGTCCCTGCCTGAGGGCAAGAGCCAACGCGCTCAGGAGGTGCCTGGGCTGTGCAGGCTGCTTTCTAGGGGCGGGGTTGTTTGGAGAGAAGTGGGCAGGGGACGGACCTGAGCTGCGAGAGCAGTGCAAGTGCCGCCTTGGGCGCGCCCTCCAGGACAGGAGGAAGGCCACGGCGCCCACCTGGATTCCAGCTCGTGGCGGCAGCAGCAGCAGCAAGGCCTTCTGGAGGCCCATGAGATGCTGCAGGGCCCGCTGCCCCCTTGGAAAGGGGCTGGTGGGGAACCAGAAGTCAGAAACGGCAGAACCCTCCTTCTGCAGTCCTTGGGAAAGGCGGAAGTTTCAGAAGGGTTGTAGGTTTGGAAAGGGGCATAAAAACTGGGCCCTTTGAATTGCCAGCAGGGCAAAACAAAAGCCAGTTAGATGCTTGATCGGAAAGGAATGTCCGTGCGCACACACACACAGAGATTGCCACCCGTGGGCGCTGAGAAGAAATTCTCTGGGTGAGGCTCAATGGGTGGCTTTTGCTTTAGACTCTGCCACTGCATTGGAGGTGGGAAGGAATCCCGGATGGTTTATGACCGTGTGTGCCTCTGCAAGCCCTTCCTCTGTATGATGGAGCTCTGCTGGTTTGCTGGAGCCATCTACGTTGTTCCCCTTAACTGCTCCTGGAGCTGTGGGGCTGGGCCTGTGATTCTGGGTACGCCATGTTGCTTCTTGCTTAAAATTGTAGCTCCTCTTTACAGGGTTTCCCATTTCAGTCAGTCGGGCTGCATTGCATGCACTTGGAAGGCCACAAGGGCCTCCAGCCTGTGGCTCACTTGACTGCCTTGGGCATCCCTTCCCCCCATCCGGGCATCCCTGCTGAATGAGCAAAGAGGCACCTTTCAAGGGGCTCGCCTTGCTGCTATCCCTGTTCAGGCCAGGAGAGCACATTTTCCAGGGGCTCTTACTGGTATCTCTCATGTTTGAAAAAACAAAAACATTGTCTTTTGGGCCAGTGAACACGTTTAAAAAAAACACCCTCTGCCATGTAAACTATTTTGCAAACTTTCTGTTGAAGAGTGGTGTATAAATAATCTAAATGATGAGCGAAACCATGTGCAGGTTGAGAGGCTTCAAGCAGCGGCTCCTAAGCAACCTTTTCCAGCGCCACTTGGCCCAGCTGGGTGAGTGTATAAATCATGTCGAAATTAAGATGTGAATCCAAGTGATTGTAATAAGCAGGAGGGAGACCTGAAGTCTAATAAAGAAGTAAAGGCTGCAAGGGATACGCAAGAGACTGGAAAGGGCAAGAGAAAAGCCCGGGCCCGCGATGGAAGTGGGAGTCCTTGGCAAAGCTGCATGCCGGTGGGTTGGGCCCTTGCCTTGTGTGGCCGGGACGAGGCGCAGCGTCCCCCTCGCTGCAAAGGGGAGGCTGGCAGGAGGGAGGGGGCTGGGAAGAGGAGCCCGGCAGATGGCGGGGGTGCTGTGAGCACAGCCTGTGGCCTTGCGCCCCCCTGCAACTGCTTGGGCCCTGGGGTGGAATGGGGGGCGGTGCGGGGTGGGTGAGCGGCCGCCTTCTGAGTGCTTCCTCTGGCGGAGCAGCAGCGCCCCTCTGGCGGGAGGCACGGAGGGGGAGGCTGGCCCCGCCTCTGCCCACGGGCTGCTCCTCGACCCTCGGAAGGGGAGCGGGAGGCTCCTCCGGAGGACAGACCCGGCAACGACGGAGGCTGCGAGACAGGCACACAAAGCAATGGTACACGGGTGTGTATATAGAGAGAAAGAGCAGAGAAGCCGGTCCGCCGCTCGGGTCGCATCGCTGTGGCCGAGGCAGCCCTGCCGGGACCGGGACGCCGCCGCCGCCACCTCCTCCTCAGTTCCACGCCCGCAGCGGCGGCAGGTGCCGGAGGGCGGCCCGGGCGGCGCACAGACTGCAGCCGGCAGCCCGGAGGGACTCTGAATAACATTTAATCGCGCGCTCCGGGTTCCCCGGGCAGAGCTGCTCCCGTCCAGGCGGGGCCTGGGGCGGCGGGCGGGTCACGGGCACGGCGTCATGCTGTAGAGCGAGTGCACCTGCTTGGAGAGGCTGGCAGAGCCGCCCCCGCTCAGGGCCACCGCCCGGGCGGGGACCTTCTCGCCGAGGCGCTTGCTGCTGGCCACGTAGGCGCTGGTGGAGAAGGGCGAGCCGGGCTTGCGGAAGTTGGGCAGGTGGTGGAAGGGCTGCAGGCTGGTGAGCAGGCTGGGCCGGTAGAGCGAGAGCCGCGGCGGCCGCTCGGTCTTGCGCGGAGACGGGAGCTGCAGGACGCAGTTGCCGGGGACGGCCGCGGCCCCCGCCTCGTGGCCCCCCTTCTTCTCCCCCACCTTGGCCCGGCTGGCGAAGGCCGCTGTGGCGGAGGCGGCCCGCGGCGTGGGCAGCACCTTGGCCTCCTTGGCGCAGGAGCCCTCGGGGGTCTTGCCTGTGCTCTCCAGGTCGGGCAGCTGCGAAACGGAGCCTCCGCCGCTCTCGGCTGTAAGGGCGACAGGAGGGGCCGCTGTTAAGGGCGCCCAGCTGGGCCTGCTGCTGCTGCTGCTGCTGGAGCGCCCGGGCAGGCGGTCGTGGGGCTTGCAGGAGTGGCCGGTGGGAAGGGGGCGCAGCGCTGTGGGAGTTGAGAGAGACCCGGAACCTTCACTGGTCACAGGGCGGGCAGCAGCCAGAAGGCCAGCCCGGCTTCGGGCTTCATGTGCCCCCGCGGGTGACTGGAGAGGGCTTGGCAAGGGGTGTGTCCCTTTAAGCCCGAGATTGGTCTCTGCTGGGTTCTGGGCTCCTGGGCCAGGGGGAGAAGAAGAGAGGCTCCTGAAAGGCAGGGCAGGCTGGAGATCGCCCCTCGCAGGGAGTGTTGAACGGGATGGGGCCCTCCGTCCGTCCTCTGACTTGCCAGGGGAGGAGGGAGGGACTGAGCTAGGAGTGGGGAAGCAGCTGCCCACCCTGGGGGGCGGGCGGGGCTGCAGCCCAGCTGCTGTTGCTGCTCCTAACCGGTTGGAGGGGAGCTGGGAGCAGAAATCGAGTGAGTTGGTTGTCCTGAGCTGCCTTGCGAAGCCCCACCAAGAGCTTCCAGGCCCCCTCCCCTCCCTCTGTGGAGCTCACTCTTTCCCTTTACCCAAAGGGGAGGGAGGGGCACCTGCAGTGCAAACAGCAACAGCAGCTCCCTGCCGCGCAGGACTCCCCAGGCCAGAAAGAGGCTGCGGTTGCTGAGAGCTGCTCCCCAGCCTTGCTCGAGCGAGGGGCCGCCCCGCTTCCTGGCCGGTGTGGCGGGCCCCCCCCGGGCTGCTTCCTGGCAAGGGGAGCGGGTCGGGGTCCAGGGGTCTCTGCACCTTGTCCTGCTGGCGGCTTTTCTGGGCTCATGGTGCACTCTGGGTGGACCCCCATGGAGCTCATCACCCGGTGGAAGATGGCAGACGTGGCCGGCAGCATCCAGCGGTGGGTGGCCACTTGCTGGAGCCCCAGGCGGGCTGCCGGCTTCAGCTGCAGCAAGCTCTCGATCAGGTTCTGGCATTCTGGAGAGGAGGAGGAGGAGGAGGAGGAGGAAGAGAGCGAATGAGGACAGAGGCGGCCCTCGGGTGGTGGAGGTGCGTGCGCGTGCGCGTGTAGCAGGTAGAAGGGGGCCAGGAGAGCCCAAGTCCTCAGGAGGCGGAGGAGGAGTTCGCGGCTTGCTTAGCACAACTGTGAAGTATGCACCTCCTGGGGGGGCGGGGGCAGCTCTTCAGTTGTCCCCTCTGGCCGCTCTCTTCATGCTTGCTTCAAAAGGTTGCCCCCCCCCCCCAGCAGCCACCACCCTTGCTGGTCCTGAGCCACGGAGGGAGCTTGTGGCTGTGGGGAGGCAGGAAGTCCCAGAGATCTTGCAAAATGCTGCTGGGTTCTGCACAGCCAGCCCTGCCGTGGGGCGCTGTGTTTGCTGTAAGAGGGTTTCCCAGAAGTCGACTGCCGCTCCCAGCATTCCCAGCTGCAATGGCCTTTGGCTGGGGATTATGGGAGTTGTAGTCAGCAACCTCTGGGAATCCTGCTTACCGGGAACCCTGGTGGGCTAGGGAGGTATGGGGCAAGTGATTGCCGCAGGGATGCTCTTCCGTTCTTCCCAACTGCGAAGACGACTGTTGGAGCCTCCAGCCCTTGACCTCCCTCACCTGAAGAAGTGGGGAAGTCTGGGGCTGTGGGATGTTCATGGAGTAGATGAGATGCTTGGAGATGCTCTCCTTGGGAGGAGATGCTGCCCCGCCTGTCCCCAGCCTTTCTCCCCGCCCCCCCACCCGCTGCCCACTGGAGCTGCCTACTTCCTGGGTGGGCCAAGCTGAGCTCCTTCAGACACCCCCCGCCCGCTCCCGCACTGCAGCATTGCCCTACCTGCCGAGATTGGCTGCCGGAAGGCGAGTCCCTGCTTGATCACGTGGATCATCTTGTGCGGCTGGCGCTCCTTGAAGGGGAGCTTCCCCGTCACCATGGCGTAGAGGATCACCCCACTGGACAAGGAGAGAGGAACAAGGAGGGGGGGCATCACCAGACTGAGCTCCCGGGGCAAACCCGGGTTGGCCTTGTGACGGACGGGGGCTACACTCTGCTTTCCTGAGATCCACCCTCCGTAAAGAGGTTGCTCTGATTCCCACTGAGGAGCATGCCATGGGATTTGAAAGGAAATACCAAGCATGCCCTAACTAGCACTGGGTGGCTGTTTTTTTAAACCTCCGTCTAGCAGTAGGCAGGTCCTTGGCTGAGAGGGCTTCTCCCTTAGACGGGTGCCCAAATGGTGGGAGCACTGGGCCCCTCCCCACGCTTCCAGAGAGAGACGGCTCTGGGGTCCAGTGGAAAGAGCCACCAGAGCATTCCGGGTGTAATGCTGGCCTTTTTAGGCCACCCCAGATGGAAGAGCTTCCCTCCAAACCAGAGGTGGTTCCTCCTCCTCAGTGGGGCTGGCTTGAGCTGGTCACCTACTGTGGGGAAGGGTTTAAGGCTACAGCTTAATGGCTCTGACCCTTCAGTGATGACAAAAAGCAAGGCTTGTCCTCACTCTTTCGCAAAAGGGAGGAATGCCTCATGATATTCAGGATGAGCTCAGGTGGGGGCCTGGCCCCCAGCTGGACAGCCGGCCCCTCAAGAAGAAGGGCTTCTTTCCCTGGCCCCACCTCCCTCCTCACCCCCAGCAGGACTCACAGGCTCCACAGGTCAGCCAGCTCCCCATTGTACTTCTTGCTCATGAGGATTTCCGGGGCGGTGTAGGCCACCGAGCCACAGAACGTGCTCATCAGGGAATTCTTCAGGGAATAGCGATTGGCAAACCCAAAATCTGCAAAGGGAGACACAGCCAGTGAGGTCCAGACAGAGAGGCTCGGCTCCACGCACACAGGGCAGCTTTCAGGTCTACCCTCCAGCCGCTTGCTCTGGCTGGAATGCATGAACATGCTGGGAAAGTGGGTCTCCCAACTCCACTCCTGTGGCCCCAGTTTTGAGTGTCTGAAAAGATTATGCTTTGGGGAGCAAGCAGGTGTGTGTGCGTGTGATGGCACTGAAATTGAGGAGGGAAGCCCTCCTGCATTGAGAGGGGATGTATAGCCTGGTATCAGTACACCCCAAACCCCGTGCTGGGGGGTAGGGAGGGGTGAGCTCAGCATCAGGAGAAATGCCTCCCCTGCCTCCCTCTCTTGGGAGGACAACTCACCAGTCAGCTTAATGAAGCCACGCTCATCCAGCAAGATGTTCTCGCACTTCAAGTCTCTGAAGGGAACAGTAATTTTATTTTATCCAATATTTATACTGCCTTTCATAAAGCATCCCAAGGTGGTTTACAAAGTTAAAATACATGTGATTTTAATGGAATTTTATTATAAGACCTTAAAAATACTGAAACAACAAAAACCATAAAACACCCATAAACCTCCACCCTAAAGAAGACAACAGAAAGAGGAGAGCTGAGCAGGGGCGTAACTACTATTAGGCAAGGGGAGGCAGCTGCCAGGGGGCCCCCACGCCTCGAGGGGCCCCCCAGAGGCAAGTCACATAACTATATATTGTGAAGTGTGTGTGTGTGTGTGTGTGTGTGTGTGTATCAGTGAGGGGCCCATTTTAAAATTTTCTCTCTGGGCTCACTCCAGCCTTGTTACACCCCTGGAGCTGAGAAATGGTGAAAGGAGCTGAAGGGAGTTTCCTGATGCCCCCCCGCCCCCCCTGACACGTGTGTCCCCCAACAATGTCCAAGGTGAGGGAGGGGGAGCTGGCCAAGAGGGGCCATGGAGGCTGTTGGCATCTTCCCAGGGAAATCCTTTTTCCCCAGTGCACTTTCAGGACTTGTCAAAACCCTTGTTTTGTAAAAAGGAAGTCAGAAGGCTGGGAGAAGTGGCAGAGACAGGCTGAGTACCCCCAGGGGGTGGGGTGGTCCTGCAGGGCTTTTTGTTGTTGTTGTGGTTGTTGTTCCACAAGGGCCAAGGGACATGCCAAGACGCAGCTCCAGGTCGCCCCCACGGTCTGCACGTGACTGAATCCTGCCCGCTTAGAGCCCTCCCTTTGGCCACAGAGTCATCTGCTTTCATGCCAGGAGTAATATCCGGGTATCTTCCGCTAACGGGTTCTGGGGCTCCAAGGGCAAAGGCAGCCTGGTCCTCCACGAGAGAAAGGGGCAGTGAAGCCACGAGGGAGGGGGCGGGGGAGTGGCATGGGGAAGCCGCCCCCCACCCCCAGCCCCCACTGGGCCCCTCACACAAACAAAAAGCATTGGGGACCACCCATCAGCAGACGCTGCTTCACATTCTCTGCTGCCCCCAAGAGGGAAACTGTGTGAGAGCCCTTCATGGATTGTGGTGACCTGGGCCAATGAGTGGGGCTCCCAGGGATACCCAACGTGTGGTAGCGAGAGAGTCAGAGTCCCTCCACCCCTCAGTCTTGGCGACATGACAGCACTCCAAGGGACAGGATCTCTCTCTCTCTCTCTCTCTCTCTCTCTCTCTCTCTCCTGCCGAGGGAGGGGCAGCAGGGCACCCTCTGGGGCACCACTTGAGCTGCATGCCAGCCCCAAACTGGTCAGGGCAGAACCAGAGAGCCACTGTGTAGCCCTGTGGAGAGCCCTTGGCAGAGCAAGGATGGCTCCTGGTTGGCCATGGCTGCCCTTTCCCTGGCCAGGTTGCCTGAGAGGGCATCCGTCTGGGTGCAGCTGTGGCTCTGGAAGCATCCCTGGGCCCAGCCACAGCCCTGACCTCCCTGGGCAGCCCCTCCTCTTACCTGTGGACAATGCCAACGTTGTGGCAGTGTGCCACCGCACTGACAATCTGGCGGAAGAGCCTTCGTGCCTCCTCCTCCTCCAGGCCAGGGTACTCCCTCCTGTCAGACGTGGCGTTGATGTGCTCCAGGAGGTCCCCGCGGGAGGCCAGCTCCAGGACCAGGTAGGTGCGCTTGCTGTTCCGGTACATTTCATAGAGCTGGATCTGCAGGGGAAACCACCAGGCCAGTGGAATGGAGGAGGAGCTGGAGAGAGTCTGCCCTGCCCGCCACCCCAGCTGGCTTAGTGTTGAAGAGTAGGCCTGCACTTGTGGGGCGCACGGGCAAAGAACTTGTGATCTGCAGGGCCGGCATGAGGACATCTGAGGGCCTGGGATCAGAGAATTCTGCCCAGAGACAGTCTCCCTTGGACTCAGCCACCCCAAGGGGACAATGGCCACCTCGGTGTGCACTGCTTTGGACACCTGCATGCAAGACACACATGCAGCAGCTGGAAGAGTGCTTGTACTTTTGAGTGGCCACACCCTGGGGGTTCTCTGTGAAGGAACAAGGCCTAAACCTCTTCTTTTTGACAATAAGATCTTATGTTGTAAATTGCCTTACTATTCACTGCATTAAGAAGGCTGTGCAGCAGTCAAAGGTTTGTGGCTCCTGCTCTATAGTTTCATTTTTGAGGGTGATGAAATGTCCTGGTTTGATTCTGGAAGGCAGTGGAGGTTTGATTTTATTGGTTATGTTTTTAAAAATGGAATGAACTTAAGTTATATTGATTGGATGGTTTGGAAAAATGGGAGGGAAGTTTAAGTATATAAGGAGCCTGCTTTCAGCAGAGTAGTAGTACTGTACATGTTGGAGGGCTGTAAAAGAAGAGTCCAGGTACAGTACAGGTTTGGTGCTGTAAAAGAAGAGTCCCTATTCGGTACAATTTTAGAGTGCTGGGAAAAGAGTCCCAAGAGATTTCAGTTCAAGTTGGAAGCAGAAGTGCAGAACTGAAGAATCGAAATGAAGGAAGTGCTGGCACAGTCTGAGAGAGAATCAGAGCTGGGGCTTGAAAGCGCTGAGAAGTCACTGGTAGAGAGTGGAAACTCTTTGAAGGGCTAAATCACTCACCAGCAAGAAGAAACAGTCTGGGGCTGAAACCGCAGAACTGTAAAGGAGAGCAGGAGCTGAGGCTGAACAAGGGACAAGCCAGGTTTGCTGGGAAAGCTGAGGTAACTGCAGAGGACTGCAGAGTTAGGGACCTGTGCTAGGCAGGCCAGCATGGATGTGTTTTGATCACATCAAGATGCATCCAAAATGCATTTCTTCCTTATACTCATTTGGTTGCTGTTTTGGTGTTAAACCTTTCAACAACAAAAAACTATTGGTTTAAACTGAGCTATATTCAAAGTAAAATTTCTTGTTTGTATCTGTAGCTTCTGTGTGTTTTCTCCACGTCACGCCTAAAGCCTTTACCACTCTACTGATGATTTTTTTTGGGGGAGGGGCGCTGTGCTAGCTGGACAAAGAGATCAAATGGCCACAAGAAAAATAGTGCACACCAAGTAAAAGATAAGAGAAACACCAAGTAGGTGCTTACAGGTGAAACTCGGAAAATTAGAATATCGTGCAAAAGTCCATTAATTTCAGTAATGCAAATTAAAAGGTGAAACTGATATATGAGACAGACGCATTACATGCAAAGCGAGATAAGTCAAGCCTTAATTTGTTATAATTGTGATGATCATGGCGTACAGCTCATGAAAACCCCAAATCCACAATCCCAGAAAATTAGAATATTACATGGAACCAAGAAGACAAGGATTGTAGAATAGAACAATATCGGACCTCTCCAGATGGGGCTGAGAGAGACTCCTGCCTGCAACCTTGGCAAAGCCGCTGCCAGTCTGGGTAAGCACTGAGCTAGATGGACCAAGGTCTGACTCAGTACAAGGCAGTTCCTTATGTTCCTAGGGAGGCATGGCACAGATTTTGTCCAGTTTATGCTTATTTATGCTTACATGCACATAAATGGCCTTTTAAGTGCTTCAACGAACTTCAGAGCTGCAGAGAGGTAAGTTTGTTCACCCAGGCTTTTAATTAGATATTGTTTTAATGGTGTGTTTAATAGTTTTAAATTTTAATTGTTATAATGTTTTCATCTGTTTATCTGTTGTTTTTTATTGTTTTGTTGTAAACTGCCCAGAGACTTTCATTTTGGGCAGTATACAAATGTGTTAAATAAAAACAAATAAATTAAAAAGTCAGGGCCTGGGACACCACAGAGTCTCGGGGGTCTCCTCCTGCACCTGCCCAAGGCTGTCAGCAGATGACGACAGCAGGGTTATGGGGGGGGATCTTGGCCTTGCAGGGCCCCCCTTGGCAGTTCATGCCTGCACCCCGATTTCCACATGGGCTGCACATTTGAATTAGGGTGTGTGTGCGTGTGTGTGTGTGTGCAGTGGCTTCGTATTCTGCTGAGCTGCCTGTGGAGGTCTGGTGCTTCCAGCCCGGCTCAGAGGAGGGAGCTGGATACACACTGTGGTGGCTTCCCCAGAATAAACCACTGCTTAGGGGGTGTTGATGAATCTGCCTGCTGCCCCCCCCCCACCCCACAGCAAAGGCCAAAATAGACCACTGAGAGACTCACCACGTTTAGGTGCTTGTAGGTAACATTGAGGGAGTAGATTTCTCGCGGGAGGAACTTTTTGGTGTACTCTACGGGGGCTTCTGCTGTTGAGATGATCTTTATAGCTACCTGGGGAGAAGATAAATGGAGCGTGTGAATGTGAAGGAAAAGAACTCCGAGCTGCTGGTCTTGCTAGCAAGGCAGCCCCCCCCGCCCCTGCCCCCCCCACCAGCTTCAACTCAGTTATGTGGACTGTATGAACAAGGCAACAAGAGAGTTATGGGGAAGCTCAAGGGGGGGGCAGGGCCCTCATCCCCTGCCTCACTGGGAATCCTACCTGAGGGTTGCTCAGAGATTTTCAAGCCTATCCTCACAGCCATAGGGTCTAGCAACATGATTTCTAGCGACCGTTCTCAGCAAGCTGAAGGCTGTGCCTCTCCCTGCATTTATGCAGAATTGCAAGATTCACCCACCCCTGGGGTGGGGTGGTTAAAGACAGCTATAGCCAGGCAAGGCAAGCAGGAGATATTCCATTGGGCATGACTCCTCCTAATGAGTGTTGATCATGATGAGCTTTCCATAACTGGTTACAGAAGTCCATTGTGTTACAATTACAGGCCTGGTCCTTATAAACTGCCAGTGCTGCTTAAACAACTACAACAACTACTACTAATCAAATCCTGTCACGGAGCCAGGAACTGTCTTAGCAGGATATCTCTCCCTCCCTGTTCAAGGACAGCCTTGCAGCGCCAGACCAAGATGGGACGGGCACCTCAGCCACAAAAGGCAGTTTCACTGCTCTGTCTAAGTACCGTCTCATTTAAATTATAAAATAAAAGAAAAATCAGGGCATTTTGCAACAGAAGCAAGACAATCTAAAATTGATTTTAAAGTGCTAAAACATAATTAAAATGCTATTTAAAACGCCATAAAAGCAAATACCCAACTCCATGCTGTAGGTTTTCCTACTCTCCAAAGGTCTGCCTGAATTAAAAGGTGAGGAAAGGGAACTCCTCAGTCTGGGGGCAACTACAGAGAAGACCCTGCTCCTCTGGGACTCCAAGTTGACATTACCGGGGACCATGCAAGCCAGGAGTTTGGGGGGCTCTGCCTTAGACTCCCTGTTGGTCCCAGTTCCTCCAGCCCACTCAAGGACAACCATAACGTCTACTTGGGCACCTTACTGTACATCAACACAAACTAAGGAGAATAGAGGTAGGGGTGTGTGTGTGTGTGTGTGTTTGGGGCAAGCTACATACAAGAATCTTGGGGACAAGCAGGCATAGAAGATTAGTTTCATGACACATGGTAGTAAGAAGAAAGCAAAGAGGAAAAAGGCCTCCTGCTTAACTTTCATTTGCTTGGAAGCAGCTCTGGTTCTCAGGGATATGAGGGAGGGAGGGAGGATGGTGTCTCGCAAAGTGCACTGCAACCCCCCCGTCCATTAAGTTCCAGTGTGCTTCACACAGAAGCTTGTCTTCAGGGGCACTGACACCTGTTTCGTCAGGACAGCTGAAGCCTTTGGGCTTGCTGTCTGCTAAGGTTCTTCTGTGCCCATTTAAAGGCTCCCTCTTCACACAAACCCATTGCTCTCCCTTTCCGCAGGTTCTTGGGGAACAAAAACCATTTAGCAAACCATGATTCTAACAGTGCTCTTGCTTTGGGTTCAGCACCCTGGACAGTTTCCTATTTCAGGACGACAGACCCTGTTTAGTGGGGCCATGTGGCCTTGTTTCCGAGGCCAACTTGCTGAGAGAGGACAGGCAAAGAACTAGCACAGTAGGGGTCCAGCCAGCCCTGGCCAGAATCCCCACTGCCCTAAAGGCGAGTTTCAAATTTCTCTCGTCACTGGGCAGCTGCTGCGGGCCCACGGCTGGTTTGTGAGACCAGCTCTGTGACTATGAGATTGTGAGAGCCAGCTTGGTGTAGTGGTTAGAGTGCTGGACTAGGACCGGGGAGACCCGAGTTCAAATCCCCATTCAGCCATGAGACTTGCTGGGTGACTCTGGGCCAGTCACTTCTCTCTCAGCCTCGCCTGCTTCACAGGGTTGTTGTGTGGAGAAACTTAAGTATGTAGTACACCAAGCGGGATATAAATTGTAATAATAATAATAATAATAATATAGACCTTGTGTGGTGTTGGTGAGGTGACTCTTTTGGAGCCCACCCAGGGCAGTTTTTTCTGAGGGGCCCCCTGAAAGCTAGAGCCAGACTTTTCACTCCCTTGCCATCCAGTCTTCATTCATTCATTCATTCATTCATTCATTCATTCATTCAATTTCTATCTTCATTCATTCATTCATTCGATTTCTCCCTTCCAAAAATGGCTCAGGGTGGTTTACGCAGAGAAACAATAAATAAATAAGATGGATCCCTGTCCCCAAAGGGCTCACAATCTAAAAAGAAACATCAGATAGACACCAGCAACAGTCACTGGAGGTATTGTGCTGGGGGTGGAGAGGGCCAGTTACTCTCCCCCTGCTAAATAAAGAGAATCATCATGTTAAAAGGTGCTTCTGCCAAATTAGCAGGGGTTAGGGTTAGGTGGGACTTAATTCTTCTAGGTGGGACTTAATTTGCAAGAGTTTGGGGGACCTGCGGGTGGGAAAGAAGCAGGATGCCTTTCCCTTGGGGCTGGAGATGAAGCAGCAAACATCTATTCAGAAACCAAGAAAGAGCTGCAAGGACCTCAACCCCTTACAACAACAAAGGGGAAGCTGACCCAAATAGTCTCCAAATGCCTCCAACAGGAAGCATTTCCGAACTATTCCGAAATGTACTAATGACTAGAGCACTCTCTATTGAAAAGGAGTTCTTAGACATTCCTAAGAATAAAAAAGGCCAAGCTATCCCAGCAAACACATTTCCCACCTTTCCTGGGTGGGTGCGGGGATCAATGCATGAGGAGGGTGGATAAGGGGTGGGGGGTCAAGAGGGGGTCAGGCTAGAGGCCAAAGAGAGCTCCACATCTTTGTCGGCTCTCCTGCCCTCGCTTGTTTTCTGGCTGGACAGAAGCCATCCAGGCAGGAGGAGGACCCACTGCAGGACAAGTGGGAGTGTGTGCGTGCGGGGGGGTGGGTGGCGGTGATGGGGGCAGAAGACAAACCCAGGCCTGGCCGGTCTCTGAGCTTCGGCATGGCTTCTGGCCCTGCTGGGGGGCATCACTCCAGGCAGAGTGTGTGCTCTGTGCCACCCCAGCAGCAGAGGCCGGGGGCACCATGCCAGCCAGACTCCCCTGCTGCTGCTGCTGCTGCTGCTGCTGCTCTAAAAGCATGACCTGCCCCGACCTCTCCTGCTGCCCCTCCCCTTTCTGCAGCTTCTAACTTTTTGAACAAGGTGCACCTTTACTGGGATGGTTCCCCAAAGATCTCCGGAGTTCCCTTCTGCTAGATACGAATCCACCTGAGCATGAAGATCTCCTGTGGAGGCCTCCCAGCTGCAGTGTGGTGGGTGGCACAAGGGAGGGGCCTTCTCTGTGGTGGTGCTGGTGGTGGTGCTGGGCGTCTGGAGGGGGCCTCCTCTGGAGGGCGCTCCACTGGTCCCAGCAGCGCGGCTTACTTTCCGACAAAGAGTTCTCTTTTTTTGGTCCCCTGGGTATTTAAGAGAACGCCTTTCTTCTTCTTCTTTATGTGCCCCACCGCCCACTGAGGTCACTTAAGGAGGTCCGCTTCCAGTTACCGCCAGCTCGTCTTCTCGATTGCTGCCCCGAGATTGTGGGATGCGCTCCCTGCGGAGATGCTTTCCCCCCCATCCCTGACTATTTTTAAAAAACATCTGAAGACCCACTTCTTCACCCAAGCCTCTTCAGCTTTTTAAATTGGTTGTTTTAATTTTATATTGTTTTAATTTTATACTGTTTTTAAATTGTTAAACTGTTTTAACCTTTTATATTTGTTTTAATTGTTTTTATGTTGTTGTTAAACTGCCCAGAGATGAAAGTTTGTTGGGGGGGGTATACAAGTTAAATAATACATAAACAAACAATTAAAACAATTTATTTATTTATTTATTTTGGATACGCCCCCACCCCCAAACCACTTGATGGATTCCATTTTAAATGTTCTGTGTTAAACTGCCCAGAGACAGAAGTTTGGGGCAGTCTACAAATTTGAAAGATAAATAAATAAATACAGTATAAAATGCATGTTGATAACTGAACTATTTTATTTTAATGTCATTTTTTTGTGATTTTTTTTTTAGTGCTGTGTATTCTGAGATAGAAATGGCTGAAAGAAAGCAAAGTCCCCTGATCTTCCCAGTAAATTGGTAGTACTGGATGAAATGAGGGGAGGGACCTGCTCTTCCTTTCCCTGCCTGCTGTTACCATTTAACTGAATGTCCTCAGTGCTCAGAGCCTGCTGCACGAACGATAAAAGCATCCTGTGTGCAGAAGGTTTAGACAGAGAGGAAAGCGAGGGAGAAGGCTGGAGGAGGGAAGCATCAGGTGGATGTTGAGGTGGAGGAGAAGCTAAAGTGAGTGTTACTCTGATAGAGATGCTCTCTCAAAGAAGCCTTCATAACAAAATGTCTGGAGGAGGACAGAGAGGCAACTACCTGAGGTGGCAGCTGGTCCAGGTCCAAGGAGCAGCCGGGCAGTGGGCAGTGATTTAGCTCACTTTAAAGCAGGGGTTCTCAGATGTTGTTGGACTACAACTCCCATCATCCCCAGCCACATTGGCCAAAGGCCATGATGGGAGCTGTAGTCCAACAGTGTCTGACTGGGGACCTCCGTTTGAGAATTCCCTCTGGTCTTGTGGTAGCAAGCATGCCTGGTCCCCATAGCTAAGCAGGGTCTGCCCTGGTTGCATCTGAATGGGAGACTTGATGTGTGAGCACTGGAAGAGATTCCCCTTTGTGGGGATGGAGCCGCTCTGGGAAGAGCAGAAGGTTCCCAGTTCCCTATTTGACTTTTCCAAGATAGAGCTGAGACAGATTCCTGCCTGCAGTCTTGGAGAAGCCGCTGCCAATCTGTGAAGACAATACTGAGCTAGATAGACCAAGGGTCTGACTCAGTATATGGCAGTTTCCTATGTTTCTGTCCTGACATCCTGAAGCTCAAGAGAGCCCACGGTCGGTTGCTAGAAGGAAGCAGCAGCCATCGGAGTCCAATTCGGAGAGTCCGCAGGAGGAAGCCAAGCGCCACCCCAGGCAAGGGACCCTGGTCGCATCGATGGGATGGAGGCGCTGGGGTGCCAGCAGAAGCCCTGGGCCCCCGCGGGGCCAGGCCAAGGGAGGAGGACGGAGCTGGCTGGCTCCTACTGAGCGGGGCACTCCACACCCGCTGCCTTTGCAGGGGAGAGTGAGGTGGGGCTCCTCTAGGCCAAGCCTCGACCCAGAGGGGACGGGTGGCACCCACCCTGAAGAGAATGATGGGCCTCCTCATGGGTCGCACTCAGCCCTGCTGCTGATGGGGGGGGGAAGCCCGCCGAGCCCCCATCGGTGAAGAAGGACCCTTCCGCAGCAGGGCCTGGTGGCCTTCCTGGTGAGCCGGGCCCCTCCCTGTGCCACCGGCCTCCCTTCCAGCCCCACCCCTCCCCGCTCACCATGGAGTGCCGCTTGCTCCGGAGGTCCGAGGCCAGCTTGTAGTTCTGCATCATTTTCTCTTGGGTGGCGTAGCCCAGGTAGACCTTGGAGAAGGCCCCGGAGCCGATCTTCTTGGAAGAGAGGAGGTAGCCATTCTCCTTGCTCTCCCGGACCTGCTCCAGGAACGTCCTCCGGTCCGCCTCGCGCTTCGAGAAGCTCTTCATGGCCCCCGGCGGGCCCCGCAGGGAGCCAGGGAGTGGGCAGGGGGCCGGGGAAGGCAGCCGGGCCCAGGGAACCTCCAGAGGGGGGACCCGGGGCCAGGGAAGCACATCTGCTCCGCAAGGGAGGGGACGCGGGGCACGGAGGGCTCTCTAGCACGGCAGCCTCCTCATGGTGGGCTTGGCTGCCACCGGCCAAACGCAGGGACTGGCGAGAGCGGAGGGTTCCTTGTTGCTCTTCAGGTGGAGGAGTTTCCACAGTGACGGGGGACGGAGCCGGCATTCCGCAGGCAGCGTTCTAGAACCAGTGCGTAACAAGCAGTTTGAGAACCTCTGGCCTCGGGGAGGGGGCTCTCTGCGGCTGCCCTGGGCTGCCATTCGGCCGGCAGGCACCTCTCCCACCACAGAGAGGCACTTCTGGGAAGGAGCCGCACAGAAGCAGCCAGGTAGGTGGGTCACGGGGGCCCTGTGCTCCTGACGGCTGGGGTCCTGGGACTGGGTGGTTGTTGCTGCCAAGAATGCTGCTTGCAATCCATCCCTTAACCTCACGACTCCCCTGTGAGGTAGGCTGGCTGGACAGAGACATTGACTTGCCCAGGGCTAGCATGTGAGCGTCATGGCTTCCGCATGGGCCCATCCACTTGCAGGGCTAGTTCTAGGTCTGGGGTGGGGGGGCCTGCTCAGTGTCCTGCTGGGTCAGGCCCAAGCAGGCCTCTCTAGTCCAGCGTCCTGTTTCCCACAGGGGCCCAGCAGATGCCTCTGGGTAGCCCACAGGCAGGAGGTGCAGGCAGGCTCTCCTGCAGTGGGACTCCTGGCCAACAAGGCTAGTGGCCCCCCTCTGGACACGGGTCCCCCAAGGAGCACAGGGAGGCTCACCTGGAGGGCTGTGACGGCAGGGAGTTCCACTTGCTGCTCCTGGGGGCTGCCAGATGGTGGCTCCCTCCCCCGCCCCCATGACCCAGAAGGCTGCTCTATCCGGGCCACTGGGGAGCAAAACCGAGCAGCCCCCAGCCAGGCCGAATCCTCCAGGAGAGAGCGGAGGGCTGGCGTCTGCCTGCCCACGGGGGGTGGGGTGCTGCATGCTGAGATGCTTGGGGCCTGCCCCACCCAGCGTCACAGCCACGCTCTCCTCACCCCCAAGCTAGCAAAAGGCCCAGAGTTCAAGATGTGCCAAGGCGACTTGGTGGATGCCCCGTTGGTTTCCCCTCAACGCAAGCCTTCTGGGCCAGGGAGCCGCCCCCCAAATGTGGGGACTGCCAGGCAGACAGTGGGCAGCGCTTGACAAGTGTACTGGAATTCGTGGCGGACCGGCTGGCGGGTGGGTGGGTGGGTGTCACGGGGCGGAGGGCTTCTCCTGGCCTCCTTTGCGAGTAACCCCCTGCGGGCAGCACCAGGACGGAGGAAGAGTGGGTTCCGCTGCTGAATGCCCTTACCCACGCGGCATGGTCACATTCTGAGGTGTCCTGGTGGGGCCTGGGATCCATCAAGCCTGGCCTCAGCACACTGGGCCCCAGCACCAGAGGAGTGTGCAAGAGCAGGGATGGCCCAGGGGCGGGGGGGGGGCTCTGTCGGCACCACCAGGGGTGGGTCTGGTGCCTTCTGGCTGCTGGGCTGGAGGAGGAGGCTTCATTCCTGTTCTCCCGTAATCCTGACACCAGTCCTGTAAAACATCCACCCTCCCGTTGTTCAGATGGGGGGGGCAGTGGTTTGTCTAAAAGGGCACCTAGGGAGCTCCTGTTGCTTTGCACCACAACAAAGCTGGAGGGAGGGCATGCTCCTTTCAACTCTGACCTGTGGCTTCTCAGGGAACATAGGAAGCTGCCATATACTGAGTCGGACCCTTGATCCTTCAAGCTCAGTATTGTCTTCATAGGCTGGCAGCGGCTTCTCCAAGGCTGCAGGCAGGAATCTCTCTCAGCCCTCTCTTGATGCTGCCAGTGAGGGAACTCGGAACCTAGATGCTCTTCTCAGAGCAGCTTCATCCCCTGAGGGGTATATCTTGCAGTGCTCACACATCAAGTCTCCCATTCATATGCAACCAGGGCAGACCCTGCTTAGCTATGGGGACCAGTCATGCTTGCGACCACAAGACCAGCCACAGGCGTAACGATAATAGGACAAGGGGAGACAGTTGTCTGGGGGCCCACTGCCTTGGGGGGCCCACCAGAGGAAAGTCACATGACTGACTCCCCCAGATGCACACCCACCTGGGCTTCCTTCCATTGTATTCATCCTCTGAAATTGATGTGAGTGTTAAGACCGGGAGCTACCAAAACAACAAAACCTCTCTCGCTCTCATCTCTATCTATCTATCTATGCCTCATTTAAGATTTCTTTACTTCATAAGCTGAGCTTCAGTGAGGGGGGGATCCATTTTAAAATCTTGTCTCTGGGCCCCCTCCAACTTTGCTACACCCCTGAGACCAGCTCTCCTCTCCTACCAGCTCTCCTCTCCTAACCCACAGTGGCCCGCCAGTGTGTGAAACGGGATGCTGGACTGGATGGGCCTCCTTGGGCCTGATCCAGCAGCAGGGCTCTTCTTCTGTTCTCAACAGCATCCCCTGCTCAACAAACAAAGCACCACGAAGAGAGGAGGAGGAGGACACGGAGGAGGGATTGCTGGGCAAAGTCAAGTCTGAACTCAATATTTAAACAAAAAGTGACAACTGATAATAATAATAATAATAATAATTAAATTAGGCATTATTAATTTGGTATTATTAGGTATTATTATTAATGCCTCTAAATACCAGCTGCAGGGGAGCAGCAGAAGCAGCAAGGGCCTGCCTTCCCTTCTTGCCTGTGGGCTCCCCAGAGGCATCTGGTGGGCCACTGTGTGAAACAGGATGCTGGATGAAACAGGCCTTGGACCTGATCCAGCAGGGCTGTTCTTAGGTTCTTAATCATAAATCTATGGAGCAGCAGCTCTCGAACATCAGGCTGCGCGGGGGGGGGGGGGATTGGGGTCCTGGCCAGAGCCACGAGGGGCAGAAGCAGTTCCAGCAGCCAGTCCAGGAAAAGGGCAACCGCCACAATCAGGGGGCTGGAGGGAGACCCCCCCCCACCAGGGAAGACCACCACGTTGGGGCCTTTTTTAGTTTATGGAGAAGGCAGGTAAGGGCGGGGGAGGCCTGGCAGAGGCAGGGCCGGACTGGGGGCACTGAGAGGGCGGGGGGATGTATGCAGGGAGGGTGCTGGGCTTGGAGCAGAATAATGGGTGCTTAGGCACCCTGCGGGTGGGGCACACTCAGAATATGCCCTGTTGCCCTGTGGGCCAGTCCGAGCCTGGGTAGAGGTGTGTAAAATTGTGCACAGTGTGGATCAAGAGGAGAGAGAGTTTTCCTCCCGCTCCCAAAGGAACATGGGAAGCTGCCATATACTGAGTCAGACCTTGGTCTATCTAGCTCAGTGTTGTCTTCACAGACTGGCAGCGGCTTCTTCAAGGTTGCAGGCAGGAATCTCTCTCCGCCCTATCTTGGAGATGCTGCCAGGGAGGAGACTTGAAACCTTCTGCTCTTCCCAGAGTGGCTCCATCCCCTGAGGGGAATCTTTGGCACTGCTCACACATCAAGTTTCCCATTCATATGCAACCAGGGTGGACCCTGCTTAGCTAAGGGGACAAGTCATGCTTGAACATAAGAACAGCCCTGCTGGATCAGGCCCACGGCCCATCTAGTCCAGCATCCTGTTTCACACAGTAGCCCACCAGATGCCGCTGGAAGCCCACAGGCAGGAGTTGAGGGCGTGCCCTCCCTCCTGCCATTACTCCCCTGCAACTGGTACTCAGAGAGGCATCCTGCCTTGGAGGCTGGAGGTGGCCCACAGCCCTCCGACTGGTAGCCATTGATAGACGTCTCCTCCATGAAGTCATTCAAACCCCTTTTAAAGTCATTCAGGCTGTTGGCTGTCACCACATCCTGTGGCAGAGAGTTCCACAACTGGATCACGCGTTGTGTGAAAAAGTACTTCCGTTTGTTGGTCCTAGACCTCCTGGCAATCAGTTTCATGGAGTGACCCCTGGTTCTAGTGTTGTGTGAGAGGGAAAAGAATTTCTCTCTCTCCACTTTCTCCATGCCATGCATGATTTTATAGACCTCTATCATGTCTCCCCGCAGTTGTCTTTTTTCTAAACTAAAAAGCCCCAGGTGTTGTAGTCTTGCCTCAAGAAAGGTATTCTAGGCCCCTGATCACCTTGGTTGCCCTCTTCTACACCTTTCCCAGTTCTACAATGTCCTTTTTAAGAAGTGGTGACCAGAATTGTACACAATACTCCAAGTGTGGCCGCACCATAGTTTTGTATAAGGGCAGTATGATATGAGCCGTTTTATTTTCAATCCCCTTCCTAATGATCCCTAGCATGGAATTGGCCTTTTTAACAGCTGTTGCACATTGAGTTGACACTTTCAACGAGTTCTTGCCCACCACGACCCCAAGATCCCTTTCCTGGTCAGTCACTGACAGCTCAGATCTCATCAAAGTAAACTTGAAGTTGGGGTTTTTTGTCCCAATGTAGCATCACTTTACTCTTGCCAACATTGAACCACATTTGCCACTTTGTTGCCCACTCCCCCAGTTTGGAGAGATCCTTTTGGAGCTGCTCACAATCCGTTTTGGATTTCACTACCCGGAAGAGTTTGGTATCATCTGCAAATTTGGCCACATCGCTGCTTACCCCTGCTTCTAGATCATTGATGAATAAATTAAAAAGCACCGGTCCCAGTACAGATCCCTGGGGGACCCCACTTCTTACTTCCCACCACTGTGAAAACTCTCCATTTATCCCTACCCTCTGTAGGTACCCGCTTGCTACCACCAGACCAGCTCTCCTCTCATAACATTATCAAAGAAGCTAATGCTGGGAGATTCAGGACAGACAAAAGGAGGTCCTTTCACAGCGTATAGTTAATGGGATTGGCTGCCGCTGGATGTGGAGCTGACCACCACTCTAGATGGTTTTTAAAGGGATGAGACAAACTCATGGAGGAGGACAGGGCGATCCCCTCAGGGCCAGCTGGGGGCATCATGCCCCTGCCAGCCAGGAGGGGGCCGTCTCCCTCTTCCCTCTGCTTGTGGGGGCTTCCCAGAGGCACCTGGCTGGCCGGCCACTGCGTGAAGCAGGATGCTGGACTAGGTGGGCCTCCCTGGGCCTGACCCTGCAGGGCTCTTCTGGTGTTCTTATTTGCTTGTCCTTCTATGAAAAAGGGCTAGTCGTTATTTCAAGTTAATTCATGTGGAGGAAATAAATGTGAGCGCTTGGGTCTTGAGTGACTGAATAAAGCTAAGGACTCCCAAGCTTGGGTCCCTAGATGTTGTTGGACTACAAGTCCTAGCATCCCCTTTGCCCCTGTGGCTAGGGAGGATGGACAGTGTAGTCCAATAACATCTGCGGTCCGGAGGCTGGGAAGGAAGCCCTGCACTAAGCAACAGGTCAGAGCAGTGGCTCCCAAAGGGATGCCTGAGGGGAGCCCCGAACTCCAGGGCCAACCTCTCAGGCCCACCCCTTGACTGCAAAGTTCCTCTCCCCAGCAGCTCCATGGGCTGCATTCCCCCCCGCCCCCAAGCAAGGGGACTGAGAGTAGACCTGAGAAGATGCTGGCCGGTTGGTTTTGCTGGAGTAGAAAAGAAAGGCCAGGGGCACTTGGGGCCAGATCTCAGGGCCAGGCCCAGTTGCTGCTCCCCCCCACAGGAGCCCTGATGGGGCCGAGGCGGGACCAGACTCCTCTGGCTGCACTGCAGCATTGGCCCCGCCCTTCAGGAGGGAAGAGTGGCCGCAGACTCCAGCCGCCCCCGCCCCCCGGGAAGCCCCTCTGCTCCCAGTCAGACCCTGGCACAGCAAGGCCCCAAGCGCCTCCCAGCACGGAGCTGAGCAGCACTCAGAAGCCACCTTGGAACCAAATCGGTGAGAAGTTTGTCTGCTTCTTTTGCTTCTTTTTAGAGGTGCCACAAGAAGGTCGAATGAGCAGAGATGCAAGAGTTCACAGAGGGACACACACAAACAGGCAGCCTCTAGCATACACGCATAACATCCAGCTATGCGCCAGTATTCAGGTGTACACAACATGCATGAATTGCAGAGTGAAATAGGCCCCAAAGAGAGGGGTCTGCCTTCGGGAGCTTCTGGCACTCTAAATTCGGACCATGGGGAGGGAGAAGGGAAAGACAAGAGCCAGATGCAATAGGAGTGGGGCGGGGCGAGAGGCCAGGGATGCCCGGAAGAGGAGCGCACACACAGAGTTCCCTGGCGCTGTTGTTGCTGCTGCACGAGCTGGAAGACCCCGAGGCCAGGCAGGGGCTGGTGCGCTCCTGGAATGCAAAGCAAGGGGAGACCACGAGAGAGAAGTCTAGTGGAGAGAGCTGGGGAGACTCAATGTGGCGCCACAGCCCTTTAAAAGCTGCCCGAGAGGAGGCGGCTCTTCTATGGCCCTGGGGGCGGGCGGGCGGGCCGGCGGAGACCGGAGCGGTGTGGTGGTGAAGCAAGCACCCCGGGGTGAGCCTGGAGCAAGGGGCAAAGAGCCTCCCGCCTTCCTCCGCCCCAGGGGCTTCCCTCCTTCCCAGGCGGCGCCTGCAGGGGGCGCAGCAGAGGCGCGCTGCTGCTTCTCGCGCTGCCGCTCCCGGCTTGAGGCGGCTAACCGCGCACAGCCCGAGCAGGAGCAGCCAGCCCGGTTCTTCTGGCAGCGGCGCTGCTGCTGCTGCTGCTTCGCCGGGCTCTGTCTGTTGCGCCTGCCTTGCCGAGGGGAGCCGGGGCGGTGCTTCCACCAGCCGGGAGGAGCTGCCGCCTCCTGCTGCTGCTGCTGATCAAAGCGGGCAAGAAGAGAAGGCGGGTCCTCTTGCCGCGGGGGGGGGGGCGTCGCCCTCGGTGCCCCCAGACCCAGCCGCGGCATGATGGGTCCCCGCCGCGGCCAAGCAAGCCCTTCGCCGCCGCCGCCTCTCCCTCCTCTGGCGCGGGGGCGGGCAGGTGCCTCTCCCCGGGGGCTTGGCTAGCGCAGAGCCGCCGTTGCAGACCAAGGGTCGAGGCCAGCCCAGCAGCAGCAGCGGCGGCGGCCGGCAGTGTCATTCCCATCCTGGGCAAGACAGGAGCCGTGCCGTGGGGAGGCCGGCGGGCGGGCGGGCCCCTGGCTCTCCTCCGGGACGCGGCATCGCGGATGCGGCAGCTGGAGCTCGCTGTGGCCGGGAGGTTGGTGGAAAACCGCGCAGCCTGTTGTTGCTCCCGCGGGGAGGGAGAGGCTTCTTGCCGGGCGGGGCCCGCGCGTGCTTGCTGCTGCTGGGCTGACCCAGGGAGGGAGGAGGTCCAAGCCTGGGCCCAGCCTGCCCAAGCAAAGTCCGTGGAAAGCCCGGCGGGAAGAGAGGCTGCCCGCCTGAGCCGCCGCCGCCGCCGCCGCCGGCGAGGCATTTGATCTGGGAGAGCCAAGCAGCCGCTCCCAGACTGGCCCGAAGACGGTGCCGTTGAGCAGCGCCGTCGTCTCCCGCGGGCAGCAAAGGGCCGGCCCTCTGGAGAGAAGAACGCGCTCTTGGGTGGCCTTTGCTCGGCCAGGAGGAGGCGCTCTTCCCTGGGGGGGCTTTCCAGCAAGGAGGTCTGGAGGGAGGGCGTGCTTTCCACCCGGGCGCGCCGCCTGGCCTCCCCACTTGCTCTGCGCCCAGCAGGCAGGGAGGGAGGGCCGGGGGCCGCCTCAGGCAGAGAAAAGGGTCGCGGGGCTGGATCCACTCTGGCAGGCAGGCAAGCGGCAGCCGGAGCCTCTTCCAGAGTCCCAGGCGACCAGGATGAGCAAGACCCCCTCCCCAAAGGCCAGGGCAGCCCGAGACTGGGCCCTGTTTGCCATGCCTTTTACAGACGGGGGGAGGAGCCTGCGGGGGATGAGAGCCCAAATCCAGAGAGCCCACCACCGTCTCCAAGGGCCGAGACCCACATTCTGGCTTGGCGGGCTGTGGAGCCCCCCCTGGGCCCAAGCCAGCCGTAGGCATGGAGGATATCCGTAGGCACGAGGTTTAATGAGCCATAATGGGCACCTCCCCCCCCCCCCGCCATTTCTCCTTGACACCCTGGCCAAACCTCAGGCCCGGCTGATCTATTTTCAGTGCTGCTTCTCCTTGGCTGAAAAGGAATGCCTTCTGGGTCCTGTTCCACCCTTCCACTCACTGAGAAGGCCTTCCTCTTTGTATGCGGATTGCTTCAGTTAGAGAGACACGGGGGTCCAGAGTGCTCAGGGATGAGGCGAGCCTCCAGCACAGGGAGCAGCCTGGCAGGGAAGTTCCTTTGCTGCCCCAAAGTGAAGACAAGACCCTTTGTCTTCACTCTCTTCCTGTTTGTTTTCAAAGAGGGAGACTCTCTTTCTGTTTGTTTTGAAATATCTCCTCAATTTTATAACAATTACTTTTCAGCTCTTTCCAGTATGGAACATACTTTTTTTTGCTTGAAAAATCCATTAATTGATGGGTTTTTCTGCACTAGTCATTGGTGCAGCATGCTGCATACTTTAGCTATTGAGAAAGCGGGAGCTTTTTTGGTTGGTGGGTGCTGGCATTCATTGTCCCATTTTGCATTTGTAAGGCGGAGGAATACCTTATGAATGCAAAATGGGACAATACATGCTCTGCCTTGAGGGGGAATTCAAGGCAGAGTTGAAAGATTCCTGCAATAATGAATGATATAGTAGTCTCTTGCCACCCAATCCTGCAGGGGCTGTGTGTACTCAGAAATAAATCATGTTGAATGTGTATTGTTGCAACCAAGGAAGCTTCATATACTGTACTTAAAAGCAGAACCAGTTTTAAGTTGAGCTTTGTTAGCTGAGACCAGGCTGCATGGCTCCTGAGAGCGTGCAGACTTCACCATGATGCAAGCTGTTGTTTTCTGAACTGCAACTTAAGACCTAAGAGCTCACGCAGAAATCATTGACAGAGGGGAGGGTGGGGAGCATCTGTGATTACAATGAATTTCTAGATGATTTAATATGCATTGCTTAAGCCTTATTAAGTGCTACTGTGCTCAAGTTCAACACTCCAATATTGTATTAAGAAAAATGTCATTGACCAAAGTTCTCTTTTTATATCTGAATATGTATTGAGGGGGAAAGTGTGCATTTGGACTCTTGAAACACAGAGGGGGGAGTGAAGTTGTATTTTGAAATGTGATATTTTATTGCAATTATTAGACAATGATTCAGAAAATTGCAATTCATGTTCAATACTACTTCAATATAAGTGCCCCAGGCTGCAATTTTTTAAAAAATGGCCATATAACCTGCCCTCCTCCAGACTTCTGCAATCCCTCCCCCCCCCCCGACTTTTGAGGCTGGCTGTGGATCAGCGGGCTGGGCACTTGTCGAGATACAGGGAAAAGTGACTTTCCACCCACAGAAGGTCTCTGGCCAATGAGGAGAAGGGAGGGAAGGATGGCTGGCTGGCTAGTAGCCAATGAAGCAGCCCCAGTGGAGGTTTCAGTTAGGCCAAGGAGGCAGCTCTCTGGAACAGGGTCCCACACTTGGTTGGGTCCCTAGGTGGTGTTGAACGAAGGAGAGGAGAGGAGAGCTGGTCTGGTGGGAGCAAGCAGGACTGGTCCCCTTAGCTAAGAGGGGTCCGCCCTGGTTGCATATGGATGGGAGACTAGACGTGAGCACTGGAAGATCTTCCCCCAGGGATCCCCCCTAATAAAGGGGATGGAGCCCCTCTGGAAAGAGCAGCAGAAGGTCCCAAGTTCCCTCCCTGGCAGCATCTCCAAGATCGGGCTGAGAGAGACTCCTGCCTGCAGCCTTGGTGAAGCCGCTGCCAGTCTGTGTAGACAATGCTGAGCTAGATGGACCAAGGGTCTGACTCGGTAGATGGCAGCTTGCTATGCTCCTAAGGACTCTTACCAGTGGAAGGCATGGTATGACTCCTAATGAGTGGCCTGGCCCTACGCCTGGCCTAGAAGAATGGGTGACGTGACACGGTTGCCGGTCAAACGTGTGAGTGAGAGAGAGAGAGACTGAGAGTTTGGTTTTGTCCCTCCTCTGTGTCAGGCTCGCTGCTTCACATGGGACTGGGGTTGGGGCTGCCATTTCTGACCAACCTCCTTTCAAGCCGCCGGAGGAGACCAAAGGGAGCCCAGCCCATGGCAGCTTCCTCTGTCCCTCACGACAGCTCCCCTCAGCTGCAGGCACAATGGCCAAAGCCTGATGATGGATCAGGATGATGGGAGTTGTAGTCGGACACCCTCTGGGCACCCAAGCTGGGGAACCCCCTGCTCTATTGCAGCCTTTCACTCCATTGAAGAGTGTAGGAAGAAGTCAGCTGCTGGGTCAGACCCGGCAGGGGATCCACCGGAGAGGCCAGCCTCTTTGCTTTCCCGCAGTGGCTGGGCAGGTGCCTCTGGCAGACTCTAGATGGTCCCTCCTGCTTCTAGTGCCCTTCTCTAGAAATTTCTCCAGCCTCTCGTTAGAACCATCTTCAAAGAGCCAACCCCCAAATGCTACTCCACACCCTCCTGGGTGGAGGGAAGGAGGTCAGTTTTGACTGGGTCTGTGGTGTGGGTCTAACTTCCCGCCTTATGTTGTTTCTCCCCATCAATCCCCCCACCCCCACGCATTGCTTCGATTTGCCCTTGAAGTGGCTTTGGGGACAAATCACAGCATTGGGAAAGATTTTTGGGGAACAGGGTCAGGGAAAGGTGCTGACCTCCTTGTGTGCCTGGTGGTCCCAATCACTATTCTGCCCCCCCCCCACCGCGTGCATCTTACAGGTGAAACTCGGAAAATTAGAATATCGTGCAAAAGTCCATTAATTTCAGAAATACAAATTAAAAGGTGAAACTGATATATGAGATAGACGCATTACATGCAAAGCGAGATAAGTCAAGCCTTAATTTGTTATAATTGTGATGATCATGGCGTACAGCTCATGAGAACCCCAAATCCACAATCCCAGAAAATTAGAATATTGTGAAAAGGTTCAACAGTCTAGGCTCCAGGTGTCCCACTCCAATCAGCTAATCAATCCATAACACCTGCAAAGGGTTCCTGAGCCTTTAAATGGTCTCTCAGTCTGGTTCATTAGGAATCACAATCATGGGAAAGACTGCTGACTTGACAGTTGTGCAGAAAACCATCATTGACACCCTCCATAAGGAGGGAAAGCCTCAAAAGGTAATTGCAAAAGAAGTTGGATGTTCCCAAAGTGCTGTATCAAAGCACATTAATAGAAAGTTGTGTGGAAGAAAAAGGTGCACAAGCAGCAGGGATGACCGCAGCCTGGAGAGGATTGTCAGGAAAAGGCCATTCAAAAGTGTTGGGGACTTTCACAAGGAGTGGACTGAGGCTGGAGTTAGTTATCTTCTTCTTCTGAGGATCATATTCTGTGATGGGGGCTGCCCAATTTCTGTCCTGAGAAAACCTGAGAACCAGCCCCTGCCCTTGGGCTGCCTCTCGCCACGAGGAAACTGAGCTGGCAGCCCAGCCACCCTTTTTGCCTGGGGAGAAACCACCTGGAATAAGACAGTCACCCCTCCCTCCCTGCCGCTGCCCTCCTTGGTAGGCTCTAAATGCTTCCTTTTCCCTGGTGTATGGATTGGCAACCTCTTCAATCTACTGGCTGGGCCGGGCAAACAGCATCCCACCACCTCTCTCTCTCTCTCTCTCCCTGGGATCAGTGTGTGTTGATGCACTGACCTCCCCCGCCTCCCCAAGGCAGTCTTTGACATCATCAGGAGTGCTTCCTGGGTGGTGCAGAAAGGTAGATTTGGAACGTGACACACACACACCCCTCCAGTGCTGGTGCTGCCTGCGTGTCAGCAGGCCCCATGGAAGTGGTGTGCTCTCGGAGCCCTCCTGTCCTCCAGGAAATGTGGAATGACCGGGGGGGGGTCCTCTTCCCCCTCAGACCTGGGTGGGGGCAGAGATGATCCCTCCCTCCCTGGTGGGGAAGGATTGTGCTTTTTATCATGGAGTTATCATCTACCTGCCGGTGAGGATATTTTCCTGATGGCAAGTCCTGGGACTCTGTGAAGGGCGAGGAGGAGGGTGACTCAGCCACAGCCTGTCACAAGGCAGGCTCCTTATCAAAAGTCTCCATTTTGCACTGTGTGGAAAAGGACTTCCTCTTGTCGGTCCTCAATTTCCCAACCTTCAGTTCCATGGGGTGACCCCTGGTTCTATCTAGTGTGGTGAGAGAGGGAGGAAGACTTCTCTCTGTCCACCCTCTCCACTCCATGCATCATTTTATACACCTCAGTCATGTTTCCTTTTAGTCGCCTTGGTTGCCCTCTTCTGCACCTTCTCCAGTTGTGGCCACAACATAGATTTGCATAAGGGCTTTATAATACTAGCATTCTTATTTTCAAACCCGTCCCTAATGGTCCCCAGCACGGAATTGGCCTTTCCCCACAGCTATTATGTACAGAGCTGTCCACCACGACCCCCAGATCTCTCTCCTGTCAATCACTGACAGCTCAGATCCCATCAGCGTATATGTGGTTGGGATTTTAGTTCCAATATGCATCACTTTACACTTGCTTACATTGAACCACATTTGCCATTTTGTTGCCCACTCACCCAGTTTGAGAGATCCTTTTGGAGCTCCTCACAATCTCTTTTGGATTTCACTACCCTAAATAGTTGTGTCATCTGCAAATTTGGCCACTTCGCGACTCCCCCGACTTCTAGATCATTTATGAACATGTTATTGAGCACTGGTCCCTGTACAGATCCTTGGGGAGCCCACTTCTCACTTCCCTCCTTGTGAAAACTGACCATTGATTCCTACACTCTGTTACTGTTTTGTTCTTAAATATGCTTTCCATTAATTTGCCCGGCACCGAAGTTAAGCTAACTGGCCTGTAATTTCCTGGATCCCTTCTTCATAACTGAAGTTATATTAGCTACTTTCCAGTTCTCTGGAAAGAGGCAGAGGCAGAAAGAAAGAGCCTGATTTTAGGGACAAGTTACATATTTTAGCTAGGAGATCAGCAATTTCACATCCTTCCGAACTCTTGGGTGGATGCTGTCTGGCCCTGGTGATTTGTTAATTTTTAGTTTTTCATGACAGAAAACTAAAGAGCATCTTCCCTCGTCCCCTCAAATTGGCCGAGTTCTTCAACCTCTAAACCTGAGCAGCTCAGTTCAGTTTAGGGCATATGGTCAGTATCCTCTGCGGTGAAGACCTTGTGGGAGAGCTCGCTCATGTTCATAGCCACTCAGTCAAGAGAAGCCCTTGATGTTTCTCGACAGCACTGGTTTGTGAAGAGGAGGCCTATGAGGTGAGGGCACTTGTTGTGCTTCCAAGGCTGCCTCCTCAGGATCTCTAGAAACACAGGAAGCAACTGTGCCTGTGGGAGCAGCTTTCTGAAGTCACTTAGACTTGCAATCAAGGGCGCATCATCTTTGCCCACCCACCCTCCATCAGTGCCTGCTTCAGGGGAAGGGGTGGGTGGGGCTCCAAATCCACCAGGGGCAATGCAGAAGTAGGGAAGCTACTTACCCTAACCCTAGGAAGTTGCCTTCTACTGTGTGAGACCACTGGGGCATCTAGCTCAGCACTGTCTGCTCTGACTGGCAGTGGCTCACCAGGGTTTTGGACAGACTTCCCCAGCCCTCCCTGGAAAAGTTGCCAGCTCTGCCCCTGATCTGCAGCCTCCTCATCCTGCAGCAGCTGGGCCTTCTCTGTGGTGGCTCCTCTGCTTTAGGGATCCTCACCCCAGAGAGTGAGCGCAGAGGAGTTTTCTTTCTGGAGCCAGGTGGAACGCCTTTTCTTCTCCTAGGGTCCCCAGATGCTCCTGGACTACAACTCCCATCACACCCAGCCACAATGGCCAAGGGAGTTGTAATCCAACAAGACTTAGCTGGGAAACCCTGGCCTCGCCTGCCTGCCTGCCTGCCTGCCTCTCTGGGCTGATGGGCAGCCCCGAAGCAGAGGTGCCCCTAGGTCAGTTTGGAGCCTGGGCCTAAAGGCCTTTGGAGGCTCAGGCTGGAGCCCCCCCCCCTCCACCCGCAAGCTAAGCATCTTCATCCCCCCCTACACACACACTGTGACACACGCAGTATCTTTAACACGTGGGTTGTCTTCAACACAAACAGCGACGGAACCCAGAACCTAGGCCTATAAAAGCAGGTCTGTCTATGCAGACATGCCTGACGAGCAGGGGCACTTCGCAGCTCCCCACCCCACATATTCCCTTCCCCACTGCTCGCCGGGCTGGAGGAGGGCGGGGGCCGAGCGGGGAGGCCGCTCTAGCTGGCGGGGCGCCTGAAGGGCAAGCGCGGCCTTGGCGGGGAGCGTCTGACCCGGCCAGCCATCCCGGCATGCGGCTGCTGCTGCTGCAACACTGGACCGCCTTCCCGCCCCGCCCCTTCTCTCCCCGCCCCCCCCCCCACCGCGCGCTCCGTTTCTGCTGCGGGCCGCTCCACGAGCTCCGTCGGGGGGCCCCGCCCCCTCCCTCCCCCCCCGCGCCGGGGAGCGGCGGCGTCGCCGAGGGCCCGGCCATCCCAACGGGCCGCCGCCGGCCGGAGAGCGAGGGGGCGGGGCCGAGAGAGTCCCCGCCCCCGGCCGCTCGCCCAGGTGAGGGGGGAGGGCCTTAAAGACCCGGAAGCGGCGCTCTAGCCGGCCCGGAGCAGGTAAGCGAGAGGCAGGCAGGCAGGCACCCCCCCGGGGCTCCCCTGGCAACCCCCCCCTCGCAAGACCGGGCAGGGACCCCGAGGGCGCCCGCCCGGCCTGCAGTGCTCGCCGGCTGTGCCCGTGGAGGAAGCAGCGCCAGGCCGGCTGCTGGCCTCTCCTCCCCCGGTCCCGCCCCGCCTTCGTCGTCCTCCTCCTCTGGGTGGGCTGCGCCGTGTCGGGCTTGTGGGGCAGACGGAGGGAGAGGCCCAGAGTGGCCCGCCTGAGGACTACACTGTACACTACAGCTCCCATCACCCCCCCTGCGAGTCACTACAGCTCCCATCACCCCCCCTGCGAGTGGTGGGAGCTGCAGAGCCGCCTCAGGCGGCGCGGGCTGTCGCGGGGAAGCAGCTGCCGCCCCCAGAGGCGGATGATGCCGCTGCCACCGCCGCCGCCTCTCCTCCGCGTGCAGCAGCGCGAGAAGCCTTGGCGGCCCCGCTTCCGCTGCGGCGGCTCCTCTCCCCGGCGGGTCCCTGTGGCAGCCGCCCCCTCCCCCTCCCCCCCCCGCGCGGCCCCGCCGGCTGCGGCCGCCAACTGCCGCCTCGTGCAAGAGGGCAGCCGCCGCCGCCGCGTTTCCTTCCTGTGGCGGAGACTTCCCCTCCCGGGCGGACTCCGGCTCTGCTGCTCCTGCGGGCTGGCGGGCGGCAGGGGCCTGAGGGACTACTGGCACCTGGAGCTTGCCCGCGGGGCTTCCTGCTGGCCACGCCGGCCAGGCCAGATCTCTCCGCCGGGGTGTTGCCTTGAGTTGAAGGCGGAAGGGCTGCAGCGAAGCAGGAGTCCTAACATTCCGCCCAGAGAGCCGCGGCGGCTGCCCTTTGTCTTCCGCGAGGGCCCTGTCAAAAAAGTGCTGCTCAGCTCGGAGGATGGAAAACCTTCTGAAGGATGAAACTGTTTAGCAGGCAGAAGCGCAGGCCCTGCGGAAGGAGAGCCGGCAGGGCCTCTGCAAAGGCATATCTTGTTGCACCAGCCCTTCGGAGTTCTTTGAGCGGGTTAACTACAGCATGGTACCGTTTATTAGTGTATGGGGTTGAGTTTTGAATGAAACCCCTTTACCTTAGAGGGGCATGGGAGTGCCTCTTTAGTTAAGGTGAGCAGCAGCTAAAAATAAAAATGGTTCTGCTGTGTTAAACCTCAAAATGGTATTGCTCCTAAATGCAACATGCTTCTCCGTGGCCTTGAGGGCATTCTTGCTGGTGCCAGGCACTCATAGGAACATAGGAAACTGCCATATACTGAGTCAGACCATTGGTCTATCCTCCATCCTCCCTGTCTTGATCTGGGCCTCAAAGACCAGGGGAAAGTGTGGGTGCATGGAGGGCAAGCACCATCGGTGACATTGTACAACAACATGATGGATCACGTGGCACGTCTGTTAAGTCATCAGCCTTCGGTTCCCATTTCCCAACTTTGTGCACTTTGAGCCAAAATAAGATTTCAGGTCAAACATATGTTTGGCTTCTGTGACTTTCTAACCATGTTTGTTATCTATTGCTCCGCAAAATCGTATAACGGTGTTTACCCTTCTGCGAACACATAGTTGAACATCATGCACTCTCCCACCCCTGCTTCCAGTGCACACCCTCCAGCTTACTTGCTTGACACTCTCTGCCTCAATGGCAGCCCGTTTGAATTCCACCGTGAGTCAAGGAGTGGCTGGAGCCTTACTAGATGCACAAAGATCTGTGATAATGCCTGTGCTAATAAAAACCTTTTTGTTCACAGGCCAGGAAAGAAGGAAGCGGGCAGCTCTGGAACCCAGGGCCTCGTGTGTATTTTTCACATGGGGCGTTTGAAAAGATGAGTGAGCAGGAGACTACCTCTGTTACTTGCCATCTGGAATGGGCTCGGAACTTGAAGACATTGGGAGAACCTGTGCTGCATATTCTTGGCCTCTAGGCTTTCTCCACTCGGATCCTGCCTTGAGCTCCAGAGGGTGAACTCCGGTCCTTCTGACTCTGAAGTTGCACGGCAGCTCTTGGTTTTGCTTCTGCAGAGGAACACCTCTTTGGGGAGCAGACCTTCTCCCAGTGCCAAAATAGGGTCTCCTGGAGCCTCGCGCTTTGAGCAGCAGCAGGACTCTAACCAGTGGGCTAGAAACCCAAAGGCAAGGAGGATGACTGACTCACGGGTGAAAAGTAAGTACAGTGTATCGGGTCGATCGTGGAATCATTAGAGTGTGAGTGAGTGAGTGAGTGAGTGAGGAGGCTTAGACTGGATGGAGGACTTGTTTGTAGGCTTTGGAAAGTTGCCCAGATTCACTTGTGGGCCTTCAGTTTACAGTTGCATCTGTGGATGCCAGGAGCTGGACAGAAGGAAAACAGCAATAGATTTGAGTCTTCCCTTCCCCATGAGGAGTAAAAGTAGTGCGTAGCTCCTGGTCCCAGTGTGACTTGTAGCTAACCAGGGCTCTTAGTAACTGAGAGTACCTCAACCTCTTCCCTGTGCACAGTGTTCTTACTATGCAGGTTAGAAGGTGGCTTACTGGGCCATTTTCTTAGTGGAAGGTCTTCAGACATGTAGACTTTATAGAGCTCTTGTTTAAGCAGATTGAGAACATAAAATGCACTTCTGGCCTGTGCATCCCTGTGGAACTTCAAAGGGTGTTCAGTCAGAAGAATGTTTGGCTCTGAAGGATAAACTGTGACTTGGCTTATAGTACCCCAAGATGCGGAGATGTTTAATGCTGATGAAGCGTCTGTTTCCAGCCACATCTCTTGAAAGGTGGGGTGTTACTAGGCCAGATGATCACTCAGGGTCCTTAAATCAATAGCTGCCATGGGTTTGGGGTGAGGGGAATCATAATGTGGCAATTGTTGGTACCAGGGACCATTTGCTACTTCTCTGATGAAAACTCCTCTCTCTTTGCCATAGGGCGCTCTTCTTTCTTCCACCCTTGGCCATCGTAGAGATACACTATTTTTCCAGTTCTGTCCCAGAAAAAGGTGGTGAACCTGGAAGCTCTTTTGTTCTGTGCTTATGTGAAGGGCCAGTGCCTATCATGTGTGTAGCTGAGCGCAGATGGGGAGGGGGTGGTTGCTCAGTGGCAGAGCTCCTGCTTTGCCTGCAGGAGGCTCCAGGTTCAGTCCACAGCAGCAGCTCCAAGTAGGGCTACTCTGTCTGAGAGCTGGAAGGCTGCTGCCAGTCAGTGCAGACAATCCTGAGCTAGAGGGCCATGTAAAGGATGCCTGGGGGTTCAGAGTGGGACTCCCAGCTCTTCTCCACCAAGCAGCTCCTAGTCCCTGAAAAGCAGGCGGCCACCGTCTCCTCTTAGGAGAGATTATGCCTAGCAGGGTGCGGGATTTGGGGTTTCCTAGCCCCCCGCTTAATCCTCCCTGTTTCCCCAGAACCAGGGTAGTTTAGGCTCACCCCAACAGGTCTAGTACTCGTAGGTGGTAGCTTGACTGGCAGCTGGTTCCCAGAGTACCCCAAAACCCACACTCAGGTTGCCTTTATAAGAGTTTGTTTAACTACAGTAACAAGGAATTGGTTTGGAAGCGGAAAGAACGCAGGTATAAGAAATGATATTAAAAAGTTTAATTATTACCTAGCACTGTTCTAAGAGTCTTATAGATATACTTAAAAGCAGAATCTCAGTCCAAGTTCTGGTTCAGCTGACACCACGTAAAAATAGAGACCTTTTATGTATCCTTTTGAGAAAAGAATCCAAGGAGGGGGGAGTCTTTTCCTTCAGTCAGAGGTGAGCTACATGGCTTGTCAGTTGGTAGGCCAGTGGGAAGCTCTGACTCGGGAGCCCCTGTGCCTCTCACACCTGCTGGGTTCCAGGGAATTTAAGACAACACTCCCCCATGGGGTAGGATATTGCAAGTCCAAGTGAGAAGCTCCTTTTTCCTGGTGCAAGACAGGCTTAAGGGAAGCGTGACCTCCTGCTGCAGGAGCAGAGCATGAAGTAAACCTGACTGGCCTGTCTTGAGTTCATGGCGTGCTCCCATAATGCGTGTGCTCTCTTTCCACAGGCCAAGGGTCTGACTGGTTCATATTTCAGGGTTCATATCTCAGGTTCATATTTGTGCATGGCAGGGGGCAGTGGACAACCTCAAGTTCCCTGAGAAGCATGCCAATAGTGCATCTCATTCTTAGGTGTGTCTTGTGTGCATACCTCTGGTCACCGCTGGGTGACTCTGGGCCAATCACTTCTCTCTCAGCCTAACCTACTGCACAGGGTGGTTGTGAGAAAAACTCAGGTATGTAGTACACTGCTCTGGGCTCCTTGGAGCAAGAGCAGGATATAAAATGTAAAATAATAATAAGAATAATAATACCTCATCTGGATGTGTGGACCACTCCTAAGGAATTGGCCCAGTAACATGAGGTCACCTCAGCTGTCCCTATAGAAAGGGATGTTGGCAGCAGTCTGGATCCACAGATGATGGGTGTCTTTGGTCATTCTCTTCCTCCTCCCTTCCCACCTCCCCCACCACAAGTTCATTCCCTGTTTTCAGAGTCTGCTCTGATCTCTCTCCCCATCGATGATGGCACATCTGAGGGAGTTGGGCTGATCAGAGCACATGCAAGGCTTGGCTCTCTTCCTGGTGCGTGTCTTGAGCTTGCCAATGGAAGGTTTTTATGTCGCCCCATTGAAGCAACAGTCCTCTCAATAAAGGGATCAATTAACTGGGGAGGCCTGAGAGTGAGGACCCCCTGGAGTGCCTCCCACTTGCCTGTCTCCTTCCTTGCTCCTCTCTGAAGGATGCTGGCTGGCTTTAGAGAAACCTCTGCTCTGTGGGCAAAATGGATGCTTGGCTATTAAACGTCCTTTGGTGCATGCAGCATGAAGTGCTGCTGGCATAGACAGTTGGTGCTAATCCCCCAAAGGGCTCTGCCTCCTGGAATACTGCAACAGGAGGAGATGGTGGAGGCAAAAGTTGAGACTAGTGTGGCATCTTGACTGTCTGGAGCATGAATGAAATATGATGGAAGATATAAACCAGCTGAGAAGGCTTGACGGAGAAGACAACTTGCCGTGAATAATGTCTTCCAGCCGGTATGTCTGTGATTCAGGATTTGATATTAAGCCGAGAGTGTGGATGCCTCAGAACAAGGGTGGAATGTGGGCTAATCTCTGTAGAATAGGAAGAAACGGCAGATACTAGACTGCAAAGATGTGTTGTGAATATGTTACAATATTCCTGTTATGAAATGGCTCACTCACAACTGTGGGAAACCCAGGTGCCTGCCTGAGACAGCAAAACGCTGCTCTCAGGTGCCTCTTGGCAACCTTGAGGGTTGCAAGCTTTTGGTTTCCGGACCAACTGAAAATGCCCAGCGATTGGCCTCTGCTCTGAAATCAAGCTGTGGGCACAGATGGACCATCCCAGCTTTTGAAGCCAGCTTTTGATACATGTTGACCTTGCAGCCTCAATTAGTCTGAGTCCTTGTTTTGTTGTTGAAGGTCTAAAGTGGCTTCATGTCTTCAGTGTGCAAGCAGGATGAGGTCTTGCCTCTCATGGTCAGTGACAGTTCTGCCCACCCCCCAGGCCTGCCTCCATGTGCATGGTCCTCATCTATCAGATGCTTTCTCTCTATCCATGAAAGGATGCAATTTTTCCCAGCAAAATTTGGTTCTTGGAATGCCAGACTCCATGCATGCTGGACATACAGTGGTCTCTTGCTTCCCCCCTGAAGTGTCTGCCTGGGCAGTTGTGGCTCATGTGCTCAGCCAGGGGTTCTCCAGATTGGGCCGCCCCAGATGCTATTGGTCAAACTCCCATCTCCAGCCTTCAGCACAGATTCCATGTGATAAGTGATTGTAGGAATGTATTTTGTTGAGTTCCTGTGGGATCCGGAAGGCTGACATTCAGCATTGGCTTCAGCTATCTTGGGCTGTGGCTCAGGACATAAGAACAGCCCTGCTGGATCAGGCCCAAAGCCTATCTAGTCCAGCATCCCATTTAACAGAGTGGCCCACCCCATGCCTCTGAGAAGCCCACAGGCAAGAGGTGGGGGGATGCCCTCTTTCCTGCTGTTGCTCCCCTGCAACCAGTATTTAGAGGCATCATGCCTCTGAGGCTGGAGATGGCCTACAGCCACCAGGAGGAGTAGCCATTGATAGACCTGCTCTCCGTGAATCTGTCTAAGCTCCTTTTAAAGCCATCCAAGCTGGTGGCCATCACCACATCCCATGGCAAGGAATTCCATAGATTGATTATGCGCTGTGTGAAAAAGTACTTCCTTTTGTTGGTCCTAAATTTCCCATCTGTCAGTTTCATGGGATGACCTTGGTTCTGGTGTTGAGAGAGGGAGAGAAATTTCTCTGTCCACCCTCTCCACTCCATCCATCCATAATTTTATACCCCTCGATCATGTCTCCCCTTAGTTGCCTCTTTTCCAAGGTAAAGAGCCCCAGATGCTGCAGCCTAGCCTCATAAGGAAGGTGTTCAAGCGTGAATTCCCTGCAGAACACACACAACTTGCTTGTGGTGGCTTGAGCTTCTGGACACCCCTGGCCTTGAGCAATGAGTAAACTTGCACCCCGTGGTCACTTGTGGAGTAGACGACTTCCGTCCAGCTCCAGTAACCTCTCTGAAAGACAGAGGGTGGCTGTGGGGCGCCAGTGGCTGAGCTGTCGCCCAGCTTGGGGGGTGGGGACTCTGTCTCCTGCTGCAGGGGCTGCCACGGCCTGGCTTGCTTCAGTCCTGCCTTGCCTGTCCTCCCTGCGTAGTGCTTGGGTCTGCTTTGCCATTCCAGCTGCGCACTTAGTTTCCCGAATGTGGATATTGGCTCAGTCCCCCTCTCAAGGGCCTGCAGCCTCTCACCTTTCCCCCAGTGAGCCGGAAGGCTGTGCTTGCCAGCTGCCAGTCCTATTTCTCGTCAGCTGACCAGATGGTTGCGGGCAGGGGGGAGACGATGCAGGCACTCCCAAGTAGTGGGACGTGTTGATCTTGGCAGGGCAGGGGCTCTCAGAAGCTCTCACCTGGAGGGCTGCTGAGGACAGACACCTCTTGGGAGATGGTGTGCTAGGCAGCAAAATGCTGCAATGGTCCTCCGTGCGCTGCCTGTGGAGCAAGAGGGCTAGGGGGGAGGGGGTTTGGCTCGCAAGGCCAGGAGCTGCATTGTGGCCTCCTGTTCATGAATGCAGCCCTGTCCAGCTTCTTTAGGACCCACTAGCTTGGTCTGCTGCTGGACACTGGGGCAAACTTGAGGGTGGGGAACTCTCATTGTGCACGGGAATCGTCAGCAAGGAGCTTTTGTCCTGAAGTCAGACTGCGGCTACAGCTGCGGCTACGGCTGGACTCTTTTGATATACATTTGCCCTTGGGCAGCTTCAGTTGGCTTGAATCTTTGTTTTGGAGGAGCTGAGCCATGGCTGGCTGTGCCTGCAGGAGAGGAGCGGTGGCAGCCCTGGGTGAGTGGCAGTGAGGCAGGGGCAGCCAGTGGAGAGAGAGGGGGCAGTTCTTGCAAAAAACGAGCTGGGACCCTGGAGGCTGGCTGTCGGTTCTGGGTACGGGGCAGTGGTTGGCAGAAGGGCGGAAGGCTGCCTCCCTGCTCTTGGGAGTCTTTCCACTGAGCTCAGCACAAACTGGCACTCTCGAGCTGGGGGGCTGTTGCCTCCACTGGGCTGGAAGGAGATCTCCATCCAGTCTGCGTGTGCATTTCCTGTGGCGTGGCAGAGTGCGGCATGGTCAGATTCAGCGGAGCCTCTGACCCTGAGCCCTGGCTAGCAAGTACATTCCTCTGCTTTTCGTCCTGCTTTGTGGCTCTGAGCTCTCTGTGGCTTGCTTCCTGAATGAGTGGGCTCGGGCAGGGCAGTGGCTTGGTCTCCTCTGGCATGCTTGATTCAAGGGTGGCTTGCTTTAGGCAGTCCTGGGCTTTGGTGCCCAGCCGTTCCAGCTCTTACAGAGAAGGCAGTTGATTCCAGAAGTCGCTTCTTGTGTTATGGCAAAATAAATCCAATTCTGCATCGTTGCACATGGTTCAAAACATGACCCACAAAGTAAACCTTGGCACGTGACGATGCTTCTCTTTTGCTCGTGTTAATAATATTTAAAAGATTAGATTGAGAGCAAAAGGATGACTTCAAGGATTCAGCTGCCTTCTCTCTTCTCAATAACGAGCCTTAATCCTTTCCTCCTTAAAGGGAGAGTCACGTGTTGATTTCAGCAGTTTAGGGTCCTGTATCTTCATAACTACTTGCCTCTTCCAGAACTGATAAGTAGTGATGTTCAGGCAGCAGAATTACTTCAGGATCAATCAGCAGGTCAACATCTGCAATTTATCTCCCCCTGTCCCGTCTGTTCTGCCTCAATTTCTGCCCCTTGAGCCAGTGCTACTACATGGGAATCAACTCTCTTTTACTGGGTTGACATTTTCCTTGTAAATTTTGGAAGCCTCTTCTAATTTTTGTCCCATTGTGAGAGAATGTCATGGTTTTCCAGTTATCAACACATGTGGACTTGTATCTTTCTTCCAAGAATATATCCAGGCAGCGGGATAGATCTGTGTTCCAGTTTTTCTTAATGACTCCCTTCTGCTTCTAAGCCTTCTGTTGATTCTAACTCTTTCTGTTGAAATGTGTGGCAACATACCCTTCAGTGCATCCACGCTCTCTCAGGATGTTTGCATTGTGGCTAAGACTCCTACAGCATTCTAAAGTATTGCTTATTTGCAAGTCTTGGAAGACCTTGGGCAATTGTCCACTGCCTATGGTCTGTTCAAATAACATGCCTTGTTTAAAAAACAGCTACTAGCCAGTACAGTTGCCTTTGTACGCCTCAAGGTGCCGTCACAGCTATGCCCTTGGATAAGGTGCTCAGAATTTCCCTAAATGTTCTCTGGGGCTACCTGCAAATGTTTTATCACGTTCTTAGCCCTTGTCGGTGTGGAGGAATCGTTGTCTAGCCCACCGCTGTGCCAACACATGTGGAGGATCTGCCCTGCTCCTAACAGGAGACGCAGATCTCCCCGACAATTCCCAGTTTACCCGCTGCCACCAAGTTGATTTTTGTGCTCTAGGCTGAGTCTACCACAACAGCCTTTCAAGCCTATGTTGCAAAAACAAACTTTTGAGAGTGGTAAGCCTAGAGGCGTAGGGTGGCGAAACGGAAACGACAATTTTTCTATATACAAGAAATGTTGCTTTGCGTTTAGCTCAACTAAAAGTTGCTTCACAAGTCCAGTACAAAAAAATCAATCAAAAGAGCGGTGGGAACAAACAAAATGTGGTCAAAAGCGTACCCACTAACCTATTCTAAACAGTCCCTGACACAGAGCCCTCCTCTTGTCAGCAACTTTGCTGGTTCCTTTGCTGCAGCCTCAGGCCCTACTGGTCACTCTTGCAGTCCTGGAGATTCCGCCCCACCTGGCCATTCAGTGATTTCAGCCCTTGCTTCAGCCACAGCATCGATTCTCCCAGCCTGGGCTCGCCATTCTTCCACTCGGACTGGACCCAGTTCCTTCAGCTCACCAACATTTCTTTCTTCCAGGACTCTCTAACCCTGACTTCAGGTGTGACTGACTTGGTCACAAGTCTTGCTGTCTACTGTATGGGGTCTTCTAAAGTGAGCCTAGGCGATGCTTTGCCTCCCCGAGGGGGACTTGGCTTTCCCAGACCTGAGATCCTGAATGCCAGGGGCAAGACGGAGCACTGAAGTTGCCAGCTGGTGGCTCTGCCAAGGGCCAAGCTTGATGTGACTTGAAGCACACTGACCCTGCCTGCCTCTTTGGGCAACGGCCACTTCATCACAGCGTGGTGTGTGGGGGCATGGTGTAACCCTTTGCCCTCTCTGCAATTCCGATCAGGGTGACCCCCCACCACCCGCCACACACACACACACACACACACACACACACACACACACACACACACAATGCACAGAGCCAGAAGTGTTTCAGGTCGCTTCTCTGTGTGCTCAGGTGCAGGTAGGACCAGGGTTCTGAGCTCTTCAGAATGAGCATGGAGGGTACCTGCTCGCCCCAGCTGGAGAAGGAGCCCAGGTAGTTTGTCATGAAGAAGGGAGACAAGGCTAAACCAGCGTGGTGAAGTGGCTAGAGTGCTGGACTAGGACCGGGGGGACCCGAGTTCAAATCCCCATTCAGCCATGACACTCGCTGAGTGACTCTGGGCCAGTCACTCTCTCTCAGCCTAACCTACTTCACAGCGTTGTTGTGAGGAGAAACTCAAGTATGTAGTACACCGCTCTGGGCTCCTTGGAGGAAGAGCGGGATATAAAATGTGAATAAATAAAATACATAAGCTGATGCTGCCTGCGGGGTTTCTTGAGGCGCTGGCATAGGAACAGCCCATGGATTGGGATAGGCTGTTGTCTCCCAAGGGGGGCAGTCTTGTGGCACATGACTCCTGGTGGAGTGCAACAGACAGACCGGGGGGGGGGGCGGTCCTGAGCCAATGGGGAACCTCAGCTGTGGCCCCCCTGGTTCCCCCTCCTGCAGGGCTGGCGATGACTCTGATGGATGCCACGACAGATAAGGATCCGCTGGTCCACGAGCAGATCTTCAGTGCTCTGTGCTACTTGGGAGCGGCAGAGCCGGAAGAGATCCTGAATGCCTGTGAGGAATATCTCCGGCACCATGACAAGGTAGAAGCCAGCTGGGCCTGGCGTCTTGGCTGGATGCACCTCTTTGGGGTGGGGTGGGGTGTCTCTGCACTTGCAGTGTAGGTAGGGAATGGCAGGGGCAGACCATCGGGGAGAGCAGCTGGGTGCCAGGCTCCCCCCACATCTTCATAAAAAGGGCATTCGGCTTGCTAGGTGTTCTGCAAGATTCACATTAAGGCAGTAGAAGGGGAGGGGGGTGGGATTTGGGGGGGATGGGCAAAGGGCAATGCCAGAGCAGGGGTTGGCTGGAGGCCTGGGGTGTGGGTGTCTGCTCCTGGGGAGGGCAGTGGTCCCGCCCCTCCAAATTCATGGCCAGATTAATGTGGAGCAGCAGATGCTTTTATCTATATGTATATACTGCACACACACACACACCCCGGAATAATTCCTGTGGATGCCCAGAGCCCGAGAGGAGGGGGCCAGTGTCCCTTCCAACAGGGATGCCCAGATGTTGTGGACTACAACTCCCGGAACCCCCAGCCAAAGGCCGTTGCAGCTGGAGATGTTGGGAGTTGTAGTGAACAACGCCTGGGAATCCCAGCGAGAGGGAACACTGGAGGGGGCTGTGGTCAAGGGGTGTGGGATGGCTTGTGATAACCTGCCCTTGCCCTGCTTCCAAGACGGGGCATCTCTCCAGAGCTTCTCTCCGTGTAATGCGAGAAAGCTGCTCCCCAAGCAGGGGCCCCTCCCTGGCTTCCGAGGGGCTCCTTGTATTCCTTGCGCTTGGGCAGTTCTTGTCCTCTTGAATGGGGTTGTGGAGGAGAACTATCCTGTGGGGGGGGGTTGTGGTTTGAGGGGCCCGTGGACTTGCTGCCTGGGCACTGAGCGCTCTTGGGGCTGGCTCTGCATGTCTTGAGGCTCTGATCTCCATGGATTTCCTTCACAGCTGGCTTACCCGCACCGGATCATTATCCTGAGAGCCATGGAAGCAGTGGTGAAGAGCAGCCTCCCTCACCTTGACAAGAGCACAGCAAAGATTGCCATCTTCTTGGCATCCAATGAAATGACCAAATCGAAGGTATGGGTGGGGGGCTGCTGGAGCCCATCACCTGACAGGCAGCCTTCATAGCCCTCTTGGCCACCTTTTTAATTTATCTTATTTTATTCATGTATTTGCCCTTCCTAAAGGGTGGCTTACATTAATATTAAAAACACGTAAAAAAGCAATTAAAATCAAAATACATTTAAACCAGATTAAAGCTAATTTTAAAACGAGACATCCTTCAAAACCAGGCTAAAAAGCTGGGTCCTCAGGGCTCTCCTGGAGGCCTCCAAGGAAGATGATCCTTGATGCATGATTCCCATCTGCAGCTGGGGAGAAGTGGCCGGGCTCTGCTTTTACACTGGTACATTCCTTCCAGTTGTTGGAACAGCCATACCTAGAACTAGGCCAGGCTGGGAAGAGCAGGTGGGCCTTGGGTCTCCTTCATGGTGGCAGGTGTGCATTTTGGTAAGGGGGGCGGGGGGTGGTTTGGGGCCATTTGTCAACCAGTCTGCAGGGGGTTATCTTGCGGGGGGACCTCTTCTCCCTTGCCCCACTTTTTTTGAGTAGACGAAACATGCTTGGCATGTGTTTGGGATGGAAAGAAGGGCAGCTGTCTTCCTGGATGAGTACATCCTGACAAGACGTTTGACCTTCGGAGTGGTGTGTGCTTCTGTCAAGCGCCTGTTCAAAGGGGCTGAGCAGTCACTTCCCACCTCGGTTCCTGATTAGACCTTGAACTCCGTCCCCCATTGGCCTCCCTCCAGTCCCTGCTCGGAGTTTGACTCATGGGTAGGGGCTGGGAGGGAGGCCTGTAAGGGTTGCCCTCCCCCCCGCCACTGCTGTACTCCCGCCCCACTCCTTGGGGAGATGCCAGGGTGGAGCCTGGTGGAGGCAGTGTTTGATCTGGCTGACAGGGCCTTGAGCGCTTGGCTCTGGAGTGGGGTGGGTGCAGGGGGCTCCCCAGCCTGGAGTTACAGCTCAGCCCCCTCTGGGCACCCAAGACAGAGGACCCTGGGCTGAGTGGGCATGCCATGCCAAGGTGGGGGGGGGGGGCGGCAGCAGCAGCAGCTTGGTTGCAGTTCAGCGGGGCTGGGGCTTGCCTGCCACTCCGAGGGAGGCCTTGACTGAGCCACAGCCGCGTTGCTGCTGCTGCTGCTGCTGCTGCTTCCTCCAGAAGCAGGTAAGAGAGGTGGCAGAAGCAGCCTGGTACCCTTTAGGTCCAAGCCCAGCCTGGCCAGATCATGCGGGCAGGGCCTCCTGCCCTTGGCCTTCGGGGCTCTGTCACTTGCCCCCGGCACGGCCTCGCCTGTGGGTGCGGCTCTGAAGTCCTGGAGGCTTCTTGGTCTCAGGCCAGTGGAGGAGCCCCACGGATGGCAGCTGCCTCTACCTCTTCCTTCTGCTTGGCCCAGGACCTCATCTTGGAGTGGCAGCAGGCTGCCAGCAACGTCCTGGTGGCCGTCGGCAGGCGCTTCATCAACAAGGTGATGGAGGAGGTGCTGACCAAATTCCAGCCGGGAGTCCTGCCTCACTACTTCATCGTGCAGACCTTTGCCAACCTCTCCCTGGCCAATGGTAGGTCGTGGCTCTCTTTGGCAGTCGGGGATGAGCTCTTGAGACAAATCCTAGGCCAGGGGGCGGTCTTTCAGTGTCATCAGGCGGCCTGAAGTGCTTCCATGAGATGGATCCAGAGACTGGTACAGAATGGGCTTTTGGGGAGGTGGCACCAAGGACAAACGGAGGGGCAGGTGAGGCGAGAGGGACTGTGGGTGGCTACTCTGCCATGACCGTGACTTCTCTTGTCACTGGCGAAGTGGCTTCCTCCGCCTGATGGACTGGGGAGGCCCTAGGATGGCCGGCTGCCATGGCTGGTGAGGGAGCAAAAGAGGCGCATGGCAGGGAGCAGGGCCTTAAGGAAAGGGGGAGGCCACATGGGGTGCTGGCAACCCCCAGAACGAGAAGGGACCCAGGGCAGGTCCTGGGCCAGTTTTCTGATTCCTCTTAAAGCCACTGAAAACTGTGCAAGCAAAGGGCTTGAGGCAGGGGCCTGCCCAGTGGAGGGGTACCAGACTTCTGAACTGCCGCCGCCATCACCGAGGCTTGGCTTCCTTGCAGCTAGTGGCTCCATGGTGCTGTCTGGAAGCTGCTATTGGATCTGGTGCCATGCACTTTGCCATCCTCCCCTTCTCCCTCCCTACCCGAAGGTCTCTTCCACCTTAAGCAAAGACCTTTTTAGATTCCTGGGCTGCCTGCTTCCTTTGCCACCTGCCCTGGGAACTATAGTAGTGGAGGAGGAGGGAGAAAAGGGGCTCTGTCAGATTCCAGGACCTCCCAGTTTCTGGCCTGATGTGAAGTGAGAATATGCATGGGGTGTTTGCAGGCTATGCTTAATTGCTGCCTGCCAAGATATAGAAGGCTGGCTCTTGTCTGAACATGCAGGTGGCTTGCTGGGCAGAGGAGGCAAACTCTGTGGGGGGTGGGGAGTAAGTCGGGGGGGGCAGTGGTTGCTGTGGGCAGCTGAGCCTGCTCTAAACACAGCTGACCTGGGCTTAAGGTTCCTTCTCCTTGACTTTCTTCCCCGCTAGTGTTTGGTATGGTGCCTTTCCTCAACTCAATCCTGGGGACGATGCTGCCCATGCTGGGGATGGCTAAGCAGGAGAACATGAAGGCTGCCTTTTGCTACGGTAAGGCCATGCTGGGCTTCTCCCCTCGAGTGGCTGGATGGCTCCGGCGTGAGCTGTGAGCAGTGACTCGAGGATGCCTCTGGGCCGAGGGGTTCGTGCTCGTGAGCTGCGCCTGTAGGGGCGGAAGGTGGGCTTGGGCCACTGGCTGACGTGCGCCCAGGTGGTGCTGCTCTTGTCCATCTGGTTCATGAAGTCTCTCAAACCTCTCACAAAACATCCTTTGAATCAAATGGAATATTATACCCAGGCATTCCTTGAAGAACACAACGAAGCCATGGAGCTCCTGCCAATGATTCTTTGGTTGGACTTTTTCTAAGCCCTAACTTAGAGTCCTTGATGGTCACCTTTAGCAACTCTGGCCTTTCCTTAGTTCAGCCCCAAGTCTTGTTCTTTCCAGTTCTTTAGTGTGTTCAGCTCTGCCGAATTGCACCACTCTGCCTGGGGTTTAACAGCTCTGTGCCAGCACTCTGCAGTCTCTCTCCAGTCTGTCTGTCTTCAAGTTTTCAGCTCTGACTGCAGGCAGAAAACTTCTTTTTTCATTCTCCCAGACTCCAACTCTTGTCTCACTCAGACGCCAACTTCAACTGACTTGTCTCACTGAACAACCCTTCTATTCTTCAACAGTTTTTAAAATAACCCAGTCAGTGTAACTCAGTTTCCTCCATTTTTCAAACCTTCTCTTCCCTCCAAAACCGAACTTGTCAAACTGATACAGTGCAGCAGGCATGAACTCTTGACCCTGCCAATTCTTCCTAACACGGGGATTTTGCAAGCATATTATACATACAGTCTGTTTACAGTAATGAAGTGGTTTGGGAGTATTAATGCAAATTACAATTCATTTATAATACAAGGGCTTATTTACAAAAACCAAGAGTTCTAGGCCTGGTTCCTCCACACTCCTCCTGCCAGATGTTTGGTCTGGCTTTGGGGAGCCCTCCTGCATGAGTTTCTAGCAAACCCACAGTGCTGAAAAGGGCAAGGGGGGGTGGCCATCATGGGCTCTGTCTTCTGCATGGTGGACTTGCAGAACAGAGAGCCTGGCCTTGGACAGCCCCTGCTTAGGACCAAGGGCTCTGCAGTCCTCGGTCCTTGAAGCAACTAAGGAAGGCGCAGCCCTGCCCGCCCGCCCCAGACTCAAGGGGGCCCGGAGCGGAGTTGTAATGGGCATGCGCCTTCTGCCGTGTAGCGCTGCAGTCCTTCAGTGAAAGCATCCAGGAGTACTTGGCGAACTTGGACAAGGCCCCGGACCCAACCGTGAGGCGCGACACTTTCTCCAGCGAGATCTCCAGCGCTTACGAAGTGCTCTTCAACAGCTGGCTGCAGAGCCGGGAGGCCAAGGTGCGGCTGGGTGATGAAAGCGGGGCTGGAAATCACAGGGGCTGGGAGGGGGAGGAGAGCCCTTGTTGCTCACTGCTTGTGGGTGGCTCTTCAACACTTGGCTCTCCTTCTTGGCCCTGTCATTGCTCTGCCCATGGAAGGCTGGGATCCCAGGGGGGCAGAGCCCACCTCCTGGCAGTGCACCTTCCCCCCTCCCCACTGCCATGGGGAGCAAGCTTCCGTATCCCCAAGTCCTGGGCCCAGATGCCACATGCAGCTGTCTGGACCAAGGCTGCTGCTTCCTCTCCTTGCCCTTGTAGGAGAGCAAAAAAATGAAGAGCAAACGGATTATTTTATTTATTCGTTCATTCATTCAATTTCTATACCGCCCTTCCAAAAATGGCTCAGGGCGGTTTACACAGAGAAATAATAAATAAACAAGATGGCTCCCTGTCCCCAAAGGGCTCACAGTCTAAAAAGAAACACAAGATAGACCCCAGCAACAGTCACTGGAGGGATGCTGTGCTGGGGGTGGAGACGGCCAGTGACTCCCCCCCTGCTCAGTAAAGAGAATCACCACATTAAGAGGTGCCTCTTTGCCAAGTTAGCAGGAGCTGTTAGCAGTTAGCTAGCATGAGGCGATGGGAGAGGAGGGATGTCTGGGGCAGCATCACGGTGTCATTCCAGGAGGGTCTGTGACTGGGAAGGGCTGAAGAAGGGGGCGGGTGGGGCGGGTGGGGCGCAGCAGAGCTTCCCTGCCTCACCAGCTGCCAGGACTAGCACCTTCTCCTCCTCAGAGTCAGAGTGGTGGTTCCTCAGAACCATCTGATTTGTTTTTCTCCATAAGCCGCTTTGAAAACTTTGGTTTTAAAAGCGGTCTATAAATGTGTGGTAGTAAAGCCCAGTTTTGGTGGCTGACTCAATGTTCTGGAATGACTTGCCTGGGAAATGACCTCATGAGTGTTGCGAACCCAGTCACTGGCTTCAGGGGGCCATTTGATTTTAGTTAGTTAGTTAAGTATAAAAAGAAATACAAAAATAAAACGAACAGAAAAAGAGAAAAAAGAAGGAAAAAGTTGACAATACAGTACATAACATCTCATATTTTATATTTCAAGCCAGGACTCAACTCTGTCACATCAGCTTCTGTCTAAACCACCAATTTAGTTAAATCCACCCTCTAAAATATCTAGGTAAAGCCTCCAGTTAAGGAAACTAATCATGATAATTGGGGGGGGGGGCATTTGAAACGGGAAATGGGACTGGAGGGAACCTGGCACCTGGTGCGGGGCTTGGCGGTGGAGTGGATGCCAGTCTCCGGAATGGAGGCTCCTTCTTTGTGTTTAGACTGAGAAGCTGTACTAATCCTTGCCAGGGTAGTGTGTGGACTCAGAAGGCTAGACAGGAAGGGCTTGCTTCAGCCCTGACTGGCAGTTCCAGGGGAGGTCTCAGGCCAGTCCCCCCCCCCTCTCTCTCTCTCTCTCTCTCTGCAGCTGAGGGTGGCGGTGGTGGAGGCTCTGGGCCCCATGAGCCACCTGATGCCCAGCGAGAAGCTGGAGGAGCAGCTCCCGCGCCTCCTCCCAGGCCTCCTGGCTCTCTACAGGAGGCCTTCGGAGGCCTACTACGTGTCGAAGGTGAGCGTGGTGGTGGGGAGGACTGGGTGGGGTGGGGGTGTCTGCGGCTGTGCCTTGGCTGCAACTGGGGCAGAAGGGGAAGCGGTCCCTGGCCGGCCCCTTCTTCCCAGGAGGCCGTTCTCGCCCAGAGCTGTCCTCTCCCCTTGACCAGAGTCTGTGCCAGATCCTGGAAGCCTCTGTGGACGTTGGGAGCCGCTCCCTGGACACGCAGCTGGACGCCCTCCTCAGCGCTCTGCAGCTGCAGGTAGGAAGGGGGCTGGCTTGGAGGGCGCAGAGCCTGCTCAGAATGCAAGCAGGAGGGGCGGGTGAGCAGGGAGGCGACTCCTGCGGTTGGGGTGTCTCCTCTCCCCTAACAGGGGCCTGGAGAGCTAGAATCCTGGCCGATCCCCAGCAGCAGGGCCCTGGCTTGCTGTCCTTGGGGGCCAGCCCTGCCTCCTGGTCTTCTGGAGGCCTCGGCAGAGGGACCACAGTAGCGCGGGGTGGGGGTGGGGGTGGCTTTTTCATCGTTATGTAGAACACTCTTTGCAGTTCTCAAATCAGTTTGCAGAGCAAAATGGATCCTGTCCCAAAGAAGTTTAAAGTAAAGTTGGTGCCGTTGAGTCGGTGTCGACTCCTGGCGCCCACAGACTAGCCCTGTGGTTGTCCCTGGTAGAATGCAGGAGGGGTTTCCCACGGCCATCTCCCACGCAGTAGGAGAGGATGCCCTCTTTCAGCATCTTCCTAGATCGCTGCTGCCCGATAGAGGTGCTTTCCATAGTCTGGGAAACAGACCAGCGGGGATTCAAACTGGCAACCTCTCGCTCGCTAGGCAAGCTACTTCCCCGCTGCGCCATTGTTTGCCACTATCTAAAAAGAGCAAGTCTGACGCCCTCCACAAGCCCTGGTGGGAGACGCTCTGTGGGGAGAAGCAAGGCAACTGCCCTCCCACTGCTGAGCAGAAGAGACACCCCCCCCCGCCCCCCAGCCTTGCAAAGAAAGACCCCTCTCTGCTCAGTTGTCAGGGGATTGTTCCACTCTCTTGGAACAGGGTGGGTGGCCTGTTGCTTCCCCCGCTTGGTGTGGGGGGGGGCTGGTCTGTGCTGGTGACTTGGTTGGGCTGCAGGATAAGAACCGGCTAACTTCTTGTAAAGGCGTCTCTGGCACCTGGAGGTCCCGATCCCACCCTGCTCAGAGCCATGCTGTGGTGCTTGCCCATTGCCCGGATGTCTGCTCACATCTCGCCAGTCAGAGTTTCTGGGATCAAGGAAACTCTTCTTCCTCCCCAGACCCTTCCCTCACACTTCCCTGTGAGCCCACGACCCCTGACGCAGGGAAGCCGTGGCCTCCCTCGGCCTTTCTGGCTCGGTATCGCCATGTGTGATGGGTCTGCTGGAGCCTGTTGATCCCAGGGGTCCAGCCCCAAGAGGCGCTCCCGGCAGCTGTGGGCCCCGGAGCCCCAGAGCCTGTGCCTTGAGATGCCAGGGCTGGTGCTGGGGCCTTCTGGTGGCATCCCCTCTTGGTCGAGGATGGGGCCTGGAGGGAGAGCTTGTCCTCCAGAGCCTGGGCAGGAGGTGGGATGGGATCTAGCTCTGCTGGCTAGGAGAGGTGCTGCCCAACGGGGGGGAGGGCCCTGGCTGAGGCTGCAGGAGGCCCCCTTGCTTGGGCGGGAGGGAGTGGGGGAGTAGGGCTCCCCAGCTGTCGGCCCGTCTCAGCCCAGTCTCCTTCCCTGAGCAGATCTGCACCCCGCTGGATTCCTCCATGTCAGTCCAGTTGAAGAACCACAACGAGGTCCTTCGATGCTTCACTGTGCTGGGTAAGAACCTCTGAGAGCTCTGGGGGGCCTGGGGGGGGGATGGCTGTGAGGGGGGGCTGGAGGCGGCAGAGGCTGCTGCTGCTGCTGCTGCTCTGGCTGGCCCCTGTGTGCCCCCCAAGCCAGCTGCTCTGGGAGGAAACCTGGTGGGTCACCTCAGCCAGCCTCCGTCTTGAGGAAGCTGCACAGGCAAGTGGGGCCTGGGTTGGAGAAGCTGGGCCCCATGGCTGACCTCTGAGATGGGGAGTGGGGAGGAAGCCGCATTGCTGCCAGGCTCTTTCTCCCGCCTGCCTCCCCATCTCCCAGGGGAACCAGGTCCCTGGATGTCAGGAGGGGGTGGAGGAGGGAGGCAGTGGAGGTGTGAGAGGCCTGGGCTGCCTCGCCCTGCCCCAGGTGGGCTTCCTCCCGGACCCCCTGCAGTGACATCGAGGGGCTCGGGAAGCCCCCCCCCCGGCCAGTGGGGAGGGGCTGCTGTCACCCGGCAGGCACTTGGTTTGGGCCCTTCCACCAGCCCTTCAGCAAATGGGCCTTCAGCAGCAGCTGCTCTGCCTCTTGCCCTCTGAAGGTTGGAGGCTGTGAGGCGGGGGGGGGGGGGGGAGCTGCCACTGCTGCGCCCTGACTCGGGAGAGGGGAGGGGCCACTGTTCTCTTCCTCTCCCACCCCTCTGGCCCCATAGAAGCCACTGTCCTCTCTCATCCCTGGCCCTGGCTTGGGCAGGTCTGCAAGCACCATGCCCAACACACACACACACACACACACACACACACACACACACACACACACACACACACACACAGAATGAGATGGAGTCCAGTTTCCCGAGGAGCCTGCCTGCCTGCCTTGTTTCTGGCCCTCCAGGCTGCCAAGCGGAGCTTGTGGAAGGGGTGTGGGGTGTGTGTGTGTGTGTGTGTGTGTGTGAATGGGGGTTTGCCTAGGGGGTGGGGCTTCAGCCTGGCTTCTGCTAAGTCACAGAGAGGAGCGGAGGAGTCCCTTGCCCGCCCCCAGGAGCAGAGTGCTGCTGCTGCTGCTGCACCTTCATGCAGAACGTTGGGGGCCCGCCGTGGCCCTGTGTCCCAGATACGAAGGGCTCCCTGCCAGTTCTGCCCTGTGTGTCTAGATAGGCTCTTCCGGAGGAGGAGGAGGAGGAGGAGCTGGGGCTTGGTGGGCTGGGCCCAACCCGGGGGCCTGCAGCAGTGCCTGTCAAGTGCCCAGGGGCGCTGCTGCAATGGTGCTCCTCCTGCGAAGGGAGCTCTTGGCTCTCCCGGGGGCTTGAGGTAGTCCTGGCCAGGCGACTCCTTTGGCCACATTCGTGCTTGGGAGGCGAGGCTGGTGTATCCAGCAATGCGCCGTGGAAGAAGCCTGGGAGGGCGAGAGTGTCTCTCGGGGGAGCAGCTCTGTCCTCGCTTCCCTGCAGCCTCTTTGCTCCCTTGGCGGGTCTGCCGGAGGGCCCCCTCGGCGACCTCCCCAGCAGCCTGGGTACAGACGGGCTCAGGATGGGGCCGCTTTCCTCAAGCAGCCTTAAAACTGGGGGTGTTGCCTTGCAGCCCCCCAGGGGGAGGTTCTGCCCTCCAGGCCGTTGCTGCTGCTGGCTGTCCGCCTGGCTCACAAGCCCAGGCCCAAGGCATGCTGCTTGCCCTGAGAGTTGCCGGTCCCAGTGTGAGAAACACTGCAAGTGACACGTGGAGCTGGGGCGGCTGCTGCTGTGTGGAATAGGCGTGCCGGGGAGAGTGGGTGGAGGGCGTCTGTGGACTGAGCCCCAGAGGGGAGGGGCTCAGGCCCCAGAGGCCTCCTCTGTGCCCCTCCTGTATCTCCAGTGGGGGGCGGGGGGCAGCAAGGGCCTCGGGGGGGCCGTGGGGAAGCCAGTATTGCACAGGCCGGCTCCTATCACGGATGGAGGCTTCAGGCCCCCAAGCCGGAGTGGTCCCACCAGCTAAAGCCCCAGTTTCCTGCCCTTGGCAGCCCCCCCAGTGGTTGAGAACTGCAGGCCCAAATCCTGCACTGACAGAAGTCGATGACTCTGGTTACAAGGGTTTGGGGGCGGGGAGGGGGGTGAGAGCTTCTGGTGTCTGTCAAGGGCTGGGGCAACAGGAGGAGCTAGAAGCAGTTGGTCTGGGGCTGGAGGGGAGGCTTGTGTGGCTGGCGCTAGCCTCCTCGCCTGAGCCCTGGCAGTTCAGAGGGCTCCAAGCCTGCTCTCCATGGGCAAGCAGTAGCTGGCCTCGGACGCCCCCCAGCATGCCCCTGCCTGCTTGCCTGCCTGCAGAAAGGAGCTGCTCTGTGGCCCTTGGAGCTGCCGAGGCTGCTGGATTTGCCCCAAGCACCCTGGGCGGTCCCCTTCCTCTCAGCCTCACTAGACTCTCTGGGTCTCCGGACTGCTCCAGAAATGCTCGGCTACTCCTTGAACGTTGAGGGGTTCTGGGAGTCTCTCTTCCAGGTCGCTGACTCCCCGCAGTACTTCATGATTTGGGAAACGAGCCTTTTTTGAGCCTGTTTTTCCAACTGAACCCAGGCTTATGAGATCCCCATGACTGCGTGTGCGCATCCCTGGGGCCTTCTGTGTCTGCAGTCCGATACACATCAAAGGCCAGCAGAGCCCCGGGGGGGGGGCCCTGATGGGGGCACCTGGGTTGCAGTCGGTCATCTCGAAACAAGATGGTGACCACACAGAGGACGAACGCCTGCTCCACCTAAACCCTCATGCACAGAGCACACTTCTCGTATGAGCCACTGAAGGATGGAAGATAATTAAGTTTCAGTTCAGTCCTGCCCCCACTGGCAGTGATCACTTCCACGAGGTCTCTGTGGAGGACGGCCAGGCTCCCCATGGGCAGGCAGGCAGGCTGCCGGGGAGGCTCCTTGGGCTCTCCAGCGGAGGCGCTGGCTGCCGCCCCCACCTCAGACAGCCCTTCTCTCCCCCGCCCTCCGTGGCCCCCTCCGCAGGGGGCTGAGGCCGGCCCCTTTGCTCCAGCCCCAAAGGAGCAGGGGGAGGGCCCCCGCCTTGCCCTGCACAGCAGGGCTGCTGGCCCAGAACTGGAGCAAGGCTGGGCAGGCTCTGGCACCTGCCCATGACAGCTGGCCTGGTGTGGGTCTCTTGCAGCGTCTTCGTTTCCTGACCGTCTGCTGGGATTTCTGCTCCCCAAGCTGGAGTCGGGCAGTGAGAGGGCGCGGGTGGGAACTCTCACCATCTTGCGACAGGTCATCAACAGTGCCTGTAAGTGTGGGGGGGGGGGCGGGCTGCGGGGGGCTCTTCTTCCCTGGGTCCCCTGAGAGAGCAGCTCTTTCGTTTTCTCTGCCCCGACTGCTGCTTCCTGTGGACCTAGACTTGGGCACCTTTCCCCTACGTTGCTCTCTCACGTGGTGGCTCAGGGTGGTTAGGCTGGCTGTGGGGGCTCTCTGGGTGTAGAGTGCCCCCCTCCCCTTCCAGTGTGCCAGGTGAGACCGCGCAAGGGAGCTTCCTGCAGGCTCGTCTAGGGAGCAGGGGTCTCTCCCCAGGCTGCGCTGTGTCTCGGAGAGAACAGGTGCTGGAGCAGGATTCGTGTGCACCCATCCCCCCCCCGCTCCCCACTCAACTGCAGGCTGCCCCACTGTGGTGGCCACTGTGCCTATAAGGCCCCCCCCCCCCCCGGGCAGGCTCTTCAAGGTTGGTGCCAATGGCAAACTCTGGAAAACAAGCCAATTGAGGCTTGGGGTGGGGAGAGCGGAGTGGCAGAGCTGCCCGTTATGCCGCTGGCAGACTGCTGTGCTGGGAGGCCCCGGCGGGAGCCGGATCTCTCCTCTGACCGGCTCAGTGTGGCCAGATGTGTGGCCGCCGGGAGCTGTCCCTGGGCTTCTGTGAGGAGAGCCAGCCCGACTCCTGGCGGTGGTGGTGGCGGCTTGGCTAGCCAGGCAGCCTCCTGGTGCGGTGCCGGGGGCCCTGGCACGCCTCTTCTCCGCCTTGGCACGGCCTTCAGGTGCGGACCCTCCTTGAGGGGGCTGCAAACAGGTTTTCTGGCATGCCGGGACCATGTTGGACTCTGCTCACTTCGTAGCTTTCCCTGAGATCAAGAACCTGGGAGATCATTCTGCCCTCACCTCCCTCTTGACTAGCACCCAGCCAGAGAGGGCCGCCTCCTCCCTGGTTCCTCTCCTGTAAGGGGCTGTTTTCAGCAAGGCCTTTCAGGGGTTGGTGGGATAGTCCGTGCTTCATTGAGCTTCTCTCCCCTGGATAGCCGGGGGGCAGGAGTCCCCTCTTCCTTGAAGCAGACTCCCCCTCTTCTTGGTGTGGCAGTCTGCAGTAGACGTCAGCTTCCGCCTGCCTGTCCTTCTCCGCCTGCCCGTCCTTCTCCGTTTATTTTTTGCCCAGCGGCTGCCAGGGGCCCTCTGCAGGCCAAGCAGGGGCTCTGCCACCGAGCGACGGCCCTTCCCTCCCCAAACACCAAATACCAACTGAAATGACATGCCACGAGAGCCACCAGTTGCATGTGAGGGTGAAACAGCAGTTAGTGGAAACGAAGGCAGCCAGCAGCGGGCAGCCCCCCGGCTCTCAGGAGTGTCAGAGCACCCACCACGTTGCAGAGAGGACCCCACTCTCTCCGGAGACTAGGCTGGCCTCTGCTTGGGGGTGGGGGTGGGGGTGCATCCAGGAGGAGACGTTCCCTGAGACCAGCTCAGGGAGGCAAGAGCCAGCCTGGTGGCACACACCCCGGTCCTGCTGAAGCCGGCATCTCTCCTCTCTGGCAGCCTCCCAGATGGAGATCAAGAAGCCCTTCATCCTCTCGGCCATGAAGCTGCCTCTGCAGGACAACAGCAATAAGGTGGGTGGAGGCTGGGGGGCGGGGCGGGCTGGCTCTCCCTGCTGCCCGGGGCTGCCCCTGAGGCCTGCCCTGCCCTCCCCAGCCCACTGAGCCTGCCCTCAGCTCCCGTTGGGGTCTGGAGACAGCCTGGGCCTGGTGGAGTCAGTAGCCCAGTGGCACCACCACGTGGCTTGGTTTTCCAGGCCAAAGGCATGTGCTCTCTGCATGGGGTGGCCTTGTCTCAGTCCCCGAAGTCTCGGGGCAAGCAGAGGAGAGCTGGAGCGAGGCGTGGGTTGTCATTGCCTGCCTGGCTCACATGCCCCTGGTTGGCTTTGCTGCAGGTGAAGCGGGCCGTGGTTCAGCTGATCAGCGCAATGGCCCACCATGGCTACCTGGAGCAGGCCGGTGGAGAAGCCTTGGTCGAGTTCCTCATCCGCCAGTGTGCCCTTCCTGGCGACCAGGTGAGGCTCTTGGCAGGGGTGGGAGGGATGGGGCACCTCTGAGCAAGGGTCAAGCTCGACAGGCTGCTGCCCTCCTTCCTCAGGGAGAAAATCCCCTCTTTCCTGCAGCAGCAGCAGCAGCAGCAGCAGGGCCATTTGCTTTGATGTTAAGAAGATATCAACAGCCCTCCTGGATTGGGCCCAAGGAGGCCCATCCAGTCCAGCCTCCTGCTTCGCACAGTGGCCCACCAGATGCCCCTGCTGGGGAGCCCATGGGGGGCAAGAGGTGTGTGCCTGCCCTCTCCCCTGCTGCAACTGGGATTGAGAGGCATCCTGCCTCTGAGGCTGGAGGTGGCCTCAATTACAGGTCTGTCAGACGAGCAGCCATGGATAGAGAGACCTCTCCTCCGTGTTCTGTGACTTGCACCCTTCGCTGATTCCCCTGTTTATAGTGGGGACTCCACATAACAACAGACTGAAAGAGTCAGCTTTCCCTCCAGACCACTCATTCTGCGGTGGACCCATGTTTTGAAGGTGTCTAAGGGGACAAGGCGGCTGCCTGTGGTTGAGCTGAGGCTGCCAGTCAATGAATGCAGCTGGCCTCTTGCGGGTTAATGGTCAAGCCCCCCCGCCCCTGCCGGGCATGCTGGCTGCCTTCTGTTCTATGACGGATTGGATCTTCTGTGCTGGAATTCAGCACCTGCAGCTCACCTGAACTCCACAGGCACTTCTCCCGTGCCTGCATACTTACGTACCCACTGACAGACTCCCATTACTCTGAGCTGAACCTTGGCCTCAAGGTCAGGAATGATATTTCTGCCTCCCTCCCTGCTGCCCCCAAACAACACACTCTCTGGCTAAACTGTCAAAGAGAGGAATTGGTTCTGCTTGTGGCCGTGTGTCCAGCCCTGAGCAATATCAGACGGAAGGTGCTAAGAAAGGAATGCTAGTGGTGTCCAGGTCTGGAGCATGCCCCTTGGGTCTGGTGCCCCTTTCTGGGACAGGCCGGACATGACAAGCCATTCCTCCTTCCGTTTCCTCGAAATCTCCCAACGGGAGCTGAGTGGCATGTGGAAGGCTAGGAGTAGCTGAGCAGGGCACGATCCACTGAGGAGAGGCTCGGGCTCCACTCTAAAAATGTCCAGGGGGAGGCCGAGGCAGGCGGATGTCCTACCTTGATGTATCTGTTCAGTCCTCTCAGCTACCCCGGAGGCATTCCTTGGAAACGGAGGACTTGACAGACAGCCACGTCCGAGACATCAGCGTGAACACGCTCTTCCTCCTCAGCACGACCGTGGACAGGATGGATGACGTGAGTCCCCAGCAGGCCGTTGCTCATGCCGCTTGGCTCGCGGGAGGAGGCTGCCTTGCATTGTGCAGCTCCGAAGAGCCGATGGCCATGTCTGAAGCTGTCCTCTCTGTCTCTGTCTGGCCCTCTCCACCCCCAGCACAGTACCCCTCCAGTGACTGTTGCTGGTGTCCGTCTTATGTTTCTTTTTAGATTGTGAGCCCTTTGCGGACAGGGAGCCATTCTCTGTGTAAACCGCTTTGGACACTTTTGTTGAAAAGCGGTATATAGTCGCTCTCTCTCTCTCTCTCTCTCTCTCTCTCTCTCTCTCTCTCTCTCTCTCTCTCTCTCTCTCTCTCTCTCTGTGATGTGTGTACATTGGGGAGTCCTGGCCAATCCCGGCTCTTGACTGCGTGGCCAGCTCTCCTAATCAAAAACTTGGGAAGTGAATAGGAATCTGTAGCTGATACTTCTTGGCTCCTCAAGGCAGCAGCTGGAGAATTCTCAAGCGGTGGAGGCTTCAGGGAAATCTCTGCTGCCTCCTGTTTCCAGGAGCCAAGGCAGTGGAGCGCTTGTGGGTGCTCTCGCCCCATTCTTTGAAAGCCTGGCAAATTGAGCCTTGCAAACTTGCACGGCTGAGATGACTTTGGCAAATGCCACATGAAGGGCAGGGGGTTGTCAGGGTGTTCAAGGCAGGGGGAAGAGCCCTGGATTTGCAGGCAGATGCGGGAGGGTCTCCCTCTGTAGCAGCCTCCCTTGAACCCACCCGAGCGGTTCTTTCTGGCCAGCATGCCGTTGGCCTTCTTGGCCGCCGAGGGCAGGGGCTGCCGTTGCCCTGCCTTGCAGAGATCTGTGCTGAGCCCACCGGGGCTGCTGTCTCCACAGGTTCTTTGGCCTTTCCTCCTGGAGTTTGTGATCCCCGTGCACTTGAGCAATGCCCTGGCCCCGCTCTGCAAGAGCCTCGTCTATCTGGCAGCTAAGAAGCAAGAGGAGGGCGAGGAGGACTTGCGGCTCCACTACGAGGCCAACGGTTGGTGTCCGGTGGTCGCTCTGGGAGGGGCGGTGCTTTTGCTTGCTGAGATGGGGAAGCTGAGACCTCCATGCCAACGGGGTCACTGCATCGGCATCCTGTTTGGGCGGCTTATGGGTTTTCCTCCTTCTCCTAGGGCCATGTGGGGTGGCGGCTGCTTCCCTCCCGTGGAGAGACAGTATTGCTCACCCCCACGGCTTTCTGAAGTGTCTAGCCCAAGCAGGCCACGTGGCCATATTTCCCCCTGCAAAGCGAGGAGCTGGAAGACTGAGTGGTGGGACTTAAGCTTTTGCAGAAAGACGTCAGAAAAGCCTGGCTGCTGGATCAGGCCCAAGGCCCACCTAGTCCAGCGTCCTGTTTCCGAGCAGGTGCCTCTAGGTAGCCCAGAAGCAGGCGATGAAGGCGTGCCCCCTCTCTCAGCATTGCTCCCCTGCAGCTGGTTTGGCTTTTGCTAACGGGCCATTGTGGCAAGTGGGATGCTGGCCTAGATGGGCCTTGGCCAGATCCGCCAGGGCTGCGCCGATGGCATCTTCTGCCTCTGGAAGAGGCTTGTCGCCCTTGTGGCTAGCTTATGCTGAGAGACCTCTCCTCCATGAACTTGCCTAATCCCCTTTTAAAGCCATCTCAGCCAGTGACCATCACCGCATCCTGTGGCAGAGAATTCCAGACTAAATATGCCCTGTCTGGAAAAATACTTACTTTGTCCATTCTAAATTTCCTGTCTGTCAGTTTCCTTGGCTGGCCCCTGGTTCTACTGGTGTGAGGGAGAAAAACTTCACTTTTTCTGTTCTGTTCATAATTGTGTATACCTTAATTCCATTCTTTCCAAACTTAACCCCCCACCCCTAAAGTGTTAGCTTTTTCTTATAGGGAAGGTGCTCCAGACTGTGATCATTTTTGTTACCTTCTCTTACACTTTTTCAAGCTCTACAATGTCCTGCTTTAGATGTGGTGACCAGGATTCTATGCAGTATTCCAGGTGTGGAATACTGAGTGTACTCAAAATGTGGCCGCACCATCATTTTCTATAAGGGCATGATAATATTAGCCGTTTTATTTTCAACCCCCTTCTTAATGATCCCTAGCATGGAACTGGCCTTTTTCGCAGCTGCCGCGCACTGAGTCGACACTTTCAATTGAGCTGTCCACCACGACCCCAAGATCCCTCTCCTGGTCAGTCACTGACAGCTCAGATCCCATCAGCGTATACGTGAAGTTGGGGAGTTTTTGTTTGCCCCTTGGTTGCCTATTTGGCAAGTTTTGGAGAGAGGCTTTTGGAACTCTTCACGATCCATTTTGGTTTTTACCACCCTGAATAGTTTGGTGTGGTCTGCTAGCTTGACGACTGTGCTGCTTACCCCTGACTCCAGTCCCAGAAGGGATCCTCAAGGGACCTCACTTCTGGCCTCTCTCCCTCGGGAACACAGTCCACCTAGTTCTCCCCTTTGCTTCCTGGTTAGCCCGTTCTCCTTCCTCAGGAGGCCCCCTCCTCTCACCCCTTGGCGATGATGACGGCTGCGTTCATCTTTGAGCTTTCTAGAGCCTTCCCTGTGTGTGGCCCTGCAGTGGTGAAGTCCCACCCCCAGCTGGCTTCCTCCCGCAAGTGTAGCCTGCTGAGGGACACCTTGTGCGGAGGCTGACGTCTGCCCTCCCTTCTTTGCAGGAAGCCTCCCGTCTGCTTATGCTCTCCTGGGAAGGCTGCTGGTAAGTCTGCTGAGACAAGCGGGAGCCAAGGCCGGAAGGGGCTGGCCGGGCAGTCCTGCCTGTCCAGCCATGCCGTCGGGCTCAGAAACTTGGCGGGGCGGAGCTGAGCAAGGGGCGTTGCTGCTGCTGCTGCTGCTGCCGCCGCCACCTCCAGGATCCAGAGAAGGAGCCTCCCCTTGCTGGTTCTGGCTGGCCCTTGGAGCTGAGTTACTCAGGGGTTGGAAGGAGAGGAGGCTGCTCCCAGAATGGAATCGGGCCCATGCTGCCCAGGAGCGAGTGTGTGGCGTGCCTGTGTACACATGCACATGCAGGTGTTCACTTCCACACTTGCTTGTTCTGGGGATGTAGGGCTGCATTCAAGCAGTGACCCCACTCCAGAGGCTCCCCTTTCCAGGGGCCAGCTGCTCTGAGGCGGGCTGCCTGCAGCTCTGCTGGGGATGGGGTTTGGTGGGCAGGACACCCCCCCTGGGTCTCCCCCCACCCCCCTCTGGGTCTCAGAAGGCCCCATTCCTCACAACTGGAGTGTGTGCGTTGGGGCCCACCCCTACGGCAGCGGCTGGCAACCAGGCCACGCGCCTGGCCCCGGAGTGCCTCTCGGGAAGGTCCGCCTTGCCTTGTGACGGGTCTGCTCTGCCCTCTCTGCCTCCCTCGCCCAGGTTGCCACTTCCCAGCCTTACAGGGGGGGAGGCCAAGGGGCCGCCGCTCTGCGTCTCCTTGGCGTCTTGCACCTCAGCATCCACAAGACCCTCGAGCCCCTGTGGAGCAAGAAGATTCCAGCCTTGGTGGAGCATCTGGAAGGTAATGGGCTGTGGACGCTCCTCGAGAGCCCCGTGTGCCTCAGCGCAGGGGGCTTGGCCTCCGTTGGAGAGTGGCTGTCCTGAGCCCTTTCTCGCCGGGGGGGGGTCCTCCTGCCCCAGATCTGCAGAGCCTCTGGGCTGATCCCTGAGGGCCTGTGCGGCTGGAGCGGCCTGGGCCCAAGGCAGCCCCCTGGCCCCTCTCCAGGCTCCCCGCAGGCTCTTGCCAGCCTGCCTGCCTTGGAGATGCTGCCGCCAGGGGTTGAACTTGACTTGGCCTGGCAGCACTAAGGGACCCTTGCATCCTAGAGCTGGGAACCTTCAGGTAGCTCTTGTGGCTCCAGTTCCCCATCTTGGCCCACCAGGGGACTCTGAGGGGCCCACAAGCAGACTGCCTCTGAGCCTGGAGGTTCCGCTTGAGCTCGGGTGGTTGCCGTAGACCTGGCCCCTCCATGCCGTGACGGAGGCCCCATCTCTCAGGCGACAGCCTCTGCAAGCAGTTCCCACACAGCTGCTTTGCTGCCCCAAGGACGGTGGCGGGGTGGGGGGTCAGTGCGTGATGCCAACATGCCTTACCCCAGCTGTCGGGTTTTGATGGCAGCAGCGGCGACAGCATGCCTGAGGCGAAGAGCCCCCCCCCCCCGGAAAGGCCCACCTGCTGTCCCTGCCAGCCTCTTTCTTTGGGCCACTCTGAGCCCTCAGGAAAGGTCTCTCCCTCCAAGCTCCCTTGTGATGCTGTGAATCTGGATGGCGAAGCCTCCATTGGTTTTTTCTCTCTCAACACAAGAGCCCCCCATGCTTCAGCTCCTGGGCAGCACTCAGGGCCTGTGGCTCCTAGAGCGTGTCGGCAGACCCTGCGGGGCCGGCCTGCGACTCGAGTGGCTCTTGAGCCCCCCGCCCCGGGCTCCCTCACCAGACTCTCCTTTGTAGCCCCCCTCCAACTCCTGCCCGCCTCCTCTTCTGTTCCAGCAAACACCCAGGCGACCCTGTCCCAGGCGGCGTGGGAGGACCAGCTGCTCAAGGTAAGAGGACACCTGTCCTGAGCTGAAAAGGCTCTCTGTGTGTGCCGGGGCGGAGTCCTGGTGCTTTGTTGGGACAGAAGCATCCAGCGTGTGTGTGTGTGTGTGGGGGGGGTGCCCTGAGGAGAGAAAGGCATGTGCTTGCTGGGGGCATAATGCCCCGATGGTGCCTTCCCGCGGAGGGCAGCTTGGGAGAGGGGCATCTCCTTGGGCTGGCCTGCTTGGCCCAGCCCTCCCGCGCGCCCCCAGCTCCTCCCTCTCCCCGTGTACTTCAGTTGTCTCCTGGGGGCTCCTGACTGCAGCAGCAGGGAGCCTGAAGGTGGGAGGCAGGTCTTGGTGGTGGTGCCTTCCCATTCTTCCTCTGGGCCCCTGGGAGCTCAGCGATGGTGGCCTGCACCTCTTCCAGTGCTAATCCTCGCTGGGCATGTGAATGTTGTTGAGGCTCGAGTGGAGGAGCGCCCCCTTCCAAGGGAGGCCAAGACCTTTGGCCACTGTGACTAGCTCTTGGCCAAGACTGCCTGTCTGGGGCACGTTTTTTATTCATTTCTATCTATGTAAACTGCTCCGGGATCTTCTCTTGAAAAGCGGTATATAGATACTGGTTGTGTTTGCATCCGTCTGTTTGGCTCCTTCCGCTGGTAAAGCCAATGCTTCTGCCCACAGTTCCTTCAAGAGACCCTGATGACGATTTCAGATGCAACTTGGACGTGTCAGCTGACTCTAGAAATGTGCAGGCAGCTCAGCAGCTACAACGGGTCCTCCTCAGAGAAGGTCTGCCTCCAGCAGCCATGGTGTGGGGAGGAGGGCAGGGCAGGGGGTCTCAAGGATGCTGAGCCTGCCGGGAGCGGGTGGGGGGAGGCGGCATTGAGGGACTCCTGCCTCTTGGCCTCCAGCCTGTTGGGAAGGAGGCTGGGCCTGCCTGAGTGAGTGGTGGGCTGATCCATGTTATGAGGCTGGGTGAGGTGGGGCCTCGGGCTGGCTGAGCTCTCCTTCACCATCGCTACTTGGGACTGCCCCGTCAAGTCCTTCCAGGCGGTGTGGGGTGGGGAGGGTGCTGTGTGGGCCTGTGCTCTGTATGGCTCCTGGCACACCCCAACTGGCTTCTGGTCCTCCTCTTCCTCCTCTTCCTTCTCCTCCAGAACTTCCTCTACAAAAGCATCGGCACCAGCTTGGCGGCTTGTGCCAACAAGGATCTTGTTCGGAAGCAGCTTCAGGACCTCTTGGAAACGGCCAGATACCATGAGGAGGCAGAGAGGGAGGTCAGGAGTGCTGGGTGCGGGGGACGGGGGAGGACTCCGGAAAGTGCCCCTGGAGGCCGCGGTGGATCCTGTGCAGCTTCTGGGCTTGTGCTGAGCTGCTCATCGGCCTGACTGGAGAGAAGCGCCAGGGAAAGGAGTGGGCTCCCCAGGCAGGCAGGCAGGCATGCTGGTGGTGGGAGGCGGCCAGGTGGGGGATTCCAGGCTGCAGGGCCAGCAGGGTGGGTGTGTGGCCGGCCAGCTTGGCACCGAGGGATGGGCGTGGCCCACAGCCAGCCCGAGTGGAGAAGGGGGCGGGCTCCATCGTGTCCCAGCTTCCAAGGACGGGCTCCATCAGGGAGCAGCCCAGAGGTGGCTCTGCAGTGGCCCTGGGCCCGGACTAGCAGTTTCCTTCTCAGGGCCTGCTTCCTGCTGTGCTTCTGCTTTCACACAGACGGCCCGGAGCATGTCTGGTGGCCGAGGGTCTGACTTGCCCCTCCTGCTGGGATGCTGGCTGGCGTGCCATTCCTTGGAGCAGGAGTGCGACTGGGCAGCCCGTGAGCAGAGTGGGGCCCGTCCAGCAATGGCACTAGGCAGGACCTGACCCAAGGCCCTTGCAAGGGGTGTGTGTGTGTGTGTGCGCGCACACACACCTCCCCACACCAGTCCAAGCAGCCTGTGGAGTGGCCCTACCTGTCTGCGCTTTGGAGGGCAGCGGCTACCAATCCTTGATGCTGTGGGAACAAGTTGCTGGCCTGACCCACGCTGAACCAGCAGGCTCTGGTTTGTTATGGCCATGGGGCTGATGAAAGAGCCAATCTGCCCCTTTCCCTTCAGGGTCTTGCCTCCTGTTTGGGGCTGTGTGCCGTCAACTACCTGGATGAGACCCTGGCCAAGCTGGAGGAGTTTGTGAAGTCGGATGTCTTCAGGAAGTCTGCAGGGCTCTTCAGCATCTTCAAGGTGAGAGCCTCCCCGGAGCCTCCCCGCTGCCTGGGCAACCGCTCGGGTCCCCGCCTGGCCTGGCAGCCCAGGTCCCTTTCTCGGGCATGTGCCGGGGGGGGTGTGGGTGGGTGGGGGGCTGGGGGGGCAGGGCAGTCAGCCTGGTCTCTGAAGCTGCCACAATGGGCCCAGCCCTCCTCCTGGCTGTCACCTCTCCTGGTCTCCTCCACCTGCAGGATCGCAGCGACCATGAGGTGGAGAAGGTCAAGAGCGCCCTCATCTTGTGCTACGGCTACGTGGCCAGGCATGCTCCCCAAGAGCTGGTGCTGGCCCGGGTGGACGCCGACATTCTCCGCAACATCTTCCTGTACTTCAACACCAAGGTGAGCCTGGCTGCGGCTGCAGGGGAGGGGCCGGGGGGGGGGGCCCTGCTGTCCTGTCCTCTGGAATCCTTGTTAATATGTGTGTCCTTCTATTTTGTTCAGGTTCTGGGAATAAAGGTAGAAACCAAGGTACAGTGTCAGGCCCTCCACTTGCACTCCTCTGTCTCCTTGGTCTGCCTCTCTCTCTCTCTCCTCACTCGAGCGGGGGGCGGGGGCGGGGGGCAGCCCTAGCCAGTGTGAGGGAAAGAAGCGGAAACCTGCCAGGCTTTGGGGTTGGGGAGGCAACGCCCCCCCCCCCCCCGAGCTGGCAGCACTTGCCCTTCCCAAGAGGCATGTGGATGCAGCAAGCGGTGGAGCCCGGCATGGTCGGCTCCTGTGACCAGCCGGCCTCTGGGCTCCCAGAATCCGGCTCTGGCCAGTCTGGGCAAGAGAGTCTTCCATGCGGCCTTGTCTGTGTGCCTTCGCGTGCCGGTGGTGGGTGGTGAGGGTGCCCCCAGGGTCTGGGAAATGGGGCCCCACCCCGTGCCACAAAGCCAGGGCAGACGCCGGGCCACGGGGAGGTCTCTTCTGCTGGCCACCGGTTCCCTCCCCAGGTGGAGAGCAGCTGCCCTGTGTGTGCTGCTGCTGCTGCTGCAGGGAGCCAGGAGGCTGCAAAGGGACGGCGGGGAGGGGTTCCTCCCTGGCAGGGCGCAGGCTCAGCCCCTGGCGGTGGCGGCGGCAGCAGCAGCAGCAGCCTCCCAGCTGGCTGGGCCGAGGGAGGCCCTTCCCTGCCCTTCTTGGTCCGAGTGGGCCGTGCTGGGGCCTTCCCTTTGTCCAGGGGGGGCTGGGTGGGGCCAGTGGCTGCCGCAAGGGAGGGGCAGGCGTCTGTGCATCCCGGGGGGGCCCCCTCCCTGCCCCCTTGGCTTCCCCAAAGGGGAGCCAGAGCCGCTTGTGGGACGAGGAAGTCCCCATGCGGACGACTCCTGCCTCTCTGCTGGCCTGGGGCAGAAGCCCCGCCTCCCTCCCTCCCTCCCTCCCACAGGGACTGCAGGCCCGTCCTCTTCCCCAGCTGTTTCCCCCGTGGCTGGAGCCAGTGGGGCCAACCCCTGCCCCGGGAAAGGGAGGCTTCCTTCCGGTCCCACTAATGGCGTGTGCATGCGCACTCTCTCTCTCTCTCTCTCTCTCCTGCTCTGTTGGCACTAACCTCTGTGGGGGCAGGATGTCTCCTGGGGGCATCAGCTGAGCAGCTGGGGGGCTGGCTTGGTGAGCAAAGGGGGCACCTCTTTCCTCTCTGGCTGGCCTTAAAGGAGGTGGTGGTGGGGGGCTCTTTGTGAAGGGAAATCAGGGTGTGTGTGGGGGGGCCCACCTGTGTGAGGCAAGCCTTGGCACGACCTCCGGCCACTCCAGCCTGCGAGGGCCTTCCTGGCACAGGGGCGGAGGCTGGCTTGCTTTGGCCACAGGAGGGAGTTCTGGAAGTGGCGCTGCTTGGTAGAGCGTGGCTCGCCTCTGCCCACTGCCGCCTCCGCCCGCCCTCCCTCCGGCAGAGCCAGGGGCTGCAGGGGTATTTCCTGCTGGGCACAGAGAGTTGTGTCCTCCGTTGGTCCCTCTGTCTCCTGCCGTGGCCCGTCCTGGGGAGCCATGGGTTGGGCCTGCTCACCTGTGGGCAGGTGGCGCTGGAGGGCCTGGCCCCTGCTCTCTCCCGGCTGCCGCGTGGTGCTCCAGGGAGGCGCCCCCCCCCCCGGCTCACTGGGCTGGCAGGTGTGCCCTCCGCTCCCCGGCCCTCACCTGGCCCCTTTGCCCTCAGGACCTCACGCTGAAGCTGTGTCTGGTCCGGAGCATCTGCATGATCTGCCAGGCCGTCTCTCACAGTGCCCAGGCCGGGGACTTCAGCTTCTCACGCAAGGCTGAGCTGGTTTCCCAGATGCTGGTAAGGGCCGGGCGGCAGCCGTGTGCTGGGCTCACGGAGGAAGCAGCAGCAGCCGCTGCCTCGCCTCTTTGTCCAGCCTCCCTTTTCCTGAGCCCAAGGGAGCGGGGGGGGGGGGGTTGGCATGCCAGGGCTCCTGGCGTGTGGGAGGTTTAAGGGAGTACTCTGAGCCCGTGCAGAGTGCATTCTCCTCCGCACTGGGTCCCTAGGCTTTCCTTTTTCTTTCTTTTTTAGGGGAAATGCTTTATTCCTTTTTTTAATATTAAATTTTTATTAATTTTAACAATAATCATTCACAACACATTAAACAAATATGGACTTCCCGCTCACACCTCCTCGTGAATCACCAACTATAGAATTAACCCTTGCTATAATAATAATTCAAAACATAGATCTTAAACCTTACAAACTCGATTTTGATCTACCCAACCTGCTAATATTACTAAATTTCAAACCCTGTTGTAAAATCAATATTAGGAAAATAGTTCTTTAAATATAATAAGAATGGTTTCCAATCTTCTTTAAAGCATTCCAAATTTTGGTCTCTTATCAGTACTGTAGTTTTTGCCATCTCCGCATATTCCAAAGTTTTTATCAGCCAATCTTCTTTTGAGGGCAGTTCATTGCTCTTCCATTTCTACACATATATTATTCTGGCCGCCGTGGTAGTGTACATGAAGAATATTAAGTTGGTTGTAGAAAACACTCCTTGCGTTATTCCCAGCAGGAAGGATTCTGGCTTCTTAGGAAATGTCATTTTGAAAATTTTCTTTAACTCATTATATATCATGTCCCAAAAGGCCTCAGCCTTCCTACAAGTCCACCACATATGAAAAAAGGTTCCTTCAGAGTGTCCACATTTCCAACATTTGTTTGAAACATTTTCATACATTAATGCCAGTTGTTTTGGTGTCGGGTCCCTAGGCTTTCCTGAGCAGCCTCCCCCATCTAGAGGCAAGGCTAGGGGGTGGGGTGGGGGGTGGGGGCTCTGAACAGACCGTGTGACTCCATTGGGGGGAACACTCCGCCCATCGCCGCTTGGGAGAAGGTTTTTTCTCGGCCTCTCTCTTGCCAGCCCTCAGAAGGGGTCTGGGGACTGCCGAGACCGACCTCTCCAGCGCATCGCTTTAGCCAAGTCCTTCCTGAAGCCTGTCGTGTGGGGGGGTGCCTGGGGTGAGCAGCAAGAGGGCCAGCTCCCCGCTTGCTCACGTGGCCTCCCTCTGCCTCTCCCCCTCCCCCTTCCCTCTGCAGGATTTCATCAAGGCAGAGCCTCTGGACTCCTTGCGCACTCCCGTCCGCCAGAGAGTCATGGCTGCCTGCATGTACCTGGTGTATCCTTTCTCTTCCTTCCCTTGCTCTGGTGGCGCTCGGGGGAGAGCATCCCTCTTGGTGCCGGTGTGCACAGCCAAGGCTCGTTTGGGGTCACGCGAGCCCTGCTGCGGGGTCTGTCCCCGGGGTCCGTCCGTCCAGCCAGCCCCCTCTTCCCCCCACCCAAGCCGGGCAAGCCAGGCGGCAGCCCTCCCCAGCATCTGGGGCGCAGGGGGGCACTGCCAGTGCTGCCTCTCACAGGGATTCCCAGATGTGGTTGACTACAACTCTCAGCATGCCCAGCTGCTGCAATGGCTTTTGCTTGGGGATGATGGGAGTTGTGGTCAACGGCCTTGGGGAAGAGAGAATCCTGGGCGCTACTCCTGGACATGGAGGTTCCCTTTAGCGAGAGGGGCTGGTTGCTGGGGGGCTCGGCCTGGAATGCCTCCCGCCTCCTCCACCAGGGATGTGAGCCCTTTTGAAAGGGCCTCTCAGCCAGTGGCCACCTAGTCGCCGCCGCTGCCGCCTCTGGTGCCACTGGCCTCCGGACCGCTCAGAACCTGGCCGCTGGCTGCTCCTTGACGTGTGCCCCCCCTTCAGCCTCCTGGAGCCGCCCCTGAGTGAGGCGGGCCGGGCGGAGCTGGTCAAGACCTGCCTGCACAGCGTGCTGGGCCTCCCCTCGCCGGAAGGCCCCGGGCTGGAGGCCGGGCAGAAAGAGGTAGGCCCCCGCCCCCCGCCCCCCCTTGGCAGCTGCGCCCACGGGCACCCACGAGGGGTGTGTGTGTGTGTGGCTGGCCCCCTTGCGCTCGGAAGGGCTGCTCCTTCTCTGCAGCTGAAGCCGGAGGAGGAAGCGTCCTCTTCTGGCCGCCGACTGTGGCCCTCCTGGTGCCAGCGGTCTGCTGCAGGACCTCTAGAGCAGCCATGCAGAAGGGGCCGTGTGTGGAGGTTGCCTGCCTGGAAGTGCCCCCCAGCGGTCTCTGTCAGGGCCGGGGCCTGCCCGGGGCCCGCTTCCCTTGGGGAGCAGCTGCCAGGCCTTGCCCCATGGCCCCCCCCCCCCGCAGGCCTCTTGCCTCAACAAGCCCTCGGCTTCCCTCCTCAGCCCCTCTGGCAGGACACCCTGGATGCCCTCAAGGACCTGCTGAAGAGCCTCCTCCAGAGGCGCATGACCCCCCCGGGGCTGCAGGCCCTGTTTGAGGTAGGAGAGAGAGCTCCAGCTTCCTGTGGGGAGGGGCTGGCCCGGGGGGGAGAGCGGGGGGGGCTCCCCTTGCCGTCCTTGCCCACAGAGGGGTGGGGGCCGCTCCCCAGCAGAAGGCCGAGAGGTCCCTCCTTTCCTCCCTCCCCGCCCGCCCGCCCGCCCGGTGTGGTGCTGCTTGAGGGGGGCACCCGTCTCCCCGCCTTGCTCTCGCAGTGCCTCAGCCCCCAAGGGGGAGCCTGCTGGCTCTTGGGGCGTCTCCTTCCCCCACGCGGAACCAGCAGGCTCTGGCTTGCCCAATCACTCGAAGCCTTCCCAGCCGCCACCGCCGCCGAGGGGCATCCTTGGGTCTCCTCGCGAGCAGGAGCGTGGCTGCTTCCCTTGCCTCCAGCGGCCTGCCTGGCTGCCGCTCCCCACCAAGCTCCCCGGGTTCGGCCTGCGCTCACTCTCCCCCTCCTCCATGCAGCACCTGGGCCCCTGGATCCGGTCCACCAAGGAGCACGAGCGGGAGCGAGCCCTGGAGGTCAGTGCCGCCGTGCTGGCCTTCTATCAGGAGAAGCTGAATGTCAGCGTGAGTCTGCCTTGCCGTGGGCCGCTTTAAAGAAGGGGGGTGTGTGTGAATTGGCTGGGGGGCTGCCTCTGCGCTTTCTGCCGGAGGCTGTCCGGTGTCTGTTCCTCCCTGCACGCCAGGATCGTGTGCGGGGGCCAGAATCGGGCTGCCTGGGGGTTGCCGTTGCCAGCGCCCCGCTCCAGCCGTCTGGCGAGGCTGAGCAGAGCTGCCCTGGCCCCCCGGGGGGCTCCCCTCCCCACTCTGACGACCCCTGGAGCGTGCGTGCTTGTCTGATGGCGGCCACAGCTCCGGCTGGGGGTGTGTGTGTGTGTCGGGGTGGGGTGGGGGCGGAAGCAGAACACAGCCCCCCCCGGCCCACAGGTGCCTCTCTCTGTGTCGCCTCCGCACAGGCCGTGGTCCCCTTCTCCACCCTGGGGCTGCTGATGGCGCTCTTCTGCCCCCGCTGCACCGACTCCCTGGCCTGGGTCCGCCAGCACGCGGTCGACTGCGTCTACTCCCTGCTCTACATCCAGCTGTGCTACGAAGGTGACGCGGGGGGCCCTCCCCCCCCCGGGGCTCATCCTGCCCTTCTCCTAAGGGTCTGTGTGGCCAGAAAAGAGGCCGGGCGAGGGGGGCAGCGGGGGTGGAGGCCGGGCCTCTGCTTGTCCCCCCCCCGTGAGTAAGCTACGTGCCCTGCTCCAGTGCGCTGCCTCCTGCAGGGAGGGAGAGGCTGGGCCGCAACCTGGTTTCGGCTGCCCCCTGCCATTGGCTGCCTGCCTGCCGGCCATGCTGCCCCCCACCCCTTCCCACATCCTGAAGCACAGTGCAGAAGCACAGCCCTGCCGGATCAGGCCCTTCAAGGAGGCCCACCTCGCCCAGCATCCTGTCCCCCACCCTGGCCCACCAGATGCCGCTGCCGGAAGCCACAGGCAGGAGTTGGGGGGGGGGGGGCCCTGCTGCCTCTCCTGCTGCCGGGACTCCCCTGCCACTGGTTGGGATGCAGGATGGCCCTTCCTCCTCTGGACAGCAGAGGGCAGCGTGTCCTGCACTTGGAGCCGGCCACCTTCTGCCGACAGCCCCAGGGGGGTCCTGGGTGGGAATGGAGTCTAGGGGGGTGTGTGTGCTGGGGGGGGTGGTTGTTAGCTGGCCGGCCTGGGCGCCTCTGGCCGGGGATTTCTGGCGCGGCTGCCCCTTGCTGGCAGAAGACTGCTTGCTCCACCTGGGGCGCTGGGCCGTGGCCAGGCTACGGGAGGGCTAGGTGGCTCTCCTCCTCCTCCTCCTCCTCCTCACGGCTACGGTGTCCGTCCTCCGGGGCAGGCTTTTCTCGGGATCACAGAGATGAGTCGGTGGAGAAGTTGAAAGCCCTGAAGCTGGCCCTGCGGGATCCCAGCGTGGACACTCTCTTCCAGGCCTGCTGCAACATTGCCAAGGTTGGGCGAAGGGAGGCGGTAGTTGCTCTGTGTGTGTGTGTGTGGCGGGGGGGGGGCCTGGGCCGTGGCCTCCTGGGGGTGGGCATCCCTGCCGTTGGGACTGGCTGAAGAGGGAGGGAGGGGGCTGGCGCCACCAGCCTTGTCTCACTGCAGGACCCGAGGGCGGCCAGTTTCCTCCAGCACCGTACAGGCCATCCTGGAGGGAAGCCAGCTGGCTTTGGGCAGCAGCCAGGTCCCGGAGGCTGTTCCCCAGTGGCCAAGGGCGGCCTCCCTGAGGGGCCACTTGGGTCCAGGCTGCTTGTTCCCCCTGCTGCTGCTGCTGCTGCCTGCCTGGGGCTGCACTCGCAGAGCCACTCTCAAGCCACTGCCACCTGCTACGGCTCCTCCTCCTCCTCCTCCCTGAGGCCAACGCTGTTGCAGTCCGTGGGGAGGGCTCCCTTGTGGGGCCAGGATGCCTCCTGGGTTGGGCCTGTGGAGCTCCTCCCTGCTGGCCGGCCCGCCCTGTGGCCTCCGTGCGGCATCCTGGGTGGGAGCTGGAGATCTGGCTGGCTGGGGGGGTGGCTGGGCCGGCCTGGGCTTGCTCGTCCTCCTGGCTCCTGTGCCTCAGCCGCCCTCTGGCTGGGAAGCGGCCTGGCAGCCCCTGGGCCTGCAGGGGCCCTGGGAGCCGCTGCTGCTGCTGCTGCTGCTGACCTTTGCCCTCGCCGCCTCTCGCCCCGCCAGGTCATTGCCAAGCGCCTGCCCCCTGACCAGCTGCTGAGCCTCCTCCTCGCCATGCTGGAGGGGCTGGCCGATCCCGACAGCAACTGTTCGCGAGCAGCTGCCGTGATGATCAACTCCCTCCTGAAGGAGCGAGGGGGCGTCCTGCTGGAGAAGGTGGGGGGCTGCTTTCTGCCTCTGGGGGGGCAGCAAAAGACCCGGCCCTGCCCTGACCCACCCTGGAAAAAGGGGGCTGGGGGGGCTTGTTCTCTTGGGCCAAAGGGCGGCAGCTGCTGCTGCTTCTCGGGAAAACGCCTTCCCAGCCAGCAGGTGGCACTTTGCGGCTTGCTCCGTGTGTCCTGCTGGGCTGTCCTGTCCTGGCGCGGGGAGGGGGGGGTGACCTGTCTCCTGGAGTCCCCTGCTCGGAGCCCCCTGCTCGGCAGCGGAGGAGCTGGCTTTGATGGGGTGTGTGTGTGTGGGGGGGGATCAGCGAGGCCCCCTTTGGGCTCCTTCCAGCCCAGCACCTCAGGTGTGGCTTAGTGTGGTCCCAGAAGGGGCGGTGGCAAGAATGCCCTGGGGCAGGTCTGCCCGAAGAGTCGGCCGCTGGGCCCTTCCTCTTGCTGCGCTGCCGGCGGCCTTGCCGTGGCCCGCCCTGAGCGCCTCCCGCCGGCCCTTGCCCCGCCCTCTCCCGCAGGTGCCTGAGATCCTGGTGGCAGTGCATGCCCAGCTGCAGGAGGGGGCCGAGGGGCACGTCCAGAGGGCTGCCCAGCAGACGGTCTACATCCTGGCCTCGCAGCACAAGGCAGCCGTCGTCTCCAGCCTCCTGAGCCACCCGCTGCCCTCGGACAGGTGCGTGTGCCTGTGGGGCAGGGGGAGGGGGAGGGGCCCCGAGTGCCTGTGGGGCAGGAGTGTGTGTGGGGAGGGGCCGGGGGTAGCGCCCTCAGGGGCCCAGCTGGGCCTGTGCTGCTGGCCTGCTTCTTCCCGGGCCAGCCTGCTCCAGAGGCAGCCGCCGGGCCCTCCCGGCATGCCAGACCAGCAGCAGCAGGAGGGCGCTCTGGGGTGCTGCATGTCTCTTGTCCTCCCCGGCAGCTCCACGGGCACCATGTGGCAGGCGCTGGCCCGGGAGCCCATCTTGGCTGGGCAGGTCTTGGAGCTGCTGCTGGAGAAGGTGAACCGGGACGTCCCCTACAAGGAGAACAAGTCCTTCCTGCGGGGGAGCAGCACGGAGCGCGTGGCCACTTTCCTGCCCCTCTCGGTGAGTGTCCCCCTCCCCCTGGGTGCCGCCTGCCCCCCCCCTCCCCGCACCTGGGCTGCTCTCATTTCCTCCGCTCAGCTGGCCATGCCAGGCCTGAGCTGGGGAAGGAAGGGAGGCCTCGCCGCCTAATGCCTCCTAGCGCTAATCTGCCGGCTCATAAAAAGCCTCTCAGGTGTTCGTCCTCCAGGGGCCTGGCTTCACATGTGATCCCCCAGAAAATCAGCGCTGCTTGGCAGCTCTCTGAGCAGGAAAGCAGCTGTGAAAATTTCCTCCTCCCCTGAACCAGACACAGATGGCAGCGAATCCATCATGCGGGAAGGCCCCCCCCCCCCCCCCGCCGGCATGGTCTTGGCCCTGTAACTCCAGCTGCTTCAAAGGGCCGCAGCTGGGAGAGGCCAGCCCACCGCATCCGTGGGGCTGTTCCTGTGCTGCTCCCTGGGAAACCGGAGCCCCCGGCCCAGCAGCCCCCCCCAGCCCCTCTTTCCCTTTGGGCCCGGGAGGGGGCTGGCCCTGGGGAGGCTGTGTGGAGCCCCCAGGGTTGAGCCGGCACTCTCTGCTGCTCTGCCAAGTGCTCTTTTGCGGGTGGGGGGCTGCACAGGCCCCCCGGGAGCCCAGCTTCCAGAGAGTGTGCCTTGCTTCTGTGGGGATGGTTCCGGCTCCCTTTCGAAATGAGCTGGCCGCGCTTGCACCTTCCAGGCGAGGGTCTGCTGTCCCGTCCGTGGCCCTGGTGCCCCGTCCCTGCCTCCTCTGGGTGGGAAGGGCAGAGAGCAGCCCCCGGGCGGCTTGGGCGGCATTGCGTGGAGCAGACGGGCCTCTCCTGGTCTGCTACGGCTGGTGCAGGAGGGCCAGGGCCAGGGTGGGGGCCGGGGCTCGCTGCTCCCTCCTCCTCTTGGCGAGGCTGGGCTCCCTGGACTGGGTGGGGTCTAGTCAGGGCAATTGAAGGGGGAAGGGAGCGGGGAGCAGAGAACCCCCCCCTTCTTCCTGAGCCCAGTCAGAGGGCACTGGCCCTCGCTCTGCGCCAGGAGTGGGCTGCGTTCTCACCGGCATCTTTGGGGTGGGGCTGCTTTTTTCTCCGGAGCGCTCCTGGCCCGGCTTCCAGGCCCGGCAGTCCTGCAGATCAGGGCAGGAGTTGCAGGCTTGGTCCTGGCTGCCTCTGGAAGGCACTGAGTGGTGGCGCTCTTGGTCTCCTGGCCCTGCCTTGTGCCCCGCCTGCCCCCCCCCCCCCCCCGCCGCCATTCTTGGTGGCCTTTGGCTTTCCTCCAGGTCCAGCCCTGAGGGAGGCTCCATTGTTCTGCCTTTGTGCCTGTTGCGCCTTGAGCACTGGGGGGGGCCTTCTTGGCCCACAGCTGGCTGTCCTGTGCTGCGGCATCCCGGTGCAGACCACAAGGGAGAGGGTCTCTGGGGAGAGCCCTGCCCAGAGGGGCCCACCTGGGCCAGTGGGTTGTGTGGATGAACAGGGAGGGGGGGAGCTGCAGGCTCCCAGGGGCGGCTGAGCTGGCCGCCCTCTGGCTTCTTGAGAGAGGTCCCTGTGCCCACCTTGATCCACCAGGGAGGCTCCCTCCTCCTCCTCCTCCTCCTCCTCCTCCCGCAGGCCACATGTGCTTTGCATGAGATCATGTCTGTCCCGGAGTCTGGGCCGGCCGTCGTGGGCCTCTACGCGCAGCTGTTTGTGGCTCTCCTGCTCCGGGTCAGCTGCACGGTGGGTGTCCAGCTCCCCAAGAACATGCAGTCCAAGGAGAGGAAGAGTGTCGGCCGTGGGCAGCCCCCCCGGACCCTCGACCCCTGCAGGTACTGCTGAGCAAAATGGCCGGGCCACAGGCAGGAGGCTGGCGGGCGAGGGGGGTGGAGTGTGTGAGTGTGTGTGAGTGTGTGTGTGTGTGAGAGCACAGCCTCCCTCCCAGCCATGTGGAACTGATTTTGTGTTTTCATAAACACAATTGCGACGGCTCTGTGTGTAATATGATGGTTGGCTAATACTCCACGGCCCATAACGTATTAGGTATGAAGGCAGGCCTGACCTCCGCGGGGGGATTAGGCCCCTGTTTTCCACACGCTTGTCTCCCCCTAAATCAGGAAATATTAAATCGCTCTTCCTGCTGCAGCCTGGCTTGTGGTTTGCATTTGCATTCCTCGCTTGGCGCGGAGGTGCCCGTGCTCGCTGGCTGGCTGGCTGGCCGCTGCCGGGTTGGGTTACGGCTGCCTCTTCGATGGCTGGGCTCGGCTGGAAGGGGGGGCGGTGGCTGCCGCACTGCCTGATGGTGGGGAAGGATGCGCCTCTTCCTGAACCGAAAGGGGCCTGGGAGTTGGGCGGGGTGTGCGCTCGCCTGCCTCCTACCAAGGGGGCTGGGAGACGGGCTTCCCCCCGCCCCCCTCCAGTCCTGTGTGCAGATGGGGAGGTGCTGGGGGCACATGCTGGGCTGCTGGCACTTGCTGTGGTGGGCCAGCTCCGCTAGATTCCTGCAGCAGCAGGATTGGGCTGCCTCCCGACCGGGGGAGAGAGACGGAGCAGCACCTGGGCTTGAGGCCCGCAGATCTGGGATCGGATATTCTGCCGGAATGTGTGTTGTGGGGGCCGGGTGCCGCGCCAGCCCTTGAAGGCAGCGTGCGACAGGCGGGAGGAGCCTGCAGCGGTGGGGAAGGCGTGGCGGGGGCAGTGCTTGCGCGCCTGAGCAGTCTGTGTTGTCCTCCTGGCCCGTGGGTGGGGGCTTTGGGGCAAGGAGGCCGGCCCCACCCCACCGTGCCTTGTCTGGGCGACTGGCTTATGGGGTTGGTGCCAAGCCACCCCCTCCACCTGCACAAGAGCCCTGGGGGGGAGTGTTGCTGTGGGTCCTTCCAAGGCCATGGGGGTTCCATGGCCAGGGCTCCTGGAGACCCACTTGAGGGTGAGCTCATGTGGGGGGGCGCACAGACCACCCTATCCAAAGGCTCTGGGCGGTGCCCCGCAAGTTTAAAATGACCTAAAACAAACACCATTTAAAACCCACGACAACTTTCAAAAACAACTTACAAACCTCGGAAGGCCAGGCCAAACAAGTGAGTCTTTAGGGCTCTTAAAGGCCGACCGTCAGCCTAAACGGCAGATATCTGCTGGGAGCGCATTCCACAGACCAGGAGCAAGTACAGAGAAGGCCCGGTTGCGAGTTGCCACCAGACATACGGGTGGTAACTGGAGCTCTCCAGATGACCTCCATGTACGATGGGGAAGGTGCTCTCTAAAGTAACTCAGGCCTAAGCCGTTCAGGGCTTTAAAGGTAATAACCAGCACTTTATATTTTGCCCGGAAACATATCGGCAGCCAGTGCAGCTATTTGAGAACAGGCATAATATGGTCTCCCTGGGTTACCCCAGAGACCAGTCTGCCTGCCACATCTTGAACTAACTGAAGTTTCCAAACTATGTAGAGGGCCAGCCCCACATAGAGCTCATTGCAGGAGTCAAGCTGAGGGGTTACCAGCTGATGCACCACTTTTTTGAGGTCGTCCTCTTCAAGGAATGGGTGCAGCTGTCAAATCAGTCAAAGCTGATAGCACTCCCGGCCATAGCCTCCACCTGAGATACCATGGTGAGGCCTGCATCCAAGAGCACTCCCAAACTGTGTGTACCTCTTCTTTCTGTGGGAGTGTAACCCCATCCAGGACAGAAAGCTCTAACTCATCCCTCAGATTCCAATCCCCCACAATGAGCCCCTCCGTTGGATTCAGCTTCCATTTGTTGTCCCTCATCCAGCCGATTTCTGCCCGTAGGCAGCCATTTAGAGAGTGAATGCCATTTTCTGATGATGATGATGATGATGATGATAAGAAGAAGTAGATTTGGGTATCATCAGCATACTGATAACACCCAGCACCAAATCTCCTGATGATCTCACCCAGCAGTTTCATGTAGATGTTAAAAAGCATTGGTGACAGAATGGAGCCCTGAGGGACTCCATATTATAGCTCCACCACCTGGAATCTGCCTGAGAGAGAGGAGCGGAACCACTGCAAAGCAGTGCCTTGCATCGCAGCAGGACAAAGTCTCTGGGGGCGGGTTTGAAATGGAAGGAGCCTGAACCAAACTCCTCACAACCTGGGACAGCTCTGCTGAATGCGAACCTGCAGAAGCAATGCGTGCAGACCAGAATTGGTTTTTTGCCGCACACACCGCCTCTGCATGAACCTTCAACTGGGCTCTATGCTGCGTCCTGTCAATTTCAAGCCGTGTTCCCCTCCACTTGCGCTCCAGTCGCCTACCTTGCTGCTTCAGACCCTGTAACTCCTCTGTATACATCACGGGGCCACTTTTAAAGCAGATCAGAAGGGGCGCTTAGAAGCGACCTCTTCTCGTGTCTACTGCGCTGGTGAGTTCCCTACTCCAAGTTCCCACTAGGGCATCAGCAGAATCACTGGCAGGACCAACATCAAAACCCTCCAAGGCTTTTTGGAATCCTACTGGGTCCAGCAGCCACCTTGGGCAGACCATCTTAATCTGTCCACCACCCCTGCAGGGCTGGGTTGTGGCTGTGAAACCAAGCTTAACCAGGTCGTGGTCCGTCCATGACAATGGGGAAGCCACAGATCCCCCACCCACGGAACACCCCCCTGATCCGAACAAAAGGCCAAATCCAGTGTGTGGCCGGCAACATGAGTCGTTTCAGAATCTAGTTGGGATAGGCCCAGAGTTGTCATGGCCACTATGAACTCCTGAGCCGCACCAGACAAGTCAGCCTCACCATGGATCTTGAAGCCCCCCAGCACTAAGAGTCTGGGTGACTCCACCACCACCAACTCTGTGACCAGCTCCGTCAGCTGGGCCCCCACTGGACCACTCGCCTCCCGCAACCAGGTCTCAGTTATACAAGCCAGGTTGGCTCACTAAGCCACGGAAGATGTCAGTCTTATTCTGAATGGACCTGGCATTGCAGAGGAGCATGGCCAGGCTCTGTGGGTCGCTGGAACTGCTCCCCGAGGCCTGAGAGCTGACAGGGCAGCCGGAAGTGCAAACAGTGGCCAGATTACTGGTTTCCCTGCCCCTGTAGTGGGCAGATTCTCTGCCAGCACCAATTCTTCTATCCGCCCCCCCCCGCAGCACCACAGTAATTAATAGCTGCCCCAGAGCAGCTGGACGCACCTCCTCACCCAGAGAGCCTTCCTGCCCGTGGGGAAGGGGGGAGTGTTCCCTCACGTGTGCCTCTTGTGGCATGAAGTGGCCCGGTCCACAGCCAAGTGGGCCCCTGCTGGGCTGCCTCTGGCTTCCTGAGCAGGTGGCAAGATCTGCAGGGAGGCACACAAGTGTCCAGGGCCTGGGGGCGCCGGAAGCTGGGTGGCCAGTCAGGTGGAGAGGAGAGCCTGGCGCTCTGCTGGACTTGCCCCTGCCGCCTGCCGCCGTGTTGGGAAGGAAGGGGCAGCCGCTTCCCACGCAAGAGGAGGAGACCGCCCTTGGGCCCGCGCCCAGCAGCAGGCGCTCTTGCCAGGCCCCCCCTGCACGCCTCTGCTGCTGGTTGGAGGAGAGTCCCGGGCTAGAGGGACTGCGGGTCCCACTGCCACCAGAGAGAGAGGGCAGCTCCCCAGCACCTGCCCACAGGGCCTGTTCTGTCGAGATGCCCAGCGGGCGCCGCCGCCTCCTCCTCCTCCTCTTTGTGGGGAGGTGGCTGGGCCAGACCCCTAGACAAGTGGGGCGAGGCTTCCTGGGGAGCAGGGCAGGCAGAGAAGGGAGTGTCTGCCTCTCAGGTCTGCAGGGCTGTGGCAGGAGGGCAGAGAGCCCTGCCTGGACGCTCCCAGGCCCAAGGGGCCAGCCCCCCACCTTGCTGTGCATGTTGGCCAGCCAGATGCTTCTGGGCAGCCCATAAGCAAGGCAGGAAGGGGGGGCGTCCCCCCCTCTCCCCTTCCCCCCCTCTCCATCCCAGTGCCGTGGTGCCTGCCTGCAAACCCCTCCGTTGCCCCTAGAACCTGACCGTGTGTGTGGCAGCCAGCACTGCTGGGGGGGGGAGGAGAAGCACTGGGCCCCCAATGACCTCCTCCTGGTGGCCGTTGAAGCCTCCCCTTCTATGGCGGGGGGCGGGGGGGCAGCAATCGCCTCGCCTCCCTCCTTGTCTCCTTGGCCCGCTGCCTCTGCTGGTCTTGGGCCTCAGGAAGGCCCCGCTTGTTAACTGCAGGGGCACGAGTGGGGTTCGGGGGGGGGAGAGCGAGAGCGCGGAGATGGGAAATTCCAGGCGGCTCCCAGGAGCGGCTTCCACAATTGCAGCAATTTCCTGCCTGGATTCCATCATCCTCTGATGCCAAAGTGCCCTGGCGAAGCCCGTGAATGGGACGGCAGGGCTGGAAGGGGAACTTGGCCGAGCTGGGCTTGTGTCGGAGGGGCCGGGAACGCCTCTGGGAGGTGGCAGGAAAGCCGAGCGGGGCCCCTTTGGGGGAGCAAGGTGGGTTCCTGGGGTGGGCGGTGCGGAGGAGGGCAGTCTGGGGCAGGGGTGCAGGCCCCGAATGACGCCAGGGGCCGCTCGTCTCTGCCCATTCCGCTCTCTTGGCCCTTCCTGCCTGCCTTCCTTCCGGGCCCTGAAGAGGCAGGGGCCCAAGAGAGCTGGGCTGCAGTGGCTGCTCCCTGGGCTTGCCTCTTTGGGGCATTCCTGCCTGGTCCAGGGCTCCTCACTCCTCCACCAAGCCAGCTGCCAAGCACCTGTGGCGGAAAAGGGTTCTTTGGACCACGAGGCGGGATGGGCTCCCCCGGGCTTCTCAAGCTGGTCTGGCTCTCTGGGCCATTTGCTGGATGCTGCAAGTGGGCATTTGTGCCCCAAACTCTGTTGCAGGAGAGGACAAACGACCCTTGGGAATAGGTGTGAACAGAGGCTGTGTGGTGAAGGGGGTCTTGGCTCCTCTGTGTCGGGGTGGGAGGTGGCCCCTGGGCCCCTGGGCCCCTGGGCTGCCTCTTCTCTCTGGCCTGGGCCACTCTCCCGCAGCTGCCCTCCTCCACCCACCCGTGAGGAGCAGCCCTTCCTTGCTGCACTGGCCCGGCTGTCGGGGAGCCCCCTTCCTCTTCCTCTTCCTGGAGGGAATCACTCCCTCCCCCACCCAGCAGTTGAAGTGGCTTTGGAGCTTGGGTTTTCTGAAGCAAGCAAGTTAGAATAAGCCTCGCTTGGTGGATTCGGACGTCACAATCAAGCTCTGCCTTTCCTAACCTGGAAAAGAAGCAGCTCTAGGAACGTAGGGAGCTGCTTAATGCCGAGTCAGGCTGCTGGTCCTTGGAGCTCTGTCTCAGCGACACGGGCGAGCAGCAGCCCTCCAGGGTTCCAGGCAGGAGGCTCTCCCAGCCCTACCCGGAGAGATTGGCACGGAGTGATCCTGGCCCCCGGATGCTCTTCTTCTGGGCTATCGCCCCATCCCCAAATTGGGATATCACCGTGTGCACACGTAGTCTCCCATCCAAATGCAAACCAAGGTGGACCTTGGTTAGCAAAGGGGACCATGCATGCTCATTACCACAGGACCCTCTCTTTATAATTATAATTATTTATTATTTCTGCTTCCTCTTATCATCCCACCCATCCAGTAGAATATAACTCAGGGCGTCTCACAACAGTCAAAAGTAATTTAAAATTTAAAAACAAAACAAATTAAAATTAAAAACCCACCGGTCTCTAATAAAACAGATTAAAAGGGCTCTCTCTGAAGGTCTTAAGATCTTTTAAAAAATAAAATCAAATCATAATCCTAAGCATGGCAAAGCTCTTCTGGGAGAACATTCCAGAGCTGAGGGGCCACAACGGAAAAGGCCCTGCCTCTTGTCCCCACCAACCGAATCTCAGTCAAGGGTGGGGCCACAAGCTGGGCTTGAGATGACGAGCGGAGGGCCCTGGCAGATTCCATATGGGCGGATGCCATCCAACAGAGCCCCCGTTCTCAACCTGGTCTTCCACTTGCACAGGGGATGGGAGTGGGTGCCCTGTGTGTGTGTGTGTGTGTGTGTGTCTGAGTGACCTCTGGAGGTGGCTGGCTGGCTTCTCTCTCCCATGAGCCAGCAAACTCCTGGGCTGCCTCACCAACCCCATCCCGGTGCTGGCCAGCTTGGGAGCAGCCCCCGCCTGCGGACTTTGCAGAGCCTTGAGGGGCCTGCCGGGGTCTGGGCACTTGCTGGAGAGGGAGAGGCCAGGGTCCCAAGCCATGTCCGGGGGCTGTGTGAGTGTGGGCCTGCCTCCCCCTCCCTGGAGGTCCTGGCATCCCTGTGCTGGGGGGAAAGGAGGGGCAGAGCCGGCTGGGAGCCTGGCAGCACCCCCTGCCCGCACGGCCCGTGTGCTGCGGAGGCTTCCTCTGCCGGCCCGAGCCGGATCCCTTCCTCCTCCTCCTCCTCCTCCTCCTCCTCCCTTGGATCTGGTGTGACAGGATAATGGATGTTTCCCAGATGTAGCGCTCGGCTTGCCGTGCAATAATCCCCCCCATAAAATATTAATGCAGAAGAAACCTTCCCGCGAGCAGCTCTGGACTCCTTGGCTTTCCAGCCGCAGGTCTTGAATGGCTCCAGCCGTGGCTGTCAGGGTGTGAATGGAAGTGGCAGTGAGTTAGGGTGGCTCTTCCTCCAGTTTGGCCCTGGCTGAGCTCCCGCCGTCCAGCAGGCACTGCTGACCTTGACTCAGCCATGGGCTCTCTCTCTCCCCCCCCACCAGCTCTGCAGTGGAGACGCTGAAGGCCATGCTGACCCAGGGGGGCAGCCAAGAGGTGACCCGAGCGCTGGCCGAGGCAGGCGGCTGGGACCTGCTGAGAAGCACCGAGAAGCACCCCGAGGGGGTGGCCCTCCTGGCCAGGTAAGGAGGAGGCCGAGCGGCAGGCCCGGCCTCCCCTGCCCCCGGGGGGACCATCCCGCAGGGCCTCTGCTCTGGGCCCAGGGCAGTCCTGGGACTGGCAAGTCTTTCGGCAGACAGGCGTTCGGGCCCAAACCTGCCCTGGTTTCGGCATGAAGGAAGCCTCTCTGGCTCCCCTGCGGGCTGGGAATTGCCACGGCCCTCCCCAGGGCTCCTCGGGGCACTCAGCTGTCGGAGAACTAGGCCCGTGCTCCCCCTCGGCCCCCCGTGATGCCCCCGGCCTGTCCAGCCTGTGGCAGAGAGTGTGTCTGGTGGTGGTGGGGAGAACTGGCTGCCTGCCTCTCCCCTGGCAAGCCCCTCCCCTTGTCTTCATGGAAGGGGGCCTGGGGCCGAAGGGCCCACCCTGGTGGAGGCAGAGGGAAGCCCCTCCGGACAAGACAAGTCTCTCATGGTCCAAGACCAGAAATGGGAACTACCAAAGGCGGGGGGGGGGCGCATTAGCCGTACAAGGAGAGAAGCCCCCTCTGTCTCCCGGGGAGGGGAGGGGAGGGGTTGGCTTGCTCCCGGCGGGCCGCCCGACCTCTTCTTGGAGGGAGGAGAGAGAGAGAGAGAGCGAGGGGTTGGCGGTGTCTGTCTTGCAGGGCCATGGCGCAGCATGCGGGGCCCCGACTGCCGCCCATCGTGAAGAGCCTGGCTCCGATGTTCAACAGCATCTACGACAGCCAGCGGGTCACCACCACGGCCTTCTTTGCCGAGGTGGGCAGGGGTGTGGGGGGGGAGGGAGGGGGTGGTTGCGTCTGGATTTTTCTCTCCTCCAGTTTGGGGGGTGGGGGGGTCATGAGGACAATGCCGCCTGCTGAGAGTTGGGGGCCGTGCTTCCCAGGGGAGTTTCTAGTCCACAGTGACTTGTGGAGATGCAATTCTGTTTTGCCTCCCCGCCCCCTGTCTGGACCGTGCACTGCCCAAGTCTGGGTCCCCGGAGGCGTGGCCCGTGGCCCTTCTCCCAGGAGCCCTGTGGATTAGCTGGGGGGTGGGATGTGGGCGTGGAGGGAGCCCGGCTCTCCTTAGCCACGAGCCAGCCAAGCGTCTCCTCCCGGCCCCTGACATACCAGCCGGAGGAATGGAGTGAGTCAGGCCGCTTCCTCCCACACAGGACGGGTCAGCCTGCCGGCGGTAACTGCCCCTCCCCTGACTCCCCACCTTGAGCCTGGGGCCGCTCCAGCGGGCTGCTTTGCGCTGAGCAGCCCCACGTGCCCGCCCCACCACCACCAGCCTCCATCCCTGCTCATAGACCGCCTCTTAACGTCTCCGCTGACGGAGCAGCTTGGGATTAAGGCCGGGGGAAGCCGAGGGGAGGCCTGTTGCTGGCCGTGGGCCCAGAATTGAAGGGTGGCTGGCTGGCTGGCTGGCTGTGGAGGGCCTAAAATAGCCGTGCTGAGGAGCAGGCGCCTGCCTGCTCTCCTCCCTCCCTCCCTGAGAGGTGATGAGGTGTAAGCACCGATGCCAGGGCCAGGCTGGGGCTGGGGCGTTGGGTGGGAGTCGGGCAGGGCAGGCATCGCCTGGAGCAGGAGGTGTGGGTCGAGGCCCAGCCCTGTCCTGTCCTGTCGGGCTCGGTGGCTGCATCCTCGGGAGCTTGGCCATGGGGGGCAGAATCCTGCAGCAATGCCCGGCAAGCGGTGGAGTGAGGCTGGCTGGAGCTTCTGCTCCCTCCACATCCCGCCCCCAAGGGAGCATGGCGAGGCTCCTCCCTCCTTCCTTTCACAATGTGGAGGCAACTCCCTGCTTGCCCCTGCTGTGTTCTGTGGGCCTGCCTTGCGTAAGAGCAGCCCTGCTGGATCAGGCCCATGGCCCATCTAGCCCAGCATCCTGTTTCACACACTGGCCCACCAGGTTGCCTTCCAACCCCCGTGTGGGGACAGGGGGAGGAGGTGGCGGTGGCCAGTGGGGAGAGGAATTGTGTGGCTGAGGACCAGAGCTGGCCCCCTCTGACCCGCCGTTCTTCCTGGAGATATTTCCCCCAATATTAGGTCGCAGTCTCAAGCTACTCAAGCTCCCAGCATGGCTCTTGGGAGTCTTTTGGGGAATGGTGCCAGTCCCAGGAGAGCCCAGGCCAGGCGGGTGGGCAGCCCTGCATGGACCACGGAGAGTGGGATTCGTGGCCCCCCGCCCCGAAGCGTGCTGGGTGGGCTTGGGGAACCGGCAGCATCTCCCTGCCACCTGACTGATGCCGTCCCTCCCTCCCTCCCTCCACGTGGTTCTTCCAGCTCCTCAACAGCAACGTGGTCAATGACCTGGTCCTCCTGGAATCCATCATGGACAGCATGACTGCTCGGCAGAGAGACCCTTGCCTGCCTGTGCGCATGCTGGCCCTCCGTGGCTTGGGCAACATGGCCTCGGGCTCCCCAGAGAAGGTAAGGGCCCCAAAGGGCACCCTGCCGCTCCAGAGCTGAGCCCCGGAGCTGTGGGGTGGAAGGGCTGCCCGCTGGGGCAGTGGTGGTGTCCCATAGCTGTCCCTGCCCCATAGCTGTCCCTGCCCCAACACCTCGTGTGCCTCGCTCTGCGTGGATGGAGGTCCTGCTGCAAGGCGTTGAGTGTGTGCTGCTTCCTGGTGTCTCTCCTAAGCAGAGATGTGTTGGGGGTCTCTCCTCCCCACTCGGCCCAAGCCAAGTGCCCTGGAGGCCTCCACGCTGGCTCCCTTTCCTCTTGAGTGGTGGTATCTCCGAGGTGCTCATCCCCCCCTGAAGCAGCCTCCCTGCCTCTGTCCTGGGCTCCTCTGCTCCACCTCCACTCTCTTTCTCACCCGGTCTGGTCTCCTGTCCTGCTGCTGCTGCCTCGGCGGAAGCAGCTTCTGCCTTGCCCAGAGCAGGACTCTGGGATCTGGCTGCTCATCGGCCAGGCCGCTGGTCCATCTCTGGCAGCGGGCAAGAGGTCTCTCCCAGCCCTTGGGTGGGACTTCTCCTAGAGAGGCCAGGGCTGCTGAGAAGCACACAGCCCCGTCTTGCAAATACGCAGCGCTCTGCCACTACGCTTGGGCCTCCACTGTGGCTGACCATCCCTGGCGGGGTCTGGCTTCCCCGTCCCCCTCCCTGCAGGTGAGGCAGCATGGGGCTCAGCTCTTGGCCTCCATGATCAACGGCATGGACGACAAAGATGACCCCCACAACCTGGTTGCCCTGGAAGCCATGTCCGGCCTCTCCAAGCTGCTGGCCTTCACGGATGAGCGGGACCTCCGCTCCATGCTGCTCCATATCGCCATCCGCATCCGGCCCTTCTTCGACAGCGTAAGGGCTTGCAGTGATCGGGGGCGGGGGGGTGGGGTGGGGGGGGTGGAACAGCTGCTGGGCTGTGAACACTTGGAGGGGGTGGCAGGAGGCAGCTGCAGCCAAGACATGGCGGGCTGTGGTCCGAGCCCTGGGGAAAGTCCTGGTTCTGGAAGTGTCTGGTGAGCTCTCGCTGGACCCTGAATGTCTGGGCAGGAGCGTGTGAATCTCCCACCGGGTCGTCTCTGGAGAAGGTTCCACACGGACTGTAGCTGAGCAGGGGGCCAGTTGCGCCGAAGGGACAGGCGAGGGGCTCCTCCAAAGGGGTGGGTGGGGGCCTCCTTTGCCCTCGCCTACTCGAGTGGGAGTCGGGTTCAGATCCCTGAATCCAGTGTGGTGGAGATGGGTGCGGTGAGGTCTCCAGGGCCTCACCACCCATCCTGGAGAAGCCGGCGGGAGCTCTGGGACAAGTTCCCTCTGCTGGGGCAGAAGGCAGCTCAGCCCTTGGACAGGCCGGCAGAGAGGAACGTCTCCCTGAGGAGGGCTGCTGGAATGCTGAGGGGGAGGTCTTGGGAGTCCAGCTCCAATGGACCCGGCAAGCCCTGCTGGAAGAGAGGAATCTTCTGGGGGCAACTGTAATTCTCCATGCCGAAGACTGGGGGAGCACAAATGCCCCCAGACAAATTGAACAGGCAAGTCCGTGTTGGTGATGGACAGGAAGTGGGCGGGAGGAGAGCATCTCAGGCTTGACTTGTGTGTGTGGCCAAACTGCTCCAAAACTGGGTTGAAAACTTGTGGGGTGTGTGGGAGAGACATACTGCTTCTTTGGGGGCAAATCCAGTTTTCGCAGTGGCCCACCATATGCCTCTGGGAAGCCCACAAGCAGGGAATGAAATAGGAAGCTGCCATCTACGGAGTCAGGCCCTTGGTCCATCTAGCTCAGGATTGTCAACCCAGACTGGCAGCGACTGCTCCAAGGTTGCAGGCAGGAGTCTCTCTCTCTCTCTCTCTCTCAGCCCTATCCTGGGGATGCCGCCAGGGAGGGAACTTGGAACCTTCTCCTTCTTTGTGGTCTCCCCACCCCTTGGCTGTGCAAATGAGGCTCCACGTCTGCCTGATTAAAGCAGGCCAGAGGCGCGCGTTTTGAGGCTTAGGCAGCAGTGCGGAAGGGAGCAGGCTCCACTCACAGCTCCACAGGAAGGAGCTGAAGAGTGTGGCTCTGCTTGGGGAGGGCGGGAGGGATCTCTCTCCTGGGAGCCCAGCTTGTGTGCTGCAGGTGGGAGGGTGGGGTGGGGTGGGGAGTGGGCGGCCCTTGTCTCCAGCCCACCCCCACAGTGCTGCTCTCCCCCCCCCCCCCCGCCAGGAGAAGCCTGACCTCCGGAAGTCTTCCATCATCCTCTTCGGCAACCTGACCAAGTTCAGCACCGGGAGTTGCGAGGAGGCCTTCTTTGAGCAGATCCTGAACGGGCTCGTGACGCTGCTGCTTCACCTGCAGGACCCCAAGCCGGAAGTCGTCAAGGTCTGCAGCCGGCTGCCGGCTCTTGGGCTGGAGCGAGCCAGACCCTCCCTTGGCGGGGCTTGGAGGGGGGCGCTTGTCCTCGGGAGGGGGAAACTCACAGCCTGCCCGCTGCCCCTCTTGGCAGGCCTGCAAGTTTGCGCTCCGGATGTGTGGCCCCAGCATGGGCTGTGCCGTCCTCTGCGACATGTTCCAAAACCACCTGCATGAGGACCGGAGCCTCCACTATGGCGAGTTCATGAACGATGTCTGCAAACACCTGGTGAGTCAGAAGCTGGCGGGGAGTCCCCAAGGCCACTCCTGCCCAGGGCACCCCCTCCCACTGCTCCTCTCGGTTACTCTGGTGCCCTCCAAGCGATGATCTCTGAGGAGAAGCGTCCAGGCGTTTTATTCCTCAGAAACACGTTTAGCCCCAAGTGCCTCCCCCCCCCCCGGCCCCTGGGCCAGCAGACAGCTGGATGGCAATCCTGAAGGTCCGTTGGCTGGAAATCCAGTGTTCGTTAACTACGCCAGTTGCTGCCAGGCCAGAAACCTGCTGCCACTAGAGAGGCAGGCAGGTGGGGCATTCCAGCATGCAGGGGCCACCACACTTCTTGGACCCACTGACTGTTTCTCTCTCAGTGGGGAAGGCAGCACAGAGCGTTGGGTGTTGGTCTGGTGGTTAAGAACAGAAGAACAGCCTTGCTGCTGGATCAGGCCCACGGAGGCCCATCTAGGCCAGCATCCTGTTTCGCACAGTGGCCCACCAGATGCCTCTGAGGAGCCTACAGGCAGGAGTCTGAAAGGGGCCTGCCCTCCCTCCTGCTGTGGCTCCCCTGCAACTGGGACTCAGAGGCATCCTGCCTTGGAGGCTGGAGGTGGCCTATAGCCCACCTTTAGCCCTTCAGGCAAGTTCTTGCTGGTGGAAGTGCAGAGTTGATCACTGGGTGAAATACTCAAGACACTTCCCAAGATCTCTGTTGAGCGAGCCTCCCTGTGCTGCAGCAGGTTATCTGCCCGCCCAACTGCTCCAAAATTTGGTTGAAAACTTGTGGGGTGTGTGAGAGAGCCATGCTGCTGCTTTGGGGGCACGCTGGCTTTGCTGAAACCTGGAGCAGTCTCTGCTTGCCCTCCCTCCGCCTCAGGGCTCTCCCAGGGGCTGGCGTCAGCTGGGTCCATCTGGCCTCTCCTTTTTGTGTAGATGCAGAACTACCCGGACACACTGAACCGCTTGGTTGCCGCCAACCTCTTCTACTTCAAGAGCAGCTGGGCTGACATCCGAGCGGCAGCCCCCATGTTTGTAGGTGAGATGGTGGTCGGCGGAGGGGACTGAGCTGAAGTGCAGAAGGGCCTCTCGGTTCCCAGCCATCCCTTGGTTTCCTGCTGGCTACCAGAGCTGGAGGCTGCCAGTTCGAATCCCCACTGGAATGTTTCCCAGGCGATGGGAAACGCCTCTGTCCGGCAGCAGCGAAATGGGAAGATGCTGAAAGGCATCATCATCTCACACTGCGCGGGAGGAGGCCATGGCCAACCCCTCCTGGATTCTACCCAAGACCACCACAGGAGGGCTCTGTGGGGGCACCAGGAGTTGACACTGACTCGACAGCACACTTGCCCTTTCCTAGCATGTGGCTCCTCTTGCCCTTGGCCAGAAGCTGGCCCTGAGCCCTGCGTGCTCTCTCTCTCGCCCCCCCCCCAGGCTTCCTTGTCCTTCACGTTGACCAAGCGCACGGCCACCAACTGGACCTGGATGAGCTCATCGCTGGTGAGTCTGTGCATGCTGGCTGAGCCCCTCCTCTGCATGTGTGTGGGGTGGCATCTTCAGGCTGCATCTGGGAAAGACCTCTGCCTGGAAACCCCAAAGGCTGCTGCCAGTCAGTGTTGTAGGAGTTAGGTGGACGAAGGGTCTGGCTCTCTTGTGGAGTTCCAGAGCTGATGTGGGCGGCAAGGTCATGGGGATCTTGGTCCGAGAGCGTAGATTCTGGCTGCTGCTGCTGCTTGCTGGGAGACAGGAGATGTCACCCATCCATCCTGGGTACCTCGCATGTTTCCGAGGAGCCTTGGCCCTTGAAGAGCTGCAAAATTGCGCCTTGGATGGCTGGCTTTATCCGCCCCCACCCCCACCCCCAGGAACAGATGCGGTGGGAGTGGGGCAAGCAGCAGGAGGCAGTCTTCATGTTAGCTCCTTCAACAGCGCAGCTTCATGTGGGGCAGTAGAGCCGTGGGCATCTCCCTGGCAGCAGCAGCAGCAGCAGCACCACCACCACCACCACCACCACCACCACTACTTGTATACCCCTTTCCAAGGAGAGAGAGAGAGATCTTAAAATGTTGGCCACTAGGCAGCACAGCTGTGGAGAGAAACCCAGGAGGCAGCCGAGTGGCTTGCAGCAGCAGTGGGGTGAGACCGGCACCCCTTTGCGCTGCCGCCGGTGGCTGCCCCGCTGCAGTTGCCTGTCCCGGCATCTCGGGGCTGGGGCCCCAGACGCCTGGTGGGAGAGCAGCCGGGGCTCCCACTGGCGGCACAGGGCTGGCTGGAAGTGTGCCTGGCGGGTTCCTCCTTCAGCTGGGACCTGCCATTCGAGGAGCAGCAGAGGAAGCCAGTTAAGTAACGAACTTTCCTGGATGTCAGTGCTGTTTTCCTTGTCAGCAGTGACCTCATCGCTTCGAGTAAGGCTTGGAAAATCTCTGAGCTTTCCAGCGGAGCTTAAAAACCACTAAAGGAGGAAAAACTATCTTTCCGTTGGCTGGCGGAGTGGTTCTGAAGAGAGGCCTGTCTGTTTGCATTCGGGGGGTGGGGGGAGGCACAGGCGGGGGAGCAGCCCGCACTCCGGATGGGGTCACCGCAGCTTCCCGTGTTGAGCGTGAGGCACTCTGGCTAACGGCGGCCCCCTGGGGAGCTCCTGCAGCTGGCCCAAGCCTGATCCACGGGAAGCGGCTCAGCACATAAATCAGGCCGTCTCGTTTGGCTCTGGAGGGACGTGAGAGTCTCGGATTTGCAGTGTAAACACGCTACTGGAAAAATATTATTGTATCTCTACTGCTTGGGAGGAACTCCTGGCCCCACGCTCCTTCCTTCGGCAGCTGGACCTGTGCCAGCTGTTAGCAGATGGAACCGCTGGGTGCCTTGAACCCTCCTGAGGGCACCAGGGCTTGCTCCGGGCTGCCTCCTGCCCCCCCCCCGATGGGATGGCACTTCGGGCAGGAAGAGGGTCACATGGGCTAGGAAGCTGTGCTTGGGAGTAGCCGAGGAACATGAGGGAGAGCGGACTATGCGCTCCTGCGGGGCAGCTTGCTTGGGGTAGCCAGCTCCTTGGCGTGATGCTGAGCCTTTCCCCTTCTGCTCCCTCTAGCTCTCACTGTGCTGCTGAAGGACCCCGTGACTGCTGTGAGGGTGAAAGTGGCAGAGACCCTCGGCCGCCTGGTCACAATTGTTTGAGGGGCTCTGTTCCTCCACCAGGCCCCACTTGACCTCTTCAGGACTCCCCGAGCGGCTGGATTTGGCTCTCCTCTCCCCACCCCCCACCCCGGGTGCCCCATTGGCCCTACGACGTCTTCCAGAGAAGTGCAGCCCTTCCACGTCCAGCTGATTGCACAAGGCACCACACCCCCAAGGACAAGTCCAGGACTGGGACGGTTGGCAGTTATGGCACCGCCTTGAACTACGTGGTTCTATCTCTTTCCGTTTTTCCGCCACTCCAGGGCCCCGCCAGAACCCCTCTGCAGGGACTGGCTGGTCCAGGCACCAGGGCATGATGGCACTGCGGGAGGGCAGGGCCAGCTCCACACGCCCCACCAGCGGAATTGTACACCCCCCTCCTTCTCCCCACCCTTTCTCTCCAGCCACCAAGCATCGAGCACCCACTCCCGGCTGCAGTGCGCCCCCCTCAACCAGGCCTTGAGGGCTGGGCGTGGCAGGAAGGGGCCCCACCCTGCTGCTGCGGAGGGCCCTGTTCTGCCCGGAGCAGCTCTTGCACACTCTCTCCCTCCTGCTAACTGTTTGGGGACAAACTGCTCTTGCCCCTCCTAGAGCTTCCACACATTCATCCCTTGTTCCAGCAGGAACTTGTAAATACAATCAGACAACTTATTTTTAATAAAGCTGGTTTGTTTGCTTCTCAGAAATGTGGTGGTGAATCTTCATCACTCTCCAGCTCTTTGGGGCTAGACCCTTGGAGAGCCAGGTGGGGAGCTGGCCATCTCACCTAGCCTATCCTGCCACAGGAATCTTCTGCACCATGTCCTGGTATCCAAATCTGCGTCTAGGTGGCCACAGCGGCCAGGAACCGCTTCTGTGGTGCTGCGCTCTAGCATAGCAGCTGCTGAATCTCAACACTGCCCCGCTGAAGTTTTTCTAGAAGTGTTCTAGAAGGGACGGCCATCTGCCGGTGGGGGGCTGTGGCAATTCTCTGCTTAGGGGTGTGTGTGTGTGTCTGTCTGTGTAGGTCTTCACTGTCCTCTCACCTCTAAAATTCTATCAAGTCCCAAGGCAGCCCAGTTCCGAACCTGCAGCTGGGGACTGGAGTCTTCCTCTTGCCGACTGGTTCAGCTATCAGGAGGGAGCTGCTGCTGGGGTCTACTTTCCCCAGTTTGGGGAGAAAACTGGAAGCAGAGAAACTCCCAGCCATGGGGTCATTTGTACTCAGACTGAAAGAGCTCTGCAGGATTAGACTCTGCTGCGGCCATCTAATGGAGCTTCTTGGCAGCTCTCACCCCCTAGAAGCCTGCCAACTATGGGATAGCCCCCCTGCCTTATTGCCAGCACCTGGTCCTGGGCCATATACTGCATTGGAACACGGGCTGTGTCTAAAAGGTCTCTCAAGGGCCAAGCATTTCTATAGTCCCCTCTTGAACCTACACCTGGTCCAAACTAGACCCTTTGGGGGAGTTGGGATGCTTTTTAATGTTGTCTGAACTGGACCTGGAAATTGGAGGGGGCAGAGGGCAAGCCCTTCCTTTACCCTGGGGGGGTGGGGGTGCGATTTCCTTTCCAGCACCAAAGTTCCTCCTCCCTCACCTTTGCTCCCAAGGCTGTGGCCATCCTCCGAGGGGCAGCTGTGTCACAGCAAGACTGGGAAAGCGGCTTGCTGCACCTCTCGAAAGCACTGCACAGAACAGACATTCATAGGCGGCTTAGCCACATGGCACGAAGGGGCTACAGCCAGGAGCTGGTGGATCTCTCCAGGGTGAGGCCAGGAGAGTGGTCCTGCCTCTGCCCTTCGGTCACCTTAAATGGAGCCAAGCATCCTGGGCGATTCAGAAATGTGGCTCTCCCAGTCCTGCTGCTATGAATGCCAAGTTTGGAGCAGAACTGTCCCAGGCCGTGTGGCCGCAGAGGAAACCTTTAAAAAGGTCCCTCCTCCAGTTCATCAGGGGGCCAGAGATGCTCACGGGAAAGACCAGCACTGCCCTCTGGCTCACAAGCCCCACCCCTCCAGTCTCCCAACCCGCTGCTCACAAGGACAGCCATGCAGAGGGAGGGAGCACAACTGGGCAAGCCCCCCCCACACTAGGTATCACACGCCCATCAGGCAGGGTTGGAACCTGGTGGGGGATGGGGGGAGCTTCTTGGAGAATAAATGGCCCTGAGCCATTTTGGAAGGGCGGTATAAAAAGCAAATAAAATAAATACCACCCTGTGTGGAACGGTGGAGGCGTCTCCCCTGTCGAGCGTGGCTGCAGAACCCTGCAGGGGGCCTTGTGGCACCTGCCACGAGAATGTTTGGCAGCAGGTGGTTCTGTGGACTGCTGCATGAAGCAGAGCGAGAGAGCAATGACGTGGCCAGAAGGCCTGGGCCAGATCTGCTCCAAGCGTAATCGTTGAAGCCTGGTGATGCTTTTCAGCACTTCCGCTCTGGGTTCAGAGCTCTCCATTGGGAAGGGGAGGGAGCGGAAAGCTCCAAGGCCTTGTGGCCAACTCTGTGAGCCAAACAGAGGCTAGTACTCTGCTAGACCAATCGATTAAAGTCATGTTGAGTGAGGCTTACCTTATTTTGCAAAATAGTCTATATGAAGCAGCGGGAAGGAACTCCTACCAAACTCTTTCAGACTAGAGTCTTGAATGGCTGGGTAACAGAGGGGTTTGGATCACTTCCTGGAGGAGAGGTCTATCAACGGCTACTAGTCGGAAGGCTATAGGCCACCTCCAGCCTCCAAGGCAGGATTCCACAGAGTACCAGTTGCAGGGGAGCAACAGCAGGAGTGAGGGCAGGCCCACAACTCCGGTCTGTGGGCTTCTCAGGAGTATCTGGTGGGCCACTGTGTGAGTCTGGACTGGATGGGCCTCCTTGGGGGGCCTGATCCAGCAGCAGGGCCATTCAGGGGCAGGTCTGGTTCTACTACTCTGCGCTGCTGCCAAACGGTAGGCGTGGTTTGACAAGGGACCAGTCTGCCTTGTTCCGTGGCAGGCTCTCCGTTGGGGGAGATTTCCAAGCAGAGGCTGGGAGGCCATCGGTCAGGCCTGACGAGGACAGGGGCTCCTGGGCGCTGCCTTTGAGGAAGGACTCATGACTGCTGCGAGGTGAGGGCCCTTCTTGGCTTTTGCTCTTCCCTTGGGCATCTTTCCCACTTGTCTCTCTGTAACCACTAGACCCTGGAAGAAGTGCTAAAAACGGATGCCTACTGCAGGCTGGTGGTGCAAGGGAAGGAAGGTGGGCCAAGCATCCTCCAGAGGGGAGCAGAGGCGTAACGGGGGGAAACAGCGCCCAGGGCAAGCTCTGCCCTTGAAATTGCACCCCCCGCCCCCCCCCACATACCTGCGCCCCCCTGGGCTGGCCGGAGTGAGCGCGGCAGTGGCGGGCAGGGGCAGATCGCACGCGTGGCGGGAGTAAGCGCGGCAGTGGTGGGTGGCGATCCAGTGCGGCGGTGGCGGCGATCTGCTGCCGCCCGCCACCGCCGCGTTCACTCCCGCCGCGGCCCGCAACCGTCGCGCGATCCAGGGGAGGGGGGTCAGGGGGGCATGCCACTTTTGGGCGCCCCCCCACGTGACCCACCAGAGTGGCGCCCAGGGCACGTGCCCTGCCTGCCCCCCCATCGTTACGCCCCTGGAGAGAAGAGCTTTACAAAGAAGGAATGGCCTTGCTAGGGTTACAAGGGGCTGGAGCCAGGAGGGGAGGGCTTTTGATGTGGGGTGCCTGCTTTGGGGTCGGCAACTCCCTGTCCACAAAAGAGGAGGAAAAGACAGGGCTGGCTGGCATGAGAGGAAGCCGGCATCACCCCCACTTTCTACCCTGGACGTCTTGCGAAGGCAGCTGGCCCCAGGAAAAGCAGCCCTGCTCCAGCGTTTCAGAAGCCAGCCCCTGCCGCCTGCTCTCCGCCCCCCATCCAGGCAGCAATCCCACCGCCACCCTCCAGCACAGCTGGGCCGCCTCTGAGCCAGGAGAAAAAGACGCCGCGGGCTGCTTGGAGCTGAACAGTTTAATCACAAAGGAGGTCGACTCCAGTCCATTTGCTTCTAGAAAAAGGTTACAGGGTCTGCCTGAGCAGCTGGGAGGGAGGCAAGAAGCCAACGAGGGCCCAAGCAGCCGCTGGCTACGTGAAGAGGCGGATGGTGGCGTCCGCTCCTGCAGAGAAGAGCCAGGGCTGGCTGGGGTGGAAGAGGACGTCCAGGACCCCCAGCTCCTGCGTCAGCGCGTGGCCCTTCAGCACCTTGACAGGCACCAGCAGAGGGTTCTGGAGCAGGTCGCTGCGGAGAGGAGAGGAGAGGAGGGAGGTGAGCCGTGGCCTCCGGCTCTCCCCAAGGGGGCTGTGCCCCCACGCCCTCGCCAGGCCCGGAAGCCGCGGGCACAGGGGTCTGCTTCCCTCCAAGCGCCCCCGCTCCCCGCTTCCCCCCCCCCGGCTTTGATCACGAGAAGAGCAGCAGAAAGCCGCGAGCCCAACGCCACGCCTCGTACGCACTTGTAGACCCTGCCGTGGCAAACGATGACGCTGCCGTCGTCGGAGCCAGAGGCAAAGAGCGGGTAGTGGGGGTGGAAAGCCACGGCCCGCAGCGCTGCCTTGTGGTGCCTGCCGGGAAGGAAGCCAGAGGTCAGCCCCCTCTCCTCCTCCTCCAGGGAGGCCTCCAGAAGCCCAGCCGGGCAGCCCTCCCGGGCAGGCAAAGGCTCTGGAGACCTGCCCTCCATGGGCCACCCTTCCCTTTTCAGCCAGCAGTTGTGTGTGTGTGGGGGGGGGGGGGGCGGGGGGTTAAGCCTCCAGAGAAAAGAAGGGGGCCAGCTCCCTCCCGCAGGCCTGCCGCCCAGGGCCCCAGGACTCCCTCCGCTTGAGCCTTCAGGGCTGGCTTGTCCCTCAGCAGCCGCTCCCCACTGGTGCCATGCCGAAGGCGGCCCTCCCACCCCCCCGCCTGGCTTCCCTGAGGGGAGGGGGAGGCGTGCTTCAACAGGAGGCGGAGCCAGCAAGTGGAAGGTGGGTCGTGGGGGTGGGAGAGGACACTCCTGCCCGCTGGGGTGACACGCTGCTCCTCCTCCTCCTCCTCCTGGGCTGCAGTGGCCCCTGAGGGGACAAGGCCGAGGGCCGCCAGGCAGGCCCGGCCCTGGCTCCTGGCTGCCTCCTGGCCTCACCTCAGCACCCGGTAGGGCTTTGTCGACAAGTCCAGGTCGAACCAGGCCAGCTTGCTGTCGTAGCTGCCGCAGATCAGGTTGTCTCCTGGGGGGGGGGGAGGCGTTCTTGAGGAAGGGCCCCGTGTGGCCGAGGCTGCTGGGAACACCTCCCCCTGCCCCCCTCCCCGGGGCCCACCTCTCCCACTTCCAGGCATTCTCCACTGGCCAGGCGTCTCTTGTGCCAGCTGTAGAGCATGTACAGAGGCAGAGGAGGAGGGTGCCTCTGAGCATGTCTGCAGCAACGCCGCAGCCACAGCCACGGCCGGGGCCTAGAGGCCAGCTGGGGTGAGAGCCGGCGGGGGGTGGGTGGGTGGGTGGGGGGTGGCGGCTTGAGGCGCACTGCCTACCTCCCGGGTGCAGAGCCATGCTGGAGACCCACTTGCAGTTGGTGAGCAGCTTCTTGGTGAGCTCCTGCTTGAGGAGGTTGTAGACGCGGACAAAGCGCTGGGTGGCCACCAGGAAGAAGGGCCGCAGCGGGTGGAAGAGGACCCGCTGCACCTGGCCCTTGCTCTGGCGGAAGGGCGCCTGGCTCCAGCGCTTGCTGGCCTGGTGGATCAGCACCTGCAGATGGCTGTTGTCCGACACCACGCTGGCCAAGTAGTCCCCCTTCCCGTGCCACGTCACCTGCTTCAAGGGCTGCCGGAGGGAGACGGGGGCCCGGGTCAGTCGGGGGACACCCTGGCCCCAGGGCGGGGAGGAGGCGGCCACGGGGCCTGGGGAGGGGGAGCGCTGCTCTCCTGCTGCTGCTGCTGCTGGAAACGGGCCACCAGCAGCCGCCCCCCCCGCCCCCCGGCCAAGCCAGTACCTTGCCGTGCCTGACGATGAGCCGCACGCCCCGGCGGTGCTCCTCTCCAGCGGCCTCTTCCCACGTGACGGGCTGGGGCCGCGCCTCCTCGGGGGGCACGTAGCTTGCGAGCAGCTGGTCAGTGGCCCCGCACAGCAGCTTGTCCCCCAGGCCGGGATTCACCAGCAGCACCGACTGCTCCCTGCAGGGGGGGAGGAGGTCAGCAGTGCTCTGCAGTCCTGGACAAGAGGCCTGGGCCACCGGGACAGGGCAGGAGGCGGCCCCCAGCAGGCGGAGGGACCAAGGGGGGGCCACTTAGTCAGGCCTCCTGCTTCACAAGCCCAAGGCCTCTGGAAAGCCCACAAGCAGTGCCTGCAGGCAAGAGCCCTCTCCTGCTCCTGCTGACCACCATCTGATATCCAGAGATATCCTGCCTCTGAACAGGGAGGCTTCACACGGCTGATATTCCTTCTCAAATGTGTCTAATTCTCTTTTAAAATCCTTCTAAGCCAGTGGCTATCACCATATCTTGTGGCAGTGAGTCCCACAAGTTAAACAATGCATTGTGAAAGGCTCTCCTTTGTCCTGAATCTCCTACCCATGGGTTTCATGGGATGAACTCAAAATTCCAGTCTGATGAGAGAATGAGGGAAAATGTCTCCCTGCCCACTTTCTCCACAGCAGGCATCGTTTTAGAAAAGGTCCCAGCGCTTCTGCCCACGGAAGTGGCCTTTTCCACAGCCGCCGCTCTCACGCCCCCTCATCCCTCCGTCACCGGCAGCAGCTCAGACCCCCCACAGCCCGCGCCTCTGTGAAGTTGGGGTTCAGGGTGCAGCACTCCACATGGGCTCATTTGCTGCTGCCCAGTCAGGAGAGCTCCGTTGGGTCCCCCCAGCCTGAAGAGCCCACGGAAGAGCAACTCACACAGCGAGGGCCACCAGGCAGACGGTGGGGTTGGGGTTCCAAGCGACGCTCTTCACCACACCAGCCACCGGCAGGGTCTTCAGGCATCGCGCCGTGCAGACCTCCCAGAACTTCACGGTGCCGTCATCGGAACCTGCACCAGCACCAGAGAGGCCAGTGGGCTCCATCCTGGCGGGCTGCTTCCTCCCAGAGGGCCGCACCGGGGCCCCGCCCCAGAGTCCAAAGGGAAGCGGGCAGAGCGCGCACGATGACGAGGAGCATCCACCGAGGGGCTCCTTGCTGAGCGCTTTCCTCAGCCCTCCACCTCCCCGCCACCCGGCCCTCTCGTGAGCGATGCGGAGGACACCATCATGGCCTCCCGTCCAGGACTGTGCCAAGGACAGCGGAGACCATCGACCTGGAGTTGTGGGCATGCTTGAAGAGGCAACGGAGAAATGCGAGCTCTTCTCCCCAGCCGAGAAGAGGCCTCCTCCCTGCTCCACTCCCTCGAGCCAGGCCCGCTTCTCACCCAGCCAGAGGCGGCACCACCAACCCACCAGCCTCCCAGGCCTGGAGCAGAACATGGCCCTGGCTCTCAGATGGTCCCCAGCAGCAGCCGCCGCCGCCGCCGCCTCTCCAGGGCCGGAAAGGTCCCTCCGTGCCTACTGCTGCCCTGTGGGGCAGGACGCAGGGTCCTGGATGCAGCCCCCTCCAAGAGGAGGGGCCGAAGGAGCGGGAGCGGCACCCAGGAGGATGCCCGTCTGAGCCACATGGTGGCAGGCAGGCAGGCAGGCAGGGGAGCCGTGCCGGGCCCAGGGCCTCTGGAGCCGCCAAGCCACCCTCTGGCCCAGGCTCCTGGCGGGCCAGAGCCCAAAGGGGCACCAAGGGCTGGCAATGGAGGCAGGCAGGCAGGCAGGCAGGCGGCTGGGGGCCCAGGAGCAGACAGCACCCCCCCCAGGCCCGCTGGCCGCCGGCTCCTCCTCTTCCTGCCCCTCCCTTCTTCCCTCCGGGGCCTCCCCTGAGCTTACCTGACACCAGCCACTGCCCACTGGGGGAGACGCTGAGGCAGCGCACGAGGCTGCTGTGGCCCCGGTAGACCTGGGGAGAGGAGGGTGGGAGGTGGGAGGGAGGCCGCCTTGGCTCAGCCCAACCAGGCCGGGCCCCTGCCCAGAGGTGCCACTCACAGGGCCCCCCCAGCTGGTCAGGGGGGCTGGGATGCCCTGGTGCTAGACCCCTTGCAAAGCCAGGGAGAGCTGGAAGGGTCTCCCCCCAGAGTCCGGAGCGGCGAGGAACAGAGCAGCTCCCCAGCCCGCCCGGAGAGGCCAGCGGGGGCTGCCCAAGCGGCCCAGCAGCCCCTCCAGAGCCTTACCAGGGCCTGCACTGTGGGGAAGGGCTGCAAGTCGCGGGGCTTGGGCAGTCTGGGAATCAGCTCCTCGGGATCCACGTTGACCTGGAAGAGGAAGCAGCTCGGAGGACCCACGCCTGGCGGCTGGCCAGCGGCTCCTGCTGAAGGCAGCCAGCCAGCCAGCCACCCACCCAGAGCACGGGGGCAGGCGACTCCAGAGAGGGGGGAGCCGGGCGAGGGCGGAACCCCCCACTTCCCCCCCTCCCAGGGCGGCCTCCAGGCCTGGCCACAGAGGCCAGCAAAGAGGGGCCAGGCCATTTCTGCCACAAGGACATGCCGGCCATGGAGGCGCCCCCCCTCCCTCGCTGCCTCCCCCCCCCAGAGGCATGGCTCCCAGCAAGGATGGGAAGGAGCTGGGGCTGGGAGAGCCTCCCCGGCCTCCGGGCCCCGCGGGGCAGGGCGTACCCGCATCTTCCTCTGGCGCGGACACAGGTAGAGGTCCAGGCAGCGCTCGAAGCGCTCGTGGATGAAGCGGGGGTAGGCCGGCACCCGGCGCAGGCAGTCGTGGGGCTGGGGCAGGAAGGGCAGCCGGCGCTCCGAGGCCTCCTGCTGCTGCCAGGCCAGCTTCTGCAGGGACAGAGGGGTCAGCGGAGGGCAGCAGCCCGGCCCTCCAGGCCCCGGAGGAGGGAGGGAGGAGGAAGGGGCCAGGCCGCTCCCCTGGCGGGCCGAGCAGACCCTCCCCTGGCGGGCAGCAGCTCCTCCCTCCCTCCCCAGCCCTCTGCCACCCAGATGCTCTTGCCACTGACCCCAGGGTGGCCCGTGAGCTCACCGGCTGAATGCTGGCTGGAGCAGAGGCCCCTCCCCCGGCCTGGCTGGACCCTCCCCCCCCCGACACCCCCCAATCTTGGTTTTGTTCCTGTTTTACAAAAGATGGCGGGCCCCTTTGAGAAAGGATGGTTCGTTTTTTAAAAGGAAGTAAGTCATCCTGCGCCTGTCAGAAGAGCAGGATCTAAACTAAACTACCACCACTAAGGATATGTATATACAGCTCTTGGGCAAGCTATGGGGTTATTTATCACATTTATATGCTGCCGGATATATACATCTCTAGGGCTGAGACTGCCTTGGTCAGCCTGATGGATAATCTTCAATAAGGAAGTGAGAGTGAGGGTGTCTCTGGGAGGAGAGCTGGTCTTGTGGGAGCAAGCATGAATTGTCCCCTTTGCTAAGCAGGGTCTGCCCTGGTTTGCACCTGCATGGGAGACTACATGCATGATCATTGTAGACGGGGCCACTCTGGCAAGAGCATCTTCATGCTTGCACACAGAAGGTTCCAAGTTCCCTCCCTGGCAGCATCTCCAAGATAGGGCTGAGACTGAGACTCCTGCCTGCAACCTTGGAGAAGCCGCTGCCAGCCTGTGAAGACAATCCTGAGCTAGATGGACCCATGGTCTGAATCAGTATAGGGCAGCTTCTATGTTCTGATGTCTTTTTGGATTTCTTGGTGGCTTTCAATACTATCAATCAACCATGGTATCCTTCTGAACCATCTGGGAGAGTTGGCAGTGGGAGGCACTGCTTTGCCGTGGTTCCAGTGCTACCTCTCAGGGAGGTTTCAGAGGGTGTCAGAGAAGTAGTTTGAAGACTACTGCTTTTCAAAGAGAGAGCTATTGTATGGAATCACACAGGGCTCCACACTGACTCCAGTGCTTTTTAATACCTGCTGGGTGAGATCATCAGGAGATTTGGTGCAGGGTGCTATCAGTATGTTGATGGAAACTGCATACTTCTCTAAATGCCTGACTGCCTGCAGTAATGGGCTGGATGAGGGATAATAAACTGAGACTGAATCTAAGTAAGATGGAGGTATTCATTGTGGGGGGATCATAACTCAAGAGATGGGTGAGATCTGCTTGTCCTGGATGAGGTTACAGGTGAAACTCGGAAAATAAGAATATCGTGCAAAAGTCCATTAATTTCAGTAATGCAAATTAAAAGGTGAAACTGATATATGAGACAGACGCATTACATGCAAAGCGAGATAAGTCAAGCCTTAATTTGTTATAATTGTGATGATCATGGCATACAGCTCATGAAAACCCCAAATCCACAATCCCAGAAAATTAGAATATTACATGGAACCAAGACAAGGATTGAAGAATAGAACAATATCGGACCTCTGAAAAGTAGAAGCATGCATATGTATTCAATACTTGGTTTGGGCCCCTTTTGCAGCAATTACTGCCTCAATGCGGCGTGGCATGGATGCTATCAGCCTGTGGCACTGATGAGGTGTTATGGAAGACCAGGATGCTTCATTAGCGGCCTTCAGCAATTCTGCATTGTTTGGTCTCATGTCTCTCATCCTTCTCTTGGCAATGCCCCATAGATTCTCTATGGGGTCAGGTCAGGCGAGTTTGCTGGCCAATCAAGCACAGTACACTGTATACTTTTCGGAGGTCCAATATTCTAATTTTCCAAGTTTCACCTGTACACTCCACCAGATGCAGCAGGTACGTAGTCTGGGACTACTCCTGAACCCAAGTCTCTCTCTGGTACTAAAGTTTGAGGCCGTGACCAGAGTGCTTTTTATCAGCTCCAGCTGATATGTCAGCTGCACCCGTTTCTGGAAGGAAGCAACCTTAAAACAGTGGTGCATAAGCTGGCACCCTCCAGGCTTGACTTTTGCAATGTGCTCTGTGTGGGGCTGCCTTGGTACATAGCCCAGAAACTGCAACTGGTGCAAAATGTGGCAGACAGGATGGTCTCCAGGGCGGGTCTAGGATAACTCAGAGCTGCCAACTCTGCGGGACAACTCTCCGCAGGGACAACTCAACACAATTCAGCTTCATTGGTGGTCAGACTGGCGGTGGGTGGGCGGGGGAGAGAAACAAATAGAATCATGCTGCAGCGCTCAGCCTTCTCATCAACGCAAAGTCAGTAGCGCCCCCCACCCCGCCCTGTGTATGCATCCCGTCACAGTGTGATTGTTGCCCAGCCAAACTTCTTCATCCAATGCATCCCACTTCTGCCTGCTTTGCTGATCTAATGCACGTAGAAGCAACACGCCAGAATGCGCCGAGAACTTGCTCAAGTCCTTTTAATCACATATAACTCTCTCTGCAGTTCATGCAAGGTTATGTCTTTGCTCATGTTTCACTCTGTTGGGTCAGTCTCCACCCACCCCCCACCCCGCTTTTTGTTTTTTTGCTGGAAAGCCAGGTGGCAATTTCTGCTTCTGATTGATAAACACAGGCACAGTTAAGCCACTGGAGAAGGTAAACAAGAAATTTGGGAGGGTTTGGGAGGCAATTGAGGGGAACGCCTTGAGGTGATTGCATAGTTACCTTTCTGTAACTTCTTGGAGATTCCCTTTTTTAAACATTTAATTAGAGCCAATGCAAATATTTTGAAAGGAGGGGCTCATGGACCTTCTTCTCCGATTTTGAATGTGCGTGTGAAATGTTCAAATCTGGGGGAAAACATTGCATCCCACCCCCACCCCCCGCTGGAGCTCTGTTGTTGAGAGACAATCATGTCACAGCCAACATCCCAAAGCGTTGCTCTTTCATCTTGAAATTTTCAGCTTCTACCGAAGTGGGGGAAGTTATCTCGTGGACAGTGGCAGAGGGGAGGAAGGTGGCGCTCCAGGACTCCGGAGGCTGCTGCTCCGAGTGGGGCTGCCAGGCCTCCCTTCCCTTCTTATTTTACTTGAATTTATATCCCGCTCTTCCTCCAAGGAGCTCAGAGCCCTGCAAGTGGTTGGTTATGTTTATCTTCTCAACATCCCGGAGGCTGGGCAACAATCACACGGTGATGGGATGCGTACACTGGGTGGGGGGGGGGAAGCGGAACGACACACGTTACCGACTTCGCATCAATGAGAAGGCTGGGTGCTGCAGCATGATTCTATTTGTTTCTCTTATTTAGCATGATTCTGTTTGTTTCTCTCCCCCCACCCCGCCATTCTGACCACAAATGAAGGTGAATCGCGTTGAGTTGTCCCCATGCTGAGTTGCCCTGCAGTGAGCTGGCAGCGCAGAGTAGTCCCATTCCCCTCCAGGGCAACCAAAGAGACTATATTACTCTCACCTGTAAAAAATCACACTGGCTACCAATATGTTTCCAGGCGAAATACAAAGAGCTGGTTGCTTATTAAATTTGTATACCGCCGAACCCAGAGAGCTTTATAGGTTGTTATTCACAAAGCCCCAAACAGCTTTGGTCCAGGATATTTAAGACAGCCCCATCTTCTTCTTCAAAAGCCTCACCACTTACTAAAGTTGTTCAGAGAGGTTTGCCGACAACTGGTGTCAGCTTGTCTGGTGACGATCCAGGATCAGGCCTTTTCTAGAATGGCCCTGAGAGTGGGGAACACCCTCCCCACAGGAATCAGAGCGCCAGCATTCCTGGCAGCCTTTAGTTTAGCTCAGCTTTCAGTTAGTTAATTAGCTTCTAAATGGTTTAGTAGGTTTTAAAATGTTTGTACTGCTTTTAATTATTTTGCTTGTTTTAATGTTTGTACCTTGCATTTTGAATTGTGTGAACTGCCTAGAGCCACAGGTTTCTGGCACACACAAATGCTTGCAAGCAACCAGCAGAAGACCGTGCGTGCCACTTCTTCCAGGTTGGACACGGGACCCTCTGCCTGCTGCACCGCTGTGCGAGGGCGCCCCCCTCCTCTGCCCCACGGCCCTCCTTCCCCAACCCACCCCTTCCTGGTCAGTCAGCACCTCTTTGCCCACCCAGTTCCCTCCCGGCTCTGCTTCCACCCCACCTTTTCCTCCCGTGAGGGACCAGCACTGCCCAGTGATGCTCACCTCTTCCTCTGTGGGAAGATACTCTGGGGGTGGGTTGTAGGACTCCTCGTGGCCTGGCAGGGGGAGCTTGGGGGCAGGCACGTGCATCTTGTGCCGCCCCAGGATGGAGTTGGGATCTTCTTGCGCCCACAGATCGTAGAAGGCAGGCGTGTCCTCCCTGGGCTTGCGTGGCTTGATCCAGCCCATCTTGATGGCATGGACCAGCCTGGAGACCTGCAAGGTGGGGGAGGGACCCAAGGCCATCAAGCACCCGCCAGCTATGCTGCCTCTCCCCCACCCCCGGCAGGTTTTTTGAGAGCCACATGTTCACTGGGGAGGTGGCTGCAGTGAGAAGGGACGTCCTTCTGAACCAGACTTGCTTTAATGGCACTAAAAGGGAGACACTTTGGGGCCCAGGCCTCAGTTTCCAACTGGTGAAGCTCTGCCCCTTGAGAGGGCAGCTTGGCCGGGCTTCTCCTGTCAATGGCCAATCAGCCTCAAGGGTTGATCTACGGTGGTTACATGGCCCTGGATGGAGGAACACCTTTCCCAGAACTGGTCAGACAGTTTGGTGACTCATTCATCTCTCTTTCGCCTTTCAGTTCTAACAAGTGACTGTCCAGGTGCTCCTTGCAAACAACTCTTGTCTTGGTTGGTTTGATCGATCATATTGATATACTGCCTGATATGTGCCTCTCTAGGTGGTGGTTTAGTTTTGCTCTGAATTAAATCCCAACTGTCCCCCATGTTGCCTGAAGAGCTTGCTTCAAATCTACTGACAGTTTTCAGGAGTGCAAAGAAGTCAGGAAGGCACCCGGGGCCGCTGGCTGGTCCCAGAAGCACTCCTGGCTGATGGGTCCCAGGCCTCTCTGTCTGCCTGGAGGGTTTCCTAAACAAGGCAGGGGGCAGCTGGTTTCACCAGAAGCGCCAGAGTCCACATCAGTCCTGCACACTTCCTTCCCCTTTGGACCAGGGTGTAAAGGCCACGCCCACAGGGGGAGCAGGTGCTTCACTGAAGGCACCCACCGGCTTCCATGACTAGGCAGCCACAGAGCCAACTAGCCTAGTTCCTGGGGGCAGCCTGAGAAGTGTCCAAAGGGGCTGTTGGAAAAGAAATGGGCGTGGGGCCATGCTGGGGCAAGGTTGCCAGCAAGCTGCAGGCACACTGTGCTCCCTGGGAGAGCACATTTTTGGCCTGTGGAACCCCTCCCCCCACCCCGGCTCTTTTCCTGCAGGCCAAGATGTCCTTGTTTGTCTGGCCTTTCCCGTTCTTTCAAAGCTGCTGCATTTGAAGCTCTAGCTGCTGCTGTTTCCAGCAGTTTACTGCTGTTTGCTGGGAGAGTTTCTGTGTTTTTATTGCTGCGTTCTGTTTTCTGTACACAGTCGTGGGGTCTGGCAGAAAGGGCTTGCTGGGAGAAAAGGGGGGCTCCAGGGGCTGGGTTCGTGGGGGGACCTCGCCAGATCTGGTAGGGGGCCAATGCATGCACACTGACTCAGCAACCCAGGCTGGACAGTGCCAGCCTCTCCTCTTCCCCCTCACCTGTGGGTGGGGTGGGTGAGCTCCCGAGCCCAGCGCCCAGCCCCTCCCTACCCCCTCTGCTCACCTTCTCCTTTTCGATGAGCGATGGGATGAAACTCCGCTTGTCAGCTGGGCGGTTCGTCACCGGGTGGATCATCACCTGGCTACTGAAGAAGTCGATAGCCGGCTGCCAAGGAGACAGGCTGGGTCAGGGCTGCAAGGAGGCCCTCCTCCTCCTCCTCCTCCTCCTCCTCCTGGGCAGAGCAAAGCGGGGGTGTGTGTGTGGCCCCACCCTCTCCTCACCTCATAAGGATTGAAATTCACATCTCCAAACTGGCCCCTCTGCAGGCGGTTCACCAGCTCCACCTGCTCATCGGTCAACTTCACATCTACCCCGGTCATTTTGTCATGGATGGTCCGCCTGTCAGGAAGAGAGAGTGGAGTGAGAGGGAAGGAGCAGCAGGTAGGCAGGCTGCAGTCCTTTGGCGGCTGGGTCGAGGCCTGCCGGCTGGGCAGGGATGGCTCACATGTCACCCCACCACCTGTGCACAAGGAGGGCCTCCCTGGGGCCAGGAGCACTGCAGCTTATGGAGTTCACCATATATCTATGTACTGTTTCTGAAAGAGCCGGAAACGTTATGATCTTTATGAGTGGATAACCAAAGAACCTGTGGGCAAGTGGGAGGCCCTGGCAGACTCAGGATGACCCACAGATATGTGTTCAAAAAATCTGAAGCAAAAACCCCAAGGGGATATCTCACCCCACAACTTCCCCCATGTAAGTTAATGGGATGGAATATCCATGGGCTCAGAGTGTAGCTAACAGACAAGCAGGTGGGCGGAGCTAATGGAATGCAGTGGTCAAGATGGGAAGGAGCTCTTGAACAAAAGCGTGGGAAATCTTCTCGACATGAAAAATACTCCCTTAAGACAATCATGACTCTTCTGCTTCTAAGGGGGAAAGGTGTCAAAAATTATTTAGTTTTCTTACCAGCCATTTCACAACTCTGTGTTTTTCAAGGGGAAGGAGTTTGACACATTTAAGATCTTGGTATGCAGGGTTAATAAGCATAAAGTGTGTGTAGTGCTTTCACTGAATTGCCCAGAGAGACACAAGGAAGGGGAGGTTCATGTCCCTGCCCCACCCACACCGCATACACTATCCATCAACCCACAACTCCTCACCAATAGTCGGGGTTCTCCATCTTCTCCAGGAACTTGTCCAGCTCATCCTTGGTGCGGATGGGCTTGTAGATCTTCTTGCCATCCAAGTCGTAACCCACATGGGGGAACTCCTGGTACCACTCCATGGGGATGTTGCCCACTGTGTTGCGGATGTCCTGGAGGGCAAAGACAGGGAGGGTGGGGGAGAGAGGTGAAAACAAGGAAGAGGCACACACGCTGGGCCAGAGAGAGGCAACCTCTGGCACTCCAGCTGTGGCTGAACTGCAATTTATTGTGGCTGGGGGTAAAGGGAGTTGTAATGTAACCACAGCTGGAGCGCCAAAGGTTGCCTACCCTTGTGGTATGGAAAGTGACTCCTGCACGGCACCTCTGCATAGGAGAAGCCTCAAAGAACATTTCCAAAGTTGTCTGTTCAGGAAATGGGGAGACAAACACACACACACACACACACACACACACACACACACACACACCCTTTGCCTGCACTTGCACACCAGCACGTCCTTTCCTGCTTCCTCCCCACATCCTGCCCTTGGGAATGTTGTCACAGAGCACTAGTCCTGTTGTGTCTTGTGCACCCTCCCCGCTCTCTGCTAAAGTGCCCACCTGGTTTGGCCCTCCAAAGCCATCACTGTACCCTGAAATACAGCCAGGGTTTGTTTGTTTGTTTATTTATTTATTATTAGTTCGATTTTTAGACCGCCCTTACAAAATAGCTCAGGGCGGTTCACAAACATCAAAGACCCTTTAAAACAATTTAAGTGCACTGGAAGACCAGGCCGAACAGGTAGTTCTTTAGGGCTCTCCCAAATTCTAATAAAGAATTCAAATTACATATGTCTACAGGGAGTGCATTCCACAGTCCAGGAGTGGCTAAAGAGAAGGCCCACCTCTGGGTCGCCACCAGACGAGCTGGTGGCAACTGGAGCCGGACCTCCTCAGATGATCTTAGCGTGCAGTGGGGATCAGACCGAAGAAGGAGCTCTCTAAGGTAACCTGGACCTAAGCCGTTCAGGGCTTTAAAGGTAATAACCAGCACTTTGTATTTTGCTCGGAAACTTATCGGCAGCCAGTGCAGCTGTTTCAAAACAGGCATAATATGGTCTCTCCGAGTTGCCCCGGAGACCAGCCTTGCTGCCGCATTTTGAACTAACTGAAGTTTCCGAACTACGTACAAAGGCAGCCCCACGTAGAGCACATTACAGTAGTCAAGCCTGGAGGTTACTAGCTGGTGCACCACTGTTCTGAGGTCATCCTTCTCTAGGAATGCACGCAGCTGTCGAATCAGCCTAAGCTGATAAAAAGCACTCCTGGCCACAGCCTCCACCTGAGATACCAGAGTGAGGTCTGGATCCAGGAGTACCCCCAAGCTGCGTACCTGCTCCTTCTGGGGGAGTGTAACCCCATCCAGCACAGGGAGATCTAACTCATCCCTCAGATTCTGAGCCCCTACAATGAGCACCTCCGTCTTGCTTGGATTCAGCTTCAATTTGTTATCCCTCATCTAGCCCATTACTGCCTGTAGGCAGGTATTTAGGGAATGAACGCCATTTCCTGATGAAGCAGATGAAGCAGAGAAGTAGATTTGGGTGTCATCAGCATACTGATAACACCCAGCACCAAATCTCCTGATGACCTCACCCAACAGTTTCACGTAAATATTGAAAAGCATTGGTGACAGAATGGAGCCCTAAGGGACTGCATATAACAGCTCTCGTTGAGAAGAGCAACTGTCACCAAACTCCACCATCTGGGATCTGCCCGAGAGATAGGAGTGGAACCACTGCAGAGCAGTGCCTCCTATCCCCAACTCCGCCAGGTGACCCAGGAAGATACCATGGTCGATGGTATTGAACGCCGCCGAGAGATCCAAGAGAACCAACAGAGTCACACTCCCTCTGTCAATTTCCCGGTATAGGTCATCCAGCAGACCGACCAAGGCTGTCTCAACCCCATAGCCTGCTCTAAAGCCAGTTTGAAATGGGTCTAGATAATCGGTTTCCTCCAAAACCGCCTGGAGCTGGTCAGCCACCACCCTCTCGATCACCCTAAGGGAGATTAGAGACTGGCCTATAATTATCCATCGCCGAGGGATCTAGGGAAGGCTTCTTAAGAAACGGTCTAATTATTGCCTCCTTCAAGCATGGAGGCACCTTACCCTCACTCAGCAATGCATTTAAGATATTCACCAGGCCTCCTCGAATAATCTCCCTGCTAGATTGAAGCAGCCAAGTCGGGCAAGGGTCTAGAGAACAAGTGGTGGACCGCACTGCTCCAAGCAGCTTGTCCACATCCACAGGAATCACAGATTGAAACTGATCCAACCTAATACTGCAAGAAGGATTGCTGGACACCTCCTTCGTAGACCCTGCAGAAAAAGTGGAATCCAAGTTGGCCCGAATACAGGAGATTTTGTGGGCAATGCTCAGAAAGGAGCCCCAACACATGCCCCATGTGGCTTCTTTGCCTGCAGCCTATCTACAGAGACACAGCACAGCAAAGTTTCTGGTATTTGCAAGCCGTTAGCAGAAGCTGGCAAGACAGCCAAGCTTTCCCAGCTGGCTCCTTCCACCACCCTGGCATGTACAGTGCCAGAAGGTAGCCAAGACTGGGGCACCAGCAGCCATGGCAAGCATCAGCACAGCATAGACGGCCTGGCCACCATCTGGGTCCCTGGGGTGGTGAAATTGCCACTCAAGGCAACTGGTGGGACATCATCACCTTCTCAACATGTGACTGACTCTCCCAGTCTCTCCTCAAGAGGCGGCAGCAGCAGCAGCCACCACCCTGAACAAGCAGGAGAAGGCAGTGAGGAGGCAGGCCACGGGGCAAAGCCACAGGTGACCTCAGGGGCAGCAGCTGGCCAGGACTCCCACCTGGAGCCCATTAATTGGCAGCCATGGGCCGGCCCCTCCATCGCACCCAGAAGGAGCCCAGCCTCCCTCCCACCCCACCCGCATCTGGCAAAGCAGGGGAAAGGGCTGGGCAGGTTCGACTCCACCACCGCTAATGGCTCCATGATTGGAAGCACGGCCTGGGCGCCACCACCAAGCACAGCAAGCAGCGGCTCATTAAAGGCAGGGCTGGGGATTTATGGGCACCCTTCGGAAACTTGTTAAAGGCAGGAGGGGCGGGGTGGTCAGCAGCACCAGCAGCCGGCCGCATTCCAGGGCCTGGCCAGGCAGAGTCGGGCGCCACACATTTCCCAGCATGCAGAGGGCTGCCAGCCTCCGGCCTCACGCCTGGCCAGCTCCACATCAGCCCCTGCTCAACCTCGGCAGGCATGACGCACTGCTGGAGGTGGAGGCAGCAGCAGCAGCAGCAGCAGCAGCAGCAAAAGGGCGTCTCCCTTGCCAATATTATTCCCCAACCCCCAGGCCCACATCAGGCTACCAAGACAGCAGGGGAGGGAGGCCAGGGCATCAAAGCCACCCCACCTGCTTCTCCAGGGTATATCAATGTCTCTGTAGCGCCCTCCGCTAACTGAGCCAAGAGGCACCTTTCAAAGTGGTGCTTCTCTGATATTTAGCAGAGGAGAGCAACTGGCCCTATCCAGCCCCAGGACAGCACAAATACAACAAATATTTATACACCACTGCACACTCACACTCTCACTCTCTCTCACACTCACAGGCTCCCTGTCCCCAAAGGGATCACAATCTAAGAAGAAGAGAGAGGCCAGCAACAGCCCCTGGAGGCATGAGCCAGTTGCCCTCCCCATCCACAGCACAGCTGCCCCCAGATCTGGGGATGGAGAGGGCCACCACCCCAGCAGCTGGTTACGGGGCTCTCCCTTGTGCTTCTTTTCAGGATGTGACTCCCACTTTGGGACAGGGGACCATCTGATCTAATGACTGTTCGATGCAAACTGCTTGGAGGACTTTTCTTGAAAATGGTATCGACATCTTCATGGCAGTCGTGGGAGCACTTTTGCTTCCCAAAGGCCACTACTGGAAGCAGCTGCAGAGAATCCACAGCTTGCCGCATGCCCCTGGAATCCATGCCCCAGGACTCCAAGGACAGACCACATGTCCCAGAACACCGCGCCCCGCACTGGAGGGAGGAAAAACCTGCAGTTTCCACACGCACCCGGGTTCGTTCCAGACAGGGGCCTTCAGAGCACACCAGCCACCAAGCCCACAGCTCCCTCTCGCTCCCCTACTCCCAGCCCATCCCCTCAACTGCAGCAGGCAGAGCAGAGAAACTGCCCTCCCCACCCCCATGACAGGCAGGCCCCCGTCTGGTGGGGAGGTGTGAATGTGACCCCTTGGCCTGACACATCCAGCAACCCAGGGCCACCCTCACCCAGCTGCACCACCATCTGGTCCCCATAAACACCTGGAAACCACAAGTGGCAGGGAGCCCCCCCCCCGCTCCAAAAGAGAGATCCTTCTGCTCTCTCCCCCCAGCCCATCCATCAGCACGTCAGCCTTGGCCAGCATGGGATGGGCTCTGGCCGCGCTCCCCAGGGATAGCCAGGAAGAGAAATGGGAGGCTGGCAAAGAGCAGCCCTCACCTATATTCACCTGACTCAGCCACCCAGCTACACCCTCAGCATGGCAAGGCCTGCCCCAGGCCCTCCAAGGACCCTGGAAGGGAGTGGGGGCCATGGCTGTTGCCTCCGCCTCTGGCCCCTGACCCCAGCCCCGGCACAAGGCTTCATTCCTGGTGGCCGCAAGGTCCCTGGCAGCCAGCCATGCTTTTTGCCCAGCCAGAACTCCTCCTGCTGCCCACACCTGGGCCCATCATGGCCATTTCTTCATGCCTTTTACTGCAGCTTGTATCTGAAAGGGTTTAATTTTTTTTAATCCAGTTTGAATAGGGTCTGTTCTAGTGATGCTGTTCTGTGCTTATCTGTTTCACTGCTTTGTTTTTATTTTTATTAGAGTTGTTATTGCTTCGTCTGTTTTATTGCTCTGCTACTGTTGTAAGCCCACCCCCCCCGGCCCCGAAAATAAAACAATCAACCCGTGGGGACGGGGACGGAGCATGTGGACTCTGCCCAACTGCAAAGCAGCGGCATCATCCTCACAGTCTGGGCTGGCGGGCATTGGGTGGTGCCCAAGAGCAAGCTCCTGCCCCTCGCAGCTGAACCAGACCAGTGTGAAATCTTGCAGGCAGCACCGGGGTGTGTGTGTGTGGGGGGGGAGCCAGGAGCCGCGGTGTGTGCCCCCCCCCCGGCGTCCTCTATCCAGGCTGCGAGAGGCTTGCAGGCACTGGCCCTTTCCTCTTTTCCAAGGCAGCAGCCAGGGGGGCCTGCCGGGGCCTGGGGAACTGGCAGCTCGGGCAGTGGCAGGAGCAAGGGTGAGTGCCAGCCCCCTCCTCAGCGCCCAGCAGAAGCAGCAGCAGCAGCAGCAGCGGGAGCGCCCTGGATCCCGAGCAGCAGTCAGGGCAGGCAGCCGCCGCCGCCAAGAACGGTGCATTCCTCCAGGAGAGAGATGGCCCGCTTCCTGCCTGGTGGCGGGGGGGGGGGGCGCTGCCAGTAGCCAGCCTCCTGCTCCCCTCCCTCCCTCCCCCCGTGTAGTTAGCACATCAGCCTGAGTGAGCTCACTGCCTCTCTCCTCCAGCACAAACGCGCCCCCCCCACCATCAGTCCCACCCCCACGAGGAGCTGCCGTCACTCAGCCACACGTCTGGAAGTTGCTCCTGGAACGGCCGAGGCATTCCTCAGCACACATTCCTGGCAGGAGAGAGGATTCTTTTCCCAGTAGCACTTGCTTGAAAATAGCCGCCGGTCCACATGAAGGAGAGAGAGAGCGAGAGGGGCGGGGGCGGAGCCCTCCCTCTCCGGGCAGACTGGACCTTTCGAGAATCCCCTGCTGCCACACCGCTCCTCACCATGGGGAGTGGGGGAGCCCAGAGACCCACTCTCAGCATTTGGGGGTGGAGGGGGCCCATGCCACCTCCATTAGACCACAAGACCCCAAGAGGCCCCTTGGAGAGGAGGAAGGCTCGCCCAAGACCTCCCAAGACCATTAACGGCTTTCTAGAGATGCTAAGTTTCTAGACCTCTTGATTGCTGAAGCAGAAGCAAAATGGGTGCAAGGCCTTCGCTATGAAAGGCTCAGAAACCAGAAGGGAGCTTTCTCCACTCCCTGATCCCCCCAACCGCGCATGTCTCTGAAGGGCCCGAGGGGTAGAGGACCGCTTAGGGTCCAGCATGCCCACCTGCCTCCTCTCTCTCCCCCCGCTCGCAGCTGGAGCCCGAAGGCCAAATACCGAAGAGGATCTGCCTGCTTAACCGCACTCAGGGTTTCAGTGGGCAAAAGGCGGCCTGGGAGGGCCCCAGGGAGGCAGAGAGCAACACCCGCTTCCGCTGCTCTCTGCCGACCTCCCACCCCGGCTGCAAACTAACCCCAGCACCTGCTGGCCCCTAAGATGGGAGGTGTGGGAAGGCCAAGGCGAGTGCCTGATCTGCCCTGCCCCACAAGTGGGGGAACGGCCGAAGGGCAGAGGTCACACTTGGGCGGCAGAAGATCGAGCGCCCCACCCACAGTCTCGTCAGGGGGAAGACCTGGGAAAGGCGCCTGCCTGCCAGGGACCCCAGGGCAACGGGCTGGCTCCTCCCGAGACAGCCCTGGCTGGGGTGCAGTGCGGGGGCCATCTCTGGAGATGCAGCCCACTTGCAACCAGCGGAGGGGGGGAAGGGGCCAGGACTCTGGACTGGGGCTCCGGCTGGCCAGCCCTGCCCTGCCGGGCCTGGGCTTGGAGGGGCCACACAGGCCCTGCTGGCTGGAGCAGGAAGATGCCACCAGCGCAGCTTGGAAAGGAGGCCAGGCAAAGTGGCGGCGGGGGGGGGGGGGGCTGTCTTGGCAAGGCCAAGAGCAAGGCCAGCTGTGCCCTTCCCGGGTGAGGGTGGGCGAGGCGCCTCTCCCGCACCCGTCGCTTCTGGGGGAGCTCAGGGGGCAGCAAGCAACGGAAGGCGAGTCTACTCCTCTCACAGGCACCCCGCCTACCAGTGGTCTTCACTATTTTCCAAGCAAGAGCCAGTTTGGGCAGGGAGGGGGGGGCCCAATGCAAGAGCCCTCCCCAGTGCACTGATCTCTGCTGCGCCTTCTCCAGTGCCAGAAACGGAGCCCTGCCAAGCCCCCGACCCACACCCCGAGGGGAAGTGCAGGGAAGGAGGACAGTCCCCAGGGCTCAGTTCAGGGCTCCCCTTCCCAGACATCACTGGGGCTTGACGGGGCTCCATTTCACTGACAGCCGCCCCCTCCCTGACACTAGGAAAAGCAGAGCTCCGGGGCGGGGGGGGGGCTGCGTGGCGCATTCAGCTTTGGCCGGCGCTTTTGCACAGGCCTTCCTGGAAAACCGTTTGCCCGGGAGCTGCCCTGAGGGCCGGTGGGAGCTGCCGCTGGCTCCCAGACCTTGCCATGAAGAACCCAGCCTGAAGCCGTTCCTTAGGGGCGGTGGGTGTGCTGGAGAGAGGACACGAAGGCACCATCTCCTCACACAGAGCTTATGGCTTGGAAAAGAGAGCAGTTTCTCCAGAGCAGAAGTGCCCGAAGCCTGGCTCTGGAAGGGTTAATCCTTCCCACTGTGCCCCATTAACAGCAGCAGCAGGATCAATTTGGTCATGCTTGGGGGGATGCCCTCTCTCTTTCTGAAGGACTAATCTCAATCCAAGCAGCCTCTCTCCCCGGGCTGGGGGGGGCGCCTCTTGTGCCACTTCCCCCCCCTTCACTAAATGCACGGAGAACTTCTGAGCAGCAACCAAGGGCTCTTCAACAGAAGGAAGGCCTGCACCCCTCTGGGCTGTGTGGGATGCCCAGTCTGGGCCAAGATGCCATTCTGTCTGGACAGACACACCCTCAGCCATGGGCAGGCTGAGGTCCTGAACCCAGCAGGTGAAGTCCATGCCTGCAGCCCCCCCACAGCCTGCAGAGGGACAGGCTTCCCCTCCTTCCTTCCTCCCAAATGGAAAGGAACACTCAGGTAGGCGTGAAGCTGCTGCAAGCAGGAGGAGGAGGAGGAGGAGGAGGAGGAGGAGGGGCCTGTCTGGCCAACCACTCACTGGTGCTATAAAACACGCCTCGGATCCTGCCACGCTCCAAAAGGAGCCTTAAGACACACACGTGTGTGTGTGTGTGCGCATGGAGGAAGCCCCAGCTGTGCAGTGGGTGAGCATGGGACTTAACCCTTTCTAAGCAAAGGCAGCCAGCTGGGGGGAACAGACCCACTCCGGATGCAAAGCGGGTGCTGCTAACATAAGAGGCAAGGATTCCCGGCTGGAAACAATCATCAAATCAAGACGCGAGAGCTGCAGGGAAGGAGATGCCGGCAGTTGCTCATCCACCTTGAGGTGTGCAGAGCCACTGAGGGATGAGGGAGCAGAGCTGAGGGCCCCGGACCCCCGCCCCCCCGGAGGACGAGCCCCCCTGCCCAGCTCCCAGTGCCAGCCATGTCCTTTGCCATGCTGCGCTCGGCTCCCAGCCGGTTCCTGTACCCTGAGATCAGCATGTTGTCGGAGGACGAGGAGAACGGGAGCGAGAGCTCCGGCTCCGATGAGAAGCTGTACCACCTGGATGCCGGCGGCTACAGCCTCAAGAGCGCCAAGCGCCGGAGCGGCAAGAAGTCCAGCCGGATCAACAGGGAGCCCCGCCAGCGCCACACGGCCAACGCACGGGAGCGGGACCGCACCAACAGCGTCAACACGGCCTTCACTGCCCTGCGGACTCTCATCCCCACGGAGCCGGCAGACAGGAAGCTCTCCAAGATTGAGACTCTGCGCCTGGCCTCCAGCTACATCTCCCACCTGGGCAACGTCCTGCTGGTGGGGGAAGCCTGCGGAGACGGGCAGCCCTGCCACACCACGCCGGGCTTCTTCCACCACAGCAGCAGCAGCAGCAGCAGCCCATCCACACGGGAAAGCGAGAACTCGCAGCCCAAACAGATCTGCACTTTCTGCCTCAGCAACCAGAGGAAGATGGTAAGTGCTGCGTCCTCTTGGCCAGGGTGGGGGTGGAAAGAGGCCCAAGGAAAGGCTGCAAGGCGGGGTGGGTGGGTGGGTGGGTGGAACAACAGAGAGGGGGTGAGACACCCTCCATTCCCCACCAGAGTTCACACGTCCACGTGCACATCCAAGGAGGAATACAAGAGCTTCTCTAAGCTAAGTTGGCCAAAGAGACAGGATTGTTCTCTCCTTGGTGCCTGAAGAGGTCTGAGCAGGAGAAGGTGGAGAGCGAAGGGGCAGCACAGAAGGGGCAGCAAAAAGGCACAGCCGGCAGCTCAGAGGCTGCTGGGGATGCCTGGGGGGCTGGTGGTTCTAGCAACAACCTTTGAGCTCCTGGCCCTCTGAAAACATTTGCTCATCCTCTGGAATGTGGTCACGATTGTTCATGCACTGAGGGGGAGAGTGTGGCTTGCCCAAGGGCACCCCATGGGAATTCACAGAAAAGCAAGGATCGGGACCCAAGTCCTGACGCAACACCTCTTGCAGTGTTGCAAGAAAACAACACTGGGAAAATAAGCCCAGGGCCGCGGAGTGCTAGCCGTCTCATGGAGGGCTTCCTTCCAGCCTCAAACACCAGCAACTCCTCTATCCCACACCTCAATCCATACTAACTCTGTCAAAGGGTTTCCCAAGCACCAGACTCCGCAAGGAAGCTCTGCCTGCCTGCTTGTTCACCTGTCTCTCCGCACATTGCTCTGTTCTAGCCCCACACTCTGGTGACCAGAAAGACATCTTCCCTTGCCCCACTGCCAACTAGGCCAGCCTTCCAGGCATCCTTTGGGGTTTCTGAGATTCCTCCTTCACCCCCAGCACCAGCAATGGAAGGCATCCACTGCTCCCTTGCTGAGGGTCCTTATCAATCTTTGCCCTTCATGGTTTGCAAGGTTCCTTGCACAACCTGGAGGTGGGGAGGTTATATACCTCCCCCTCCAAAAGAACCCCCACATTTTAGGTGGGGAGGCTGGAATCCCATGGGTTAAAATCCTCACTCAACCCTGAAGTGCCGAAAGGGGAGAGGAGCTGGTCTTGTGGTCGCAAGCATGACTTGTCCCTTTAGCTAAGCAGGGTCCACTCTGGTTGCATATGAATGGGAGAGTTGATGTGTGAGCACTATAAGATATTCCCCTTCGGGAATGGAGCTGCTCTGGGAAGAGCATCTAGGCTCCAAGTTCCCTCCCTGGCAGCATCTCCAAGAGAGGGCTGAGAGAGAGAGATTCCTGCCTGCAACCTTGGAGAAGCCACTGCCAGTCTGTGAAGACAATATTGAGCTAGATGGACCAATGGTCTGACTCAGTATATGGTAGCTTCCTATGTTCCTAAGGGAGTCAGGGAGCCTCCTTCCTCTCTCAGTCGACATAATTTGCTAAGGCTATTGTGAAGGTAACAGGAGAAGAGCAAGAAGCATTTAGTCCACTGAAAACAGCCACAGCAGTGACTGACTGTCCCTTAGAGGATGGGCAGGGGATCACCCAGCCTTCTCTGGCGCTCCCTCTCCCCAGCACAAAATTCAACTGCACGTCAGTTGATCAAGTGCTGGTAGATCTTTCAGTCTGGACAGGGCAAAAAAAAATTTAAAAATGCAGAAATACTACTTACATTTAATTTGAAATGCTATTGCAATGCTAAGAGTTGTTTTGAGAGGATTTCCCCCCTTTAACAAGGATCGCGAGTTCAATTATTAGGGAAGCTAAGAGCTTGAAGCAGAAGAGGCAACAGACATGGCCTGAAAGTTCTTTGTGCCAAACACCATTTCAGGTGGGGACAACTTTGGTTTTAGAACCTCACATCTGAAGCCCGTGGGCCACTTAATTCAGCAGTTGACTGAGTTAAATAAGGAAGTGGCTGCATTTAGATGGGAATCCTAGAGAGGGGGAAAAGATGCTCTTCTGACAGAACTCCCTGCCTGTAACCACGAAGGGCTACAAAGCACGGCATGTCCACATTTAGAATGCCACAGGGGAGTTCTGGGCACTTCCAAGAGCAGAGCTGCAGCAGGGAAACTAAAGCCCTCGGGGCAAGGGACAGATGAAGAGAAAAAGGACCTGATGCCTAGAGGCTGATGAAGTCATCGAATGCATGGAGAGAGAAGTTATTCGCCAACATCCAGGCTCATCTAGTGGCAATGACCAGCAGCAGGTTCAGGACTGGCAAAGGGAAATACTTCTTCACCCACCCACTCACCTGGCAGATTTCTTTGCCACAGGATGGCAAGGAGGCCCCCCGTTGTTAGAAACAGACAATGGGTAGGTCTACCAATGGCCATGACCTCTGGATACTAGGGACTGGGATGGTGCCTCAGGGAGTGGCTGCCATTTTGCCCTGCTTGGGAGCTTCCCAGAAGCATCTGCTGGGCTACAGTCATATGCAGATGAGGGGAGCAGGGTGCCTGTGGCCATGGGCCTATTCCTGTGCACTTACATATCTCGGCCCAGGCAGGAAAAGCATTTAGGAAATGCACTTCATCCAAAAGGCAGCTCAGCGCTCAGGAGTGTGCTAGAAGCCACTTCAACCCCAATCCTCCTCAGGTCACTCTTAGTCAGGGCACATCATGCCAATCTCTCCTCCAACATCACAAAACCCTGAGCTGCTCAACAGATAAAGATGCATATGTGGCATAATCCAGACGAAGGCAAAGCCAGGCCAGATACAAGGAGCCTGGGCTGTGGTGGAGAGTTAGAGCGCAGCCTTGGCCAGTCAGGCAAGCCTGAACAAAGACCCCGGCTCTGGTTTACAGAGAGGAACATGCCCAATGAGGGACTTTGCACTCTTTTTAAAGGCAAGATGGACAGGGAAAGAAGAGCAGCCAGTGAATGGCTCTGTCATACAAAGGACATTCAGTCAGGACAGGAAATCTGGAGATAAAAATGTGAGATTCGGGTCCCTTCAGGTCCTTAGCCTGGCTGCAACCCTGGGCAAAGCAGTCGGAGCCACCCATGACAAAGGTCTGCAGAGGCACCTTCCCTTCAGTATGGGAAAGAAGGAACCTCTGCTCCCCTGACCTCTGGGCTATCACCACCACTACTACTACTACTACTACTACTACTACTACTACTACTATACTGCTTTTCAACAAAAGTTTCCAAAGCAGGATGGATGGATGGATGATAGATAGATAGACAGATAGATATGGTATCTCTTGCTCTCAGAGGCACCAAGGTTGGCAAGCACCACATTTCAGCAACCTTCTTGTGTCCTGAACAGCTGGCAAATCCCTCAGATGGGACACTGGGAAACAAACGTCTCCTTTGCTACACACGTGGCACTGGCAGAGGAAGGACACTGCCCATAAAGCAAGCTTTTTTAAAGGCTGAAGTGCAAAATTTGGAATAATGTTTCAAAGTGGCTTTCCATTTCAGAGCTGTTGCATTCCAACTGAAACTATGCCTTTCAGACCTTTGCTCGCCCATATTTTTAGAAAAAGGAAATCCACTTATTGGACTTATCTGGCAGTCCCTGTAGCTCATGGATCCGTGTTTCAAATATGCACTCTTTTTCAACGAAGCCAAAGTTGCTCGCTCAAAATGTGTCTCCCCCTTCCACAAGCAAGTCTGCAGTCTTTGAGTAACCCAGGTGAAGGCCCAGCTTCATAGCCATCAAATTCTGAAAGCCCCAAGAGCAGAAAGCCAGGCTCATCATCACAAGAGACAAGCTCCATTCCCTAAATGCAAAATGATACCAAAAGTGGGGAGTTAATAATGCAAGGCGTGAAGAGGGGGAGGGAGAAGGGTCTGCAGCTCAAGGAGCAGCACCTGATGGTGTGCGCCAGTAAAGGGCACAGGGTACTAGAGAGGCCTCCAGAGTCAACTGAAGTATCCCAGAGAAGGGAGCGTGAAAAATGCACCTTCTCAGGTTTCCGGCATGAAAGGGGAGATTTGCAAGCAAAGGAGAAGCCCCTCTGCTCCTGGGCAGGCGCCTCTGTAAACTTATCTGGTGGGGCAGGGGGACTTCAAAAGGTCACAACAGGGGGAAGCGCCACTTCTGTGGCGCAGGGGGAGAGACACAGGCCCAGAATGACAGGTCGGGCCAGGTGACCATCTCTGGCAACCCGGGGGCCTCTCTCTCCAAACATCTCCAAGAGTTTTGGTTGGAGGGCACACACAGGTCTCCTCCTATCAGTAGATCCACTTCGCACAGAATTAGCTTCATTCTGTAAACCAGAATTAACTTGGTTTACACAGTTAAATACTAGGAAAGAACACACTCTGCTGCTCTTGCAAACACATTTTTCAGATGCTGAGGTGGTATTTCTTATTTTTGAAGTTGTCAGGGCTCTTCTAGTGAATTCAGTCTACATTAAAATAAGGATTAAGACAGTATTTTGAGATATCTCTCGTCTAACGCAGTTGAAAAATTTGTGGGAAGATGAAAACCCCTTTCTCACCCAAAACACATGAACAAAAGAGCCCTTCAAAGACAGGCCCAGTCCTTCAGAGAGCAACATCCACCAGTCATCTTGGGCACCTCCACCCGCTACGGCTTGTATGGGATGAACGGACATTGAAGAAGAGAGGCACCCAGAAAGCTTTTCACTCGGGCTGTCCAGGGAATGCTTGCATCTGAGGCCTTACACAGATGCAGCTAATCCAGAGCCTCTCTCCTGGGTAGCAGCTCACATGGACAGCTTGCCCTTGCTTACTGTTGCTGATGGTGCCCACATCACTGTAGGATCTGCAGCGGTCCCACTGGTGGCCAGTGTTAGAAGACCCAGGGAGAATCGACAGCGCTGCCAGATCCGTGATGCCTGACAGGAACTGCTTCTGAATCAAGGGCACTGACCTCCATCTCATTTAACTGCATGCAAGAGAATGGGGGTGAGCTGCTTCCTCAGCATGGAGAAGCGAGGAACAGTCACAGCTTAGCCCCCATTGAATGAAGAGGGGATTTAGTGTGGGAGACAATGATACTTGGCAATATGGGTGCAAGTCCATTTCCTCTCTGAGGTGCCCATGAGGGACTGACCCTAAGAAGGGACAAGTTTCCACCCTGGACCCCAGGGCAGTCTCGTGAGCTATGGGGCTGCTGCTGTTCCCATTCCCTCTACCCCACTGTCACTGCTTCCACCCCCTTGCCTGTCTGTCTGTATTGAACGGATCACAAGGAAGAGAGCTGCTTGCCTGTGACTTCAGCAGTGCTCAGACTTCCTGCTTGTCACAAAAGTGAGGTGGGGAGGAAAGAAGACCTGTGCACACCCAGCAGCCATGGGTGCAGTCCCACAGGGCAGTGACCTCTGCACACATTCTCAGGACACACAGAGCTGCCATACTGCTGTGAAAACACAGAAGGGAACTCCTAGTCTCTGGTTCGAGGGGCTGTAAGGAATGGTGGGACTCGGAGCTTCTGTTTGCTGCTGTTGGAGCACCAGCAAGCCACACAGTGCATGGCTGACCCAACCCACAGAAGGCAGAGTGGCAGGTGGCGGCGGCGGCTGCTGCTGCTGCTGGGACCCCTTTAGCCCTCCTCAAGAAGCTACAGCCAAGGGGCCCAGCTGGAGTCACCCTTGAAACACAAGCACGTTCAGCGGTGACTGCAAACGGGTGCAAAATGGGTCTGCATCGGCCGCACATGCAAAATGTACCATCTGTATCACGCATGGCATGAGCACCTACCTCTCCTCTGGAACCTCAAATGAGGTGAGCAGCCTGGCAGCCCACGTCTAGACAGGTGGCAGGATGTGTTGCATCCGTCCGTCCACCTCAACACAAAGTTGTGGTGCCCTGTCGTCCTGCACTAGAGAGGCACAAAGGACTTTGCAATGTTCCTACCACTCCCCAGCATTTGGCCCACAGAAGGTGCTGACACAAAGCCTGAACCCCAGGGATCTGGGCTTCCTGCTACGGGCCACTTGGTTTGACGGTCAGCTTTTTTGTAGCCAGGACATTTCCAAACATCTCTTTGCAACTAGAAGGACTTTAAATGTTAATGTGGGGGGGGGGAGAGAAAGATCGGGTGGGAGGTCCCCCCCCCCACCGCAGAAAGCCGTCTGCAGCCTGCCCCACTCTCTACTTTTCCTTTTGGTGGCTCCCTAACAGAAGACTGGGGAGGAGGAGGGAGTGCTAGGAAGGCCTAAACAGCACAGTCCTGCCTGGCAGGGCTCTCGCTTGGGTAAAGGATGGGGCAGGAGGGCAGAGGCTAGGGGTGCTGAGTGCTTGGTGTGGGTGCCCAAGGGATGGAGCCCCCCTCCCTGCAAAGAGGAGCAACGCAGGTCATAGAAGACAGAAAGAGTAGGCAAGGAGCATGACACGGGCCTCATCTGACAGCAGGAGGACCGATCCTGTGTGCTTTGGCAAACCCTCCCTGCCTCCTGTTCCCTCTTGCTTTCCCCTCCTAACCCAAAATAGGTTCCCCAAGCAAAGTAAACAGAAGCAAATGCGGCTCTTTTGCTCAAGGGGTTCCGTTCAGCATTCAGAGCCTTCTGTGCTGCACTGGAATTCTTCTCCCGGCTCCTTTAAGAGCAAAGCAAAAAGCAGCCCCTTTGAAGTCCCAGCCCAGCAGGAGGTTAAGTAGCTTCGAAAACTACAGAGGCAGCTGCACCTCTGGAGGTCTATGGGGGTCAGGCACTCAGGGCACCAAGTGGGGGTGGAAAGAAGGGGGGGGAATGCGTGTGCACCCCCCCCCACACACCCCACGCTGGGGGATGGGCAGGCAGTGAAGGAGGTCTCCTTGTTCAGGAAATGTCCACGTCAGGAGGTTCTGGTCAGGGTCAGAAGGGGACTGACATCCTGGCCCTGCCCGTGGCCATTCCAGGCCACTAACTAGCTGGCAGAAAAGGGGCGTTTGCTCCCCTTGGTGCAGCGCGGATGTTGCCGGAGCAACAGAGGAGCAATGTCCCCTGTGGGCCAGGGCCAGCTAGCCCAAGGGATGAGTCCAGAGGGGTGATCTTGTCCACAATGCAGCAGCAAGAGTCTCTCAGGGAGGACACCTGAAGTCCAGGAGTTTAGAGACACAGCCGGAAGCAGCAACGCCAAGTTTACAGAGAAGAAATCCAGGCCAGTCTCTGACACGGGGCAGGGAAGAAGATTGACTGGGGTGTTTCTTCCACAGCCACCTTCTCCCTTTGGATTCCAAGGCAAACATCAAGCACAAGAGGCCTTTTGTGACACAGCAATAAGGAGACGGAGTGACAGGAGGGGTTCTCCAGAGCCAAGGCGCTCCTGGGCCTGATGGACTCTGCAGCAGACAATGGACCCCAGGGGATCCGGGAGGAGGCAGTCTCCCTCCCCACACTCTGCAGTTGGACGTGGCAAAAGGGGACAATCTTGGCCCAGCCTCTCTCTACCAAACACCTCGTGACTACTCAGGTGACCTCATCCCACCGCTGCGCACTGGGCTTCCTGGTGCCAGAAGCCCTTCTGTGGCATATGGGTGCTCGAGTTTGTTTCTAGAGTGCACTCTGCTGCCAACTGAGAGGAGTATTTTCTTGGGCAAATCCCCCCATCCCAGAGTGGGACGGTGCGTTCCAGAGATGCTTCTGGGCCACAGCTCGGGGTGGGCAGAGAGGACTGCCATGGAAGGCATGGAGCACCCCCATGGTCTAGCGGGGTGGCCCCTGGGAGAGCCTCTCCGCAGCATTTCCCCACATGAGACTCCACAGGCAAGCACAGCATGGCCTGGGGCAGAGGAGGTGGCTTGGAGGCAGCACAGAGTCCACCAGCGGGGAACAGGGAGCCCCATCATCAGTGGGCCCTGCCTGGGAGCCAGCTGTGCTGCTCTGCTTGGGGCACAGGGGCTGAAGGTGCCTTTTCCTGCCACCCCCTCCCTAGAAGATGGGTCTGCTCCACAATCCCCCTAATTTACTGTTCCTGCTTAACTTAATGGCAGCGGAAAGGCAAGGTGATAGGGGAAAAAATATGAGGCGGGATTTTCCAAAGCCCCATTTCCTCTCCAGACAGCAAGAGAACTCCTGGGGCTTGAACATCTGGGAAATTTAATTTTACCATTTCTCAGTTCAATACCCCCCCACCCCCCGCTCTGCTGCAACAAAAGAGGAGCCTGCCTACTCCAATGGCTGCAGCAGCTTGGAAACTCCCTGACTGCCAGGGTGCAGCACACAGGGGAGTCACCGGCAGCCAACCCTGGGGACCTGTCCAGCAAGCCAGGCCAGCTCTCTGATGAGTGGAGGCACCCCCCACCCCAAGGTCTGCATTATCTTGGGGACAGAGTTCTCAGCAGGCAATTCTGAGCAGGGGTTCTGGAAAGCGGCCCAGCAGATCCAGCTCTTCTCACAGGAGCAGGCAGCCAGGGGGTTTCGCAACTGCCTTGCTTACGGGAAGAACCTGCTCTAGTGCAATGCGGTCTACTACAAAACAAAGCCAGGCCACCAAACGCTGCAAGCTCAACAACGAGCACAATAAACAGGAGACGTTGCACAAATGTTATTTTGATGTATGCAGGTTGAACCAGTCAACCCACGAGCTTCGTTCAGTAGCAGAGCCTGTTACCACTATTAATAAAAAGGGGGCATCTCAGTTTGAACGACAAGAGTGGAGGGAAATGAAGGCTGAGAACTGTGCAGCACTTAGCGGCAGGCAACTGGGAGTCCTACGACAGGAAGAGGAACAAAGAGGTGAGAAGGGAGGAGAACATCCTTCTCCCCATCACCTGAACCCCCATATTTCCACTTACAAACATTAAGATTGAAAATGTTGAAATGTCTTAAAGCTGCTGTTACAACTGTGAGTGCTAGAAGGATATCCTTCCCCCTCCCCAAGATAATTGTGATCTTCTGACATCTGATGGGTACACTGGATTTTGTGCAGGAAGTCGAAGTAGACAGCAGATAATAAGCACATCATGTTGTGGGCATACAGGGCCCAAGTGTGTCACTGTACTTAAGTACTGTGCGGGCCAATGCCTTAGCTGCATTCAAAGAGAGCTGTCCAAAAGGAGAAGGTGACTGGGAGCAGGGGTGGAGGAGGCTGCAGGTCCAGAAAAGGCACAGAGGAGACAACAATAAAATATTTATATGCTGCTTTTCAACAAAAGTGCCCAAAGCGGTTTACATAGAGAAATAATAAATAAAAATAAGATGGCTCCCTGTCCCTAAAGGGCTCACAATCTAAAAAGAAACAAGACAGATACCAGCAAGAGCCACTGGAGGGATGCTGTGCTGGGGGTGGAGAGGGGGGCCAGTTGCTCTCCCCCTGCTCAGTAAAGAGAATCACCACGTTAAAAAAGGTGCCTCTTTGCCCAGTTAGCAGGAGTTGCTAACAGTTAGCAGGGGAGACAGTGAGTCAAGGACCACAACCAGCCCATATGGGCTCCAGGCCTAGAAAATGGGCTTCGTAAGAGATCTGGCAGATATCATACTGGGTGGGCAGGCGAAAACCAAAGGTCTTCCACAGTCAAGTTCTCTGTGGAGTTTTGGGGCAGCCCCACTGGCAGTCCCAGGTGTGTTTATCTAACTCTTTCTTTTCCCGCTTGGCCTCCACAGAGTAAAGACAGAGACAGGAAGACGGCGATTCGGAGCTAGATTATTATGGATTCAGGAAGGAGGAGATTATGAAAGGAGAGGAAAGATGGGAAAGCCACACACGCAAAATAAAGAGACAGAACCTTCCGGTCTGCCCCCGGCTGCCCCCTGGAGCCGTGGGGCTCTACCCAGGATGAACTTATGGCAGCCCATCCCAGAGGAGAGACTAAGCACCCTCTGAGGCTGGCTTTGCAGGCAAGAAAAGCAGGCTTGTTCTACAAAGAAAAGATCCGGAGCCAGCAGAACTCCAAAGGACTGCACTTGGCAGTGCTGGGAGGTGAGCTGTGGCTACGGGGCGCAGCCCACAGCAGCAAAGCTGACGCCTTTTCTGCCCAACGGAGAGAAGGACAGACTTGCACACTGTAGGAGGCCGATCCTCGTGCACCTGAGTCAGGCTGGGAGAGGAGGTGGAGACATTGCCTTGTGTGGGGATGCGCAGAGGAAGAACCCCCACCGCACATCGCCTGCCCTCGTGTCTTCCCTCTTCTCGCTGTGGGGACCACCCTGTTCCCAGAACCTCGGGTGGGTTACAATCAATACATGCTGGAGTTTCATGTCATTGAGAACAGTAATATAAAGCCAATTTTGTTTGTATGGTGAGAGGAGACTATATGGTGTACTGAGGGAATGTGAGGGGAGCTGGTCTGGTGGTAGCAAGCCTGACTTGTCCCCTTAGCTAAGCAGGATCCATCCTGGTTGCATCTGAATGGGAGACTTGATGTGTGAGCACTATAAGAGCTTCCCCTCAGGGGATGGAGCTGCTCTGGGAAGAGCATCGAGGTTCCAGGTTCCCTCTCTGGCATCTGCAAGATAGGGATGAGAGTGATTCCTGCCTGCAACCTTGGAGAAGCTGCTGCCAGTCTTCGTAGACAATACTGAACTAGATGGAACAAGGTATATGGCAGCTTCCTATGTTCCTAGACTCCAGGCATCTGGCTGGGGCACCTGAGGGATGCTGGGCCTATCTCGCAACTTCTGTACCAATTTAGTATTTTGAGGGTAATCCCTAGCCCACTCTGTGTGTGGTGGTGGTGGGGGGGGGAGTGTTCAAAGGGCACGATGCAAAAGACAGCAAAATCCACAAGAAGTATGGCCGCAGGAGAATTATTCCTACCTATTTGGCAGAGGTAACACATGGCAGGAGACCCAAGCAAGTTGTGGGAAGAAACTGGGGTGTGCATGAACCACGGTTCAAGCACGGGTTTGGTGCCATGGGGAGGGAAGCGGGAGCTTTAAGAAAGAGGAGAGCAGATCCTTACCTGCTTTCCGCTGCTGCATGCAGCTTCCAGCTGGGGTGGCGCTCATCCCAAGTGCCTCCACGCGGAGCCAGAATGTACAGGGTGTCCATGAAGTGCCACCCCAGAAGTAAGTGGCATGGGGTAGTGGAGAGCAGGTAAGGACCTGCTCTCCTCTTTCTTAAAGCTCCCACTCCCCACGGCACTGAACTCATGCTCAAACTGTAGTTCATGCACACCCCTAGAAGAAACAGCTGCCACAGCGAAGTAGCATTTTGTGGCAAAATAAGCCCTGGGTGCACACACAAGACAGCGTGGCCAGCACATCCAAAGAGTGGGGAGCAAGACTCACTAGAGTCTTCCGGGCTGCAGACCCAGGGTCGGTCTGGGCAGAATCCAGTATACGAGAGCAAACAACAGTCTGGAGGTGGCTAGACAGCTACTGCGGCAGCCAGAGCTCCTCATTAGGAACACCACAAGAGTTGTGAGCAAACAGGAAAGGTAGCTGCCCTGAAAGACAGAGCATTCGTGTCCTGGGAAAGGTGGCAGCCACGAGTGAGCTTTGGGAGCGGGGATGACAACCCAGCCGCCTGCCTGTGTGCCTTGTACATGGCCAGAGAGGTTAGCCTGCAGGAAAGAGAAAAGGAAGTCCTCCTTGACAAACAGCAGGGCAGCATCCAGAAGTGAAGACCATTGGCTGAGAGGGCTTTAACCAACCATGACTTGGGGCGGGGGGGGGGGCAGAGGCCTTGACCAGTTGCACAGCAACAGAGCCATGCTCCCTGGGGTGTTTGTTTTGGAAAGGATAGAGACAGAGCGAACAGGAAGATGCTGCTTAGGAGTCTCCACAGAATAAAGCAGCAGCAAGGGACCCGAAGCTCCTGGCAGCCACAGGGAGGGCCATGTGGACAGAGGCAGGACTGCAATGGCTTGCCATTCGGCAGGATCTGATTAGAGAACACCCTCTGCTCCAAAATGCTGGCTCTTGAGATGGAGCAATGAAAGCCCACCTCTGCAAGGCTGTGGATGGCCCCAGGCAGGCAGACGAGACCCAGGGGCTGGCCTCATTGAGCTACACATCTCAGTCAGACCCAGCTCTGTACTAAGAGAACAGCTGAGAGAAAATAAGCTGCCTCTCTCCTCCCTAGAGCAGGGGAGCAACAGCAGCAGGAGACGGGGCATGCCCTCAGGGGGCTTCCCAGAGGCATCTGGTGGGCCACTGTGGGAAACAGGGTGCTGGATTAGATGGGCCTCCCCAAATTACCAGGTTTGTGCTTAATCTAGCATAGCAGAGATGCCTGGTTGGCACCTGTGCCTGCAGCCCATGTGAAGCCCATGCAGCCCTTTCTCATCTCACTCTCCCCCCATCCCTCCCGCCAGCAGCAAGTTTATACCGAAAGGACTTGGTATTAAAAGGCAGCCAGTCTCACTGACAGACCAGAGCTTCTGCATAACCCCAGGCCCAAGAGCAATCTTCTTCAGCAGGCTGCTGCCTAGACCAAGAAAACAGGACCCAATCAGGCTTTCTGAGGACATCAAGTCAAAATGCGGACTTGGCTGGAGATGGAAAATGCGATGGCAGAGCAAGACCCTTATGGTGGCCAAAGCTCTTCAGAAGTTACAAATTCATTCTAGTTATTGTCATTCTTAATGCTATAAATATTTCTATATGGCATTTCAGCCCCAAAGCTTCATAATGGTGTAGTTACATGAGGGCAAAACAAAACCTTTTCCCACCCACTACATTTGTCAAACTGGATTCTGAAACAGTTCCACCTGTGTTGCTTCCCCAAGAAGAAGCACACTCTTCCTTTAGAGGGGGAAAACTACTTCTAGTTAAGGGTTAGGGAGGGGCTTAAGTCCAGGGGCTCTGAACCAATCAGAAAGCATTCTGGGGACAGGGTACATGGGAACAAAAGGGTAGGGGCGATGGCAACCAGCTGCCCAGCAGAGACCAATCAACACTTAGCAACTGAGTAGCTGTGGCCAAGCCAGGCAGGTTGAAAGGTTCTTGGCCTTTCCTTCCAAAGGGCTGAGATTCCAAGTGGCTGCAGGTTGGACCAAGAGGAATACCAAGGAGCATACCACTGCACCCTCTCCTACAATGTTGCTGGCTCTGCACCACCAGAAGAGGGGGAGTGATTCTGTACAGTGGGCCTGCGTGGCAAACCATGGGAGAAACCTTTGTTAGGACCAGGGATCTTCTCAAATCTTATGTTCTGTGGGTAGAAATGACACTTAGCATGAGCCCTAATGAGTACAGAGATGGTGAATGGCGTTTTGGAAAGGTTTCCTGCTTGAAAAAACCAGACTTGCAGAGATTGGGTGCATTATAAGAATACAGCTGTGGTGGAGAGAAGGTTTCCTTGGCTGCTTTCCACTTGAGGTCCTTCAGAAGGCACCAGAATACCCAACCCAGGCACCCACATCTTGCGTGTCCCACAGGGCAGGGCCTTCTCACTAGAATCTGCTTCCCCCATGCCAGTTACCATCATAATACACCCTAGTGAAAGCATTTCCATTATATATTATTTCCAGGAGTTTGCAATTCTCTTCTTCTCCCCCCAACCCCCGCACCCAATTTCTGGGTGAAAATGCCATGGGTTCTGGATCAGTCCAGCCAAAACTGGGCGGAAGATATGACTAAAGCGTGCTGGGGTGTTGACTGCATGAAGGAGGCCTGGAAGGGTCACTCTGCTGCGGCCAGCAACGTTTTTCCCAACAGTCAGCAGCTAACGAACAAGACAGGGCAAAGAGTAGAACTAAGTGTGAATCAGAGGGAAAGGGATGAAGACCACACATTGCCATTTAGCGGGGGTCAAGGGGCCCCAGTGAAAGAAGGGGAAAGGCAGAAGAAGGATAACACAGCCCAGAAGGAAGACCTTGGCCACTGTGGTCAGACCACCACTGCTGCACTCATGGGTTCCCCTGGCTCACCCAACCATCAATATTCTCATCCTATAGCTCCAGTGAAGCATACTACAACAACAAAAAATATTTATATACCGCTTTTCAACAAAAGTGTTCAAAGCGGTTTACACAGAGAAATAATAAATAAATAAAATGGCTCCCTCCCTGTCCACAAAGGGCTCACAATCTAAAAAGAAGCATAAGACAGACACCAGCAACAGTCACTGGAAGTACTGTGCTGGGGGAGTATAAGGCCAGTTACTCTCCCTCTGCTAAATAAAGAGAATCACCATGTTACAGAACTGTCACCCCAACACCCAAGTTCTTGCCAGTATGGCAGCAAGGCGAGACAGCCAATGCTGGGCCCTGAAGCAGTTTCGAACGCTAGGCGGCATCTCTCCCCCGACCCCTGCACAAGCCTTCAAGGCTTTTGCCAGCCAGAAACCCAGAGCAAAGAGAGAAAGCATGAGGCCTTCACAGCAAAGCAGCATTTTTGAGCCCCTGCAGCTGCCAGTGCCGTTAATGGACTGGGAGAGAGAGGCCTTGCTCTGTGCACTAAACTAAAGCCCAAAAGATGGCATTGGGGCAGGGTTTGCTTGATGGCTTTTACTTTACATCTCTCGGCAGGATCTAAAAGCAGAAAGGACCCCCACCCACCCATACATTTCTAAAGCACCCTTGTTAAAGGCACCCCCACAGCAGCTCCCCACTCTCAACCAACCAATGGAAGGATAACACGACCAAGCACGGAAATACCCCCAGCTGTGCACTGCAGTTGTCTCTCCTGGAACAAAATGTTGGAGAGGATGTGCGGAATTATTCGCTATCTGCCCAGAATGGCTGAGATGGAACCACCACAACTGGACAGGCCCAATTCCCCCCAGAATTGCTCCATGAAGCCTTGACCAGGTCCCAGGACTTCAATTCCCCGCCTTCCTCCTGGCTCGGTCATACAACAGGCTGCTGATCCAAAGGGGGATGCTCTCACTCCTTCCACACGCTTTGCAGGGAAGGGAAACCAGCCAGCACATTCAGGATCAGTGGGTGGGATGGGAGAAGCAGCTCTCAGGCCAAGCAGAGGAGCACCCTCGTGCTGGGCAGCCCTGGCTACAGGCAGGCAGACCAACCTGGAGAGCTCTGCTGCTGAGAAGTCTGCTTCCAATGAAGTCCTCTGGGCCAGGGCCGAGCACAGCCCACAGAGTGGGAGGGACAACTGCCTGCATATCATGAACACAAGGCTGAGGCCAGGCAGCACCTAGCTGCTTTCTGAAGTCCCATCTTGTGCCAGGGGCTTGTTCCAGCCCTGCAGAATGCTGAGCGCCTCCTACTCCCACAAAATCACAGCCCTGTACACGACATCACTGAGTGTGGAACTGCTCCCCGGCTGATTCCACACAGAATCCCCCACATAGAATCCACAAACACGCATTAGGAAGACAAGACACACTGGCACATTTAGCCACTTTCATCACCCTGGCTAGGTACTAGGAAGGAACCATTCCACAGATATGCCCCCCAAGGCAAATGAGGCTGCAATGGGAGAGCCCTTCACACGGCCCCTTTGCAAGGGGGCGCCCACAGCAGCCCCACCAGCGCTGCCCTCTCCCTGCTGGTGGGTCTGTGTCTCCAGTTTCCTCAGCATTGCTGGGGGCGGGGAGAGCAGTCAGCAGAGCACCCCCACGGGCCTCCAGCCTCCCGTCATGGATCTGGGGCACATTAGAGACTCCAAAGCACCAGCAGCAACCTGAGCTTCAGCTGTCGCCACCAGGGCAGCATGAGGCCCAGCCCACCTCGAAGTCTCCCCACACGCAGGCTGGCCCGAGTGCAATGGTGGCGCTTCCACCACCCGCCCGGAGCCCAGGCCAGAGGCCGGCTGCCAGCAGAGCCGCTTGATGGCACTTCCATGCTCGTTAGCCCAACAAGCACCCAGGGAGCCCTGGCTTGGCGGGAGCAGCAGATGCCGCCCTGGCTTGCAGGCCTGCCACGGGAGGGGGCAACTGGCAAGAGCACCACCAGAGAGCAGGGGAGTCCCCATGCTTGCCGAGGGGGGCTTGGCCAAAGGCCTTGGAGTCCACTGGCTGAGCTGGCCTCCCCACTGCTTCCACGTGCACCCTTCCCCCCAGAGCAGGCCTCCTGCCAGATCGCCTCTGGCAACACACACAGCTGGCAAGCTATTAAAAGAACACAAGTGAAAATTATAGGGTGGCTATTAAACTTGCAAAGGTCTTGGAGAAGAAAGGGAAAGCCTCTTTTTACACACCTTTCCGGTGGCTGTTGAAAGAGCAGCCCCAGGGCACCTCCTTTACTGCCAAGGCCAAAGAGCCAGCACTGCAGGCCACACTCTAGACCCCCAGGCCAGCTGGAGCTCCAAAATACTCCAGCAGCAGGCAGCCCACGCCCCTCCCCATCATGCCCAGGGCTTCTGATTGACACAAGGTAAGTGGACAATGCTTGACGGACCTGAAGAGAGGCAGCAGCTTAGTCCAGAGTTGGTCAAGCGGGAACAGGAATGAGGGAGAGGGCCCAGGGCTCAAATGCTTTGCATGGATACGGTTCCAGGCTCTACAATGGCACTTCCAATTGGAATCATTTAAGGCAGCAGGGCTGGGAGAGACCTTTGCTAGAAATTCCGAAGAATTGTTGCTAGTCAGCATAGATGGCCCTCCGATTTAAAAGCAAGGTGATTTAAATCACCAAGCCTGATTTGAATCAACTTTCCTGTTCAGTACATGTGTGCTAAATGGTTGCTAGAAGAAACGTCACACGCTGGATGTATAGGGTCTCTCTGCCACTCTGTTGGCTGGTAAAGTAATCAATATTCAAAATTTGCAAACAATACAACAATACATGGGCTGTAGTGCCACTTATCCTGCGTGCCCTGAAGTTCCAGCTCCCCCCCCCGCCATCATAAGGTACACTCCACCCTCCCACCCAACCCGCTCCTCTAGAGCCCTCTGCCCCCTCCTCGGCGCTGCCTTCCCTTCCACCTCTGCTCCCCCACTCTCTTATCACCAGCCAAGCAGCCCCTCCTTTCTACCACCTGCTTTGACCTCCTGGCCCGGCACTCCAGTGGGCTGGCAGCCTGCTCAAGAGCTGCCGGCAGCTTTGCTTTCTTGCCTCTGGGCCTCTGCTTTCCTCCCTGGCTGTTGGAATTTTTGCCCATAGCCAACTGTGATTCTCCCCACAAGTTGGACCTCTGTTTACAAGCCTTCAGCCTTTGTTCCCCTGGGGCAAGTGGTCCAAACCCTTCAGTGCTGTCCCTGTGGACGAGGTTTCCAATGAACCCCCAAGCCTGCAGATTTCCCCAAGGAGTTCTGGAAACAGGAAGCCAGCAGAGCCATTTGGGAGGGAGCTCCAAAGCCACGTGGCCATTAAGGTTGGGGAAACCGACCTGACCAGAAGGGGACAGAACAAAAAGATATGCTCCAGTGGCAGGGTCAACAGCAAGAGGAACACCGCCCCTCCATCCAGATTTACTCCTCCAGGAACCCACAGATGGCTGGGAGTGGGGAAGTAGGAAGTATCCCATCCCCCATCTACAAAGGCCTTCAAGCCCCCACATGTTGCTCCTGGTTTGAAACAAGCGGAGGCTGGCAGGATAGGAGAGGCACCAATTCCTGAGTTTAGGATATGGGCAGCTGGTTTGGTAGAGGGAGGGGAGAACAGCGACAGTGGATGTCAAACTTTCTCAAATGTCAATTCATGCTACCAAATGCTGCACTGGAAAATGTCACGGAGAGGGGTTTGGGCCATGTCATGGGAAGGGTGGAGTCAGCTGCCTTGCATGCAAGAAGTCCCAGATTCAGACATACATAGGGAACATAGGGAGCTGCCCTATACTGAGTCAGACCATAGGTCCATCTAGCTCAGTATTGTCTTCACAGACTGGCAGCAGCTTCTCCAAGGATGCAGGCAGGAGTATTTCTCAGCCTGATCTTGGAGATGCTGCCAGGGAGGGAACTTGGAACCGAGATGCTCTTCCCAGAGCGACTCCATCCCCTGACCTGAAGGGAATATGTTACAGTTCTGCTCACACATCTAGTCTCCCATTCATATGCAACCAGGGCAGACCCTGCTTAGCTATAAGGACAAGTCATGCTTGCTACCACAAGACCAGCTCTCCTCTCCAGGATGCTGGGCAGCATCTCTGAGCCTAACCCTGGAGAGTGCTTCTGCCATCCCCTGTAGCCAATCCTCAGCTAGATGGCCCAGCTGTGACTCAGCCGAAGAAGACAGCATCAGATGTTCTGAAGTCTCCACAATTTAGTTAAGTGTGACGGCTGTGAAATTTCCTGCCCCAATCAATCCCCCCCACCCCATCTATCCTCATGCAATTTCTCAAGCCCTGCCCTTTCATTTTCATTAGTCAGACAGTGAACCCCCAAGGTGGGAGCCATCTGGGTTCTGTACAACACCTGGCACATGGCAGGCACAACAGAGCAGTTGCCACCAAGTCTCCCCATCACCTCTCCCCTCAGACACAAGGGCCCCTGTTGCTGGGGATGAGGAATTCCCAGCATGTGCTGAAGACAGATCTGGATGCCAGCTGGACACTCCTTCATGAGGTCAGAGGTCCAAGGAAGGGCCTGTTCAAAGCAGGCTCTCAACCTCACACAACAGTCATGACACACACCCCTGTAGAGAGACGGCAGAAACAGAAGCAGGCCAAGTCCATGAGTGAGAGGGGGCTAAAGAGGGTCTCTGAGGCACTTGAGACGGCTTGACTAGTTACTGCTCCAACCAGAGGCACTTTCTGCTCTCCCACAGGCCAATATCCATCTTCTCTCACCTTACCACAGCATTAGAGTTTCAAGAGCTACACATTTTGCACTTTGCCAAACTTGGTCGATCTGCACAGCTGTTTCCGAGAGAACTCTGGGTGCTCCAAGTGTGGTCCTCTCCGTATCCAGGAGGGAAAGTGGCTGTCCCTGGCCCTGAGCTTCCCCCTCTGGGCTACCTGTCCCTAAAGGGGCAGGGGGAGTGAATGAACTGCCGCCCTCGCCACATGATCCATCACAAGGTGCTTGCTGCCTGCGTCACTGTTTCGCACCTGCAGGGCTGCCAAGAAACACATGTGGGGCCCCGTCCCCAATGGGACTAGTTTGGCAGCCCTTTCTTCCTCTGATTTAGTTGCTGTGAGGCTCTCCCCCCAAGCCCCCACTCCTCCCGGGAGGCTGGCCTGTTTGCTCAGCACTTGCAAGCTGGGACTGTGTCTGCAGCTCTGTCCTGTCTCGCTTCCGGGCTTTGGGCCTGTACGCGGGTCCTTGCGCCCTTGGTGACCAATGCTTGGGAGCCAGCAAGTGGGCGGGCGAGCAGCCAGCCAGCCAGCCCTCCGTCCATCCTGTTGCCACACCACCAGCGCCACTCCCGCCAGCAAGTGCTGCTCATTCACCAGCACACCTCTTCCCCTTTCCAGCAGAACAGCCTGCATGCTGCCCCCCCGCCCCCGCGACTCACATCGCTCCCTTCCCCCCTCCCCTGCAAAGTAGCTCCAGCTGTCAATGGCCCAGATTGGAAGTGCAGGTACGGGGGCTGGCGCGTTGCCCGTCTCCCTTGTGTCTGTCTGGTGAAAGAGGAAGCCAGTCCACCTCTGGAATCCTTCACTCTCTCCTCGTTGCTACTCTCCCCGCGTCCCTCCTGAGGATTGGGGGTCAGTCTCGCTCGCTCGGTCTCTCTTTTTTCCCCTTGCCCCTCTCCGATTACAATGCAGGCAGTGTTCATTCCAAATCCCCCACTGCACGTTAATTCTGCTCTTCTGTCTCTAACGACCAAACCGCCTTCCTGTGCCTTCTGTCTTTCCATTACTCCTCCGCTATTTTTTATCTCCGACAAATAGCACACGTCAGCTCCAATTGAAGGGAGCGGGCTGGGGAAGGAGAGCGTGAAGCAGTGCGTGGCAGAGAGGGCATGGTGGACAGGCACAACCCCCTGCGCCACGGAGGGAGCCATGGGGCACCGGGTGTCAAAGGAGTGGAGGCTGGATCCAGGGCCACTCTCCAGCTGGCAGGCATGGCCTAGGGAGGCCGGTTCTTAGCTGGAGTCCTGTCCCTAGGAATTAGCCACCCACAGCCCCTTTGCAAAGGTGCCCTGGGGCTCATCATACCTGCAGCTCAGCCTTCCTCCCAGGAGCTCGGGGGACTTCCATGGAGCTCTACCATTCTGTGTGGCTTTGCAATGCCTCTGGGTGCAGGACTCCCTGCTCTTTGGCACACTACAACTCTCCGGAGTCCTCCTGTAGATGATACAGAGAGCTGGTAGTGTCAAACCAGAGACATTGTAAGAAATGAGGCATGGATGGAACTGGCTGGCAAAATAACTGGGCGTTCTTACAGCCACGGACAAGAAAAGAGAGGCTTCAATTAAGAATTAATCCACACAAGACAGCAAATGCAAGCAGGAGAACTGGCACGTTGGTGTTGCAATGCCAGGACTAGCCATGGTGCAGGAATGCACATGCCAGTGTCCAAAGCTCTTGCTTCCAGTCTGCAGTCCCAAAGGCACTGCCTAGTCCAAGGACTTCCCACCCAAAGACATGAGCTGCTCTGCCTCTCAGGACCCTAAAAGCCAGACAGGAGAGAGTGCGGAGCTCCATTCTGGTGAGCATCTTTCTCCAGCACGGAGACTTCTCATTCTTGATGTAGTGAGAGATGCATTTTGAGTTGCTGCTACTCTGCCATTTATATTTTATGGAGTGCCAGGACTTGTGCTGGGCACACACTGTACACGTTGCCACATGCACAAGGCAGCACGCACCAGTGTGACTCCTGGTTTCTCAGTTCACGTCTTCTGCCCAAGCAGAGGGTAGAACAGAAACTTCAGAGCCCAAAGCTGATGTGGGGGGGGGGAGTGCAGGAACAACAGGTTACTCACCTGTAACTTTGATTCTTCTAGTGGTCATCTGTACTTCTACACAAATGGGCTATACGCCTGTGCAGAGACCTCGTCGGAACCTAACAAGCTCAATTCTCCTGCTTTGGGCGGGAACCCCGTCCCCAGCCACTATATGCGGCTGCGCCACTCCTCATCCCCTCAGTCACAGAGTCCAGCTTCAGTGAACCCCGCGGGGAGGACGGAAGGGCGTGTAGAAGTACAGATGACCACTAGAAGAACCAAAGTTACAGGTGAGTAATCTGTTGTTCTTCGACGTGGTCTCTGTCTTCTACACAAATGGGCGCATAACAAGCTAGCACCCAAGGAGGAGGGAAGAAGCAAATATAATCTGCCAGAAATTTTTATTGCAGAAACATCAACTGAAAATGGATTGCAGGACACTCCTGCCAAACACAGCATCATTCCATGCCCTCGTATCAATTGCATAACGATGGATAAATGAATGGGGCAAAGCCCAAGCAGCTGCCAGATATATAGCATTCAATGGGAGTGCCCGATCAAAGGCCACAGAGGCCACCATGGACCTAACAGAGTGTGCCTTAACCGTAGCAGGCAACTGCTTATGAACCAATTGCTAACAAAGTTCAATTGTGGAAACTATCCATCTAGACCTGGACTGGGCTGAGACTCATAGACCTTTACGCGGCCCATCATATAGAAGGAAGAAGGAAGGAGATTTCCTCATAAGAACAGCCCTGCTGGATCAGGCCCAAGGCCCATCTAGTCCAGCATCCTGTTTCGCACAGGGGCCCACCAGATGCTGCTGGAAGCCACAGGCAGGAGTTGAGGGTCTGCCCTCTCTCCTGCTGTTGCTCCCCTGCAACTGGTACTCAGAGGCATCCTGTGGAGGTGACCCACAGCCCTCCGACTGGTAGCCATTGATAGACCTCTCCTCCATGAAGTCATCCAAACCCCTCTTAAAGCCATCCAGGCTGTTGGCTGTCACCACATCCTGTGGCAGAGAGTTCCAAAAGTGGATCACGCGTTGTGTGAAAAAGTACTTCCGTTTGTTGGTCCTAGACTTCCCAGCAATCAATTTCATGGAGTGACCCTGGTTCTAGTGTTGTGTGAGAGGGAAAGAATTTCTCTCTCCACTTTCTCCACATTATTTTATAGACCTCTATCATGTCTCCCCGCAGTCGTCTTTTTTCTAAACTAAAAAGCCCCAGGTGTTGTAGTCTTGCCTCATAAGAAAGGTGCTCCAAGCTCCTGATCATCTTGGTTGCCCTCTTCTGTACCTTTTCCAGTTCGACAATGTCCTTTTTAAGATGTGGTGACCAGAACTGTATGCAGTACTCCAAGTGTGGCTGCACCATAGATTTGTATAAGGGCATTATAACATGAGCTGTTTTATTTCAATCCCCTTCCTAATGATCCCTAACATGGAATTTGCCTTTTTCACAGCTGCCGCACATTGAGTTGACACTTTCAACGAGCTGTCCACCACGACCCCAAGATCCCTCTCCTGGTCCGTCACTGACAGCTCAGATCCCATCAGCATATACTTGAAGTTGGGGTTTTTCGTCCCAATGTGCATCACCTTACACTTGCTAACATTGAACCGCATTTGCCACTTTGTCGCCCACTCCCCCAGTCTGGAGAGATCATTTTGGAGCTCCTCACAATCCGTTTTGGATTTCACTACCCAAAAGAGTTTGGTAGCATCTGCAAATCTGGCCACCTCGCTGATTACCCCTGCTTCTAGATCATTCATGAATAAATTAAATTAAAAAGCAACAGTCCCAGTACAGATCCCTGGGGGACCCCACTTCTTAATTCTCCCCCATTGTGAAAACTCTCCATTTATACCTACCCTCTGTTTCCTGGCTTTCAACCAGTTAGTAATCCAAACATGTACTTGTCCCCTTATCCCATGACTGCTAAGTTTCCTCAGGAGTCTTTGATGAGGAACTTTGTCAAAAGCTTTTTGGAAGTCCAGGTATACTATGTCAACTGGATCACCCTTATCCACACACTCGTTGACACTCTCAAAGAAGTCCAAAAGGTTGGTGATTTACCTTTGCAGAAGCCATGCTGGCTCACTCCCAGCAGGGCCTGTTCTTCTTTGTGCTTTACAATTTTATCCTTGAGGATGCTTTCCATCAATTTGCCTGGAACAGATGTTAGGCAAACCGGTCTGTAATTTCCCGGATCGCCCCTGGATCCCTTTTGAACACAGAACGGTAACACCCTTCAAACATTCAAACGGTGTAAACTTCTTTCTGCATCTGATGAAGGATTTGGAAAAAACACGGGCAAAGTGAGCGGGGAGGGACGGTGAAACATGGAGATCACTTTGGGCAGGACATCCAGCCTGAGTACGACCTTGTCCTTATGGAACTGAAGGTATGGTTGGTCAACCTTCAGAGACCTCAACTCACTGACCCTCCTGGCAGAGGTCACGCCACCAAAAAGGCGACCTTCCAGGTCCAGGTCAGAAGACAAGGATCAATTAAAGCCAAGGGCTCAAATGGTAGCCGTAACAGGCCAGCCAATACCACTGACAGGTCCCAGGCTGGTGACATGACAGGATCGTCTGGGAACATATGAGTCAAACCTTTCAGAAAACCTTTTACCACCATATCTTTAAACCATGAAGCCCGGTCAGCGGGGGAACGTTCCACAATGGCAACCAAATACACCTTAAGGGATGAAAGCTTTAAACCAGATTCCTTAAGGGACAACAGATAATTACATACATCTTGTACAGATGGATTAAACGCATCAAACCCATGCAGGGAAGCGAAGGAACAGAAATGAGTCCATTTGTGATCATACGACTTCCATGTGGACTGCTTTCTAGCAGCAACCAAAACTTCCTTAAATCTCAACGGGAAGTTGTCAGGACCTTCCACGTCGTCAGATGGAGGAATCAAATGTCCGGGTGGAGTACTCGTCCCTTCTCCTGTGAAAGCAGGTCCAGCAGGACAGGTAGGCACCTCCAATCTGCCGTCAAGTGCCCCAGGGCCGGAAACCAAGGCCTCCTGGGCCACCACAGGGCTATCAGGATTGCCTGGGCCCGATCCACCCTTAGCTTGCACAGGACTCTTGGAATGAAGGGAAACGGGTGAAACCCATACAGAAGAGGAGCCGCCCAAGACAGGACGAAGGGATCGCCCAGAGAGCCTTTGCCTTCCCCACCCCTGGAGCAATCGTGGGCAAGCAAATTGGTCCAGAAGCCCTTGAAAGCATTGAAAATGCCCAACAGCTCCAAATAATTGATGTGGCGAGTTCTCTCCTTGGGAGACCAATGCCCACTCAGATGAAACCCGACCAGGTGTGCTCCCCAACCAAGATCTGAGGAGTCCGTTGTGACCACTCAACGGGATCGAGGGGCCTGAAAGGGAGTACCAACACTCAGGTGCCGAAAGTCCATCCACCACTCCACCGTAGCCGGTACCCATCGAGGGGGCATGCGCTTTAGGTGGCCCGGATCCTGAAGGGGATCAAACACGTCCAGAAACCATCTCTGAATGATGTGCATCCGAAGATACGCTTGAAGCAGCACATATGTAGTAGCCACCATGTGACCCAATAGGCACTGTACAAAGCGCATAGTTTGTGGATCTCCAGCCAAGAAAGCCGCCGCCAGCTTCCAGAGACTATCTATACGGCCCATTAGAAGGAAGACCTTTTCTGAGGTTGTGTCGAATATCAGCCCAATGAACTGAATCCACTGGGTCGGTTCCAACTGTGATTTTTTGAAATTTATTTGGAACCCCAGGTCCTGTAGGGTAGCCACCATGATCTCGATGGCGTCTAGGACCGCACTTCTGGTGCTCACCAAGATGAGCCAATCGTCTAAATACGGCGGCACCTGCAATCCTTACTCTCGCAGGAAAGCCACCACCGGGGCCAGACATTTCGTAAAAACCCTTGGTGCTGTCGTAAGGCCGAATGGCAAGGCCTTGAATTGATAGGGGATCCCCCCCTGATCTGAAAACGCAGAAAGTGATTATGCTGAGCATGAATCGATACGTAGTAGTACACATCTTGTAAGTCCAGAGAAACCATCCACATGATCTTTTCCAGGATGGTCATGAGGGTTGATTCCGACAGCATCTGGAATCTCTTGTAAACCAAATGTTTGTTCAGGGCCCAGAGATATAGAATAGGGTGCTGACCACTGTCTGGTTTTGGCACAAGAAAGTACCAGGAATAGAACCCAGGGCTGTCTGGGTTGGCGACCTTCTCGATTGCATTCTTTGACAGGAGAGCAGTGACATCCTGGTCCAACTCTGGGGTACAAGGAGTCACCACAATACTGGACACTGGCTGTGTCGCAAAACTCCAGGGCATAACCCAAGCGAATGGTTGTTAGGACCTACTGCTCCATAGTCACCTTGTCCCAGCTCACTGAGAATGGGGCCAGGCGAGTCCTGAGGCGCCCCAAGTCATTGCTTCTTTTGGAAGGTAATCGGGTGCTGTTTCTGAAAGGCCGGCTTATTGGGCTGGTTGCCCAACTTGTATATTTACTGGAACTTATTGCCACGAAAGGACCATTCCAAAGGCGACTGTTGCTGGGAAGGGGCCTTCTGTGGTCGATAAGGTGACCACTTGGCAGTTCTCTGTGGTGTGCTAGTCAGTGAAGCATATGATATGGAGTGCACTGTGCTCCTCAACTTCTGAACCTTCTGGAGCATATCATCAATCTGCTCTGAGAAGAGGCTAGAGCCCTCGAAGGGCAAGTCCTCAACCTGAGCCCGGGCCTCATAGTGTAGTCCTGATGAACGCGGCCAAGTGTGTTGTCTGAGCACCACTGATGTGGCCATCATCTCAGCCGCACATTCCACCAAATGTCATGCCGAATAAAGTTCCTGTTTTGCTACCTGAATGGCTTCACGGAATGAATAAATGGCTGAATAAAGCCTCCTTCCGAAGGAGTCCAGTTTCCTGCCTTCTTTGCTGCTTGGTGCTGACTGGCTGTGACCTCTGGTCCTTTGCAAGGATGCCTCCACAACAACAGAATTCGGTGTGGGATGACTTTTCAAAAAGGTCGTATCATCTTGCAGTTGCACCCGGTAGAAATTCTCCAAATGCCTGTTTTGGCTGAGAAAGCGTTGGCAGCTTCTTCCAGTGAGCCCGCATAACCTTTAACAATGCTGAGTTCAGGGGCAAGGCGGCCGGTACCTTGGCCTCCAAATTGATAAGGCTGAACAACGGGTCCAGTTCTCCCTTCTGCTGGTTACCGAAGCTCATGCCCAAGGCCGAAGCCTTCTGGGCTACATAAGCGGAGTATAGCTTGAGGTCCTCTGACGGGGATACAGGTTTTTGAGTCAGACTGTATGTTGAGGGGGGTCGAGTGGGGACAAGCCCAGGGAAACAACTTCAGAGTCCTGGGAGCTAGCATCACTCTCATATTTGGCTCCTGAGTTCTGGGCATCAAACCTGAAGAGGAGCCCGGTTTGCTGCCTGGATTGTCCAGTATCGAAGCGGAAAGTTCTTGGACAGACACAGTAGCCTGATGCACCACTAGAACCGAAGGGGGAGGTTCGCAACGCTCATATTGATCCCTAGAAGAGCATTGCAGTGAGCGGGAACGCGGCCTCCCTTTCAAGTGTGAGTAGGGTTCACACCAACCCCTCCTCGCTACGGGTTTTCCATACGTGGGACCTTCTGAGAAATGGGACTCATAGCGGGGTCGAGCATAGTCCGAATAATCAGACCAATAGTCCACTTGGTACTGATCGCACGATCCAGATTTCCGGCGCCACACGCTGTAAGAAGGCTCAACGTCAACCAAGGGAGAGAAATATTCTGCTGCCCGGTATCAATCTGGATACGATTGATCATGACGATCCCAGGACCAATCCTGTCTGTAAGTCGAGGAGCATTCCTCTGAGCCCCATGGTCTCTAAGAGGGACACTCTCTTGGTGCTTTTGAGGGGGCAATCGGTGCCTAGGCAGCCACGATGTGTCTTCTGTGGGTTTGGTTGGAAAATCGGCCTCTTCTTCTGATGAAGCATAACCTGGTTTATTCGACGCCACCGAACTTTCCCTACTTGATCTAGCCCAATCGTGGGAAGTCCAACAACTCAGCAGCCACAGGCGAGCTAGGCCTTGTTGACACCGACGACTTCTATACATGACAATCCGAAGCCACTTTAGTGTTCTTGGCCACAGGGCCCTCCAACACAGGAACCTCCGCTATTCTCTTCTTCTTGGGTATAGGAGGGAGGTGTTGACCTGCCGGTAAGTCACGATGCAACTTCAGCTTTGGTACCGATCCCAAGGAATTCGGGGAGGACTTCCGTACTACAGGCGCCTGATGTTGAGGAATGACTTTCGAGCACATTGGCTCACTCAACTTTGTCGAAGGCCAAGTGGTAGAGGATACCAATACTGGTACCGGGTTATTGGCCTCTACAGGAGCAGGCACCGCACACTCCAATTGTACCAATGAAACCATTTTTATGGACTGCTTCAATGATAAGGCTTCCGAAGAACGGAGAGCCAGACCCCACAGGGCTGTGCGCAGGCAAGAAGCCCTATTTTTTGTGAGCCTGCTTTGTGAACTTCTGACAATGAAGACAGGTCTCGACAATGTGGGATTCCCCCAGGCACAAGAGACACTCAGTATGAGTATCAGGGGAAGGGATCTTAGATCCACGGTGGATAAATTTCTTAAAGTTTGTCATGCCCGGCATAAACACCGAAGGCTGGCCAGCCACCATGCTCTGTTCCAGCCAGGAGCGGAGCGCCAAGGAGGGAAAATTTCCCGAAAAACAAAGCACTAAGGAAAAACCACTACTACACGAAAATTAAGATTTTAATTAAGATTGAAATTAAAGAAATGGGAAAAAAAACCTAAAAAAAATAAGAGAAACAGGGAGAAAAACAACAAGGGAATAGCTAGATCTTACTCGTTGCCGAGCTGCAGACTCCACAATGTTTACTGAAGTGCAGACAAAGAAAGACTGAGGGGATGAGGAGTGGCGCAGCCGCATATAGTGGCTGGGGGTGGGGTTCCAGCCCCCAAAGCAGGAGCACTGAACTTGTTAGGTTCCGACGAGGTCTCTGCACAGGCGCATAGCCCATTTGTGTAGAAGACAGAGACCACGTCGAAGAAGGGTGGTTTCTCCCTCATGGATTGGAGACACGCCCAGGGCACTCATTAAGGGGGAGACACACCCCTCTGCACTGCAGGCCCACTAATACAGTATTCACAAGGTATTCCTCTCTGTGCATTTTACGCTCACCCTGAGCAACCAGAGATGTCCTCCCCCTGCAAGTGCAAATCAAGGGATGAAGCTCTCCTTCAGGTGGCCAGCAGCATTTCAGCTTCTTTGCAACCAATGGCTCTTTTATGCCAAAGTCTGTAATCCCCTCTTTTCCAGGCCGATTTATTGCCCACCGAGAAAGTTTCCTTTTCTGCCTCCAAGATTCCTTGTGTTTTGGCCACAGCTGCTGCTAACCCAATCTGTGTTTTTGTTGGCATGCCCTGCTCTCAGTTCTGACAGCAACTGGACTTTTCCATACGAAACACTTCAAGAGCTACTCTCAAGAGTGGGGAGAAGATAGATAGATAGATAGATAGATAGATAGATAGATAGATAGATAGATAGATAGATAGATAGATAGATAGATGGATGGATAGAGTGAGTGAGCCCTGGGGCTTGCCAAGAAAGATACAAAAAAACCCTCTACTCTGGGTCCGTGGAAGCAATGCCACCCTTCTCTTTGCTGGCAGGGCCTGGAAAGGACGGACTTTTGGTGCAGGGAGCCTCCAGCAGGATCTCCTCTGGTCTTCTCCTCTAAGCAGGCCTGGCTACTGGGATGGATAGCAGCACTTTGCACTGCTCTTGCTGGAGACTCCAGAGAGCTCCACACAGCTGGGGTTGTGGTGCTGTGTGCATGCCTGCATGCTTGATGGCCACCTCACCATCCCCCCCTTCACAAAGGGGCCTGACCCAGAAGAGTTCTGCACTGTGCCACACCTGCCTCCCCACTTACAATGTTGCTTCCCTACTGGGGAAAGTACCAAGCACAGTTCAAACCGTGTGAAGCCCAGGGCTAGGCACGGCCCACTGCCCACATCTGCCTCATAACCCAGACCATGCTTCTGTGCAAACCAGGCTCCACTTGTTAAAGGTCATGAGACACACTGATGGAGCGCAGCCCCCCTCCTGCTGCAGAGAGGCCGGACAGGCAACTCGCTTGCATCCTCGTCATTTCCTCGGATGAACCATGAAGGGCTTGGCCTTGTGGTTGAAGGGCAGGAGAGGGACCATGGCAGCACGGCAACTGATCCCAAAGCAGCACAATGCTGGAGAGCGGCTGAAGGGCTTACATTTCCAAGACCAATCTTGCCAAGAGTTTGCTTCACAGGGATTTAGCCCTTCCAATTGTACAGAGTGCTTTACCATCTCCAAGGCCATGAGAGACTGGCCCATCCCAAAGCCACCCAGCATGTTCACGGCAGAGTAGGGACTTGAGCCTGGATCTCCCAGCCCTGAACCAAGCAGGGTCACACTATGTATGTCCTTCAGCCATAGAGGCAGTCAGGAAGGCTAAGTGACGCTTCCAGACAGCCTTTATTGATGTCAGACTTAAGCATCTCGACAGAATGCAGATTCTCTTTCATTGGCTCCCCTCACCCCGAGAGCACATTTTTACCTTGCCTGCATGTGATGATGCTGAACAGACTGGACTGTGGATGACACTAACTAGTTAAGAAGCACTAGACGCAGGCAAATAATAAGAGGGGGTTGAAGCTGGCCTTGGCCTATTCCCCCAAAAGGCTGCCCCCCATCTCCAGGAGTGTAACAAATCAGCGTCCAATTCCAGAGACTTGCCAATTTAGAGAAGCAGCCAAGACTTCCATGTCAATATGCCTCTGGCTTAGGCAAGTGCTTTGCAGAAAAGCCCATTAAAGACGGGTTTCCTCCAGGAGGCAGAGCAAGCAAACAGAGGGAGCCTGCAGCCCTGCCAGGTCTCTATCCTGCAGCATTTTCAGGCACAAAAAAGGACGACTATGAAAGCAATGCTACAGGCCTCTGTGCAATTCCAGAAGGGAGTTCTTTGAGAGTGTCAAGAAGTGTGTGGATAAAGGTGATCCGGTTGACATAGTATACTTGGGACTTCCAAAAAGCTTTTGACAAAGTTCCTCAGCAAAGACTCTTGAGAAAACTTAGCTGTCATGGGATAAGGGGACAGGTTCATATGTGGATCAGTAACTGGTTGATGCCTCTGAGTACCAGTTGCAGGGGAGTAACAGCAGGAGAGACAGCACGCCCCTAGCTCCCACCTGTGGGCTTCCCAACGGCATCTGGTGGGCCACTGTGTGAAACAGGATGCTGGACTAGATGGGCCTCCTTGGGCCCGATCCAGCAGGGCTGTTCTTATAATGGAGAAAAGGCAAAGTGCGGAGCTGAGGGCACATTCAGCCGCATCAGTGCCTTACAGGGATTGACATCAGATGTTCTCTATATGCCACTGTGGTATGCCTGATCCCTGCTCTGGGTGCTCCTGTCTGGCATATGACAGGATCCACGGTTTAGGGAAGGTTGACTGGGAGCAGGGCTTTTTCAGCAGTGGTACCAACACAGGGCACGCCTTCCCTTTAGATGTCTGGTTGGCTCCCACCTTGGTCTCCTTCCACCAACTTATGAAGATGTAGTTTTCTGGCACAGAGGTGGGCACCGAGTGAGGGCTGCTGCTGGGTGCTGTTTTTGTCTCATCCTCTACTGCTCAAGTGCTGTTTTGTTTGTAATTATTGGTAGCTTTTGTTTTATTTGTGTGGAGTGTTTAGTTTCAATACCATAACCTGTTCTGAACAGTAATTCACAGGAAAAGCAGGATAAAATAATAGTTGCTGGGGGTTCCCTATTCAGAAGCATTCCTTTAAATGCTTTAAATGCCAGTGTGGTGTAGTGGTTAGAGTACTGGACTAGGACCAGGGAGACTCGAGTTCAAATCTGCATTTGGCCATGATACTTGCTGAGTGACTCTAGGCCAGTCACTTCTCTCTCAGCCTAACCTACTTCACAGGGTTGTTGTGAGGAGAAACTTAACTATGTACACCACTCTAGGCTCTTTGAAGGAAGAGTGGAATATAAAAGTAATACAAAACAAAACAAAACAAATGAGGGGCGCTGGCAATCCATGCAACAAGCAGGGAATTCCCAGCAACCCACAGAGTAAGTCATGCCAGCTGCAGAACCTTAGGGACCTGGAAGGAGGGTTGAGAGCCAAGGACATTCGGAACAACAGATGTGCACGGATGCGGTAGTGGAGGGAGAGAAAACAGCACCGCCTGCCAACTGCCAACTCACCTGGGTCCTCTGCAGTGGTGCTGTCAGCCACTCTTAGCTCCCTGCCACCTCCTCTTCAGAGATCTGCCTTCTGTTTTTCTGGAATTCTACTTTTAAAAGCTTCATTTGCCACCCAACATCCTATTCTCTGCTTAAGACTCTAGAACCAGCCACAGCCAAAAGCTGGAGTGACACCAGTCTCATTCCCTTTGGGCTTAACTTCTTTCTTGGAATGAAAGGAAGGACCAGACCATGAACCACGTCAGAGGGCGGAAAGGATTGATCCTCGAATTTGTGAGGGAGCTGGTGTGCCTCCCCTGAAGCCCCTGACTTGTCTGCATCATCCGGAGCCATTTGCTCTGGAAGCACTTTGGACAGCGCACCTGCTGCCTGCACCGAGGGCTCAACTGTGTGATGGGGGAGAGCTGCCTTTCGAGTGGGTGGGTGGAAGTGGAGTCTAGACTGGTAAAAGGATAGTCTCCTACATTATTTAGCATAGGAGAGAATATTTCGGAGACGTATTTTACCCATTCTATTAAATGTATCAGAGAATATTCTTTTAACAGTCTGGACTAGACAACCTTTTGCCCTTCCGAGTCTGTGATCTGGTTTCTCCTTCCTATACATAATAGTCTACAGATCTGCTGAACTCCACCTTATTGTTTTCCAATCGATTCTCCATTTCCTCCCCATTCCCCCCAATCTGTATTAAGGCCATATTATGAGATCCACAGTGCAGTTATAATCTTGGAATACCCTCGGAACGCTTCTCTCCCCCCAGCCCCCCTCGACTCCATCCCACTCCCACTGCAATGCTCCAACAGCCTCTAATCGCTTCCCCATCCCCCAACCCACCGGGGGACCCTCAGGCAGGCAACTGCCTGCTCCAGTGGGCTGAAGCCCAAGAGGGCCCCTCTAGATAATTTTCTAAACTATGCCCAGAGCCAATTGCTCCAGTGGCCATTTCTCAGTACAAGCAGGGGCTTGGCTGCCTCAGCAGCCTAGCCACGGGAAAATGAAGAAGAAGAAGAAGAAGATTTCATGTTTGGAAGTGGATCGATGCTTCACAATGTGCAAATGAGAAAAACTGCTGTTTTTATGATAGAAAAACCCGACTCTAGTAAAAGGGAAAGGACAAAAATGTCCTGGTTGTTGATGGTTGAAGAGAAAAAGGTTCAGGGGCAAGCACCTGTCTTTAGCCCAAGCAGCCCAGACAGCCACCAGGAAGTCCAGGAGCAGAAGGCAAAGCAGGGTCAATATTCAGCTTGGAATGACTGTCAAGATAGGGAGGGTGTAACTGTGAGCCCCTACCACTTTCAACAGAAGCGGGGCAGAAGCAAGGGGCTCTCTGCCAGAAAGACATCTCAGAAGCAGCAAAGGAGGATTGAAACAGGGAGCAGAGGGCTCTGGCCAACTCCTCTGATAGTAGGCAGAGTCACACTCGTGGCTGGAGAGTCAGGCGCAGACCTAGTCCTGGTTCACTTGACAAAGCATTACAATTCCCAGATTAGCCATGGGGGCCAGTGGAGAACTACGGGCCACACAGGGGCTGCTAGCACCTTGGCTAGAACTCAGCTGCCACAGCCAGGGCTCTAAGCGAGGAGGGAGGGAGGAAGGCAGAGCCAGCGTGGTGTAGTGGTTAGAGTGCTGGACTAGGACCAGGGAAACCCGAGTTCAAATCCCCATTCAGCCATGAAACTAGCTGGGTCGACTCTGGGCCAGTCACTTCTCTCTCAGCCTAACCTACTTCACAGGGTTGTTGTGAAAGAGAAACTCAAGTATGTAGTACACCGCTCTGGGCTCCTTGGAGGAAGAGTGGGATATAAATGTAATAATAATAATAATAATAATAATAATAATAATAATAGATCAAGGGGACTCACTATCCCCTCTGTTGTTTGTAATCGCCATGACCCCGCTTTCACAAATACTAAACAAAACAGGCCTCGGATACCAAACATCTAAAACATCAAGTAAAATCAGCCATCTGCTGTACATGGACAATCTGAAGTTGTATGGAAAGTCCCAGTCAGAAATCGAATCACTGCTAAACACTGTCCGTATATTCAGTAGCGATATAGCAATGGAGTTTGGACTAGACAAGTGTGCTGCATTAATAATGAAGAGAGGGAAAATAACAAAAACAGAAGGAATAGAACTGCCCAATGGAAGCAAGATCAAGAACCTGGAAGAGAAAGAACGTTACAAATACTTGGGCATTCTCCAGGCTGATAACATCGCACACACTGAAGTTAAAAGAAAAATTGGAAGTGAATACATCAGGAGAGTTAGAAAAATCCTCAAGTCCAAACTCAAAGGCGGGAACACCATACAAGCCATAAACACCTGGGCTATACCTGTTACCAGATACACTGCAGGAATAATAGACTGGACCCAGGCAAAGCTAGAGACGCTAGATCGTAAGACCAGGAAAATCATGACCATCAATCATGCTCTGCACCCCCGCAGTGATGTAGATAGGCTATACCTCCCTCGCAGCTCAGGTGGAAGAGGAATGCTGCAAGTCCATCAAACAGCAGAGGAGGAGAAAAGAGGCCTTGAAGAATATATCAAGGACAGTGAAGAAGATGCACTTCAAATGATCAATAATGCGAAACTATTCAACACCAATGAAACAAAACAGGCCTACAAAAAAGAACAAGCCAAGAACCGAGCAGAAAAATGGAAAAATAAACCACTGCATGATCAATATTTGCACAATATAAGTGGAAAATCAGACAGCACCAAGACCTGGCAATGGCTTAAGAATGGCAACTTGAAGAAAGAAACAGAGGGTTTAATACTGGCTGCACAAGAACAGGCACTAAGAACAAATGCATTAAGAGCAAAAGTTGAAAAATCAACCACAAACAGCAAGTGCAGCCTTTGTAAAGAAGCAGATGAAACCGTGGACCACCTAATCAGCTGTTGTAAAAAGATCGCACAGACTGACTACAAACAAAGGCATGACAAAGTAGCAGGGATGATACACTGGAACATCTGCAAAAAAAATACAAGCTACCTGTAGCCAAAAATTGGTGGGACCATAAAATTGAAAAAGCTGAAGAAAATGAAGATGTAAAAATATTATGGGACTTCCAACTACAAACAGACAAACATCTGCCACACAATACACCTGATATCACTGTAGTCGAGAAGAAAGAAAAACAAGTCAAAATAATCGACCTAGCAATACCAGGGGATAGCAGAATAGAAGAAAAAGAAATAGAAAAAATCACCAAATACAAAGATCTACAAATGGAAATTGAAAGGCTGTGGCAGAAAAAAACCAAAATAATCCCAGTGGTAATTGGCGCCCTGGGTGCAGTTCCAAAAGACCTTGAAGAGCACCTCAACACTATAGGAGCCACAGAAATCACCATCAGCCAATTACAAAAAGCAGCTTTACTGGGAACAGCCTATATTCTGCGACGATATCTATAACAATTGACAATAAAATTCAGCCATCCCAGGTCCTTGGGAAGGACTCGATGTCTGGATAAAACAAACCAGTCAGTAACACCTGTCTGACTGTGTAAACAAGAAACAACAACAACAACAACAACAATAATAAAAAATCAAAACACAGGGCTGGCTAGAAAAGGCTTTTAAACAAAGCTGTCTGTGCATTTCAGGGTTTTGCCACACCAACTCAGAATCTCCCATCGGGCACAGAATTTGGGGAAAGAGCATATTCTAAAAGCACATGATGCAACCACCTTGCTGAGGGATCTGGGCCTGGTCAATACCTGGATAGAGACTGCCTGCAAATCCCATGTGCCCTGCCTGGAGTTCCACCACTGCTTTTCTTGGAGCAGGTTTTTTGTTTTTAATTGTAAGCATATGCAGTCCTGAACAGTTTTTTAGAAAATGAAAGTGTAGAACTGACATGGCCTCTTGTTTTGTCCTGTGCATCCTACACTAGGTGTGCCGATGACAATGTAGCTGAACAGCCTGAGCAGGATCCTAGCTCTCTATGCTACTGAGGAAACCCTCACAAGATTTATCAGAAGAAGTCTGGGATCCATAGACAGCATGGGTAGCCCATGTGGGACTTCTAGCAATCACGAGGTCATGACGCTCTACTAAGGCCCCAGGTCCTGCTCGTGGCCCTCTTTCTCTGCACGCCAACTCCATGCCTTTTCTGTAGTCCAAACCCTCAGTTGCCTCTTGCCTCACCATCTCTGGACAGCTTGCAGCATCCCCCTGCCCCGCAATGCTTTTGCAAATATCAAAGACTCAAGGTTCCAGTTACCCCCATTTTCTTGTTATATTTCTAGCCAGTGTTATTTCAGATATGAGTATTTAGCAGGTGGTGGCAACGGTTCCTCTCACAGAAATCAGGGCTAAACAAGACATCTCCCTCCCTCCTACCCTCAGGTGAATTCTTTAACCTTATGAAACAACAAACTTTGTTTTCTACATTCTTAAAACGTGACAGGAAAACTGAGATGCTTCTTTCCTTCTGACCTAGCCAGCATCAAGGAGAGCGGCACTCTCACCGCATCTTGGAGTTCAGTATTTGCCCGCCTGGGCAGAACCTGTGTCAGCCGCATTTCCCATCCCCTATGACTGCTGCCACTCGCCTCGCTCCCCCCTCTCTTCTCACTGATTCTCTCACACTGTAGCTGATGAGCATCTGGAAATCACACCCCACCACTTACCATGCCTAGGTCTATGTTTGCTAAAGTGTATTTTATGACTGACAGCATCCTTACGCTTTGGATTTTTGCTTTCAAAAAGGATTCCATTTGCACCCAATTTTGTATCCCCTCAAAACCGACAGAGGTTTTTTGGTACTCCTTTTCATGTCAAATGAATCAAGTGCCCCCGTGAGCAGCTTCCTCCACTCCAGCTGAGCTTGCCTGGGGACCAGTTAACTTCCAGCTCTGTTGAGGGGCTGCTTTTCTTCTCCAAGAAATCTTTTAGGATTCATCTTCACTACAATTAAGCAGAAAAACCTCTGAAACCCAACCTCTGCCTTCTGGAAAAATAAAAGACTGCATGCTGGGTGTAAATTAAAACTGACACAGCAGCCATAGCGGCACACAGTAGTGGCCTGAAGGAAAGGCGGGTGGAGGGCAGGATGACGTGGGGCTTCAGAGAAGCAGAGTCGGCAAGACATCCTCCCTGGTGCCAAGACATTCCTGAGGGTGGCGAGGAGAAGTGGGAATGTACACAAAGGCACGTGGATGGGAGGCAGTTCACCTCATAGGGAAGGAGGTCAGGCCTGCACCAGGCTTTCCATGCCCCTTCCAACCTTGATTTCCCCTCCCCTGGGATGGGATGTGCTGTCTCCATGCCAGAAAACTCCACAAGCAGAGAAGCAAGTATTCAAACCTTCTGCTCTTGCAGGATTTCCCACTGATGCACGTCTCAGGCCCCAGGCAAACATTTGGCTGAGTAGCAATGTGGGAAGCAACGGCACTACAGCAGGGACAAGTTTCTAGAGGGTTCTGCAATGCCTTGCAACTTCTGTCAAGGCCCACACACGTGGACACCCTCTGATGTGCCCTCTCTACCCGCACAGATCAGTTTAATAATCGTACAGTCCACCTCTGAAAGAGGACAGGGCCCTTTTAATGCTAACCCAGGCACCCAGCCTTCTTTTCCACTAGTTAAAAATCCTAAACACTAAGTGCCAGTAATTTTCAAGTTTACTTCACTAGTGCAAAACTAACAGGATTTGTGCAATGCGCCTTTATGAGGACCAACCAGTTTACAATGCAGCATGTAAGCTTTCAAGTTCTCAATGTTTGGACATTGCGAAAAGGATATTGCGGAGTTGGCAAAGGTGCAGAAAAAGGCAACCCAAGTACTTAGGGACCTGGAGAACCTTCCCTGTGAAGTAAGTCTCCCACATCTGGGGCCATTTTGTCCAAAGGCATAAAAGAAGCGCCTTTGGACAATGTGCTAATGGAATTAAGAAAGGAATGGCCCTGAAGCAGAATAGGCAGATTCTGGGAGGGCAGCTCTGTCGCTGGCTACCAGTCAGGAGGGCTGCATGCCACCTGAAGGGACAGGGGCAGGCTGCCTCTGAATCCCAGCTGCTGGGAAGCAACAGCAGGAGGCTGCTATTTGCCCGCATGTTCCACATGTAAGGTCTTCGGAGGCTCCTGGTGGGCCACTTTGGGAAGCCAGAGGCTGCCTGGACTTGGGGGATCTTTGGTCTGATCCAGCAGGGCCCTTCTGATGTCCTAAGATACACAGAGTCCTTCTTCAAACTGAACCAACCAGGACGGACTCAAATAATCGGCAGCTCTTGCCACTGATCCTCCCCCATCCAAAGTCCTCTGGCACACACTACAGGAGCTGAGGGAGGGGTCCGTCTCACTTTACGCTGGGCTCTGGAGGCAATCAGAATGGAGCTGCTTCCGCACGTCTCCACAGCCAGATGTGATGGTGGGAGACGGAAGCCCTCCCTTCCCCTTTGCACATGCCAGAGATCCTGGTACAGGGGTCTGATTCAGCTTCCTTGCCCAGCAGCACCACTACTGCAAATATTTATATACCGGTTTTTAAGAGAAGTCTGCAAAGCGGTTCACAAAGATAAAACAAACAAACAAAATAAGATGGTTCCCTGTCCCCAACAGGCTTACAATCTAAAATGAAACATGAGGTAGACACCAGCAAAACCATAGGAGGGATGCTGTGCTGGGCTTGGATAGGGACAGCTGCTCTCCCCCTTCTAAATATAAGAGAATCACCACTTTCAAAGGGGCCTCTTTGCTCAGTCAGCAGCACCAAGTGAGGGACCTCCTCCCACCACCTCGTTCTCTATGATGTGTGGAAATCTTGGGGGGATGGAAGGGGTCTCTCACTTTGTGCTGGGCAAGAGTCGTCACCAGAAAGAGATCTGCGACTGCGGCTGGCCACCTGGTGACTACACGTGTGGGCCTCTGTCCTTGGCACTTGCTGATGCACACTCTGAGTGCAGGATGGCTATGGCACTCAGCAACCGGCAGAGATGAAAGAACGCCCTCCACCGGGGCCTCAGGCACCCCAAAGATCGGAAAGTAGCTTTGCTGGGCTTCTGGCACACGTGCCAGGTGTTTCAGCCACAGCCAGACCAGAGCAGCCCCCACCTCCTTGCAGGGGGCAGGCAAAAGCTGGATACAACTAGCAGCCGCCGGGTGCCGGCACCACCAGACACAGCTGGGTTGACTAAGCCTGCTTTCCTTCCTTTTGCAACTCTGGTTCCGGCTGCAAGGCAGGGATCCCAGCAGACCTGTAGAAAATGGAGCTCAGCTTGCCTCCAAAAGGGCAGCCCGTAAGACGAGACGGGCTCCACACACTGAGGGGGGACTTCGGTGGAAAGAAAGTTTCCACTCCTCACCTCAAAGCTGCTGTGGGTTTCTCTCCCTCTCTGGGTCAGAGAGAGAGAGAGGGATGATCGTTTCAACTATTCACTGATGTCATTTTTTCCAGGATAAAAAAAACCCTTCCCTGCCAACCCCCTCCTCCCTTTCCTCCCACATAATGCACTTCTATGCAAACATTTCAAAACTCAAACCCGGGGTGGTAAGAAGGCAGAGTCATTCCTTCCCTCTTTTTACAAGGGCATCCACACCCACCCTTTGGCCCGAGGGCCTCCCACTGCACCCAGCCCCAAGCCAGGAGGGAAGCTCTCTGCCCAGAGAGCCTGAAATAGAAGCATGGCCACACTTGCCTGCCATGCCAGCGTCTACACACGGCGGCGGCGGCGGCCCATGTTTCCAGCGGGGAATGGCGCCAGGCAGGTCTGGCCAAGCTGAGGTGCGGGGGGACGTGCAGGAGAGGTGGCGTCCCAGCCATGCTGACCTCTCTCAGGGCAGCAGCAAGCAAAGCCATCTGGCCAAGCACTGTCCAGCCCAGCACCTTGGTTTTCTCCTGCAGGCACCTATGCCAAGCCAAGCAGATTCGGATTCTGCCTGTTGCATACTGGAGATACAAGAGAAGCTGCCAAGAACTTGGAGGGGGGAGAGAGAGGCTCACAGCAGCCTGGGCTGTACAAAATGGCACCTTGGAACCACTGTTCCCTCTAAGGCGTGCGAATGTGCGCACACTCACACATTTTCTGATGTCCACTCAGTCAATTTTAGATCCCACTCCAGTTGAATCAGGAAGGCCCACTCTGAATGCATGTGCGTGCACACTGCCTTGATACTGCCGCCCAGAACAAAACTCATTCTGCAAGCAGATGAAAAAAGTTAGAGAGAACACTGCTTGGAACCTTCAACAAGCAGCATCCCAGGGTGCAGGACAAACCAGGGCTCAGGCCCATACCAGGATCCCTCCCAGCAACTACGCTGAAAGCACAAAGACCTATGGCACTGCGTTGGAAACATTCAGCACCAAAGCACTCTGCACATCTGGGGGAGCCTGAAGTCAGTCTGCAATCACCCCTGCATCTTATGGTAGTGCTTGCACAGCTGAGACATCCTCTTTCCATAACCTTGGATAGGATTTCCTAGCCCATGCTCAGAGACTAATAACCACGACCCAACAGACCTCAGCGGTTGCTCCAGACTTGACTCTACCCCCGTAGCCTAAGAATCTCCTCAGGCCTTGAACCTGCCCACTTCCAGCTGGGGGCTGATAAACCAGAAGGAGACAGAGTAGAACCAGGAGTAGAGCAAAAGAAAAGACATGGCAGCTGGTCAAAAAGGTCAAGTGATGGTAAGGGAGAAAGCACAAGCCAACACCAGATAAGAGATTTGGCGTATAGGTGTCTATATACCAATGCCAAAAGCCTCCAAGCCAAGATGGGTGAGCTGAAATGCTTGGTTAATGAAAACATAGATATAGTGGGCAGAACGGAAACTTGGTGGAATGGTGAGAACCAGTGGGACACTGTTATTCCTGGATACAAACTCTACGGAAGGGACAGGGAGGGGAGGACTGGGGGTGGAGTAGCACTTTATTTTAAAGAAGGGATAGATTCCAGCAAGCTAGAAAACCTAGGAGGACCAGAGTCCTCCACAGAATCATTATGGATGACAATACAAGGACTGAAAGCAAATGTGTTACTAGTACGTGCTATCGCCCTCTGTATCAAAATGCTGACAGTGACCTGGAGTTGGAGAAGCAAATCAAAGAGGCATCAAACAGAGACAGAGTGGTAATAATGGGTGACTTCAATTACCCACACACAGACTGGGTAAATTCACATTCAGGTAACGAAGCACAGGCCAAATTTCTAGACATGCTACATGACAGTGCCTTAGTACAGTTAGTTGCAGAATCAACCAAAGAGAAGGTGACCTTGGACTTAACCCTGAGCGGTGCCCAGGACCTGGTGCGAGATGTCAGAGTTGCAAAACTATTGGGCAACAGTGACCAAAGGGTGATCCAATTCAGCTTACATGCAAGTGGAGAATTGTCAAGGAAGTCCAACACCGATGCATTGGACTTCAGAAGAGGAAACTTCTCAAAAATGAGGGGACTGGTAAAAAGGGAGCTGAAAGGAAGAGTCATAAGAGTCAAATCCAGAAAGCATGGAACTCCACAAGGCATGGAATTTATGCAAAATGACAATAATAGAAGCTCAGTTGGAATGTATACCAAAAAGGAGGAAAGGTACCACCAAGTTCAGGACGACGGCAGCATGGCTAATAAGTAGAGTCTGGGAAGAAGACTTCCTTCAGAAAATGAAAGTCCTGCCTAAATGAAGAGAACAAGAAGGAACAAACTCTGGCAAAGAAAATGCAAGGAGACAATAAAGGATTCAAAAAGAGAGTTTGAGGAGCATATAGCTTAGAAGGGTCAAGGGGAATAACAAAGACTTCTTTAAATATATCAGAAGCAGAAAACCTGCCAGGGAAGTGGTTGGACCCTTAGATGATGAAAGCATGAAAGGGATTATTAAGGAGGATAAGGAGATTGCACAGAAGCTGAATGAGTTCTTTGCATCTGTCTTCACAGTGGAGGATACTGACCTTTTCCAGAACTCAGCTTCTCAGGCTTGGAGGCTGAAGAATGACAGGTTGCTTACCTGTAACGGGTTCTTCTAGTGGTCATCTGTGCTCTTACACGAATGGGCTTTGCGCCTGCACAGAGAGACCATGTCGGAGCTTCCAAGCTAGTTTTTAACTTTTGGCGGTAACCCCGCCCCCTCAGTATATAGGCGGCTGCGCGGGCTTCCCTCTCCAGTCTTCTGAGTCCGCAAATGTGAAAGAGACTAGCAGAAAAGACATGAGAAGAGGGGAGGATGGGTGGGCGTGTAAGAGCACAGATGACCACTAGAAGAACCCAAGTTACAGGTAAGCAACCTGTCGTTCTTCGATGTGGTCTCTGTGCTTTACATGAATGGGGGCATAGTAAGCTGCACCCGTGCCATACTCACCTGGAGGAGGGATCAGGCGAAGATGGATTGTAACACCGCCCTGCCAAACGCCGTGTCTTTTCTGGCTTGGACATCAAGGGCATAGTGCTGCACAAAGGAGTGTTTTGAAGCCCACGTAGCCGCTTGGCAGATGACTTCCAGAGGGAATGGACCTGTCGAAGGCAGTAGAAGCCGCGACCGCCCTCATTGAGTGAGCTTTGATAGAGGGTGGGAGAGGCTTCTTAGCAAGTTGGTACGCTAAAGAGATGGAGCGAACTACCCATCGAGATATAGTATGGGCAGAGGCTTGCTTGCCCGTATTGGGTCCAGAATGAAGCACAAACAGGGAGTTGGAGGAACGAAGAGTGGAGGTCCGATCGACGTAGAAGGCGAGCGCCCTACGGACGTCAAGAGCATGGAGGCGCCTTTCGGCATCAGTAGATGGTTCTGAGAAGAACGCAGGTAAGGAAATAGGTTGGGAATGGTGGAACGAGGTCACTACCTTGGGCAGGAAGGCAATGTCCGGTTGAAGGACAACCTTTTCTCTGTGGAAGACGAGGTAAGGAGGGTCCACTCTAAGCGCCCTGAGTTCACTGACCCGCCTGGCAGAGGTAACAGCCGCGAGGAAGGCCACCTTACAGGATAGGAGATCTAAGGAGATTGTGGCCATCGGTTCAAAGGGAGGGTACATAAGGGAGGAGAGCACCAAGGTCAGGTCCCAGGCCAGGGCCATAACTGGGGGATCTGGTTAGAGGTGCGTAAGTCCCTTGAGGAAACACTTGACCGTAGGGTGCTGGAACCACGATGGCGTCAAAGGTGGGGAGTTAGCCACTATGGCTGCGAGATGTACCCGTAAGGACGGTATTTTAAGTCCTGCCTGCCTCTTTGAGGGATAACAAATATGTACAAATATGCTCCACTGAGACAGACTGCAAAGGGATGCCCCTGGTAGTGAGGACATTCTGAAATCGTGTCCATTTATAGGAATAGGATGCGACGGTAGTCAGTTTGCGAGGTGCATTGACGATTCGTTGCAGATCTACAGGAATGTCAGGATTCTGAACCAAGCCGTGAGGTTGAGGTGCTGCAGATCTGGATGGAGAAGGTGACCACCTTGCAGGGAGAGGTGGTGAGGCTTGGGTGGAAGGTGGTGGTAACGGTTGTTGGAGAGGCACAGGAGGCGGGGGAACCAGGGCCTCCTGGGCCACCAAGGGGCGATTAGAATGCAGTGTGGGTGGTCCTGGGAAATTTTCTGGAGGACCCGAGGCAGTAGGGGAATCGGAGAGAAGGAATAGGTCAGAGGACCTGTCCAGGACATGGCAAATGCATCCCCTAGAGAGTTGAGTCTGACCCCGGACCTGGAGCAATACAGGTGGCATTGCGCATTTGCCTCTGACGCGAAGAGGTCGATTTCTGGGAGGAACCAAAGGCAGAAGAGGGAGCGGAGCACGGGAGAATGCAGTTTCCATTTGTGGGATGTTGTGTGGGTTCTGCTGAGCCTGTCTGCAGTAACGTTGTTCTGGCCCTGAATGTGGACCGCCAGGGGTGTGATACCTTGGCAAATGTACCAGAACCAGATTTCCATGACTAGGAACAGGAGGGAGCTGGAGGAAGTGCCGCCCTGCCTGTTCAGGAAAGCCTTGGCAGTAGTATTGTCTGTTTGGATGAGGACGTAAGAGTCCCATGCCAGTGGGAGGAAGGCTTTCAGTGCCTTGAAAATGGCCAGAAGTTCAAGGTAGTTGATATGGTGGGAGGCCTCGGTTGGGGACCAGAGGCCGTGAATGTTGTGATCGCTGGCGTGGGCACCCCAGCCATCCATGGAGGCGTCCATAGTGAGTAGGAGGGTGTGACGTGGGGGCTGGAAGGGTGAGCTGACACGGAGGTTGACAGGATTTGTCCACCATGTCAGGGAGTCAAGGACTCGAGGCAGAACCTTGAGGGTATAGGCGAGGGAGTCCTTGTGCGGAGAGAACACCGAAAGGAACCAGTGCTGAAGAGTTCTGGCATGCAGACGGGCATGCAGGAGGACGTGGGTGGTGGAGGCCATGTGGCCCAATAGGCACTGGATTGTCCGTGCAGGTTGGCGCAGATGGTAGAGCTGATGAGTAGGTAAGTCCAGAATGGCTTGAATTCTGCGCTGAGGCAGAAAGATTTTTGACTGAATTGAGTCAAAGAGGATCCCTAGAAATTCTATTGTCCATGAAGAGTGGAGCTTGGACTTTTCGTAATTCACCTGGAGACTCAAACTGGAAAGAAGGCCAATGACCGTCCAGAGGTCTCCCAGGAGAGACTGAGGGTCGTCGGCTACCACAAGCCAGTCGTCGAAATATGGAAATATTTGAATGTTCTGTTGTTGCAGGGCCGCTACCACCAGGGCCATGCATTTGGTGAACACCCGGGGTGCAGATGCCAGTCCAAAGGGGAGGGCGCAAAATTGGTAAGTGTTGTCCGCTATTTGGAAGCGGAGGAAACGACGGTGCTGGGGTCTGATGGTGATGCGATAATATGCATCCTTGAGCTCTATAGAGATGAACCACTGGTTTTTGTGCAGAAGGGAGAGGATAGTGGGAATAGTGACCATTCAGAACCTCCGGCACGTGATGTAGGAGTTCAGTTCCCGGAGATCCAGGATGGGGCGAAGGGAGCCATCCGGCTTGGGGACCGTGAAGCGGGCATGGAAACCCGGAGATTGAGGATTGCGAACCAGTTCTATTGTAGATTTTGAGAGTAGAGAGTCGACTTCCGCCAAGAGAGCAGGGGTGGGCGGAGTGGGTAGCGGAGGGTTGTATGGAGGGGTGGATGCAAACTCTATAGCATAACCAACCCTCACGATGGTCAGAGCACAGGAGTCCGTGGTGATATTTTCCGAGGTGGGAATGAAGGGGGAGAGTCTGGTGCCCCAGCGGGGAGGAGGATGCAAGTCATTGTCTTTTGGCTTAGGGCTGAGATCCTTTGGATCGCTGCTGCAGTTTGGATCCAGCAAAGTGTGAACGCTTTCTGTAAGGCTGGTATCTGGTGGAACGAAAGGACTTGTCTTGAGGTTGATAGTATTGATGTTTGGAGGAGTATGGTTGTTGCTGCCATTTTTGCAGTTTATAAGGAAGGGATGTGGACTGTTGAAAACCCATGGAACAGGCCGTGTTATGAAGTTTCTGTACTTTTTGAAGAGTATAATCTGTTTTCTCTCTGAATAGGGAGGAGCCATCAAAAGGAAGATCTTGCACCCTGGTGTGAGGCCAGAGGATCGGAGCCAGGCGTGGCGACGGAGGGCAACAGAGATTGCCATCACCTTAGCAGCCCCTTCCGTCGAGTGGCAAATTACATGGAGCTCTGGTTTGGAGACCTGTGTGGCCTCACGAAGGAAAACTTTGCTGGGCCCTGCTGTTCTTCAGGGAGATGGTCCAGAAAAGGGGCAATATGGTCCCAAAGAAAAGACTGATACCTGGCATAGTAGGCCTGGTAATTGTAATTCTTGTTAATAAAGAGGCAATAGAATACAAACGCCTTCCAAACGTATCCAATTTCTTTCCTTCCTTGTTGGGTGGGGTGGAGGAGGAATACCCCCGGAATTTAGAGAGGGAAGACTCCACAACAGTAGAATTGGTAGATGGGTGTTGTTTCAGGAAGGAGTTGTCCTGATCTGTTGAGGCGTGAACCTTATAGAAGGAGTCAAGCCTCTTTGATGTTTGGGGAAAAGACGAAGGCTTGGTCCAAGAGGCCTTGGCCACCTTGAGAATGGACAGGTTCAATGGGAGCGATACCGATGGATGGGCATCGTCTTCTATCAGCTGGAACAGGGGGTCAGGTTCGGATTTATCCCTTTGAGAGAGTTGGACTCCCAAGGAAGTTGCCATACGAGAGACAAAGTCTGTGTAAATTCGGAAATCTTCAGATGGAGAATTAGGCCTAGGATCCAACAGAAGAGAAGGAGGTGAGGAGCCCAATGATATTCTGTCGGATAAGGATGACTCTGGGCCCTCCTCATCCGAGGATGAATCCGATGAGTCACTCGAAACCGGAGGTGGAAGCGGCCAGATTCGGAGCAGAGGAACTGGTCTGGGGTGATAGTGGCTGTGGCTGCCTGTACAGGCGAATTTCTAGGTGGAACCCGTGGTGATAAGAGAGATGTAGTTCGGGGTGGAGGAGGAAGAGTTGTCAGTCTGGAAGGCGGATTCGGGATCGAAGCCAAAGTCGAGTAAGCTGGTACAGAAGGGCGAGGAGATGCAGAACGCCGAAGGGGCGGCTCCACGGCAGTCGAGGCCCGATGGCATTGGCAAACCTCCTGATGAGCATAGAAATAGTCCACCTCTTCCTCCACTTGCCTAGTGTAGCGCTCGTCCAGAGCAGCTTCAAGGTCTTGATTGGCCCAGCGGCACGGTTGCTCCAGAGGGAGTTCCTCGGGTTCAGAGTCGTGTTCGGACCCGTAGTCAGGATCGTGAGGACTAGAGCCATAGACCTCTTCGGTATCTAAAATAGTCTCCGTTTGTAAAGTACGGGATCGACGCTCGGTATCGTGTGTCAACTTCTGCTTCTTTCTTGGCGGTTCTGAGGGAGCGCGACAGTCCTTCTTTCTCTTTTTCTTTTTGGCTGGCTGGACAGAGCGTGGCTCAATCAGTGCCGCCGTCAAGATCGACATTGCCACCGAACTCCTCAGTACCAACGCTGAAGTCCAAGCCACGGGATCGACTGGTATATTCGCCTCGGGAGTGGTTGCCGAGACTCCCAGAGGGGACGAAATGGGCTGCAAGCCCCAGGCTGCAGGAGAGGCACTGGACGAGGCCTGCATAGTGGATAGTTTGTCCGAGCCTGTACCCTTGAACGCTTGTTCCCAAAGCCAAGAACGAAGTCAAGAGGCCCGATTCTTGTGCGCCTGTTTGGTAAAGGCCACACAATGCAAACAAGAGCCAACTTTATGGGTTTCACCCAGGCAGAAAAGACAGAGTTTGTAGCCGTCGGTCAAAGGGATTTTAGATTTGCAGCGACCACACTGCTTAAAGTTTGTCGTTTTTGCCATAGGCGAAGAAAGTATCAAAGAAAAACTGAGGCAAAGAAGCCGTAGCATGCCAGGCCCAAAGGCCACAATGAGATGGAAAAAAATGAAACTTCAAGGGAAGGAGGGGGGAGGGTACCGGGGAAGAAATAAAAACGCTAATGCAGGCGAGTACTGAACAGAAATATAGGGGGGAAGGTGATAAAAGCAGTACTTAGCAAAGATCTAGCAAGGAGTTGCTCAACGATGTGTCTTCTATCGCGGACGAAGAAAGACTACAGAGGGAAGCCTGCGCAGCCGCCTATATACCAAGGGGGCGGGGTTACCGCCAAAAGTTAAAATCCAGCTTGGAAGCTCCGACGTGGTCTCTCTGTGCAGGCGCAAAGCCCATTCATGTAAAGCACAGAGACCACGTCGAAGAACTGGCCTTACTAAAGGTGAACCAGTATGGCTTCTGCAAGGACACGTCTTGCCTCACTAATCTGACATGTGGATAAAAGTGATCTGGTTGACATTGCATAATTGGATTTCCAAAAAGCTTTCGACAAAGTTCCCACCAAAGGCTCTTGAGTAAATTTAGCAGTCATGTGATAAGGAGACAGGTTCATGTATGGCTCGGTAACTGGTTGAAGGACAGGAAACAGAGGGTAGGAATAAATGGATGGTTTTCACAATAGATGGAAAAAAGAAGTGGGGTCCCCCAGGGACTTGTACTGGAACCACTGCTCTTTAACTTGTTCATAAATGATCTAGAAGTTGGTATAAGGAGAGAAGTGGCCAAATTTGTGGATGCCACTAAATTAATTAGAGTTGTGAAATCCACAACAGATTGTGAGGAGCTCCAAAAAGATCTCTCCAAACTGGGGGAGTAGGCAACAAAATGGCAAATGCTGTTCAATGTAAGCAAGTGTAACATGAGGCATACTGGAGAAAAAACCCAACTTCACATATACGCTGATGGGATCTGAGCTGTCAGTGACTGACCAGGAGAGAGAGCTTGGGGTTGTGGTGGACAGCCCGTTGAAAGTGTCAACAGTGCGCAACAGTGGTAAAAAAAGGCAAATTCCATGCTACAGATCATTAGGAAGGGGATTGAAAATAAAAATACTAATATTATAATGCCCTTATACAAATCTATGATTCTAGTCACTGTTCTAGTCACGGAATCTTAAGAAGACTACTGTAGACTTGGAAAAGATGCAGAAGAGGACAACCAAGATGATCAGGGGCGTGGCGCACCTTCCTTATGAGGCAAGGCTACAGCATCTGGAGCTCTTTAGTTTGGAAAAAAGGCAACCAAGGGGAGACATGACAGATAAATTATGCATGAAGCAGAGAGAGTGTACAGACTAGAACCAGGGGTCACCCCATGAAACTAAAGGTTGGAAAATTTAGGACCGACAAGAGGAAGTACTTTTTCACACAGCACATGTGTGAAACAGGTTGCTGGACTAGATAGGCTTTGGGCCTGATCCAGCAGGGCTGTTCTTATGGTCCCCATCCTCACCATGACTTACCACCTCTGCCTCCACTGCTCCTTGATGCCATCCTACCTGCTTTTGCTGGTTGCCTTTCTAACAGGCACCTCGCTCTTAAACACCAAACACTCTTCCCCCACCCACACAAGGATCATGAATGCCTTTTAGAAAATATTTGCAACTACTGTATATCAAAAGCACAGTTTGGCAACGGGACCATTGTACAAATTCTGTAACTTGACGCAGGTGCTGAAATATCTTCTCATGTGATCTTGGGTGCAGAATTCCATTTTCGGCAACTCAGATTTCAGTTTAACAAAGTGAACTTTGTTCTCCTGGCTTCCAAATGTTTAGGCAATAAGATTTCATTAAACTTCAGGAGCCAGAAGGAGATGGATGGAGAAGGCATCCAGAGAAGGGGCTCTGCACAGCATCTTGCTCCTCCCTCTTAGGACATTGAGTCTGTGGAGGGCCAATGTGGAGGTAAGGCAAATGGGAACAGGCAGGCTAATCATGACCCTGGGCATTCCTCTGTTCAGCAGCTGTCTGCAGAGAGCAGTGATGAACCCAGGGAGAAATCCTCACCATGATTTAATTCTAAAGGATGGGAAGGATCCATACCCATGTTCAGCACTACTATCTGCAGACCAGTGCTGAAGATGGGGACGTCCAGGGGAGAGGGGGCATGGCATCGGTACAGAGGAGCGAGCTAGCCAGCATGTTCCTGTTTGCTCTCCATGGCCTTCACCACATCCTGTCACTAACAGAAAAAACTCCTTCAACAACTGATAATGAGTGGCAGGGAGGCAACAGTGGAACTTGGTGTGTGGGTTTGTTCCCTCTGTGCCATACAAGCTGAAGTTCAGCTAATGCCCCCTAAGCCAGCTGTTCAGAGCCCTGCTGCTTTGTCCAGATGTGTTCCCTACTCATAACCTTTTTGCACAACCTTGGTTTTGGCTAGTCCTTTGGATCCCGGCCATCTTGCAGCAGTGATGCCCAACTGACTGCCTGGCTCTTCCTAAAGACCTTTCCAACCCACCTCCACAGTCCACTGGGCCCCTTTCTCCCAACAACCAAGAAGGCAAATGGGTGGACCAAATGGGTCTGCCAGACTTCACTTCCTCTCTCCACCCTATTTGCTGGCATTCCAGTTTCTTCACCGCATACGGCCCTGCCCTGCTCTTCGAGGCGACCACCTTCCAGTGTGCTCCAGATATTGGAGGAGCTGCCTCTTCTTCCTAGGCCTCTGGCTGGGTGCACGACGCCCAGTTCTGCAGCTGCCATCCTCACAGCTGTTTTCTGCCCACCGCAAGGCAAGGGCCAAACTCCAGCAGCAGCACCACACTGAGCTCACAGGCACCCAAGCAGCACTTGCTTTCTGCAGGGTTCTCTTCTACTTATGACACTGACCACCCAAGACATTGCACATTTCCCTCACTGTTGAACCCACACAGACATTATTTTCACTGAAAAATCTGCAACTGCTCCTGGCAACTTAAAGAGGTAAAGGGTTTCTAGGGAACAAGGTCTGCTTAAGACGTAGGCCCTTCTTGAGCCCCTCCTCAAACAACAAGAGATGAAGATAATGACCAAGAGCCTGGGAGAAAACAAAGAACTTTGACGCACTCCCCTTCACCCAAAGGTGACAAGAACTGGTTCCATCTCCCTGAAAGCTATGGGGGAGGGGGGGGACTGCTCTCAAGAGCACAGAGAAAACGATGAGGGGAGATGGGGACAAGTCCACTGGTCTGTCTCTCCAGAGGCAGCCCATGTGCCACAGCAGGCCAGGCAAGCTTCTCCAGCCAGGCTGCCACCCTTCCTCTCACTTCTGGGGGCTCCCAATCCCAGCCTCTCCGATTTCTGGTTCATCCATGAATTGGCACACAGGCACAGAGTGACCCCAACTAGAGTTCCAACAGCTTCCCCTAGCAAGCAGACTGTCAGTGGAGCAGGGTAACAGCAAGTCAGAGGTCTTGACAGTTTCATTCAGCAACCTGAGGGTCCCATGTCACATTCCAAGGTGCTAGTACTCAAGGGACTCATTGAGAAAGGCCCTAAAGAGCTTTGGGCCTCCTCTGGCCACTGGTCTTGCCTCCTGAAGGAAGTGGCTCTTCGGTTTAGGAGAATCACTGCTTTCCATCATCTGCGCTTTTGGCTCTAGCCTCCCTAAACCTGCCCCTAAGCAGTTGCCACAGGCCAGCAGAGTAGTTGACCTTTAGTGCAGCCTGGGGGACTAATGGCCACTGCAAAGCTCTCGTTGCAGAAGGAAGAGGAAGATGGCAGCCCCCTAGAGCAGCGGCTGAGGGTCTCCCTCCAACGGAGGTTCATGGACCAGGGCCTGACATCAGAAGCTAGGAAGAGTGACAGAGTCTCCCTTCAACCCTTGGGGAAAGGTGCTGAAAGTGACTGCCTCTCGGAGTGGGGCTGAGTCCAGCAGTGTGCGCCTCCATTGACAGAAAGCACTGCTGAGCTTCAGCGGGTCTGTGAGGAAAGTGCTGAAGCAGCTGCTAGAGCCGGTGGGCTGAGAAGCCGTGCGCACTCATGGCCCAGGGAGTTCAAGGAGCTGTCTGCCAGCAGCACATTCTGAACGATCCGCTCCCTCTCTCGTGCGCACACTCCCCCCCCCGCCGCCGCCTCTCAGCTAATCAGCTACTGAAAGAAGAGCTCCCTCAGCCCTGCCAGCCGCTGTGCTCCCCCCCACCCCGCTCTCCCGCCGCCTCCACAACCCCTGGTCAGCTGCACCACGAAGAAGGGAAGTGCGCTTGGAACAGCCGCTGGCTCGCCGAGGAGCACTCAACGCGCCGTCATTCATTATCCACCGACAGATGGAATAGTCATTGCGGGAGGAAGCAGAACCAAACAAGAGCCCCAAACTGCTTCCTCCCAGTGAGGCCTTGACAGCCTCTCCAGCTCCTGGCCATTCATCTCCGGGCGGCTGAAGGGGAGGGCTGCTCGGTCTGCCCGGCAAGCGCAAGCCCTGCAGACAGCGGGGGGAGAGGAGGCGGGGAAAGAGGGAAATGACCAGGAGAGCCAGGGGGCTGAGGATTTCCTCCGCTCCGACACTCAGCCTGCTGCTGCTGCTCCTCCTCGGGACATCTTTGCACAGCCGGCACCTCTGCTCTCCCCAGCCGCAGCAGTGGTTGCTCCTTGACAGCCAAGGCTGGGTGCCGAGGGAGACGGGCCAACAGGCTGCACCGAGGCGGAGCGAGCCGAGCTGCCTTCTCCGGGAGCATCCAGCCAGGCCACGCCAGGAAGCCCATTTATTTTGTTGTGTCTCTTCCCAGAACACCCGAAAGAGACGGAGCTGGGCGGCACGCCAGGCCCAGCGCTGCAACTGCCAACTGAGCAGGAGCTCAGTGGGAGGAAGTTGAGTCTGTGCTCAGCACAGGGGCAGCCACGCAGGCCTCCCTCTGCTGCTTGCTAGTCTGCAGCACGGAGCGACAAAGGCCCACGCAGGCCAGAAGTGCAGAGGGAGCACAAGCACTGCCGGAAGGGCAGGCGGGCAGGCAGGCAGGCGGGTGGGAGCCAAGCCACAGCACTGAGACGAGGAGGGGAGGAAGCAGAGGCACCCCTTCCCACCACACCTCCACAGGCCAAGGCAACACACACTTGCCAGTCTCTGCTTACCTTAGAGCTAAGCTTAGGACACTGCCAAGAGACACGCTCCCTCACACCACGGAGATGTTTCCGCAACAACAAATGGGGAAAGGAACACGGAGGAGAGGGGACCCAGAGCGGGGGAGTCGAAGGGCAAGGAGCTGCGCTCACCACACTGGAGCCCTGGCCCCGCAGCCAGCAGACTCTCGCCCTCCCAAACCTGGGAGGTATCCGGAGCTGCCGCCCTCCCGTTCTCAAAGGCCGAGACCGAGGCTGCTTCTGCTCCAGGCCCCAAGCGTCACACTGGTGTGTAGAATCACAGCTGGGGCCCCGATCATCTGCACAGGCCCAGGCCTTGCAGCAAGGCTGCTGCGGCCACCCCGTCCCATCTTCACCAGACCTCAGTGGCTGGGCACACCTGGAGCTGCAACCAAACCGGAAAAGGCCCCAATTCGGACGTGGCTGCTTTTGCTTGGCAAGGGACAGCAGCACCCAGAAGAAAGCCTGCCGGCCAACCCACACTGGGGCTGCTTTGGCTGGTATCACTTAGTGATGCAGCTGCAGGAACGATAATCCAGCTGGACAGAATTGCCTTGGGAGGGAGACCAAGTGCAAAGCTAGAAGACGGGCTTCTTTTTCTAAATCCATGACCTCATAGCAAAACAGCTCAGCTTGCCATTTCCCTTGGAAAAGGGCAGAGGAATGTGCCCAGACCGAAAGCCCAGGCAAGGCAAAGGGGGCAGGAGGGAGAGAGTGCAGCAAAGCAAAGAGCAGAGGGGGGGGGGGGGCGGGGAGAGAAGCCTTTACCCAGCATTCTTCTGGGGTGGGGAGCTTCCACTGGCAGCACAATCTCCCCACACCAGCTCCACGCCTACCCCCATAGATGGACTAGGCCAAGTCAGCAGCTGTGCGGGGCGCCAAGCAACTCACAGCTCGGATCTTGCCAGGCTGATTCACACCATGGGCTGATGAAGCCCAGCATCCTGTTTCCAGCAGTGGCCAGTCCTGGTTTTTCCAGAGGAAGCAGAGGGATAGGTGGGTGGGGGGCCTGCTGAGTCCAGCCTTTTCTCCAGCTGCTACCACCACATGTCTTCACACCCATCTCATCACCCTCAGTGCCGCCGCCGCCGCCGCCACCAGGCTTCTGGTCCTTCCACTGAAAGCTCTGCACCTCTCAAGCTCCCTGTCCTCTCCACACTGTCCCCGTCCCTCTGCCAACGACACCCTTGCTTCTCGCTGCAGCCCTTCTCTCTTCTCCAAGCCACTTCCCAATTCCCTAGCAAAGCCTCTCCTGGCTCAGCCAGTGCTTGCCTTCACTACTTCCCCCATCTCATCACCAACCTTACCCTCTCCCTCTACTGTAGCCTGCCAGGCTTCTGGGCAGGGTCTGCCACACAGCTCCTAGGACTCAATAGCACTTATGGTTGTCATGGGGAAATTCATCTGCTGGCCTCTGGCAGACGGGAATTTAAGGACACTTGGCGGCTGGAACCTGGCACATTCTTGTGAGGTTGGACAGTCTCCAGGATCCCAGGGAGGTCACAAAGCAAAAGAGCAAAGATGGAGGGATTCATAGGAGTTCAGTCAATAACATCCTCATAGCAAGATGTGAGGTTCTAAAGGTATTCACTGCCCCAGCCCCAGCCCCAGAGTAGGGCAGTGCTGGGCTCTGGGGTGCACTTAGAACCTACCTGGTGCCTGGCTGGAGCTGTGCCCTCACCTTGCACAGAGGTCAGGCACAAAGGCAGGGTCCTAGTCATGACAGATTTTGCTCAACCAAACTTTGTGCCCGCCCAATGGGACTGGATCAACAGCTGAAAACCCACCCTCTCATAACATGCACAGTGGCACAGGCTGTATGTATCACAGGTATATCCCCCCTTTCTTCCATCTTAAAACTCCAGGCAGTTTAAGTGTCCCTGAAGGCTGCCAGGCAGGCCAGCCATCCAGGCATTGGCCCGATGACACGTGTTTAGCTTGAGCACAGCAGCTGTAGCATGACCCCTGAGACCACGCCCTGGGATGAAACATCCTGTGGGGGTGAAAAGGGGCTAAGGCATGACCTCCTGATTCGGAATGCCTGTATTAGACTCTCCTATTCTTTCTGAACTATCCTGCTTGCTACACCTAGTGCAGAGGGGAAAGGAAGGGGAAGAGCCCCCAAATCCTTACTTGCAGGATTTCAAGTAAGGATTGAAATGCAGATTCTTGAGACTGCAAAATCTCATTGCTGTGCTTGAAGTTTTCAAAGTATGCACTTAATGCTCTTTAAACCTCCCTTATGGGCTCATAATCTGCATTGCTCAAAAGAGGTGTTTGGTCCCACTCTTTCAGTGCAGGTCTGTGGATGAAATGAGACTTCAGAGCTATGAGAATGGTTCAAGATCGTGGCAGCAATTCCGGACTGATTAGCCTGGACTAAATGGGGCTGAACTTGTGTTTTGGGGTCACAATGCAATGAGAAGCACACAATGAAAGCACATCCCCAGCACAGGAAGCAGAAGCACTAGGATTCTCCTGGAGGAGAGATAAATACAATTACAGAGAGAGAGGGAGGGAGGGAGGGAGGGGACAGGAGAGGCAGGAACAAAGCCATTGGAAGCCGCTCTGATGTCAACAGGTTCTGAATCAGTGCTCCCCCTCACTGGGGCCCTGAAACAGGACCAGCTGGGGAGGGGGAGACCTTGGATTTCGGCATGAAAGCACTGCATCCCTGGGTTATGCTTGAGACGTTACACAAGCGTACATTTTCTATGGCCATATATTTCATTACGCTCTCAATCTCTATTCCAGACCCAGCACTGCTGCAGCTCCCACTCCAAACCAGGAGGGCTCCAAGTCTGTGGATGCCCCAACAGCATGACTTTGCTGGGCCTGAAGGGTGGGCAGGGACTTCATTCTGCAAAGTCCCTTGGACGCCAAATCCAGCCCCTTGATCTCCCATGGTTCTGTTCTGCTTAGAACCCCAAAGTGTTGATACTTTGGGTTTCTAAAAATGGGATGAAAGTCCCATCTGCTCCCAAAACTCCCGCCACACACTCTGGCCCACTAGTGCAAAGACTTCACGACTGTTTCCTTCTCCCTTCTCCTCAGTAGCCCTCGCAGTCTGCCCACCTTCCGCACACAGGACACCTGGCTCTGGGTTCCCAAAAACAACCATTGCAGCCTCTTTAGCAATCTGTAGAAGACAGAGAAGCCTCCCGCTGCCCCAGCCCTTTCCCACTTGACCACCAACTCAGAAATCCCAATTCAGGGGCCTCACTAGCCAAGATACTTACTTCCCTGTGCCCTGTCTTGAGTCCCCTGGAGGCACCATGGATTCAAGAGTCTATGGAAACCTGGTCCCTCGGACACTTACTACCTTTTGTACAACACTCGCATGTGTGAACCACCCAGCCAGCTCTAACATTCAAGAAGCCTTGAATGCTTAGCTTAAGTTCTCTACCTAAGGAACCGCCAATCTCTGGGACTGGGTGCCAGAATGAGGATGGGTCAGCTTGCACAAAATTGTAGATGTGCTTCAAGCCTGATGAAGGCAGGCCAGGCAAAGGCTGATGCTGTCATGGGAAGGCGTAGTACTTTCGTCAATGAGTGGCCACACAGCTCTCTTTTTAACATAGCTGTGTTTCGTTTTAGCAGTTTTTAAAATTGAAGTTTTATTACTGCTTTTATCTTCTTGTTAACTGCCCTGGAGTGTTCAGAAGAAGGGCAGTATTAAAATACAGTCAAGAGATTGGGAATGATGAGTGACAGATACAACAGGACCGAGGGCAGGGGCGGTGGGGGGGGGGGATGAAGAGGCTGCTGGAGCTGCTTTTTCCTGCCCTTGGGGTGGAAAAGGATCTGAGGGCTGACGACAGCTGGAGGGCCAGCTCTGCCCACCCCTGGCTTAGGAGGTGCCATGAGGAGGCCTGGCAACCAAAGGCTAGACATTCGAGCCTATACCCCAGCCCCCTTTGCCTCCTGCTTGCAAAAGAGGCACTCAGCTAGCTATTCCACTGTGTTACAAAGGATGGACAGTGCCGCAAGACAAGAGATAAGATGGCTCTCTCCTTCCTTTTTAAACATAGGATGCCAACAAAGTATTAGATTTTGCAGAACCTAAAGCTTTACGCATTCTTTATGCATGACTTCTTAGAGAGCTGCTTCAGCTAACAGCAACAGCCAAGTTCATGTGCTGCTGACCAGAGCTTAGCCAGTCCCTCTTTCCATGTGACACTGAAGCCCACCACAGTCAACATGGAACACGTTCTGCCCCACAGCCTCAAATTCGGAGGTCTTCATGCTTCCTTGGTCTATTCTTAATGGCTTTCAACCTGCTCAGAGCAGTCATCTAGGTATATGACATTACCTCTACTTGTTCGCTCTTCCTCCAAACTAAACACACTGCTCCAGGCTTTCCACTTTTCTTTCTAGGCCTTTCTCTGAGGTCTCCATTGTTTGGCTCTGAACTCTTTCTTGTTGGTCAAAATCCTTCTAGAAATCCAGAACTCAAAACTGCCCACAGTTATGTACTTTCTCTTGCACAAAATGATTTCTGCAGCCATGGTTCTAAGAGCCTCTGACAAGGCAGCGCATCAAAAGTTCATATTCAGTCGGTCCTCCACTGTCACCTCCAGACCCTTCTCTGCAGTGATGCTGCCTACTCCATTCTCTTCAGCACTCTGGATGCTTCTCTGCCTTGAGTTTACCACACATGCCTTTATTTGGGCTGGAAATAAAGTTGGAAATGTTTCCAACTCAGTGTTCCAACCAATCAGATCTTTTTCTTTATTTACTTTTTGTTTGTTTTTTACAGCAGCCCAGAAAGCAGCAGCCTCTTAAATCTCACCCAAGAGAGGGCGAGCGGCAGCCTCTCGTCTCAAATCTGATGCAAACCATCTGAACTGCACCATCGTGCCTTTTCCCAAGCTATTTCTCACTTTCCTGTACCAAGGATACCCCACGGTCCATTTTTTTGTGCCCTACATAGAAAGCAGTGAATGGCCATTGCCTCCAGAAGGCTACGCAGACACCACACATCCTCACCCTGAGCTCTGCAGCTTCTGACATTCAGATTCTCTCTTTCTCGCGAGGCCCCAGTAATGGGCAAATGCCAACCTGACCACACAATCCATTGTTCAGATAATAAACCTGGGACCCCAGCAATGGGTGAAAAGACGCACATGCAAAGAAACCCAAACACAGTCTCACACAGAGATGGAATTCTTGGGAGAGACAGGGATCCAACCTCGCTCCCCCTCCCCGCCCCACTCTGTCTTCTCCACAGAAAGCCCTGTAGAATTTGATGGGCTCAGTACTACACAGGCATGCCAGCCACCATCATCCAAGGGACAGCGCTCAGTCTTACCTCCTCATCAGAGCTGTCTTCCACATATTCATTCTCCAGACATGGTTTCTGTGGTTCTGCTCCTGTCTGCTTGCTCTTATAGCATGATGGTGCTTTCCTCTTTGAGACCTCACCAGCCTGTAAGGCAAGGCAACAGAAAGAGTTACCCTGCACTGGCAGCAAGAGGCTGCATTGTGCACATGTACCCAGGACACCTCTGCAAACAATGTGGAGTGGCCAGGGGCAACCACAGAACACTGGGAAGGTCGGAACCTGCTGGCCCTTGGAGTCATGCCTGAAACTAGGGCTTCTGAGCCTTGCCACTTGCAACCCAGTCCAGATGCCCAGCAGGGTCTTGGCACACAGTGGAAACACCACTCCACAAAGCATTAGTTCTTGCAGGACTGCTCTGCTAGAATGCTGTCCACGATCAAGCAGTGAAACAGCAAAAAATGCCCACCAGAAGCTAATACACATGGAGGAGGTATGGACAGGGCACTTGTGGGGGATAACAAATATCTGGCTGTTTGTATTCATGTTAGCAGTTCACTGTCCACGCACAGTCATTTTCTGCAACCTTGAGAAACAAAGGTTGGGCATCAAGACTAATGCCATCTTTGTTCTGGATGCTGTGTGTGTTTTCTTTTGCAAGCAGGCTTGTTTATTCTGGCAAGATTTCCACTCTTCTTTGGAGCCTGGCAGAGGGTGGGAAATCTCCCAGATGTTGCACTAAGCCTCAGAGAAACTTCAGAGCAGCTAGAAGATCAAGGCTCTGCCCTCACAAGTAGCACAGAGCTGGGGAGGAGGACAGGGCTGGCTTTGCTCTTGGACTGGTCCTCAGAGACACCTGGAGCACCTCAAAAGATCAGCCTGACATCACAGTTAAGACCACATGCTCCCACCGTGGGTGGAGAGCAGGGCCAGCCAACATCTGTGGAGCCTTACCTGGCAGACGGGACACTGGAAGGGGTTATTGTTCTCCTCTTCTCCTGGCTTTCGGCCGGGATCAAGGCTATATGTTAAAGTGGCATGAGGACAGAAGCGTGTGTATCTGGAAAAATTGTTGTAACCTACTCTTAAGCCCAGGGGACAGAGCAGGCTATAAATCCAATAAATAAGTAATATTTGACCGTCAACCCAAACTATTATAGGCTGCTTGATGCATGATGGTCAGGACTTCTCCTTGGAAACAGAACTTGTCCTTTTTTCTCCTGTTAAAAAGTTCTGTTCTTCCTTGACCCACAGAAAGTCACATCCCACAGGACTATCATAGTACACTTGACCGCATTATCTTTGTAAACCGCCCCGAGCCATTTTTGGAAGGGCGGTATAGAAATTGAATTATTATTATTATTATTATTATTATTATTATTATTATTATTATTATTATTATTATTCTGCTTCTAGGCAGGTCACTTGGAGAGCTTGGCACTTGTGCATCTGACAACCGAAGTGTGTGGTGCGTAACACCAGGTACAACACATGCTAACTGTACACAACCAGCACCACAACATCTTCCTTCTCCTCCCCTGTATGGAGAACCATCAAGCCCAGAAGACTTCACTGCATGCAGTATTAAAAGCACAGCCAATTCCCCTTCTGTGGGCCAAAAAAATCTCACTGATCCATGGCTGCAAACTGAAATGTGGATTTTTATCCCTTCCTCATAATACTTAAAACTCTGGGCCACCCAATGAAATTAATTTGCAGATGATTCAGGATAGAGAAAATTAAGAAGTACTTCACAGAACGCACAATGTATTCACTACCATAGGTTGAGGGGATGGCTACTCCCTTGAGTAGGTAGGAGTCAAGTTTCATTCAATACCTTAGAAGCAACAGCTGCTCACCACAGTAACTGTATAGAACCTCCATGTTCAGCTATAATCTCCCTCCAAATACCAGGAGCAAGATGGGCTGTTGCCTTCATGTCCTGCTTGGGTCTTTCCAGAAGCATCTGGCTGACCTCTGTGGGAAACAAATGCTGGACAAGACAAACTCTTGCTCCGAATCCAGCAGAGCTTTCCTTGGGTTCTTCTGTTCACCCCGGGCTCAGGGCAGAAAATGCTCCGCACTAGGATTCCAGCCCTGGCCAGCCTGCCAGATTCCAGCCCCCGGCCTGGTGTTCCAGACTGCGCCTACGCATTGGCCTGGCGTACGGGAGCAGGCACAAGTAAAACGGCACATCCTTCCCTGGAAAAGCGATTCACCCTCTTCCCCCGCTCAGAGGGGACCCAGCCTGGTGTGGGATTTACCGGAGGATTTGACGGAATGATCAGAAAAGCAGCCCTACAAAACACCCCTCCTGAGAGTAGTCAAGTCTGTACAGTGTGATCACCTTCTGTTGTGAGCAACCCACCAACACAGCCCTTTGTGCCGCCCCCCTATCCACTTCCACCCTCCTGGCCAAAAGGAGAAAGTGGGGTGGGGGGCCTAGCAAGGATAGGGCCAACTAAAAGATGGGATTACAGCAAAAACAAAGCCTTTATTAAAGTCTTTGAAAAAAGGAGCTCGGAGGTAAGTTTTTTCCCAGGCTTTTGGCACCAAAAGGATTTTGTCTGACTCTCCCTCCCGCCCTCCCCCATTTCCGTGCTTCCCCAACAGTCCATGGGTTTGGAGCAGAGCCCCATGCTGCGGAAATGGGTCAAAGGTATCACAAGCCATCCTAGGTAGCCAGGTTGTGCCACAGAGGCACCAAGTCCCCTTTCTGCATCCACATCCATCCGCAGAAGCATCTCGGCCAGCTGAGGCAGGGCCAGTGCCTCATCCCTACCTTTCAGAGACAGAAACCTGAGTTGCTTCTCAAGATGACTTTATTGCAAGACAGCTGAATCTGTGTGCTCATACTGCAAAGGAGTCCAGAAGTTCACCTGGACAAGCCACATTTATGTGACAGATTCAGACAGGAAGGTCACACAACAGCTACTGTCACCACCTCGGCTTGGAGCAACATTCCGAAAAACTGGTAGACACAACACATCCCTTAAGACTTCACCTTTAAAATGGAGGCGCTGGAAATGATGCTCTTTGCTTTTCCAGAAGAGGACACAGTCTCCATCCAAAGGCCAGTGATGCAGCAAGCACTGTCCCTCCAAAGGCGGCAGAGGCCTTCAGGCTACACGCCAGAGCCTGGCTGCCAGAGCCGAGTCTGCTGCAGGAAGCTGGGCAAGGAGGCCACCAGAGGGCAGCATGCAACACCAAAAAAAACAACAAAACCCAACACGAGAAGGGGGAAAGGCGGCCAGGAAAAGCAATCGGAAGGAGTAATTGCAGCAGCAGCAGCAGGGGCTTCCAGGGCAAGGAGGTCAGGCTGCTGTGCCTGTGTCTGCTGACTCAGCAATGCTGTGGCCACCGGAGGAACACTGGCTGGTGCTGAGGACTCACTGCATCAGCAGCAAGCAGTCTTTTCCGCAAGAGTGCAGGGCCAGCACAGCCACCAGCCAGTCCAGTGGAGACCAGCCTCTTCCCTGGCTCTTGGCCATCCTGCAGAGAGTCCTTTGTCTCGGCCAAGACCTTAATCATGCTTGTACTGACCCTCCTAGAAAACTCACAGGAGGCTCTCTACTTTTAAATGGTGAGGCTTGCTCGCTAGGAGATAACAAGGTGAGCCACACCTGGAACCGAATGGGTGAGAGAGGAGGTCATACTCTAGAACCAGCCCCAGGACAGGCAGAGGAGATCTTTTCCAGGGAGGCCAAAAACACCCATCACAGTGCTGGAAAAACCCACAGCATCAGAACTGCCTTGCAAGATCTGGCAGGATGCTGGCTTGTCTAGCCCAGCATCCTGCCTCTCCAGCGGCCGGCCAGATGCCTCTGGGAAGCTCACAAGCAGGGCACAAAAGTGATGGCCATTCTCACAGCACTCCTATGTATCTGGCATTCTAAGATATACTTCCTCTGAACATGGAGGTTCCACTGGCCTGTCACAACTAAGAGTCGCCGAGAGACATCTCCTCCTCTGAATTGGATCTAGTCCCTTTTAAAAGCCATCTAAACTAGTGAACGTTGTCACTCCATGTGAAAATACAGCTTGACATTTATACTGTGTTTTTTTCTGAACATTCAACGCATTTCAAGCACAGGCCAGTCCTCAGAAGAGTCCTCTCCTGCCCATAGTTCAGCTAGTGAGAAAACTGCCTAGTGAGTGCATCGCTGAGGTGACTTCTACACCAGATTTCTAATGGATGTCATCAATCAACCCACTTTGCTGGATAACCCCCAAATTATTTACTCTATGTGAACAAAGGTGGCTTCACGCCAAGCCCATGCAATCCTGAATGTGCCTCTGAACAAACCAAGGAGTATCAGCTTTTGCTCCTCACAGTCAGATACATTTAAGCTAATTTTTAGCTCCCTATTTCCCAAGGGATCAAACAGAATGCAACACTAACCCTACTGCTGCCTATTAAACCCTCTCACTCACTCTCTGGCACTTTGGAATGCCTTGAACAGACTTCTGGATTATTTATTCATTTATCTGATTTGTAGACCGACCTTCCAAAAATGGCTCTGGGCGGTTTCCATCCAAAACAGCTCTGAGGAGACATAGGTCAGCCTCCTCTGGGCAGGAGTTGCAGAGAGTCACCCTTGGGACTATGCATGACTGCCAGGCTCCCTCCTTGCAGATGCCAAGAGGCGGCAAGCTGCCCCCTTCCCAGCTCCTGGCATGTCTTGAAGTCTAGATGAGGCCAAGTCCCTCCTCCTTTTCAGGGCAAATTATTTTAAAATCCAAATCCCTTCCCCCAGGGAAGTATGCCCCCCCACCCCCACCCCCCTTCTCTTCATAACTACTCTGCAAGGTAGCTTAAACCCAGAGTGAGGCTAACCCAAGGGCACCTGAATGAGCTTCACAGCTGAGAAAGATTCGCACTCAGATCTCCCTAACCCTGCATTTCGCTATATCACATTGACTCTAGAGGCGGAAGCTGACCACCACTTGTGAGAGCCTGCCAGAAGCTGCAGCTGCCTTGCCTTGGGTGCACTGTTCCTTCTAGCAGGGATTCCCAGATGTTGTTGACTACAACTCCCAGCATCCCCAGCTGCAACAGCCTTTGCTTGGGGATTATGGGAATTGCAGTCAACAATAGCTGGGAATCCCTGCTAGAGGGAACACTGCTTGGGTGCCATTATTTTTGTTCCTGTTTGCCTGTTTGTTGCTGCAAACAGCACAGAGTAGCCACCTAATGGCGGAGCTGGGAAATGACTTGATTAGCAAGCCAGAGGTTGCCAGTTCGAATCCCCATTGGTATGTTTCCCAGACTATGGGAAACAACTACGGTATATTAAGCAGCAGCAATATAGGAAGATGCTGAAAGAAGGCATCATCTCGTGCTGTGCGGAAGGAGGCAATGGCAAACCCCTCCTGGATTCTACCAAAGACAACCACAGGGCTCTGTGGGCGCTAGGAGTCAACACTGACTCGATGACACACTTTACTCTAAAGAACACAGAACTTCAGCAGAAACCAATGTATTAAAAATTGCCACGACCCTCCCAAAGCCTTCAGAACGCAGCAAGTGACGGCTGAATCAAATGCTCCTCAGGCAAGCCCAGGGCTAAGCATCTCACCTTACTACCCACCCCGCCGTTTCCAGAGGCATTTTACTGTCACCAGTCAGGGTGGGGTCCACTCTCAGCCCACCCTCCTCCCCAGATTAGAACCAGCAGCAGGCTGTTGCCAGAATTATGCTCGGGAAGAAAGGCTTGTCCAGTCTTTGCCTTGACCCAGGAGACACTAACAAGGTCTTTAGAATCCCAGGCAGGCTTTAGAGCAAGCAGCAGAACTGCAGCACTCACTGGGGCTTGTGAGCTCCGTTGCTGGTCGTCAGTTGTCTATTCCATTCTTCACACTAAAGCTCCCCAGAATCCCTGCCAGGTTGACTGACTGCCAAGCCCTGATGAATAAGACTGATGACAGAAGCAGAGAGGCCTTGCATAATTCTTTTACTATTATTATTATTTACAAGGCACTCCGCGTCAGGCTCTCAACACAGTCAAAACTTACTGCCTAAAGTCAAGCCAAAGAGAAGAGAGCGTGGTGGTGGGAGAAGGAGGAGAGCAACGCCACACCCCACATGCAGCTGTCTGTGCACACTCAGCTCAGCTGCAGAGCATTAGAGCCAGAGCACAGAAGGCAGCTGGGCTGAGAGGCTATCTAGTCATTGACGGCTGGTTCACCGACAGCAGGGAAAGCTCCCAGGTCAACTATCAGGGCATCCCAGGGAGGAAAAGACTACAACAGGGGGCCCACAGAACCGACTTCTCTACCTAGTAAAAGGGAAAGACACACTTCAGAACTGCTCAACAGCCAGGTTCACCAGGGGAATCATGCCTTCCCAACCTCAGATATGATACCCAAGGGAAGAAGAGTTTCTACCCTCCTTTGTGCCACTTCAACTATTTGACTGCCAAAGACTATTCCCCAGCTTCATGAGAAAGCAAAACAGCCCAATGGCAGGCAATGCACACTTTAGAAAGTGCACATGATCTATCCCACCTCCCCGTCACCACAGGGTGGGCGGGGGGGCCACCTTCAGAAATCTGCAGAGAGCCAACCTCCAACTGAGAAAGCAAGCGGGTCCAGAAGTCACAAGGGAAGAAAGACAGGCCCAGCTGCAAGAGAAAGTGCCCTTGTGGAAGGGCTGACATTTGAGCACATGACAATGGCAACGGCTTCTCTGTCTTCTCTGTCCAGAGGAGAGCTGGTCTCGTGGAAGCAAACATGACTTGTCCCCTTAGCTAAGCAGGGTCCACCCTGGTTGCATTTGAATGGGAGACCACATGTGAGTACTGTAAGATATTCCCCTCAGGGGATGGAGCCGCCACTCTGGGAAGAGCAGAAGAAGGTTCCAAGTTCCCTCTCTGGCAGCATCTCCAAGATAGGGCTGCGAGAGGTTCCTGCCTGCAACCTTGGAGAAGCCACTGCCAGTCTGTGAAGACAATACTGAGCTAGACAGACCCATAGTCTCACTCAGTATATGGCAGCTTCCTATGTCTTCAGGCCTGAAGGTTGCTTCTGTCTGTGCTACCCCATGACTTCCTTTAGCAGCCCTAGGGGATGGGGTGAAAGGGAGCTGCAGGGCAGACTGGCTGCCAGCATCACTATCAAGTGACATAAGGAACTCTATACTCAGCTAGAAGATGAGCAGCTAGAACCCTTTGCTTTATGGCCACTCCTGGAGCTGTCTTGAGCATCCACAGACCCAGTTACCATGCAAACATCAAGTCAACTGGCTGGCTCGGACATCAGGCAAAACTACAGTTAAATCTTGCTCCTGCACAACATCCCCAAGCAGTGGGAGCACGTGCTTTCTTCTCCTCTGCCTCAGCAATTCTCAGAAGAATTGTGTTTCTGAACTGGAAACGAATGAAGATAGCTCAGGATGCCTGTACTAAGAGATTTCAAATTTATTCTAACCAACTCCCCGAAAATAAAACTGAGTTCTGAATCCAAGGTTCACCTCTTCCCTAAAGGTGGAATCTTTTAAGCTTTCTCTTCCCAATTTAAGTTCTGCTGTCTCTAACAAGTGAGGAGGACAGATATGCACATTTGATTTCTGGGATTATCATCTCAGCCCTCTGAAAGGCTCAGGGCACAGATCACATCACAACTGCTTACTCTATGTGGGAGGCCTATTCGTTTTTTTCTGAAATCATGGAGGAAATAAAGCTAACCTGCCCCTTGCTTTCATCTGTTCCTAACAAGGGGTTAATTCAGTCTGAAGCAGGATTGAGCCCAAAACGTTTCGGAGGCCATTATAAAGGCCTCCGAAACATTTCAGCTGGGGTGTGTGTGTTTCGGAGCCGGTGGGGGTTGTACTTTAAGGGCAGGGGAGGGTGTACTCATCCCTCCCGCTGCATTTCCCCCGCCGGTGCTCTATTATTTTAAGCCCCTCGGGGTGGCAGCGTTCCTCCCTGCCTCCCCATTTCCCTCATTGGCCAGAAGTAGTGACCGCGTGTGTGCCCGTTGCACACACACGCAATGGGCGCAAACGTGGTCACTACTTCCGGCTGATGAGGGAAACGGGGCGGCAGGGAGGAATGCTACCGCCCCGAGGGGCTTAAAAATAACGGAGCGCTGGGGGGGGGGAATGTGGCGGGAGGAGTGAGTACACCCTCCCCCGCCCTTAAAGTATCATCCCTGCCGGCACCGAATAAAATTCGGGCACATCCCTAGTCTGAAGTGTTCAGGGCAGCATTTAAATGGTACATTCATTGGTTGCCTTGTTCTCTTCTAATCTAAATGTGACTTTTCTGAGGTTGCTTGAAATCTTTGCCAATATGTAGCATGTTCCACATTTTTGAATGAGCTCCTATTACTACAAGAAAGCAAAACTGAAGACAAACCATCCTAAACTGGTTATCCTCAACTGGTTTACCATGGAAGAAACAAAGCAACCTCCAGATCTACTTTCAAGTATCCATATGGTTAACATCCAAGGGGAAATTCCCCACAGCATATCCTTCCTCTGGGTAAAAAGTTCCCAATTATTTAAGAGCTCTTAATATTTACAGGCAGTCCTCAGACCTATGGCACAATTGGGACCTGAAAACTATGTCAAAAAGTCTTAACTCGGAACCATTTTTCCTCTAAGAAACCATGTCATAGATGAGGGTTTGGTTCTGAATCAAGGCTTACCGGATACCCAATGCTTTTCTATTGCTCCCAAAGCTGGTGTTGGATCAGCATGCAGCAGAGACACTGATGATAGAGAACAGAAACACTTTGCCACCCATTCTCTTTCTGGTTCTCTCTCACTTTTCCATGGAAGGAAGGGAGGTGACTGGGTAGCTTGCCTTCATCTCCTCCTCCTGGGCAATGGTTAGACAGGCAAGGAAGGAAAGTGGGCAGGAAGCCGCGTGGGAGCTGGGAACAGGCTGCACCAGCACTGTAACTGAGCCTGGGGGAGGAGCCAAAGGGGCAGCAGCAGTACTAGTGGGCAAATCAGTCCATCCCTTCGCAGCTTCAGAAGTAGCTGCCGATGATGCGAGCCTGAGCCACCCTTGTTGCCGCCTCCTCCTCCACTAGCCCAGGCACCAGCAACCATCTAGCAGAGTCTCCCCTCTCGTTCAAAGCTGAAACAAGAAGGCAGTTTACCAACATCTTGTGCCATTTGCCTTAACTCGGAATTTCTTAAATTGAGGACTGCCTGTAGTCAACACAAGGGAAACATTCATTCAGGAGGTTGGATTACTGCACAGTCGTGGGAATTTATTCTGTTTACAGTACACACACATATGCATGCACACAAATGTTTTCTCTATACTATTCTTATGGGAACCATGATGGGAAAATAGTCTCAGAAGTATTGTCATCAAGTGAATGTACAATTTCTTTCCCCGGGTTCAGTTGTTGTTGTTATTTATTTGATTTGTATACCGCCCTTCCAAAATGGCTCAGGGCGGTTTACAATTAAAACAAACCACTAAAACAGTAAAGATCTAAAACAGATTAAACACAATATAACAGTTAACAATTTAAAAGCATTTTAAAACAACAATTAAACAATTACAGTAATTAAAATCCTGAAATTGGGTTTTTAATTTTAAAATAAACCAGATATTAAAGCCCCCAAAATTTAGGAAGCTGAGAAAGCTTGGGTGAAAAGATGGGTTTTCAGGTGTTTTTTGAAAATTGCCAGAGATGGGGAGGATCGTATCTCAGCAGGGAGCGTATTCCACAATCTCGGGGCAGCAACCGAGAAGGCCCATCTCTGTGTAGCCACCAAACTAGTTGGCGGTAAGTGGAGACGGACCTCCTCAGATGACCTCAATGGGCGGTGGGGTTCATAATGAAGACAACGCTCTCTTAGATAGTTGTTACACGATGCTCACTGGATGACCTTGAACCAGTCACCACCTCTCCATCTAGCCGGGGGTCTCAAACTGTGGCTTTCCTGCCAATGTGATGGCCTTCCCACCATCCCTGTCTACTGGCCATTGTGACTTGGTGCGATGGGAGCCATATTCCCCTGGTCTAACCAATATAACCAGTTTGTTGTGAGGATAAAATGGGGTGGGGTGGTGGGAATCTACACTTCCCTAGGAGTGTTGCCCTGCCCATAGGAAAAGCAGGACAACAGTGAAATAAATAAAATAAAATAAAATGAACAGAAGCACAGCATCACAGATACTATGCACTGACACCCATACTTACATGCACATTTTCAGAGTGATCCATGCCCTTCAACTTCTCCTCAACTCCACTGTCATGATCATCCTCCTCTTCCTCTGTGATGCTGTCGCTCCCAGAATCCTCCAACCCAGAGAAGACACTTTCTTCACTGTCTGTCAGATCATCACTTTCCCCATGTTGCTCCTCAAGGGCTGGGGTGCTGAAGAGAGGTTGCTGAAAGGAAACCACAAACATCAGAGGACTGTACATCCAATGAGGCCTAAATCCCTCAAAGCTTGTGAATGCTCCCCATGAAGCTGAATGCCATTAAACAGTTTTATCTGGTCCCTAGTCAGGATCGGCATGCTACACAACTGACCATCTATTTTGTGGTCAAATATTCTATGAAGCCAAGAATTCCATTAAGAACAGCTGTAGCATCTAAAAAACTAAAAAAATTATTTCAGCATAAGTTTTTGTGAACTACAGCCTACTTCATCACATGGCAGGCATATACATACACACAGGGAAGGGTTGCTAAAAATAGAAGATTTTTCAAAAATTTAAATTGGATTTTTAAAAATTCGTTTAAAAAGAACTTAGGTAAAAGATATCATCATGAATGTTAATCACAACTTCTAATTATATTCCATGAACATGTGAACAGCAGTATATGGGGATTAGCGATCAGACCTGATCAATCCTATTATGGAGGTGGTATACATGCAACACACACACACACACACTCACACTCAAGCCCTTGCCATCCGCCCGCCCCATCCCCTGCAAAAGTGCAAAGGCATTAGGCTCACAAGTTATGTTTAACACTTGTGCAAGTGTTCAGTGTACACAGGTACAGATCTGTACACAGGTACAGTCATTCACATGTTATGCTGAATGCAGGTACAGAAGTACACTTCCCATGCATTTGAAGGGCCTGTATCCAGGTTCACTTTTTAAATGAACACAAGTACACTCATCACATAAACATGTGTACAAGTGTACAGACATCTGAATGTCTGAATTGGGCTAAAGACCAATGAATGGAGGATTTGGAAGGAAGGAATAGGTCTGAGCAAGGAGGAAGAGTCTGTCTGGATATAAACGCAAGAGATATGGGAGGGGAATAGAAGTAAAACCAAAAGTGAAAAGAACATATTCATGTAGTCCTGAGGAAACCTTTCCCAAATGTATCCTCCATTGTAAAAGGGAAACACCTATTGTGGCAGCAGGTCATAAGAGACCCCATTTGGGAATATTTTTATGAAGTCCCTGTGCCTGTGGATAAGACAGGCATATGTGTGTAATGCAAACAATGCAACAAAGAAATGCAAGGCCTGGTTGCCTGAATGAAACAGCATTATGAGATATGTGCACCTACTACAGTGTGTAAAGTAAAGTGTGCCGTTGTCGACTCCTGGCAATCACAGAGCCCTGTGGTTGTCTTTGGTAGAATACAGAAGGGGTTTACCATTGCCTCCTTCCGCGCAATATGAGATGATGCCTTTCAGCATCTTCCTATATTGCTGCTGCTCAATATAGTTGTTTCCCATAGTCTGGGAAACATACCAGCAGGGATTCAAACTGGAAACCTCTGGCTTGCTAGTCAAGTCATTTCCCACTGCACATTTAGGTGGCTTATTACAGTGTGTACCTACCTTCTAGAAATGAAACCTGCATCTATCCATGAATATGTATTAAGGTTTTATTAGACAACAAGAATGTACTTTTACTAGAAAATGATGATTAAATGGAATCTTCCTGACTAGTGATTTAAACTGTGATATCATTAAAATAGAGTCCTCCTGTGAAGTGATTTAAATCGAATCATCCCTGACACAGGGACAGAGAAAAAGAAAGAAAGCAACTGCAAAAGTTGGGGTCCAAGGGCAATGAGATGGAAGAGACCCAGCCAGTGGCCATCATCATGATGTGAAGCTAAAATGTAAGCGGTAAGGACAGTGCTGATTCACAATTCACAGTGCTGATTCAGCTCGTTGAAAGTGTCGACTCAATGTACAGCAGCTGTTTTTAAAAAAGGCCAATTCCATGCTAGGGATCATTAGAAAGGGGATTGAAAATAAAACTGCTAATAATTATAATGCCCTTATACAAAACTATGGTGAGGCCACACTTGGAGTACTGTGTACAATTCTGGTCACCACATCTAAAAAAGGACATTGTAGAACTGGAAAAGTTGCAGAAGAGGGCAACCAAGATTATCAAGGGCCTAGAGCACCTTTTTTATGAGGCAAGACTACAACACCTGGGGCTATTAAGTTTAGAAAAAAGATGACTGTGGGGAGACATAATAGAGGTCTATAAAATTATGCATGGGGTGGAGAAAGTGGATAGAGAGAAATTATTCCCCCTCTCCCATAACACTAGAACCAGGTGTCATCCCATGAAATTGATTGCCAGGAAATCTAGGACCAGCAAACGGAAGCACTTTTCCACACAACGCATAATCAACTTGTGGAATTCTCTGCCACGAGATGTGGTGACAGCCAACAACCTGGATGGCTTTAAGAGGGGTTTGGATAACTTCATGGAGGAGAGGTCTATTGCAGCTACTAGTCGGAGGGCTGTAGGCCACCTCCAGCCTCGGGGGCGGGGTGCCTCTGGGTACCAGTTGCGGGGGAGTAACAGCAGGAGAGAGGGCATGCCCTCAACTCATGCCTGTGGCTTCCAGCAGCATCTGGTGGGCCACTGTGCAAAACGGGATGCTGGACTAGATGGGCCTTAGGCCTGATCCAGCAGGGCTGTTCTTATGTTCTTAATTGCAGTAACAGTGGATAAAGCAGAGATTCGAAATGGCAACTTTCTGCTTGTTAGTCAAGCATTTCCCCGCTGCGCCATTTAAGGTGACTTAGCTACCTTACAGGGTTGTTACGATAACAATACATTTAAAGCACTTTGAACAAGTATTATTACTAGACCACAGTTTACTTTTACTAAGACAGACTTTTGTTTAACAGTTGCTGTTACTTTGCTTTATTTCTGCAGCCATTATTTTAAGGAAGTGTGCAGATGGACCCTGTGATAGATTTATTTACATACATTTATATTCCATTCTTCCTCCAAGGAACTCAGAGCAGTGTACATGACCCTGTGAGGTAGGTTAGGCTGAGAGATAAATGACAGGCATAGAGTCTCTTCAGTGAGTTTCATGGTTGAATGGGGATCCGAGCTCGGGTTTCCCCAGACCTAGTTCAACACTCTAACCACTATGCTATGCTGGTTCTACCAGCATATGTATGCTGGTATGTTATGTGATCTAACATAAAAGACAAAAAGAACTGTTCATAGAATTGTTCACGTGTCTCTCTCTCTCTATCCATTCAGTCGTGTCCGACTCTCGGTCACTCTAGGGATCAAAGCACTCCATGCCGTCCTATCTCGTACAGCTTCCTTTAATTCCACCATGGTCATTCCAGTGTCATTTTTTATAATAGCCAGCCACCGAGTACAAGGCTGTCCCCATCTCCTTCTCCCGCTGATCATTCCCAGCATAATTGTCTTTTCGAGTGAATCAGCTAACTGTTAGCAGCTCCTGCTAACTGGGCAAAGAGGCACCTTTAACCGTGGTGATTCTCTTCATTTAGCAGGGGGAGAGTAACTGGCCCTATCCACCCCCAGAACAGTACTTCCAGTGACTGTTGCTGGTGTGTGTCTTAAGTTTCTTTTTAGAATGTGAGCCCTTTGGGGACAGGGAGCCATCTTATTTGTTTGTTATTTCTCTTTGTAAACCGCCCTGAGCCATTTTTGGAAGGGCGGTATAGAAATTGAATTATTATTATTATTATTATTATTATACAGATAAAAAATGAAAATCTTAAAACAATTTAAAACCACAGTCCAGTAAAAAAGCTTGGATGAAAAAATAAAGTCTTTAAAGACTTTTTAAAAGTTAGCAGCATAGGAGGCTGACTTATATGGAGTCAGACCCTTGGTCCATCTAGCTCAGTATTGTCTACCCAGACTGGCAGCGGCTGCTTCTCCAAGGCTGCAGGCAGGAGTCTCTCTCAGCTCTGTCTTGGGAGATACTGCCAGGGAGGGAACTTGTGACCTTCTGCATGCAAGCTTCCCAAGCCGAGCCCATGCTCCCTTCCAGTCTTGCCTGCCCAGACGGGCATGGCAATGGTGGGTCCTTCCTCCCCAATCCCCAGGGCCTGGCTCCCTCCAACAGGGATTTCCAGAGGTTGTTGACTACAACTCCCAGAATCCCCAGCTGCAATGGCTTTTGCTTGGGGATTCTGGGAGTTGTAGTCAACAACATCTGGGAATCCCTATTGGAGGGAACACGGAGCCAGGCCCATAAGAACACAGGAACAGCCCTGCTGGATCAGGCCCATCTAGTCCAGCATCTTGTGGCCCACCAGATTGCTCTGGGGAGCCCACAGGCAGGAGGTCCGGGCCTGCCCCCTCTCCTGCTGCTGTGGCTCCCCTGCCTCTGAGGCTGGAGGTGGCCCACAGGCACCAGACTAGTAGCCATCGCTAGTCCTCCCGCTTGTCCCCTTAGCCGCCTCCTTGCCAAGGTGAAGAGCCCCAGAGGCTGCCGCCTCCGTCCGCGGGGGATGCTCTCCCGGCCCCTGCCAGCCTGGCTGCCCTCTCCCGCTTCTCCTCCACCCCACCACCACGTGCCGCCCGCTCTCTCTCCCGCCCTCCCTCCCGGCTCTGACCCGCTTCGCTCCCCGCCCCCGGACGAGGCCCCTTCTGGGCCAAGCGGGGTGGGGGCTCCCATGGGCCGCCCGGCAAGCCCACTCGCGGCGGCGGGGGAGGGGAAGGCGGCAGCCGCCAACTGCCTGCCCACCCGCGCGCGCGCGGGGGAGGGGACCTGCCCAGGCCCGCGTCCCTCACCGGGCGGCCTCCGGCGGGCTCCATGGCGGCTCTCTTCCGTCCCGGTGCTGCCTGCCTGCCTGCCTTCCAGCCGGGCTGCCTTCCCTCGCCGCCGCGTGCCGGTCGCCTCAGCAGCTGCTCTCGACGGCGCATGCGCGGAAAGGCCGGCCAACGCAGCGCCCGCCCCGGAAAGGAACGCCTCTTTCTAACCTAAACGTTTCATTAAGTTGTGGGGTATTTTTTAAAATAGAATTTTGTTTTGACGTGTTTGCGAGACATCTCCGTTTCTTTGGGTTTTTTCCTCATAGGAATTTTTAAAAAGACCCCAAAGGTATCTGGTGGAAAATCTGAGGCGAGAGGTCAGAGGTCAACGGTCTGCGCCCCACTCCCCGGCGCGTGCGCGGCAGCTCGAGTCCGCGGAGCTCTCACGCACAAATTGGGTTGGCCCACCTGAGGCTCTGTAGCTGCTGTTGGACGCAACTCCCATCATTCCCAGAAGCGGCTGGGGATGATGGGAGCTGTAGTCCATCTGCAGCGACAGAGCCTTAGGTGGGGCATCCTCCGCGCTCTTACTTATTACTGCACGGGCCGAAGGGCTTTGAAGAAGTACGCATGCGCTAATCCTCCTGGCTTCTTCGACCCGCGTTTCCGTGGGCGAGAAAGGCGCAGGCCCAGCTCTTCTTCGGGCTTCGAAGCTCCGAGCATGCGCATGGAGCTGGGCTCCGACGAGAGCGGGGGAGGGATCCGAGGCGGGAGTCGCTCTTGTGCGCGCGCGCGCTGCTGTCAAAAGCCTGTCGTGATGAAGAATAATAAAGCTAGTCCGAGGGAGACGCACGGTCGCCGTGGCGCATGCGCATCTGGTGCTTCAAGATGGCGGCGGCCATGCCTGGCTGTTCTGAGGGGCCGAGTACACCAAGAGGGACCGCCGCGGGCCGCCTCCGCCGCTAACCGCCCGCCGGCCCGGGGGCGCCTGGCCTGGAGGCGAGGCGCCCAACCTGCTGGGCGCAGGGGCGGCCGACCCAGCCCAGCAGCCCAACTCCAGCGGAGCCGGGGGTGAAGGGAGCAGCCAGGCGGCGGCATGGAGGCCGCCGGAGCCGTCGCCCTCGCGGGGGGAGGTGGCGGCGGTGGCAGCAACGTCCCCGCCTTCCTCACCAAGCTCTGGACGCTGGTCGAGGACCCCGACACCGACTCGCTCATCTGCTGGAGCCCGGTGAGCGGCCGAGGCGGCGTGGGGTGGGCTCGGGGCAGGGGGGGCTGCGGAAGCAGGAGGAGAGCGCTGCCTGCAGGCTGGCCACCCGTCTGGTAGAGCTGCAGGGGGGCGGCGGCGGCGAGCGGGGACCCACGCCTTTCGACCGAGAGCGGCTGCGCTGCCTGCAGTCCGGCCCCTCAGCTGGGTGGGAGAGCTGCGCAGTTCGCTGGCCAGCAGCCTCCTCCAGGCAGCGCCGCCCCGGGGCCAGAGAAGAGCAGCCACTTCTGGCACCCACCCCCCGCCGCTCCAGGATGCGCTGCTGCTGACAGCATGTCGGCACCCAACCCAACACGTGGCGCCAGTGGCTGGCTCTGGTGTGGTCCCCTTTGGGGTAGGGGGCCTTTTTGGCAGGAGGGCAGCGCCTGAGCCCAGCGGGGGGCGCCTTCTCTCCTGCCAGGCGCAGTGGGGCGGGGGGGGGTCTTCAGGTTGTTGTTGGACTAGGGCTCCCGCCATCCAGAAGGCTATTGTTGCTTCCTGCTCCAGGTTCCTCTTCAGGCCCCTGTGGAGACTGGGCAAGATCTGTGATGGGCAGCATCCGCTTGCTGCTTATGGGAGTTGCTGTCCAGCAGTCGCTTGGGATCCTGGGTGGAGTGGTGTCCAGCACCAGTGGCACAGTTGCAAATCCAGAAGTGCCGAAGGCGCTTCTCTCCGTGACAGCCCCCATGGGCATGCCCACCCTGGAAGCCAGAGGAGCCGAAAAGTACTGGCGCTCTGTTCCTGCCTCCCCCCACACACACTCACTGCACTGCTGTGCCCTCCTAGCCCAAAAGCCTGGTTGTGGTCTTCGGTGCTGCCCAAAGAACCCTTGGCAGAGTCTCCAGGGAGGGCTAGGAAAGAGCCTGGCTTGGGCTCCTGGAGAGCCTGCTGGTCCATGTAGGCAATCCTGAGCAGCAGGGTCCAAGCTGGTAGGAGGGAGATTCTGCTGGGAAATGGGCCACCTTCCTTTAGCTGTGCTCCCTCAGTGCCAGCCTCTGCTCAACCCTCCTCAACTTGTTCCCTCAACTCCATGCTAGTGCCCAGCTCTTCTCCTCTGACGATCCATCTTGTGAGTAGGGAACATGCAGCTGTTTTGCTCACCTCCAGGACGGGCCTCCTTCGGTAGCAGTAGAAGTCTAGTCTAACTTTCTGCCATTGCAGCAAGTATTTTCAGACTTGAGCCATTCCTGACAGAGGTGTGCCTTGCAAGAAAAAATATCTAATTTCCCTTGACTACATATCTTACTCTCTGTCTGGATCTACAGTTGGGTTGTGTCTTCTCTAAAGAGAAGCAGGCAGAGGTGCTCTTACTCCTGGACTTTGGGACCAAAGTTCAGGGCCCACAAATCTCCTCTAGTCTGGCCTGGGTGGTGTGGTTTGTGTCCTCAAGAACCTATGTGTTAAAAAATGATGCTTAACATGCAGCGGGGAGGCCTCCAAAGGCCTTTTAGTCCAGGCTCCAAAACTACCTGGGTGCACCTCTGGAAGCAGGACTTACACTTCATTGCTGCTTTGACTTTTAGTAGTAATTTATGAGATTCTACTGTTATGTTCAGTCCAGTATAAGGAGATATACTAAACATTGCTGAGAATATTTGGGGGTTCAACTCCCTTTGGGGTCTGAAACACGAGTGACTAGCACATATGACACAGATAAAAATTAGAGAGAACACTGACTGGGAAGCCCACAGACAAGAGATGAAGCGATGCCTTCTATTGCTCCCGTTGCAATTGGTCTTCATAAGCATCAGGGTTGTTTTGCTTTAAATCCAATTTATTTAAATCACTTCACAAAAGGACTCAATTTTAAATATTTGAATCATTATGATTCTATTTAATCATTTTCTATGAAAGTACATTCTTGTTGTCTAATATAACCTTAATACTTATTTATTTATTATTTAAAAAATTATACCACCAAAAGGCTCAGGGCGATTTACATTAAAACACCATTAAAATAAATTAACAAAACAAAAATTATAAACTGCATAAAATACTAATTAACAATTAAAACATCATAACACACCAATTAAATAGCCAAAACAATTTAAAAACAAGTTTTTAAGAGCTGAGAAAGCTTGGTTAAAGAGATGCGTTTTCAGTAGTTTCTTAAAAATTGCCAGAGATGGGGAGGCTCGTATCTTATTAGGGAGCGTATTCCACAATCTTGGGGCAGCAGCTGAGAAGGCATGTCTCTGTGTAGCCACCAAACGAGTTGGCAAAACCATAAACAAAAAGAAAGAATGACCGTGTAACAAATCTATTTTATACATTAAACATGCAAGAATAATAATACGTATGTATAGAGAAGCAACAAACTCTGAGAGAGTCAAAATAAACTCCCCATAATAATGGTAAGAGTAGATGAAAATATGTGAATCCACTGACTGTTAATAACAAGTAAGGAGTTCTTCCAAACAGAATATATTGATGAATTGTGCCAAAAGTACTGGTAAGTTGTTCCAGCTATCGTCCCAAAGATAGTTCATACTTCTTCCCAACACTTGGGTCCTGAGCCAGCTCCCTATGTAAAACGTAGCTCCTTAAGTAAATGATCTTTATCCTGAAGGTATTGAACCTGGATGTTCTCTATCCAGAAGATGTCCAAAAGGTATTGTTCATTTGCTCAACAGGTGTCCTAGGCTATATAAACCTGTTTCTTCCTGCAAAATGCAGGACTTCATCAGGAGAAAAAGAGCTAAACATATAATAAAACATATATTAGTACACAATACTTTCAACAAGTTATTCAAACTTAAGAGGTTATACAGACCAGAAAATATTTACTCACATTTACACTCTTCCAGTAGTGCCCCTGCACTACCCGGTGGCTTCTGAATTCAGATATCCTACCGGATACTAACTAGTACAAAACACTGTGGTGCTAACGAAGTCTTTATATATCTTACAAACATCCCACATATGTTTTCACTCTCTAGTCAGGAAGGGAGTAGTGCTACAACATCTAATTGCATTTTAATGACCAATTATACATGTGGAAGGGAAACACTGCAAAGCGCCTCTCAAAATATGCCGTTAAACAGTATAATTACATGGAATACTCTATGCTATAAAAAGTAGTATAGGATCATGGTACAGATACAGATAAAGTATATCAAGATTATGACTGTGTGGTGAACAATATAACATAGGCAGGGAGGAATCTCACTGATTTAAAGGAGAATGCACCAGTAACAAATATAAAGAGTCAAAAGCCATAGTCTCCAATTTAACGTGTGAGGTCTCTCAAAAAAGGAGAGGGGTCAGCAATGGGATGACATATAAATAACAGGAAAAGTCATTCATCTGGTTAAGGCCCAGGGGCTCCAGAGTCCGGAGCTGGTGTATGAAAAATGCCTCCTTCTGTAAAAGGATGGTTTTAATGTTATCATGAGAAAATTCTTTCTGTATATATTTGTAAATCACAAAAAATTGAAGATCATTAGGCGAATGTCCTGCCTGCAAAAAATGTTCCACCATAGGGCAATCCAAATTATGGTTCCTAATATGGGAACGGTGTTCTAAAATCCGAGATCGAACTGTTCTAGTTGACATGCCAACATATCTCAAAGAGCATGGGCATTGTATTACGTATATGATGTTTTTGGTGGAGCAATTAGCAAAAAAATTTAATCTGTGTTCTTTACCATTGTCATCCCTATATTTAGTAATTTGCAATGCCATAGGGCATGCCACACAGTGACCACACCTAAAGAAACCCTTAGATTCCATGGTCTCCCTCCGAGTCGGGTGATCTGCTCTAACCAGAAGATCTTTTAAACTAGATCTTTTTCGAAACGCTATTAATGGGAAATTGGCACAGCCTGGTAAGTCTGATACCAATCTCCAATGACATCGAATGATGTTCTTAATTTTATAACTTAAGGAGGAGTACTGCATTGACCATGTGATACGAGATTGTTTACTGTCAATGTGTGGAACAGTCCATAATAAGGAAGACCTGTCACAAGATTGTGTCCTACGTCTGGCCTTATGAATAACTTGGACAGGATAACCCATAACTCTTAATTGAGAGCTCAATTTATCAGCCGCTAATTCAAAATCTCTGGAGCGTGAAGAGTTTCTTTTAAGGCGTAAAAATTGGCTATATGGTAAGGAGTTATTTAATTGGAAAGGGTGAAAAGACGAGTAATGCAGAAAAACATTTCTATCTGTGGGTTTGGTATAAAGTGTGAAAAAAATTCTATTGTAATCACTAATATTCACCCTAGTATCAAGAAAGGGAATAGTTCTATCATGTACTGAACTGGTAAATTTTATTGTAGAGTGTATGGTGCTTAGCCATTTATCAAATCCTTGAAATTTATCCACATTTCTGAAAACTAAAAAAATGTCATCCAAATATCTCTTAAAGAAGAAAATTTCTTCAAAAAACGGATTGTGAAGGGGATTTAATATGATGTTATCCTCCAGTTTAGACATGAATAAATTAGCCGTTAGGGGCAATTTTATTGCCCATGGCTATACCCTTAATTTTTGAGTAAAATTGAGATTTAAAGCGAAAGTAGCTATGTTCGAAAATAATATCTACAAATTCCATAAGGAAATAGGTGGGGGGATCCCGATCTGATCTATTTTCCAAAACTTCTTGAATAACCAAACGAGCCTCTTCCAAAGGAATGTTGGTATATAACGAATTCACATCCAAGGTGACTAGTATGGAATTCTTAGGAACCAACATAGGAACCAACAACTTCTGCCTTAGTGATGAAATCCCAGGTGTCCTTAATGTATGTTTGTATTTGAAGGACCGCAGGTTTTAAAAATTGTTCAATATACGATGATATGGGTTCAAAAACAGAGTTAGAACCAGAGACTATGGGTCGGCCCGGTGGATGGTATAAATTTTTATGACTCTTGGGAAGGGTATAGAAAATCGGGACTCTGGGATGTTTATTAACCAAAAAATCTGCTAGCTTCTCAGAAATCACCCCCATCATTAGAGCTTCCTGAACCACAATATTGATAAGTTTTTGTACTTTTAAAGTAGGATCATGGTCAATGGGAACATATGTATTGCGATCCGCTAATTGGGTATTAATTTCTAAATCATATTTATCCCGATCTTGAATAACCAGAGCCCCACCTTTATCTGCAGGTTTTATAACTATACAGTCATCGTTCGACAGGACCTTAATAGACTCCCATTCTGCCTTAGTTAGATTGCCATATTTAAACTTTTTACTACTATATTGTTTTTCCAATTTATGTAGATCTTTTTTGATCTCATTCATAAAAACCGTAACAGCCGGATATTCAAGATATGGAACAAAATAAGATTTGGGTCTGAATTTATTAGTCAGTTCTTTAGTATCACCGAACATAATACGTAATTTAATAAGTCTCTCCAGTTTAAAAAGGTCCACTTCTAATCTGAACTCATCATGAAAGGACAATGGGACAAAAGATAGTCCCAAATTTAAGACCTTATTTTCTGTTGGAGAAAGTACCCGACTGCTAATGTTCACCACTATGTTTTCCTTCTGGTTTGTGGGCGTGATCGCGGTTGAAAATTCCCCCCCCCCTAAATGAGCGTTTGGAAGTGTGTTCCAAACGTGGTCTACTGCCAGCAGGGACCTCATTATCAAAAAGAGCACCTGCTGAGCCTTCCGATTCTGAAAAATCTGATTCTGAAAAGCTTATAGGTTCACTCCATTTTACAGATTTTCTAATAGGAGTTTTTCGATCTGTCCAAGCATAAATTTGATTAGTTTCATAATCCTTACGGTCTCTTTCCCATTTACGTTCTTTAAAATCAATCAGTTTTTCCTGATATCTATGCAGAGAACGTTCAATATCCTGTATCTTTAAGTCAAAATCACTACTTGGAACTGAATCCCCCAACTTAGTCTCTAATTCCGTAATTGTATCGCATGTTTCCTCATGTTCCTGGAAAGATTTCTTAATTATAAGGAGCATGAGGTCAAAGGAACATTTATTTAATATAGAATTCCAAGTGTTCAAAAAACTGGCATCCGAGGAAAACATAGCAGGAGCCTTATTCATTCTTAACCCTCTTGGGATCCTAAAAGCGAGTTGGCAGCAGCTGGAGACAGACCTCCTCAAATGACCTCAATGTGTGGTGGGGCATATAGCGAAGAAGATGCTCTCTTAAATACCCAGGGCCTAAGCCATTTAGGGCTTTGTAAGTTGTAACTAGCACTTTGTTTTTTGCCCGGAAACCTATTGGCAGCCAGTGTAGCTCCATCAACAGAGGAGTAACGTGGTCTCTCCGAGATGACCCAGAGACCAACCTGACTGCCGCATTTTGAACCAACTGAAGTTTCCGGACTACGTACAAAGGCAGCCCCGCGTAGAGCGAATTACAGAAGTCCAGTCTGGAGGTGATCAACAAATGTACCACTGTTTTGAGGTCATTGATCTCGAGAAAGGGGCGCAGCTGGCATATCAGCCGAAGCTGATAGAAGGCACCCCTGGCCACCTCCTCAACCTGAGAAACCAGGGAGAGGTGTGAATCCAGAAGTACTCAGAAGACTGCGAACCTGTTCCTTTTGGGGAAGTGTGATCCCATCTAGAACAGGCAGATAAAAATTGTCTCTCTAGAGTTCTGACCCCGCACAATAAGTACCTCCGTCTCATCTGGATTCAGCTTCAGTTTATTCTCCCTCATCCAGCCCATACTAGCTGGCCTGGGTGCAGAGCTTCTGCGCCTCCAGTTCTCCCTCGTTCTCGGGCCCCGGCCACTTTCTCTCCTCCTGCCCCCCACTGCTTTCTCTCCCCACCCGCCCATTGGCCTGATCTTTTCCGCCGCTTTAATCTTCCCCTCCTGGCAGCTTGCTCACCAACTCTCACAAGTGCTGCCATGCATGGGCTTCGCGACGGATACGTCTAAGAGAACTATATATATAATAGATTTAGAGATGTAAGTTTGATTTTTAGGAGGTAGTACACACTTCTCATAATGTTGTTTCATTCAGACAAGTAGGCCTTGCATTTCATTGTTGCATGTTTGTTTTGAATGGATGCCTTCCTTACCCACAGGTACAGGCACGTCATTAAAATAATCCCAAATGGTGGTATCTCTTATGGCCTGACGACATGATAGATGTTTTCCTTCTGCAATGGAGGATACACTGGGAAAAAGGTTTCCTCAGGACTGCATGAATATGTTCTGTTCGCCTTTGGCTTCACTCTTTCTTCCCCTCCTCTCCCCATCTCATGCATTTTTATCCAAACTCCTTCTCACTCAGATCTACTCCATCCCGCCCCATTCTCTCCTTATTCATTGAGCTTTGTCTTTGCACTTTTTGGGGGGACGGGGAGCAAGGGCTTGTCTGTGTGTCGCATGTACAACACCTGCAGAATAGGACTGACCAGGTCTGTTATCTCGCATCCCCATATATTGCTGTTAACATGTGCATAGAATATAATTAGAAGTTATGATTAATATTCATGATGATATATTTGACCTAGATTCTTTATGAACTGTGTTTTTAAAAATCAATTTAAATTTTAAAAAACGATTTTTATCAACTCTGACAATGCTCACAGGCATTCTGCCTCTGAGTCCGGAGCTAGTCCATAGCCATCAAGACTAGTAGCCATTGAAAGACCTGTTTTCTATTCTTATGTTTGTGGGGGGGGGGAATTCGAGCTGTCAATATATTTTAATGCTTTATCAAACTTCTTTAGCACTGTTGTTTCTCTTTGTTTTGGATTCTTTGTTGTCACTTGTGAATCCGATATACATGCTTCTCCCTTATGGTTCATTTACAGTCTCACAATGACCCATCAGATGCCTCTGGAAGTCCACAAGCAGGAGATGAGGGCATGCCCACTCTCCTGCTGTAGGTTCCCTGCAACTGTTATTCAAAGGCATCCTACCTGTGGAGGTAGCTTATAGCCATAAAGATTAGTAGCCTTTGATAGACTTATCTTCCACAAATTTGTCTAAGCCCTGTTTAAAGCCATCCAAGCTGGCGACCATCACCACATCCCATGATAGATAACTCCACAGACTAATTATGCACTGTGTGAAAAAGTACTTCCTTTCGTCAGTCCTAAATTTCCTGGCAATCAGTTTCACGGGAAGACTTCTGGTTCTACTGTTGTGAAAGAGGGAGAAGAACTTCTCCCAATCCACTCTCTCTACTCCATGCATAATTTTGTAAGCTTCTATCATGTCTCCCCTTAGTCGCTTTTTTCCTAAACTGAAAAGCCCTAGATTTTGTACTCTTGTGTGATAAGGAAGATGCTCTAGACCCCTGATGATCTTGGTTGCCTTTTTCTGCACCTTTCCAGTCCTTTTTGATACATGCAGACCAGAACTGTACACAGTATTCAGAATGTAGCTGTTCATTCTGGTTTTTTTGCCCAGAAGTAGTTCACGTAGTTTCGGGGGGACTGGCTTAAGGTCATTTTGTCTGTAGTTTCTTGCTAAACCATGATGCAAGAGGTACAAGGATTGATCTTTGCTTATTTTTGCTTATAGTAATTTCATTCTTTGTTTCCCCTTGTGGTGTTTAAGATTTGTACAATGGCATTTAGATTTGTAAAATGGTGTTGCAGTATGAGTGGCTATTTTTTCAGTCCCTTTCAAATTATTCCTAGGATGGAGTTTGCTTTTTTATATGAATATTTGACAAATGCTTGTATACCGGTTTCATTAAAAGTTCTCAAAGTGGTTTACATAGAAATAAATAAAGAAGACTCCCTGTCCCCTGTCTTTGAAGAGGCGCTGAAACGCTTCGGCTCCCTGGCAGGTCCTACCTGCTCATCCTCCAAGCCCCTGCCAGCCCACCGCAATGCTAGTGCTACGGAAAGACTTCTGCACAAGCAGCAGCTTGTGCCACTTGCCCAAGTTCTGGTGCCGACTCTGTGCGAGGGATGTCAGGGACGCATCCCATTGCCGCAGCGTGGCATTTTAGAGGGGCAAGCTGCCACTTGCATGAAAGTCCTTCCATTGCAATAGTGCTGCGGTGGGCCAGCGGGGGCTTGGAGGATGGGCAGGTAGGACCTGCCCGCCTCCTCTCAAGAGAACTCCTCGCCACCCTTGGGTGTGTACCGAAGCAATTCAGTGCACATCCCTACTCACAAACTGGGAAAAAACCATGATCGACACCAGCAACAGCCACTGGAGGGATGCTGTGCTGGGGATGGATAGGGTCAGTTGCTCTCCTCCTGCTAAATAAAGAGAATTATCACTTTTAATAGGTGCCTCTGTTCAGCTAGCAGGCTGCCATGTACTGAGTCAAAACTTTCAATAAGCTGTCCACTGCAACTCCCAAATACCTCTCCTGGTAAGTCACTGACAGCTCAGACCCCATCAGTGCATATGTGAAGTTAGGATTTTTTTGCTCCCAAGTGCATCACTTTACGCTTATACTGAATCACATTTTTCATTTTGTTGCCCGCTTACCCAGTTTAGAAAGATCATTTTGGAGCAGTTTAGTGAATAGTTTAGTGTCGTCTGCAAACTTGGCCACTGTTAATAGATCAGCTCCGGAATGCTTGGCTAGGACACTCCAGCTATACTTTTGGGTTACCGGGGAAATCAGCTTGACTGTGGAAGAGCAGTCTATTGCGTCAATAATCTTGAGCAAAGCTTTGGTCTGGAAATGATGAGGAAGTGTATATGCAAAGATAGATTTGAGCGGTGGGGGGAGGAGTACAGAAAATGAAACATTGGTTAAAGGAATAAAATCTTAGCTAACAGTCCTTAACAAGAATCTCATGAAGAAGAATTTTAGCTTAAGGTCCAAACTGTAAATAAATCAGCTTAAGGCTTGCTGTAGAAAGGGCTTGGGAGGGAGGAGATTTAGAGGGGAAGAAGGTTAGTATTACCTATCCTTGTCCGGTGGTGCGTCCGGTGCACTTGTAGATCGGCACATGAGCAGATTTCCTTGTGGAGAAAAGCAGGGGCAAGTGGCATAGCGCTACCACTCACAAACTTGAGAACCAGTATGGCAAAAGTCCATATAGATTCGGATTCCAATTCTGATTCCGAGGCTGTGTAGCTGGGCCAGGAGTACTTGTACTCCAAAACATGGCCAGGACAATGCATAAACCACGCTCCCTCCCTGGAGGGACTGAAACTCAGGTAGAATAATGAGGTTCATGGTTGCAGGAGTGGGGAGGAGAGCTGGTCTTGTAGTAGCAAGCATGACTTGTCCCCTTAGCTAAGCAGGGTCTGCCCTGCTTGCATAGGAATGGGAGACTTAATTTGTGTGAGCACTGTAAGATATTCCCCTTAGGGGATGGAGCCACTCTGGCAAGAGCAGAAGGTTCCAAGTTCCCTCCCTGGCAGCATCTCCAAGATAGGGCTGGGAGAGACTCCTGCCTGCAACCTTGGAGAAGCTGCTGCCAGTCTGTGTAGACATTACTGAGCTAGATGGACCAAGGTTCTGACTCAGTATATGCCAGCTTCCTATGTTCCTGTGGTCAACTTGGGTGTAGACCTATTGAACAAAAGGCTGGAAATGGCTTGGGTGAAGTTTATGTGGATGTCTGAATGGGTGATTTTAAAATTCTTAGTTTTTAGCTTTTTAAATAACTTTTAATTTGAAACTTGAAAAACTGTAATTCTGATTGTGGTTTTAGCTTGGATTTTTAATGTTTAACTTAATTTGGTTAATCTTATTAGTCTGATTTTACATTGTAACTATTTTATAAATGTTGTGAGTGGCCCCGAGCAGTAGTGTACTGGAGGGGTGGGGTATAAAGATTATATATATATATATATATATATATATATATATATATATATATATATATATATATATATATATAAAAATATAAATAAAATTATCTAAGAACTAGGATGTCTCTGCATGTGGAGAGAAGTTTTTCTTAATGACTTTACTCCTTAGTCCTTGACAGTGGGGTGGGGATGTGCCGTGCTTATGTGAGTTATCTCTGGCAGGAGCGAGTTAGCTATTCCCTCTCTATTTTTAACCTGAGGTCTATTTTGCCAGCTTTTCCTTCTCTTTGAAGGTCTGGCACAGAGAGGTTTGGGTGGTGATTCCCTTCAGTCCTTTGTCATGGTGACCGAGGGTTGCATTGCCCCATGCTTTGCTTGTGCTAAGCGATCCAATTGCATAGTTTGCCAAATGCGGACATGTTCAGAGTTCACGATCCCATGATGACAGGGACTATAGAAAGGGCCTTTTTAGTTGTGGCCCGTTGGCTTTGGAATGCCCTCCCTGAAGAGCTTTGCCATGCTCCCTCCCTCAGTGTTTTTAAAGAACTTCTTTAAACACACCTTTTAAAGGAAGCTTTTTAATGTGCCTTTTTTGTTGTTGTTATATCTGGTAGGTTCTTTAGCTTTTTCTAATCTTCAGTTTTTAGCTTTTAAAATAACCTTTAATTTGAACCTAATAATGATTGTGGTTTTTAATCTGACAACTTTTTTGTTTAATTTAGTTCTATTACTTTTATTGTATCTTGTGTCTATCTTATTGTTGTGAACCACCCCGAGCAGTAGTGCACTGGAGGAGTTCTCAACCGAAGTCTGAGAAGGGAAATTTAGTCTAGGGAAAAGTTTGTTTAGTCAGACTTTCTGTTAGAATTTATATTTCTTTGGTGTGTGTGTTTTGCATATTCCCGATACTGTTTTATTATAATTACCTGCGACATAATAGAAATAAGAAACACTAGCCTACGCCCATCCTGCCTCGGGCGTCGCAAAAGACTCTCTAAACATTTGAACATTCCTAAGACAACCTATTTTTGTAATCTAAGTATTCTTAACTGTATTTAAGAAAGCCTCAGACGGAAGCAGTCTGCAGTACTTGAATAAAACTGGGTTTTTTTAAGTATCTTATTTTTACAAGCCTCTCCAAGTTGTTTCTTAACTCAGGGAAAGGGTGGCTGAATGGGGACTTCTCTGGTACAATCACGTCCTCAAACTATCAGAAGCTATCAGTTTTCTCACCATGTGTAGGCTTGCACATGGAAGGTTTTGGTACTTATCCAATAGCAAAATAAAGAATTTTCCCTGGGATTCCACCCCAAGCCCAGGGAAGTTCAAGCTCTGCCAATAAAATGGGTGGTGGTGGCAGCCTTTTGAACCTACCAATAATACAGGATAGTTTTAGGAGAATTCTAGCCAAGCAGCTCAGCAGGGATGATTCAGCATTTCTTTCCCACAAGTGAGCTTGCTCTGAGACAATGCCTTTAATCCGCTACAGTCTCTAATGTCCTTTGCTCATGCTCTTCCCTTTAATCTCTTGCCCTCTTCCGACCCTCCTAGTGTTGGACCTCCAGCCTGCAGTCACTTATCTGTGGGAAGCTCCGACTCCTTGAACTTCCCTGCAACAATCTGTGCTGTGATTGATGCTCTGTGGCTGCTTTTGGGAACCGTAGAAAGGGTCTGTGCTTGGGTTACAGTTTCATTTGCTTTCCTCTGGGTGTGCTACAAGCACCATGTCTTTTTCATGAGTTTGAAGTTGTTGGAATTCTAGCCAGCATCAATCAGCTGAGTGAAGCAGTGTGTTCTCTCAGTTTTTCAACTGTGTGCGGAATGTGTTTTCTTCTGGGCAGCAGTATCAAGGCAGTGTGTGCGCGGGTATATTCAGAGAGGGACCTTCCTGATTAAATCTGCGTGGCATACAAAATCAACTGAGCGAATATTAAAAAACCCTCTGTGATTGCACACACACACACACACACACACACACACACACACACACACACTTTAGAGGGAACACTGGAGTGAAGGTGGCTTTGCCTGGACCTTCAGTGGATGCTTTTTTGGGTGGGAAAACTGTGTGGGGTTTCCAGAAGCTTCAGTTCTGGTTCCAAAGATTGGGGGTGCAGAGAGGAGTGCTCAGCACTGCCTGGTTCGTCCTTTATGTATCTGCAACCAAAAAGAAAGCTTGCCACAAGATTACTCCACTTTATTTTATTTTTATTTATTTAACTTCTATACTGCCCAAATTTTCATCTCTGGGCGGTTAACATAAAACAAAACACATATAAAAAGTTAAAACAATGCAACATTTTAAAATCAGCCATAAAATTAAAAACAGACAGTTTTTAAAAGCTGGGAAAGCTTGGGTGAAAAGATGGGTTTTCAGATTTTTTTTTTTTTAATTGCCAGAAATGGGGAGGACCATATCTCAGCAGGGAGCGCATTCCACAATCTTGGGCCAGCAACTGAGAAGGTCCGTCTCTGTGTAGCCACCAGACGAGTCGGCGGTAACTGGAGATGGACCTCCTCAGATATTGGGAATTCCTCTCAAGAACACCACTTCCCAGGATTTTAGTATGGAACCTCTGAATAACCAATGGGCATCGGCTTTGTCAACTTGTTTTGTGTAAGGTAGAGCCTTGCTTCTTTCTCGGGTCTGGTTCTAAGTAAATTTTGACCATCAGATATGAAAGAAGAGCTCGCCCTGGAATCTAGCTGACCCTGAGAGTGACTTTGTTCTGGTTTTGTTGGCTTTAGTATTGAATTACTTGGCTTTGAAAACTTTGCCTGGCACATACATTTGTTTTGAGAGAACTCCCTGGAGGGTGGGAGCCCTTCATTCTTTCTCTTCAGATAATAATGGTTTTGAAGCCCACTAAAGTTTGTTGGAATGAATATCGTCATTCCAGTGTATGAGGTCATAATGGACTTTGGCGCAATTATGGGTCTGAAACTAATGTAGGTTTGCTGAGGGGTACAGTGAGCAGAACAGCTGACAGCTCTCTAAGCAGGTGCTCCAAAGTCTTGACTCCCAGCAGGAGTGTGCTTTTAAGCCCTTGTGGGGCAGGATAGGCTCCTTTGGGTGATGGCCATGGGTCACAGTACCTGGGACCTGCCCTGCTTGTCGAAAGCCTGCAGGGATCTGGAGTGATGGTTTCTGAGGGCATTTGACTGGCAGTTCCTAGACTCCGTCCCTCTCCACGATGGTCAGGTGAGCTGACGAACATGAATGCTAAAGTGAGCTTTCAATATTGCATTGAATTGATTTTTCCATTGGCTTTTATCTGTTTTTAAATTGTGTTTAGTGTCTCTTACTGTAAGCCATTTTGGTTCTTTAGGAAATGAAAGTGATAGACAAATAGTACAATAAAGGAATAACATCTTGCTATGGACTAGTGAATGCTTTGTGGGCCCTTACGCTTCTGAAACCCATCCTGCTTGTAGGTGGGCTGAGCATGTGGTGGTCTTAGAATTGAGGAGGGTGGTGGTGGTAGATCTGCCTTTTGTGTAAATCCCACCCAAGCAGCGCTCCTGCTTCTCCTCTTAACAGATGTTAGCTCTGAAATGTCCACTTGTTTGTGCCCATGAAGGAGTGAGGCACATTGCTGGGGTTGGGGAGGGGGACAGGACTTGAAGGCTGGGGCCTTCCCACTTCAGCTGAGTGGTGTGTGCTGGCGGTGGGGACCTCCGCATGGCGAGCGAGGCCTTTCCAGCCTGCGCCTTCCCTGAGAGGCTCAGCTTATGCCCTCCCTGCTGACCTTGAGATGGTGACTGAGAAGAGTCTTGCACTGGAAGACTTTTGCCGTGACAAGATGCTTCTGCTGCATTTTGCTGCTGGCCATTGACTTTTGGTTACTGCTTACAAGTTCTGTGTTGTTACTTCTGAACTGATGTGGTGCGGGTTGTGATACTAGTTTGTAAGCCATTTTCTGGACCCTAATAGGTCTGCAGGGTGTTTAAGAAACAAACAAACCATGGTGAAACCAAATCAAAAAAGTAGTGGATTGACTCCTGGTCTGAAATGGATTGCATTTCCAAGAAACCTGTTTGTGTTTTCATTTTGTTTTGGGTTTTTTGTTACATTTATATCCCACTCTTCCTCCAAGGAGCCTAGAGTGGAGCACATGGTTATGCTTATCCTCCCAACAACCCTGTGAGGTAGGTTAGGCTGAGAGAGAAGTGACTGGCCCAACATCTGCCGGGCAGTTGCATGGCTGAAGACTGGGGTTGCTTCTTAAGCGAGAGCAGCAGCCTGTAACCTCACCGTGCAGGAGTGTCCTGGACCTTCAGAAGGGACCAGCAAGTGTCATGTGTAGATCAAGTGGCATTGCACAGGAGAGCGTAGGGTGGGGGAGGTCTCCATTCAGCAGGGGTGGCTGCTGTGCCCAGCTGGAGTAGTATCCTGAGGCTCTCAAGAAGGGTTGTCTGCCCAAATGGGCGGGGGGACACACTAACCGATTTTGCTGCCAGGTTCTGCATGCTAGCAGAAACTTTGAGCATCTGTTGGCCTCTTATGACTTAGAAGAGCAGAGCCTATTTTTGTGGACCTTCCCTGCCAGCCAGGAGGTAGGATTCTTGTCGCAGGGATCCAGGCATGTGGCTCTTCACAAGGCAGCATTTAGACTCCCCCTGCCCTGCCCCCCCCAACGCTTGCGCTACCATGAAGTACTTCCAGCAACACAGAAGATTCTAAGTAGTCATCTGTGGGGCTCCAGGCATGGTCACTTGAGAGGGGTGCCACAAGGGCTTCCATAACACACACAGCCAACAAGTTTGGGGTCCCCTTGCTGCCTAGGGGCTGCGTTGCTTACCCCACTCTCTGAATAGACTGGGGTTGAAAGCCCAACATCTGGACTTTTACTGCATACACTTATGGTCACCACATCTAAAAAAGGACATTGTAGAACTGGGAAAGGCATAGAAGAGGGCAACCAAGATGATCAGGGGCCTAGAGCACCTTCCTTGTGAGGCAAGACTACAACATCTGGGGCTATTTAGTTTAGAAAAAAGACGACTGCGGGGAGACATGATAGAGGTCTATAAAATCATGCATGGTGTGGAGAAAGTAGATGAGAGAAATTCTTCTCCCTCTCATATCACACTAGAACCAGGGGTCACTCAATGAAATTGATTGCCAGGAGGTCTAGGACCACCAAACGGAAGTACTTTTTCACACAAGGCATAATCAACTTGTGGAATTCCCTGCCACAAGATGTGACAGCTAACAACCTGGATGGCTTTAAGAGGGGTTGGATAACTTCATGGAGGGGAGGTCTATCAATGGCTACTTGTCGGAGGGCTGTGGGCCACCTCCAGCCTCCAAGGCAGGATGCCTGAGTACCAGTTGCAGGGGAGTAACAGCAGGAGAGAGAGCATGCCCACAGCTCCTGCCTGTGCATTTCCCAACAGCATCTAGTGGTCCATTGTGTGAAACAGGATGCTGGACTAGATGGGCTTCCTTGGGCCTGATCCAACAGGGCTGTTCTTATTTCTTTTGGTATTGCCCTGTGTGGGGCTGTCCGGTTACTCCTAAATCTTGGATTTTTTTCAGAGGATAAACAGGCATTGAGACGCTTATTTTTTGTTAACTTCTAGTGGTGTGTGATTCAACATCTTGTGTGCTTAAAAAAAACACCCTGTCCAGTGCCTTGTTACTTTAGGTGTGTAATATAATGTACGTTGCTGGTGCTCTTACCTTTTCAAGCGGAAGCCTCTAAAAGTGGCTTGTGGTTGCTGGGGATGGGCTGGCCGTGCTGCCAGGTGTGGGGTCTGCTTTGGGCAGCAGTTCTGCAAGGGGTGGGGTGGGGCTGTTGGAGCAAGGCCTCCGTCTGTGCAGGCGGGGTCCCTGGTTCCTGGCTCTGGCCCCTTTTGGAAGCGGCGTAGCAGGTCTGAGGACCTTCTGTGCTCATGGGTAGTCTGAGGTGTTGCTGCCTCTCTTCAGAACGAGCAGGCAGGTTTGTGATTTGCCAGCTGCCTGTCTGGTCCAGTTCCCACCTAGGATTGGGACCAGCTGTGCTCTCCCACCAGATGGAATTCGCTTAACAGGAAGATGACTCAGTGGCAGAACTTCTCCCTGCTATGAAAGAGAATCTAGTTGTAAAACAGGCTTCCAGTTCTCCTGTATCACTCTGCCAGCCTGAATTTCCCTCCCTCTCTCTGCCTCTTCTGTGGATACCATTATATTTTGGCAATAAAATTTCTGCTATGTGAGCCGGAAAAGTAATGACCTCTTGCTCAGTTAAACGGCTGCCTGTTTCTTCATACCAAACGGCTGAAATGTGGCTCCTTCTGGACAGCTACTAGTCTTGAAGAACTTTCCTAGTTATATTGGCATTTTTGAGTGAGGTAGGAAAGATTGTTTGATCATATACTAATGAGTGAGGCATAATATCAAGTCTCTGTTACATTTAGAGTCCCTCTGTTTATCAGTGAGAGGAGGCATTTTGTTGATTAACGTGATATGTGGAACGATTGCTTACTTATAAAGAGTTTCTCATTGAACAAAGTAAGACACATTAAATACATTTTCTAATTTAACTTTTACTAGTGACCCTTTTTAAATTATCAAGCAGTAATAAGGAATACTTCCTGTGGGCCGTGCGTTAACATCGTTACTGTGGTACAAAACTTACAAATGTCAAATTCTTTTCAAAACCAAGTGTTGCTTTTGACACTTCTGGATTTGTGGGCAAGATACTCTGGCAGCATTTCTGGTTGGCTTGTTCTCAGTGTGCCAACCAGAAGTCAGGCTTCTCTTAGCTAATTCTATTTACTGGCACACTGGTGGGAAAACCATTGGTTATAGGTTGTCCAAAACCCTGTAATGTGGTGGTAGGCCAGACACTGGTTGAGAAATGAAAACTAGAGCAGCCAGGACACCTTTTTCTCTCCCCTTTATTAACATGTCAGCATTGTAAGTATAATGGAATACATTAAACCGTATTTACACGGATCACAACGTCTGCCATATCAGGATCTTCAATGGCACGAATTGTTCATCAGTGGTAACATTCTCGTATGGGACATGGCCTTGTGGGAGAAAGGGAGCCTTGTGGCAGAGTCTCGGTGAACACATCCCGCAGGCAGCACTTAGCTTGTGCCTCACATTGGCAGATCATCACACTGAAGGACTTGTGGCCCAGAAGTGTGGCTTCCCATGTGCAGGTCTTCCACATTTTTTCCACTTGCCCTGAATCCTCTTGTCAGGATATGAAGCCCAAATATGTTCAGAGGTCACCTTTCAGATCTTGGTTTCCAGCCCTTTCTAAATTATTCTGGCCCATATTTATTTGGAAACTCTGGGATGTGGGTAAGCACAGCTGTGGTCATAGGAAGCTGCCTTCTACTGAGTCAGGCCCTTGGTCCATCTAGCTCAGTATTGTCTACCCAGACTGGCAGCGGCTTTACCAAGGTTGCAGGCAGGAATCTCTCTCAGCCCTCTCTTGGAGATGCTGCCAGGGAGGGAGCTTGGAACCTTCTGTAGGCAAGTATGCAATTGCTCTTCCTCGGGTGGCTCCATCACTTGAGGGGAATACCTTTCTCTCTCTCTCTCTCACACTCACACACACACACACACACACACACACACCTCCCATTCATATGCAAACCAGGGTGGACCCTGCTAAGCAAAGGGGACCATTCATGCCTGCTACCATAAGACCAGCTCTCCTCCCCCCCCCACTTGGAGTGGGCAGGGTTAAGCCTGTGCCAAGCTTGCTCTTGAGGAGGACCCTGGTTGGCTCAGGCTGCTTCCTTGCCCCAGCTCAGGCTTGCCTGCTCCACTGCGTGGTGCTTGAGGGCTGGCATTGGCTGCTGAAGAGTGGGGGAGATGGAATTCCCTCCCACCACCTGCAGAGGGATAACTTATCAGCTGAGCGAGGAGGCTCCCCCCCCTTCTCCCTCCCTGCAGTCCAGAAGGGCTCCAGACTGACTCTTGTGCCCTCTGCCCTTTTGGCCAGCTCCCCTGCTAGGTTCTTGATGGGCAGACGTTCTCATCTTAGCCTGCAATGTAATTAAACTGGAGTCTCTGCAGGGCGGAGCATCTCCAACAGAGGCATTCACCTTCCTGTCTCCTTGTGATACTTGGCTCCCAGGAGGAGCTCATGTGGAGCCCATGCTCTTTACTAGCACACAGGAGAGAAGAACAGTGGCCAGAGGTTGTGGGCTTCCATAATGTGAAGCAGAAATGTAGAGATAAGAATGCTGCCCCAACCCTTCAAGCTACCCAGCATATGGGACGAAGCAGCCCAAGAATCATGCATTGACCATCCATATTTCCCCACTATTTTCAGAAGCACTGGCATCTCTCTCTTCCTAAAGGGGTCCTGTCTTCCATTCCAGGTTCTGTTTCCCAAGGCCAATTTTTATAACAGTCTTTATAATATCTTCACATTCCTCATCTGAATCGGTGCCATTGGACCTGAAGAATGTAGTTGTTTCTTTCTTTCTTTGTTTTTAAATAATGTCAGTGCACGTTTCTTCAGTGGAATACTGTTTGGCTGTTTTTCTTCTCTTCTACTAGTAACAAACAGCAAGATCATGATTACCTTTCTAGACTGTTTGCTATACAGAAGTAACATGAAATAGCCCTCCACAGCCAGCATTCCAGCTAGCCTTTAATGGTGACTTGATGGCTGTAGGCTCCCTCCAGGTCCCCGAACCTCTGAACACAACCAGTTGCAGTGGGGGGAGCAGCAGCAAGAGAGGGGGCCTGCCTTCATCCTCAGCTTGTGGGCTTCTCAAAGGCAGCTGGTGGGCCACTGAGAAACAGGATGCTGGACTAGAGGGGCTTCCCTGGGCCTGATCCAGCAGGGCTGTTATGACATCTCAGTTCTACAAAAATATGTGGGACCCGAGGATGAACGTGTCTTCCCAGTTGATCAGCGCAAGCCACACTTGTATTATTTATTTACTTATTATTTTTCAATTTATATACTGCCCTTCCAAAATGGCTCAGGGCGGTTTACAACAGGATAAAAACAATTTAAACCAGTTAACAATTAAAATCAAGACTATAAAAACAGAATAAAACCAATTTAAACATTCAGACAGCTAAAAACCCTGGAAACCAGGCCAAACAGATAGGTTTTAAGGGCTCTCTTGAAAGACAGTAATGAACTCAAATTACGGATTTCTGCTGTGAGTGCATTCCACAGCCCAGGAGCAGCTACAGAGAAGGCCCGCATCTGAGTCGCCACCAAACAAACCGGTGGTAACTGGAAACTGACCTCGTCAGATGACCTAAATGTGCGGTGGGGATCATGCAGAAGACGGTGCTCTCTAAGATAACTCAGACCTAAGCTGTTCAGGGCTTTAAAGGTAATAACCAGCACTTTGTATTTTGCCTGGAAACATATTGGCAGCCAGTACAACTGTTTCAAGACAGGCATAATATGGTCTCTCTGGGCTGCCCCAGAGACCAATCTGGCTGCCGTATTTTGGACTAACTGAAGTTTCTGAACTACATACAAAAGGCAGCCCCACGTAGACCACATTGCAGCTGCTTACAAAGATTCCCGCTTCCAGTCTTTGACAGATTTTCTTTGGATCTAGGAGCCAGTCCATACATTTGGGAGCCAGACAGTGGACATAAGGACAGCCCTGCTGGGTCAGGCCCAAGGCCCATCTAGTCCAGCATCGTTTTTCATGCAGTAGCCCACCAGATGCTGTTGGGAAGCTCACAGGCAGGAGCTGAGGGCACGCCCTCTCTCCTGCTGTTGGCCCTTGCAACTGTTATTGAGAGGCATCCTGCCTCTGAGGCTGGAGGTGGCCCACAGCCACCAGACTAGTAGCCATTGATAAACAAAATTCTCCGTCAACTTGTTTAAGCCCCTTTAGCCCTTTAGTGGCCATCACCACATCCCATGTCAGAGAATTCCATAGATTTATTATGCGCTGTGTGAGAAAGGACTTCTTCTTGTCGGTCCTAAATTTCTTGGCAATCAGTTTCATGGAATGGCCCTGGTTCTAGTGCTGTGAGAGAGGGAGAATTTTTTCTCTCTCTGTCCACTCTCTCTACTCCATGCACAATTTAAACACCTCGATCATGTTTCCTCTTAGTTGCCTCCTTTCCAAACTAAAGAGCCCCAGATGCTGTAGCCTTGCCTCTTAAGGAAGCTGCTCCATCTTGCTTGCCCTCTTCTGCACCTTTTCCAGTTAACAAACTTGCCGGATTTAGTGACAGACTTTCTTGAGGAGAAGGGTAAATGGGATTCTCTTTATCATCTTTACAAGCCACATCCTTGGACAGAAACAGGGCTGCCTGGGACAAATAAAGATTGTATTGAATAACTATGCCTCTGAATATCCTAGTCTAGACACCACGGTTAAATTTCTAGGCTCTATGGCTCCCTGGTGCCTGGGATTTGTCAAGCCCTGCCTGATACCCTCAACACATTTTGCAAAGAACTTTCTGTGAAGAAGAAGAAAATTTCCTCTAAAGGCCCTTGACTGAAAGATGCCATTAAATCTAGCCAACTTCTGAGGTTGCTTGCAAACATTTGCAGTTATTGATGGGGTCAAAATGACCCCCAAAAGCAGAACCCATAAAGCTTGCTCAACACAAGCTCTGCAAGTGGCTGTGATGAGAGAACCTGTTCTACTGGGTCACAAGGAAGACTTTAACTGGATGGACATTCAGATTTGAAAAGGAGTTTCATAAACTGATGGGGCATTTTTGACCACTAAAACCATTTGTAATGATTAAAAAGTGGACAAATTTTCATATGAAAATGGACCATACAGGTACCCAGGAGCCTGCTTTATACAGAGGCAGACCCTTGGCCCATCTAGCTACACTGACCGGCAGTGGCTCTCTTCAGACAATGGTCTTCCCCAGCCCTTCCAGGACGCTGCCAGGGACTGAAGCTGGGACCTTCTGCATGCCAAGCAGGGCTCTTCCACTGAGCTCTGGTCCTATTCTCAGTACTGCGTACAGTCATCCCTCACCAACCGTTTGGGTTCCATTCCTGGAAAAAAATCTCCGAAAACCACCCAGAATCCCTTTAAATCACCAATAGTCAGCAAGAGGAGTGAGGGGGGCCCCCCAAATCACAAGCCCCCCAAAATCACAAGCCTCCCCAAATTACCAAAAATTCTTGCCAAACCACGGATACTTCGGTTGCAGTCGGTGAGACCTGTCACAATTTCCTAGTCGCGGATAATCAAAACCGCAATTGGAAAAACCACGGTTGGCAAGGGATGACTGTATTAATCCTACACTATGCTTGATCTTAGCCAGAAGGCCGAGAAGCCTCCATTTCTAAAATTTTTACTTGGTTTCTTGAAAAACGTTTTAGAAGGAAGGAGAAATTAATGATGGCAGTTCGTTTTTTTGCTTTTTACTGTATAAGTAAGTCTAAACATGCCAAATAAGAGCACAATCTTTTTAGAGTAATGGAAAACTTGCACAGTAGGTTTTTAGGACAGAAATGCAAATTTTATGCAAATGAGGGAGAATTTTTCCAGAAACTTTTCCCATCTGAAATTTCCCAGGAAACCTAAATCGTTGCTGCTTACCATGCCATTCTTGCTTCTTTTTCCATAGTCTGAAGAGATGCTTTAAATGGATCTCTGCAGCTGAAATGTTGTGCAGTAGCCACAGAGGAGCCCTGAACAGGTCCCCACCCCCCGCTCCGCACCATGCCCATGGTGACTCCCACCCCACTCGGGCTCTGTCAGGGTTCCCGTGCATGGGTCCTCTCACTTAGCCACTGTGAGCGTGATGTGCCTCCCAGAGGGAGCATGTTGCGTGTGTGGTGCACTGAATGTGCCATGGTTGGAGGAACCATCTTGGAAGCTGTTGCATGATACCACACTGGTCAGGGAATGTGTAAAGAGGCCTCAGGCTCCCAGCCATGTGGTCAGTCCCAGAGCTTCTGTCCCTCTGCTTCCTAGGCTTAACACAGTGCTCAATGTCTACGATCTGCCACCCACTCTTGTTGCCTGCTCCCCACTTGCTTTGGCAACGGCTGTGGAGTGGCTCCTGATCCTCTGAATGTGTGCCCTCCCACCACGGGTCTCAAGCAGTTTAAGGCCTAGCCCCATCTCCAAACCTGAAAGGAGGCGTCTATTGGAGCACGCGGCTGCCTGGCCATAGGGCAGTCCCATCGCTTGAGGGTTGGTAGCTGGGCCACGTGGTTTCTCATCTCCTCCTTTTCTGTTGTTGCAGGGTGGAAACAGCTTCCATGTCTTTGACCAAGGCCAGTTTGCCAAGGAGGTCCTTCCTAAATACTTTAAACACAACAACATGGCCAGCTTTGTACGGCAGCTCAACATGTGTAAGTGTCCTCTCTGCCTGGATGGCCTCTCTCCGCTTGCCTGTGGAAATCCCTTGAAGCCCCCAATGGCAGCTTGTGCCTGTGGGGTGGGGTGTGCAGAGAGTGCGGCCCATGGCTGCCCTGGTGGGGCTTCTTGGTGGCCTCTGCAGGCAAACTGTGATGCCACCTCCTGTCTTGTGGCCCCGTCAAAATATTGCCCATGTTGTATCCAGAAAGAGTCTCTTCCAGGTTAAATGTTTCCAGCATTGGAAATGTTCTAAACGTTTTTAAAGTTCAGGGCATTACACTTCTCTTCATCCTGTCTGTCGGAGTCCTATTGTTGTTCCAACCTCTGTTTGACTATAATTTAGAAAAACACACAGCTACTTTTCCACCTCTTATCTCATGAGGGGGGGGTTCACTTTCTCTTAAGGGGGGGTGGTATCGCTCTTCAGAGATGTAAGCAAGGAGAAACCCAACCATTGGAGAACTTGTTCCACAGCCCACCACATCCTGTGTGGGGCTTGAAAGATCCCCCTTCACCGGTCGGTTGGCTGGCTGGCTGGCTGACTGACTGCAGCCATGTGGCCAGCTCTCCTCTTTCCCCAGGGTCCTTCCCATTTTGTGTTAGTTTGCAAAACCTGTAACTATCTCCAATGCCTTCTGTCCTTGCACACTGAGGATACTGTTGGAGTAACCTTGCTCCGAAAAAGGGGACAGATGTTCTAAACAGCAGACACTGCTGCTGTAGACAGTGTGAGACCTTGAACATAGGAACATGGGAAGCTGCCATATACTGAGTCAGACCATTGGTCTATCTAGCTCAGTATTGTCTTCAGACTGGATACATCTTGTGAAGGTTTCTCTCTTACCACTTTCTCTCTTACCTGCTCATTGTTAGTGACAGTATGTGGATGTGGGTGTTATGAGGGTGGGGGGCCAGATTGCCATAGGTTGGAAAAGAGACTGAGTTGTACACTTGATGACCCAAGAAATACAGGCAAACTGGACCACAAAGCGGTTGGTCAGAAAGGTCCTTAAATGGTTTTTTTAACAAGACAAACTTGTTTTTTATTTTTATCTCCCACTCTTCTTCCAAGAAGCCCAGAGCGGTGTACATGGTGGTTTTTATCCTCACAACAACCCTGTGAGAGAGGTTAGGCTGAGAGATCAGTGACTGACCCAGAGTCACCCAGTGAGTTTTATGGCAGAATGGGAATTAGAACTCGGGTCTCCCCAGTCCTAACTCTAACCATCATGGTTCTTTTGATCATGTCAGCTGTGAAAGTTTAAAAATGAAAGCTGTAAATTCAGAGGCAATATACCCTTTTGGGGTACCAAGTGTTAGGGACAAGTGGGGGATGTCTACTGCCAGCCTCCCCTCCCTCTGGTTTTCCAGGGAAAGCATTGGAGGCAGAAGGGCAGGTGAGGAGACCCTTGCTTTGCTCCCACAAGGCCGTTCTCATGCTCTCCTTGGGGAGGTCTGCCTTGCAGTTGGAGAATGGAGATCATTTTCTCCTGAGTCAGAGAGATTTTCTGCTTTGCATGGTTAACTTTGGGGAAGCCATGCATCAAGCAGTATCAACGGATACATTGTTCATCCTCGGCAAATACTAGCTGGTGGTGAGGAGAGTAGGGATGTGTGAACCAGTGTGAATTCGAACCGGTCCAGTTCGATAGTTTGAATTCGAACCAAACCAGCCATCTGGTTCGAGCTGCAGGTTCGAATTCGAACCAAACTGGGGGGGGGGTTCGATTTGAACTGGTTCAAACCTCCAAAAGTGGGTGGGGTGGTAGCTGGCACCCATGGGTAACTAACACCCAACCCCCAAAGCAATCATACACTCGTACGGTTTTTTATGAATTTTTGAATTTTATTTTTATTGTTTCCTCATAGGATATAATGGGACTCGAACCAGCCCATTATCCTCTATTGTGGAGCACCTAGTGGCACCCAAGTGGGGTGGGTGGTAAGCACCCAGGGGTGCCTACCACCCACAAAACCCCAAAGCAATCGGACACTCCTCCGATTATTGGTGAACTTTTTAAAGTATTTTTGAATTCCTCATAGGGAATAATGAGGATTCTAGCAAATGCATAGCTTCACGTTGGGGGTGGAGGGGTGGCCTGGAGCAGAGTGTGGTGGGTGGTAGTGCTCAAGCGGGGCAAGGAAGCTACCAGAATTATTTGAAGGAATTGGGCAAAGGGCTGATTTTAAGTGATTTTTGACGTTTACGTGTCTTTAAGGTTCTTCTCCATAAGAAAGAATGAAGGTTTCAACAGCCCCTTAACTGCACTTGGGGGGGCTTGGGGGGGCCCAGACCGAGTGGTGGTGTAGTGCACAGAGGGTGCCAACCACCCCCATGGGTTGCTAATCCATGGGGTACTGCTTTTTGTTGTTTCTGAGGTGTTCTGAATGTAGATTCCCTTGTAGCATATGAGATTTTCGATGACAAACCATGAATCCACTCTCATTTGCTACCAGAGAATCTACACTGGTAGATTTTATTTTATTTATTTATTGTTAAACTTATACCCTGCCTTCATTAAGAAAATCTCAAGATTCTGGTAGCTTCCTTGCCTCTCTTGGGCACTACCACCCACCACACTCCGCTCCAGGCCACCCCTCCCCCCCACCAAAAGTGAAGCTATACATTTGCTGGAATCCTCATTATTCTCTATGAGGAATTCAAAAATACTTTAAAAATTCACCAATAATCGGAGGAGTGTCCAATTGCCTTGGGGTTTTGTGGGTGGTAGATACTCCTGGGTGCCTATCACCCGCCCCACTTTTGTGCCCCTAGGTGCTCCGCAATAGCGGATAATGGGCTGGTTCGAGGCCCATTATACCCTACAAGAATAATAATTAAAAATATTTCAAATATTCATAAAATATTGGAAGACTGTCCGATTGCTTCGGAGTTTAGGTGGTTGTTGGCACCCATGGGTGCTCCACAATATGGAATTATGAGCTGGTTTGAGTTCCATTATACCCTATGAGGAAAAAATACAAATAAAATACAAAAATTCATTAAAAATCGTACAAGTGTCCTATTGCTTTGGGGGTTGGGCGGTAGGTACCCATGGGTTTCAGCTACCACCCCACCCACTTTTGGAGGTTCGAAATGGGTCAAATTTGAACCAAACCAAACCAGGGGGGTTTGAGCAAAACCGAACCTCCGCCTCCCAGTTCGAATTCGAACCAAACCGGGCAAACCGGTTTTGTGCACATCCCTAGAGGAGAGCCTGTGGCCTTCTAAGGGTAACCATTCCCCGGCCGTGCTGCTGTCATGAGCTGCTTTCTTGCCTTTCAGATGGCTTTCGAAAAGTGATCCACATTGAGCAGGGTGGCCTAGTGAAGCCGGAGAAGGATGACACCGAGTTCCAGCACCCCTACTTCATTCGGGGCCAGGAGCATCTCCTAGAGAACATCAAGAGGAAAGTCACCAACGTAAGTCTGCCTTCACTGTTGCTGGCCTGGATGGAAAGGAGGAGCTCCTGAGGATGAGCTAGTTGTGGGGAGGGGAACAGTGCCGCTTCCTGCAGCCAGTGCCTGCTGGGGTGGCTCGAGAGAGTCTCTGTCTTCCCACCTTGCCCGTGGTTGGCATCTGACCTGGCTGAGCAGCTACTCGGATCCACCAAATGCAGCAGCCTGTACTAGTAGGTGGACTAGGCGTGCATCTGGAGGATTGGTGTCTAGAATACTTAAATTTTACTTTTCAACAAATGTTCTCAAAGCAGTTCCGATAGCAGAGGCATAAGGAGATGGCTTCTTGCTGCCCCAAAGGGGCTTGCAGTCCAAAAAGAGTCTCAAGCGACACACCAGCAGCTGTCCATTAGAAGAGATGCTGGGATGGAGAGGGGCGGTTGGCTGTTGACATTGCTAAGCCACCCTTTGGACCCTACAGTCTCAAAGGGAACCATGGAACCACTTGGAGATGCAATAAAAACTTCATTAAAAACAGGAGCCATAACGCCACAAGAAAAAGTGCCGAACAGGAGGACCCTTGCACCCCTTGGCCAAAAGCTCAAAGAAATAGGGTGGCCTTCAAGTGCTTCTGGAATATTGGGAGAGCGGGCTGGAAGTGGATCCTCCCCACCCCAGGAGAGAGTGTTACTGCCTGGGGCCCATTGCAACGAAGGCCCTGTCCTGCCCGCACGGCCAGCCAGCTTCTGCAGGCATTGGCATGCGGAACAGTGCCCTCCCAACACATGGTGGGCCCCTACAGGGGAGGGCGATCCTTCAAATAACCAAAGCATGGAGGGCTTTAATGGTAGTAAGCAGCTCCTTGAATGGGACCCGGAACAGGTTAGCAGCCAGTGCCGTTCCCTTGGGACTGGGGTTGCATGTGCAGTGTGCAATCCTGGTGAACAGTCTGGCTGCCATATTCCACACCATCTGAATATGTTTCAGGGGCTCCCCACATCATTTTCTGCAGTAATCCTCTCTAATAAAACGCTTGGTGTCCGTCCGTGGACGGACACCAAGCGTGTGTCCGTGCCTCCCTGCCCTGTTCTGCGCCTGCGTGAAGCGCAGGCGCAGAACAGGGCAAGGGAGACACGACCACCGGCACCCGGTGGCCATCTTGGGCGGCCAGAAGCGGCCGCCCCGAAAAAACGAAGCCTGCAGGCGGCGGTGGACGGCGAGCGGAAGAGGCGGCGGGGGAAGGCCAGGCGAGCGGAGAAGGCGGCGGCGGGCCCAGCCAGAGCCGCGGACTCACCCGGAGAAGGCGGCGGGCCCAGCAGTGGAAGGCCAGGGAAAACGGCGGCGGGGGCCCGGCGAGGCGGCGGGGCCGGCTGGGAGAGGGCGGGGGCAGGGGCTACGGGGAAGGCAGAGACGGCAGCGGGAGGCAGCAAAACTCTCCCCTACTAGCGCCCGTTATTACAACGGGCTAGAAAACACTAGTCCAACCATAATGTGACCAAAGCATGGGTAGCCATGGCCAGATCTACTGTCCCTGTTAAATGTAGGAGAACCGTCACTTTAAATGTGCCTCTTTCCCCAGTTAACAGGGCTGAGAAGCCAAGGGGTGGGGACGGGGACGGGATGTACAAGCACAAGATGATCACATCCACAAATGTACTTCTCAGCCTCTGTATGTAGGGAAGGGCTGACCATAGAACACAAGAGCAGCCCTGCTGGATCAGACCCATCTAGCCCAGCGTCCAGTTTCTCGCAGATGCCTCTGAGAACCCCATAGGCAAGGGCTGAGGACATGCCCCCTCTCCTGCTTACTCCCCGGCAATTGGTATTTAGAAGCATCTTTCCTCTGAGACTAGAGGTGGCCTGTAGCCACCAGACTAGTAGCCATTAATAAACCTGTCTTTCATGAATGTATCTAAGCCTCTTTTGAAAGCTACCAGCTTAGAAGGCATCCGCACATCCCAAAGCAGAGAATTCCACAGTTTAATTATGTGCTGGGGTGGGGGGAGTACTTCCTTTTGTTGGTCCTAAATTTTCTGGGATGATCCCTGGTTTTGTGCACACCATGCATACTTTATAGGCCTCTATCATGTCTCTCATTTGTCGCCTTTATTTTAAACCAAAAAGCCCCAAATGTTGTAGCCTTTCTTCGTAAAGAAGATGCTCTAGCCCCCTGATCCTCTTGGTTGCTGCCTTCTGCATCTTTTCCAGTTCTGTTCTGTCCTCTTGTGATATAGTGACCAGAACCGTACACAGTACTCCAAAGGTGTCCGCACCATAGTTTTGTATAAGGGCATTATGATATTAGCAATTTTATTCTCAATCTTCTTCCTAATTATGCTGTGCATGGAATTGGCCTTTTTCACAGCTGCCGCACATTGAGTCGACACTTTCAACGAGCTGTCCACCACGACTCAAAGATCCCTCTCCTGGTCAGTCACCAACAGCTCAGACCCCATTAGCATATATGTGAAGCTGGAGTTTTGTGCCCCAATATGCATCACATGTTATACTTCCTTATTTGCCATTTTGTCACCCATTGCCCCAGTTTGAAGAGATCCTTTGGGAGCTCCTCACAATCAGTTTTGGATTTCACTACCTAAATAGTATGTTGCCACATCCGTGCTTACCTGAGTTTCTAGGCCATGCCGATTTCTCTGTGCTTCTTATCCAGGGACTTCTACTGGCAGAGAGTTCCTGGTTGAGTTGCCTGGAGGGAGACACGGTTGGACCTGCTGCTCCCTGGTCTCAGCTGAGGCCTTCCTTTGGGGGTGTCTTGCATTTTGTGCCCCATGAAATGCGAGTGGGGCCTCTGGAGGAAATGCTCTATAAGTGAGGCTGTATGTTCTTGGTGTGTACACAAGGTTTTTGAATGTGGTCAGCTTCCCTAGTCTCAGTTCGGCCTTGGGTTTGGCTATAATTTTGCAGATATTGTATAACTTACATATTTTGTAAAGCTATAAACTACTACCAACACTCCAAAACCAAACTCTGAAAGCAGCAGGTAGTTCTCTGTTTTGGAAGGTGAGTTACCAATTTTTCTTAACTGAAGAGGGTCATAGAGCAACACAGAGAACACACACACACACACACACACACACACACACACACACACACTCTCTCGCTCTCGCTCTCGCTCTCGCTCTCGCTCTCGCTCTCGCTCTCTTTCTCACACACATCCATACCTATACCCATCTGTTCAGCCCTTTCTGGTTTCTGAGACATCCATGTCCTACTTCTTTGGTAGCTGTAAAGCAAGTCTCTGGCTTTTTAAAAGAACTTTGAACAAACCCAGAACTTCCCAAAACAATGAATCTGGCGCCAAATACAACATTCCTTGCCTAGCAGTGTGATTGGAGACACTTATAATAGACGCAACCCTGTCCAGAAAGCTTTCTCTGAATGTGCTCCAACAAGAGAATCCTCCCTCTCTCTCATACAGGACCAGAGTTTGGGGGGCAGAGGGCTTGTGCATCCTGGGACATGCTGGCCAAAAGAGCCAGCTCCTTTCAAATGGGCCACGGTGCCGGTCAGTGTGCAAGAAGTCCTTGTGCAGCATGAGGCTGAGGTGCCTCTCCTCTCGGGAGGAGCTGCCATGCTTGCTTGGCCGCGGGCTCCAGATGGTGCTGGGAAGAGACAGCCTGCGCCCTCTCCCTGTGGGGCAGGGCCAGCTGTGTTCTCATTGGGAAGCAATGGCTAGCAGTCAGTGATGAACCTGCTCTGCTTCCAGGTCTCTGGCATCAAGAATGAAGACATCCGGGTCCGCCAGGACAGCGTGACCAAGCTGTTGACTGATGTCCAGGTGATGAAGGGCAAGCAGGAGAGCATGGACTCCAAGCTGATTGCCATGAAGCAGTATGTATGGAAGGGGCAGTGGGGCAGGGGCTGGGGGGCTGGTCATGGAAGAGAGGAGTCCTTGCTCTGTGTTCTCACACCCTCTGCTGGTGGGTCATGTGCCAGCAGCCGAAGGGCTCCTCGATTCTCTAATCGGACTGCTTATTCTCTCTCTACCAGCACAGAGATCAGTAAGGCCCATGTTTCCTTGCCATCAAGCCCTGTTAAGACGATAGCTAAACTAGCCCCTCAAATGAGCGCCTTGGCAGAACAGGGCTGCTTCCGTCTTTCAGCTAAGCAGATGTGAAGGCACAAGTGGAGGGAGCAGCAGGGAGGAGGCCCCTCATAGCCCCATCTCTGAGAAGAGCCTCTCCCTTGATGTTAAAGAGCAGCGGACTCCATGTGGGGGATCTCTTCCCTCTTGTCTGTGGAGGGCTTTCAAGGTCCAAGCCATCCCCTTGGGTTTTTCTTGCCCAGGAGACGGATGGGAGTGGCTTTCTTCTCCCTCTGCAGGGTGTGGGGCAGCAGCGCAGAGGCCTTGTGCACACCTCCAAGGGCAGCCTGGCCTGCACTCAGTGGCTCCCCATGAGAGGGGTGGCGGCTGCTGGCCCAGCTTCCCTCCACCAGGCACAGCAGTGCCTTCTCCTCCTGAATGATGTCTAGTTGCCTGAGGGTTGCATGGATTTCAGAAAGCAGGGGCGGCTGCTGCTGCTGCTGCAGAGCCATCCATTAGAACATAAGAACAGCCCTGCTGGATCAGGCCCAAGGAGGCCCATCTAGTCCAGCATCCTGTTTCGCACAGTGGCCCACCAGATGCCACCGGAAGGAGTTGAGGGCATGCCCTCCCTCCTGCTGTGACTCCCCCACAACTGGTACCCAGAGGCACCCCGCCCCCGAGGCTGGTCCTCCGACTAGTAGCTGCAATAGACCTCTCCTCCCATGAAGTTCTCCAAACCCCTCTTCAAGCCATCCCGGTTGTTGGCTGTCACCACATCTCGTGGCAGAGAATTCCACAAGTTGATTATGCGTTGTGTGAAAAAGTACTTCAGTTTGCTGGTCCTAGATGTCCTGGCAATCAATTCTAAGTTCTTCAAACAAGTTCTTCAAACCAGGGACTTGTCGGCTGTGTGGTGGTGCATCCCGTTGGAACCAGGAGAGGAGCAGTTGAGCTCCCTGAAGCACCAGAGGGCTCAGCTGGCAGTGCTCTCTCGCATCGGCCCAGAGCGGTGTGGACTGGGGGAGGGGGGCAGAGCCAGGCCTGCAGCCTGAAGCCCCACCGACCCCCAGGCCCCCTAACTTGGCACGCGTGGTGGGCTGCAGGTGGCTGGCTGCTTCTTGCCTCTGGGCTGCATCTTGCTCCGCCCGCTGTCTGTGCCCTTTTCTGCCTGGAGAGGGGCTGCTGCAAAAGAGGAGTTGGCTTGCCAAGGCCCACCCCAGCTCTGGCGTTCAGTGGCCTGGCCTGGCCATGCACGGAGCATCTTCCCTTTCACAGAGCAGCCACAGCAAACACACACACCCCACCCCCCACGCACATGCACAGCTGAGGGAGGAGAAGGCCAAAGCTTGGGCACCCCCCTCTCCCTGGGAGCTGAGTCAGAGTCCCTGGGCTGTCCCCTGCTCTTGTTTCATGGCTGTGGTGGTCCTTCCCCTGGCAGCTCTGGCCCAGCTGCTCTCTGGCCAGGACAGAAACCCACCCACCCCGCCCCACCATAAATAACTTGACTCCTTACCCTTGGAATGTGGCGTTGGGTTACCACTGGCTGGATCTGCTGCTGCTGCTGCTGCTGCTGCGGTGGCCTTTGGTCTCTTGGGGAGTCTAGTCTTGTGGTCAGACTTTTGCCATCCTGGGAATTTGCTGACTGATGTTCAGGTGTTGCCCGGATTGTAGTGGGAGGCTGTTCCGACCAGCGGCCTCCTCGGCCTTTGCCCTGTTGTTCTTCCCCACGGCATGGAGGGATCTTGGGTCAAGAGCAGGGCTGGTTGGGCTCTTATTTCATACACTGCAGAGGTGCTGAAATCAGATCTCTGGGAAAGCATGTTTCTAATGCACAGACATTTATGTCTGTTCCAGCCACTTCTGCCTCTCTTCCTCCTCCCCTCTCCCCCCCAAAAAAATTTCTCCGAAGACCAGGCAAAGTGGGAGGCAGCCGGAAATTGAAGGCTGGTGGCCCCAGTGCCCTGTAGAGAGCTGTCTGTGTGTGTCCTTCCTGACTAGCCGGAGAAGGATAAATGGGGCACAAAGAGGCCAGCGACCACTTGCAGAATCTGGTTCTTCCTAGTGCAGAATGCAGCCTAATGGAAGACAAAATACTGAGTGACTGAAAGGGTTAAGAAAGCTCAGTGGGCCTGTGTGTGCGTGTGCCTTGGCCATCCATAGTGGGGCTGAGCCCACTCCATTCTTAAGTGTGATGGGGCCTTTGCCCGCAAATGTTTGGGGGTAGGGCGGCTCTGCTCAAGAGTGCCGGATGTGATTCCGATCTGTGCAGAAAAGAGTTCCTGGTCCCAGCAGGCGTCCTCCTGTGAGCAGGGTCTCTGTGGCGCACCAGAACTGCACGTGGCGAGGAGCCAGGTGCCTGGAGGTTGACTGGCCGTGCGCTGTCTCGGGCCGCCACCTCTCTGGCCAGTCGCCCCTCTAGGAACAGGCCCCTCCAGGCGTCCCCTGCGGCTCCTTCTTGGCTTCTGCTGCCCACTGAAGACCTCTCCCCAGCGCCTGCTGCCGAGCGTCTTCCAGGGTGGAAGCAGCCTTGGCTGGAGTGTTCCCCAGGGCGGAGGAAGGTTTGCAGACGGGCCTCTTCTCTCCCAAGAGCCAAGCTGTGCGCAGGTCTGCCGATGGTCCCTGCGAGGGCTTCCCTTGGCGGCTCCCGGCCTGTGGTCTTCTTGTGCAGCAGGCCAGAGGCTGCCTTCGCCTCTCTCTGCAGCAGCCTCCAGCCAAGGGGGCTGCCCCGCTTTGCTTCCTGCCTCTGGGGAGCAGGCGGCGCTTGGGCTTGCTCCCCAAGCAGGCACTCCTGCAGGCTTCCTGTGGGACTCATAGCCACAGTCTTGCCCTGGCAGCCTTGGGCCTGGCTGTGGAGCAGCCTGGCCTGCTGTCTTCATAGCCGGCACCTGCCACGAACCACGGTTGGGCCTTGGCCTTTCTCTGAGAGGGGATCACACTTTCACTGGGGGGAGGACAAGCGTCGGCCTGGGAAGGCCCCATGAGTTGTCCCACTAGCTTCTGGTCAGCGCCCCCCAAGTCAGCTCAGGTCACCCACCCCACAGGGTGCTTAAGAGGCTGGCTGTGCAGTGAAGCAAATCCTTGCAGAGCCCGCCACAAGCCACCCGCTTGCACAAGTGTGTTTCCTTCCTGACTCACACCTGTGGACTCTCTTTCGCCAGGCAGAGCAGGAGCATGACAGCCTGGGCAGGGAACATAAGCAGCTGCCTTATCGGAGTCAGACCCTTGGGCCATCTAGCTCTGTATTGTCTACACAGACTGGCAGCAGCTTCTCCTGGGTTTTATTTATTTTATTGACTTAACATATTTAGAACACAAGTCTCTGCAGGCAGGAGACTCTCAGCCCTATCTTGAAGGTGCTGCCCGGGAGGGAACTTGGAACCTCAGATGCTCTTCCCAGAGCAGCCCCGAGGGGAATATCTTACAGGGCTCACGTGTAGTCTCCCATCCAAATGCAACCAAGGTGAACCCTGCTGAGCAAAGGGGACAATTCATACTTGCTTCCACAAGGCCAGCATGCCCAAGGCCCTCCCTGCTGAGTGGCATCAAAGCCAGAGGGTGCCTCTTGATGCTACCCAGCACCCTCGGACTGGGGCCTCCCACAGGGGCAGATCAGCAGTCTGCAGTAGGCCAAGGCCCTCTCCTGGCCTCCATTCAAGCCCATGGAGCTCCTCGAGAAGGTGAGCCGAGCTCTTCCCTTCCTGTTTCTCCCGTGGTGGCCCCATCAGTGAACGGGGGGCTTGCAGCACAAGAGACTGGTCCCTGCATCTCCCCCACCCACATCAGGGCTGCACAACTTCAGCCCTCCTGCAGATGTTGGACTACAACTCTCAACATCCCTGACTCTTAGCTACTGTGGCTGGGGATGATGGGAGTTGTAGTCTAACAGCTGGAGGGCCAGAGTTGTGCAGCCCTGCTCTAAATCTTGATGGAGCGGCCACGGCAGCATGGTGGGGTGGGTGGGTCATGAGTCCCCTCAGCTCCCTTCCCTTGAGCTTCCTTTCCCATGGGAAGGAAAGTCAAAGCCTTTGTGGAAAGGGGATGGGTTGGTGGGTGGGTGGGTGGGAGGGGGAACAAAAGTGAAGGAACTGATCCCTAGGAGGCCTGAGTGGACCCGTGAGTAAGAACTCTGCAAGGCTTGGCTTCCTTGCCCGGTCTCTCATGTCTCCAAAACACAAAACCCCACCGTTTTATGACCCACCTTGCAGCACCTGTCTGAATGTTGATGCCATGAGAACTGCACACTGGCGAATGTTAGGGAAGGAGCTGTTGCAAGCTGTCCTTAGCTGCTCTTGCCACTGCCCAGATGTGTGTGTGTTGGGGGGGGAGCCTGGGGTGAAGAGCAGGTGGGCTTGGGGGGCAGAAGGGTCTGGGCCTGTAGAGATGCTCCCTCCCTCGGCTTCCTGGAGCTCCAGCTTCTCCTGGCCTCTCTCTCTCCTTCCTGTGTTTCATTTCTTTTGGATCTCCAGCTTCCTCCTAACACTGGGATCGGTGAGCCAAAAGCTTTCTTTCAGGGGTATTTTTTTTAGCCTGGAACAGTTGTGCCTCGCATCTGAAAGCTCCACTGGAAAAACAGCTGTGGGTGGGTGTTGTTTTTTTTGTTACAAGACCTGTAGTTCGTGAGGTTAATACCTCCCAGTGGAGTCTGAGAAACCCTTCTGGGTCAGTGCAGAGTGTGAGGCTCAGAGCCGGGTTCGGTGGCTGATGCTGGACAAAAGGCTGGTGGCACCAGACATCTCCTGGGTGCTCTGCCTCTTTCCCCTCTGCTGTGAGGACTGCACAGAATGCTTTGCTCGGATGGTCATGAAGAGATGATGCTGGCTTTGAACAGAATGGAGTGTAGATTCGCCACAGCTGCCGTCGAGAAGCCTTTTGGGGAATGTCGGTGGGTAGTTGCATTGGTCCTCTGGGTGTTTCCTTGGATCAGTTGGCGATTCTGGACTGGTGGGGCTTCCTTTAAAGTCACACACCAGGGTCAGAATGGCTGTGAAATCTGGTGCCGTTCCTACCTGCATTGTGTAAGGTCCTGTCCCAGAGGTCCCCGGCATTCCTATCAGCCAAGCCTTGCCTGAGTCAGGTGGCCGTGGTGGCTTCACCTGGGGAGGCTGGTTGGCTGCTTGCTTTGGGGGTGCCCTGGAGGGGGAATCTCTCTCATCCCTGAGGAAGTGGGCCCTGGACTGCTGTGGGGGTGGAGTGGGGACTGAGCAAGATGGTGCCCTTCCAGTTCAGACCCACTGCTCCACTGAGGAGGGGAGCAAAGCTGCTGTTCCGCTGAGAATGAGTCTTCTGAAGAAGCTGGCTGGAGTGCACAGTCTCTGGGCTGGCAAGGGGGCAGTTGCAGAAGAACCCCTGGGGGCTCCAGGGCCAGAGGAGCAGGAGGCTCGGCTGGCTACACGACAGCCTTGCAGAGAGGTGCTCTCTGCTTCTGACTTAGAGGTGAGAGAAAGTGAGAGAGAAGGAGGCTGCTGCTGCTGGTGGTTGGGCCTGGCGTGTCTCTCCTAGCTGGGCTCTTCCTCCAGGCAGGAGCCTGTGGCGTCTGCTCTGATGGATTAGCCCTGCCTGCCGCCTCCTGGGAGCTGCCGTCTATCCGTAAGCTTAATTCTAAACAGATTGCTGGGATGAGGAGGGGCTGCACCTGTGTGGATCAGCCTGCTCCCCCAGCCACCTTTGGGGGGCTCCATTTAGTTTGGCTCTGAGCGTGGAGCTCATCCGCCACAGGGACGCCGCAAGGACTGACTTCCTCCTGGCCAGACTGCGTTTACAAGGCCCTGCCGTTTTTACAAGGCCCTCATCACCCACAGAACCGCCCGGTTTGAAATGTCTCCTGGTGGAAGTAAATCCAAGCAGACCCCCTTCTCCGCTGCTCTTCTGCCTGGCCTTGCGGTTCTTCCCCTCCACCGGAATTAGTTTACCTTCTGCAACAGCAGCAGCAGCCGCACCTCCTCCCACCCCCACCCTGGCTAAATCCTACCAAATAATAATGTTGACCTGTACCGCTCTTTATGGTTCCACAGTTCCAAAACCAACAGTATATATTATCCTTTTGACACTCACCAGAGGGGATATTTTGCCTTGGAACATTTGCTGAAAAGATTGCATCTGTCAGGAACCGGCCCGAGAAAAGCTGAGCTAGGCCCGACTGGAGCCAGGGAGGGGACGGCCAAGCGCTCGTCACCGTCCTCTGAAACGCCTCGTTAGCGGAAGCCGCTGGCCTGCAGGGACCCCAGGGCTGCCTTCAAAGGCCGCCTTGGCCCTCCTTAAGAACAGAACCAAAAAGCCAGAGGCCTGGAGAAAGGGCGGCCGGAGCGGGGGGGGGGGTCCCTTGTGGAACCTGGTGCTCCGGCTGTCCCCACGGCGCCCCGCCGCCTGGCATGCCTTTTGGAGCAGGCTCCCCCCCTCACAGTCTTGGTTCTGGCAGGGTGGAAACGTGGAGGCCCAGCCTGGATAGGAAAGGCCTGGGGGGGAGCTGCAAGGCAGGGGCTCCTTCTTGTGATGTCACGCTTGGCAGGCAGGCAGGCAGGGACCCTCCTGGAGAGTGGGGCAGGGCAGCACTGCCCAGTGGAGTAGCTGGCTGACTCCCACCCTCCCCAGCACGCCGCCAGAGAAGAGGAGCTGCCTCGAAGCTTCTCTGCCTCAAAGCTGCAGGCCAAGTCAGGAGGGAAGAGCTTTGCGTGGCAGAGCTGCTGCTTCTGGCTGTCCTCTGAGCCATCTAGCAGCCTACTGTCAACACTGACTGGCAGCAGCCTCTCCTGCATGACAGCCATCTGCTGAAGAGCGGTTTCCCTGATGCCATCGGGGAAACTGCGGTCAGCAAGTCAATTCATCCTGCTGCTGCTGCCGGTGCCGCCGCCGCCACTGCCACTGCCACCCCCTAGCCCGAGTGGCTGTGTTGGAGAAGATGCTGAGGCTGCCTCAACTGTGAGTGCGCCCCCCAGCTCCTGCCCCAGCCAGGGGAGAGGCTGCTCCCTCTTCCCCCTCTTCTCAGGCCCCACTAATCCCACCCCTTCCTTCCTTCCTTCCTTCCTTCCTTCCTTCCTTCCAGCAGCTGCCTCTGGTTTCTGGGCAGAGGGGAAGCTTCCAGTCGCCAAGCACACTTTCTTGGAAGTCACACATAATCAAAAGGTGACTTGCTGGAACTGTGACTTGGCTGAACTGTTGTCAAAACAGTAGCCAGCCTCTGAGTTGCACAGAATTCTCCTTCAGAGCAGTGCCTCAGTGGCACCAAAGGAAGCTAGCCAGGATCCAGGCCTGCAGCTGCTGCTTGGGTGTGCTCAGCTGGGAGGATACAGCCTGCTAGCAGGAGGCCCTGAAACCCCACATTTGCAGGTGGCCAAGACTGGGGAGAAGGACTTTGCTGGCCCTCTCTGGACGTGGCGATGCAGCACCATGCCTCCTGGTGACAGGAACTGGCCGGAGGTCTGTGTCCAGCAGCCTGAGGCCTCCGTGCTTGGAGACCGAGGCTGGAGCACTCGCGTGGAGGAAGCTGCCTCCTCCCAAGAGAGGCTCCTCCATCTGCAGAGCCTCCAAGGCCTCTCTTCCCCAGTGGTGCAGGCGAGCTCTGTGCTCAGCACCCTCTTCCCCAGCCTTGCCTAGCAAGGTGGCGGCCTGTTCTTCCCCTCCCCTTTGCCAGGACCCCAAAGGCCCTTGCGGGGGGCCGGGGGGGGTGTTCTGTTGACAGCATCAGCCAGAGCACCTGCAGCTTCTCCTTGGAGAAGGGGCTCTGATTGGCCAGTTCCCACGTGGCCCAGCTCCATATCGGGGTGGGGGAGGAGATGGAAGGGGCTCCTTGTGCCGCATCTGCTCTGCTGAGGAGCCCCGAGGACCGAGCCGGAGGGGCCTTGCTTGCTTCCTGCTTGCTTGCTGACATCCTCGACTCCAGGATTCCTTTTGGCTGACCTCGCCTGATGTGCAGACTGTGGGCCAGGCTCTTGGGACCTCTCAATTAGGTGCCTGTCATGTGGCGTGTGATGGCCTCTCTGCCTCCAGCGCGGCCTGGCTTCCAGCTGTTCTGGCAGATTGTGCCGCAGCCCTTGCGCCGCCTCTGTGGGGAGCCTGCTGGCTGCGAGTCCGCCCTCAGCTGGGGCTCCGGGTTCCTCTGACGGGCTCCTCCGAGTGAGGCGCCGCTCTGTGTGAGCTGTGTGCCTCTCTCCTTTTCTCCTCCCTCCCTCCTGAGCAGCTGTGCTTTGAGCTTAGTCACTGCTGCTTGAGGTCATCTGAAGTGGGTTTTACCGGCTGCATCAGGGTTGCATCAGGTTCAGGCCTCTGTCTTTGGGGGAGCTCTGCGATGCAGGGCGTTGCCAGCTGGGGGCAGAGCGATTGCCTGGGACGGCCGCCTTCTGGATGCAGGCTGCAGGTGATTGAGGCCAGAGGCCTCCTGATAAAGTAGCCCCTCGCCATGCGGCTTGCTCTTTGCCCCAGGCAGGCAAGGCTGTGTGCCAACTTTGCTCTGCTTTGGGGTCTTTGCAGGGGTGAATGCTGGGCCTCCCCAGTTCTGGTCACGCACTGCATTGGTAGAGGAGGAGGGAATCCCAGTGGGGCTGGGGAGTTCTTGTAGCCCCTAGTCCCAGCGAGCCCTGCGAGTGAAGGCACCCCCAAGACCTCTTGGGCTGCTCTGAGAACTGGCCTCCACCTCTGTCACTTGACAGAAATGCTCCCTTGGCCATCGCACTGGCAGGCTTCATTTGGCCAGGGCCTCCACCTGGCTGCTGGCCTTTCGCCTCTCAGCCCACTGGGCCACGTGGCAGTGGCGCAAAAGCTTTCCACATCCAGCACCGACAGTCTCCTTTTCCTGGGGAGGTGAGCTGGGATGATGGTGTGCCCTCCCCGTAACCTCATGATGGCCTCCCTTTGTGGCCAATGGAGCCGCCCCGTCCAGAGGAGGCATGCTTTTTCAGGGCAGCCGTGCCACTCTGGGGAGGGCTAGAGGGGCTTGCCGGCCTGCCTCTCTCTCTCTCTCCCTGTCCCTGCAGACAGTGCTGCCCTGGGCATGGCTGGTCCTTGTCCCTGGTGCTGGGCACAGGCTCCAGAGTTTCCAGGCACCGGTCTCTGCACTGATCCCTCTACCTTTGCCACCAGCATATCTAGACTGTGCATTCCGAACGGATAGGAAGGCTTTGCTTGCACTTCATTGCAGCCACGATAATGTGAGTTATGTATGCAGGGTGATGGGTGGAAGGGTGCTCCTGCCCATGGCAAAAGGGGGAGGGTGGCATGGAGGCAGATGGGCGGGCACAGAGCTGCTCTGCAATCTCACCCACATTTTTCGGGCAAATGGCCCCGACTAGAAATCTCTCCTTTTTCCAGTGGGTGCAGCTCATCTATGGAGTGACAGACAGACTCCTCCCTGCAGACCAACCAGGGACCAGCTCTCAAAAATCACCTCCCTTCCAGATCTGTGAGCATGGGCTGCCAGGCTTCTCATGCCCACTCCCACCCACCCTGCCCCACCCCGCTGCTGCCTACCTGGCAGGCTTGTCTTCCTACTGAGAATGAACTCTGGCCCTGCTCTGCTCTTGCAGCTGCGTTCTGCAGGGCTCTGGGGAGAGAGCAGGCCCCCTCCCCACCCCACCCAAGGGAGAAGATGATGGTGGGCTAGAGCTCCAGAAAAGGAACAGGCCCACCACCCAATGAGGCTGCTTTCTTTGAGTTCAGCGGACACCGTTTGGGCCAGCTTGCCCTCCTAGGCTTTGCCTTGGGAAGCCCAGCTCAGCTCGCCCCCACCAGACTTGCTGCCTGTTGCTCCTTGGCTCCTCTACGCCTGTGAGTGAAAGAAGCCCCTTCTTGACCTTGGCATCCCGCGCTCCCCCCTCCCTGGTCCCTTTGGGGGGTGGGCACGGCACAGGGCCGGAGGGAGCACAGAGGGCTCCACAGTGGCTCTTGGGAACTGGGCCCAAATGGCCTCCCCTTGCGCTGCTGCCTCTCTGAGGAGCTCGGCCTGGATGACGCTCTTGTTTGGAGACTCCTGAGGAAACAGACTCCGCTTCCATGAGGAGTTGCCTGCTGAGATGCACCTGCCTGCTTGGCTGCTCCCTGCAGGAGCTTCTCCTTGTAGAGGCTGGAAGAGGGAGCACCTGCCCCTCCCCCGGCTGCAGTGCGGGTCACCCCAGGCTGTGCTGAGAGCCATGGGGAAGAGGAGTGAAGTGGGCAGGCTGGGCAGGGCTGCTTTTCTTCAGGAGGACTTTGTGGTCCTCTTGAGTGCAGGCTGGGGGGGCTTGTCTGAAGCACACAGAGGGCCCTGCAGACCAAAGGGCCCAGCACCCTTCCAGTGCCTTTGCTGGGCTCTTTGTGAACTGCTGCTGCTGGGATTGGGAGCCCTTTGGGGGACAGGGGGACAAATAATGTTTAAGCAGAGAGGTGTGACAAGGGGCTATGAAATGGTAGCTGTTAAGACTCCTTCCAGCCATCAGATCAGCTCCGTCCCCGGGCAGGGAGGAGAGCTGGCCAGTGGGGTCCAAGAGAGGCCCAGACTACAAGAAAGTGAGCTTGGTCACGCTGCTGCTGCTGCTGTTGATGCACCCTCCACTGTGCCTTCAGAAGGTTCTGCCAGCCCTACTGTTTCCACAGCCTCCACCCTCTCCAAAAACCAGAACGCAGTTTGCATATTTCCCATGTAACTTTTGCACACTTATTTTCATGGTTTCCTCCCTTGGGTCTAAAGACATCCATGGAAGAGGGGCCATGCCTCCTGTAGCCTTTTGAGAACACAGTTGGATTGGGTGGGGGTGGCGGGAGATGAACCAGCAAAGCTCTTTCCCCTGCTTGCCTCCAGATTCCTGAGCGGACCTTGGGCCGCCTACCAGCAGAGAGTGACAAGAAGCAGCAGCAGAGCAAGTGGTGTCTCCCTTGACTGCTTCCAGGCACAGAGTGGACGGGAGTCCTCTGCGAGGGTGGTTCTTGGAGTCCAGAATGCAGGCTTAAGCCTTTGCCTTGGGAAGGAGTGAGCTCTGCCTTCCAGTCTCTGGGGCTGAGTACTCGGGACTTTTCTGGGATCACCGCTGGAACAAGACTGCTTTGGGGGCGTGCCCAGGCCTTGCTCTCCCTTCCCTGGGAGAGGAGAGCTGGTCTTGTGGTAGCAAGCATGACTTGTCCACTTAGCTAAGCAGGACCTACCCTGGTTGCTTATGAATGGGAGACATGATGTGTGAGCCCTTGATGTGAAGATGTTCCTCTCAGGATGGAGCTGCTCTGGGAAGAGCAGAAGGGTCCAAGTTCCCTCCCTGGCAGCATCTCCAAGATAGGGCTGAGAGAGATTCTTGCCTGCAACCTTGGAGAAGCCTCTGCCAGTCTGTGAAGACAAGACTGAGCTAGATAGACCAATGGTCTGATTCAGTATGTGGCAGCTTCCTGTGTTCCCCCAGTCCTTTGCAGAGTGGGCTAGGACTCAGAGTGGTGGTGTAGGGCTTGGGCAGGGAAGGTGGAGGGCAGAGGCTGTCCGTTGGCAGCAGAGTGCCCATGTTGCAGAAGGGTCCAACCTCAGTCCCTGGCACCAGCTCCAGGTAGGGCTGGAGAAGAGCCCTGCCTGATGGGCCAAGGTTCTGGCTCTGTATGTCCATGGCCAGAGACGGTGGGCCACTCAGCTGCCCCCAGCCTAGACCTTCTGGTGGGCTGAAAGGGGCCCCCCTGCAGTTCCTCCAGGCCCTCCAGTGAGACAGCACCCTTCTTCGCTCCGGCCTGCTGCCTCTTGCTGAAGCAACAGGGCATGGGCAGAGTTCTTTGAGCTCAGAGTGTGAGATTTAAGAAAAGCATCAGAGTGGCAAAGTCTTTGGCTGTGATGCTAGGAGGCCTGCAAAGAGTTAAAAGCCCTTTCAGAGCAGGAGAGGGAAACGCCAAAGACTGGCTTTTGCACACTGTTTTATGGGGCCATTAAATGGCAGCGAAGAGTTTATAAGGGCCGGCTTCAAAGGTTTCATTTCAGGGGTTATGAAAAGATCTTAGGAGTGTTTTATTTATCCAATGTTCTACAGAGCGATGTCAGTGCTTGCCCTCGGCCCACCTGCCTCTCTTAAAACCTGCCTCCCCCCGCCCAGGGATCACCAGGACCTCGCACCACATGCCTTCCTTTCAACATCATCCTGCTGTGTAAATGTGCTGAGGGGCTTGTAAGGTGGCGGGTTGCGCTCAGTCCCAGGCGAGCAAACAGCAGCTCTGACATGGAGGAGATCCTTTGGAAGGGGGCGGGGACAGGCCTGTGTGTGCACCTAGCAAGCACAATTTGTGCAGAGGATGCTACTTAATAGAGTTCCAGCAGCAAATCAAAAGTGGCCCTCCCTTCCTGTCCCCCAGAATGCATTCAGGTTATTCCTTGGAAATATATTTTTGGGGGTCTCTGATCAAGGGCTCCCAACCAGCGGTACTCCAGATGTTGCTGAACTACAACTCCCATCATCCCCAGCCACAGTAAATTGTAGCTGGGGGTGATGGGAGCTTTTCAATAACATCTGGAGCACTGCAGGTTGGGAGCCCCTGCTCTACACCCATAGGATTTGTGGTGGACCAGGCTATACCCATAATCCCCTTGGCACAAGAGTTCTCAAACCTGGGTCCCCAGGAGTTGCTGGACTACAACTCCCATCATCCCCAGCCACAATGGTCAAAGGGATATACAACGATTTCTCTTCTGTTGGGCGAATCATGTCCGTCTTGGAGAGCTCTGCCCTGCTTCCTGTTCTGACGAACTAGTGCTTGAAATGGCTTGTGGGTGTGAAGCTGGGTCTCCTCTGCATTGGTGCCTCAGTGGTGTGTAACTTTGTCCTCCAGAAAACCTGCCAAAAATATATAACTCCAACTCCTGGATATAAACTCTACAGAAGGGACATGGAGGGGAGGATTGAGGGAGGAGTAGCAGTGACTGTATATCAAAGAAGGGATAGAATCCAACAAGCAAGAAAACCTAGGAGGACCAGAGTCCTCCACAGAATCATTATGGGTGACAATACGAGGACTGAAAGGAAATGACTTATTAGGGACATGCTATCGCCCTCCAGATGAAAACACTGACAGTGACCTGGATCTGGAGAGGCAAATCAGAGAAGTGAAATCACCCGTTTGTTTGTTTGTTTGTTTGTTTGTTTGTTTGATTACAGGGCTGTAATAATGGGTGATTATTACACCCATGCATAGATTTTTTAATAGATTATTACTACATAGATTATTGTAGATTATTACTACCTACACATAGACTGGGGAAATTCACTGGTAGTGAAAGAGAGGCCAGATTTCAAGACTTGCTAAATGACTGCCTTAGAACAGTTGGTCATGAAACCAACCAGAGAGATTTCTACCTTAGACTTAATCCTGAGTGGTGCCCAGGACCTGGTGTGATATGTCAAGAGTTGCAGACACACTGGGGAACAGTGACCATAGTGTGATCCAATTCAGCTTATATGTGAGTGCCAAGAAAATACAAAACTGATGCGTTGGACTTAAGAGGTAATGTCTCAAAAATGAGGGGACTGGTAAAAAGGAAGCTGAAAGGGAAAGTCAAGAGGGCCAAATCTCTCCATAAAGCATGAAACTTATTTAAAAACCACAACAATACAAGGTCAGTTAGAATGTATACCAAGAAGGAGGAAAGGTATCAAGAAGGAGGAAAGGTACCACCAAGTTCAGAAGGATGCAGCATGGCTACCTAGTAGAGTCAGGGAAGCTATAAAAAGGAAGAAGACTTCCTTCAGAAAATGGAAGTCCTGCCCAAATGAAGATAACAGGAAGGAAAACTTCTTTAAATATTTCAGAAGCAGAAAACTTGCCAGGGAAGCAGTTGGACCCTTAGATGCTGAGGGCATGAAAGGGTTTATTAAAGAGTATAAGGAAATTGTAGAGAAGCTGAATGAGTTCTTTGCATCTGTCTTCACAGCAGAGAATACTGACCATATACCCTCTCCATAACTGAGCATCTCAGACTTGTAGGCTGAAGAACTGGGCCAATTTGAGGTGACGAGAGGATGTTCTAAACTGTCTTAAAAAACTAAGTTCTGAAGGAACTCAAATGTGAAATTGTTGATCCCCTTGCAAAAATAAGTAATTTGTCCCTACAGTCAGGCTCTATACTAGAGGACTGGAAAGGAGTGAATGTAACTCCCATTTTCAAAAAGGGCTTCAGGGAGGATCCAGGAAATTACAGGCCAGTCAGCTTAACTTCGATGCTGGGTAAATTGATGGAAAGCATGCTTAAGGACAAAATTGTGAAACACATAGAAGAAAAAGCCTTGCTGAAGGAGAACCAGCATGGCTTCTGCAAGGGAAAGTCTTGCTTCACTAACCTTTTGGAGTTCTTTGAGAGTGTCATGTAGATAAAGGTGATCCAGTTGACATAGTCTACCTGGACTTCCCAAAAGCTTTTGACAAAGTTCCTCATCAAAGACTCCTGTGGAAGCTTAGCAGTCATGGGATAAGGGGACAAGTACATGTGTGGATTGCTAACTGGTTGAAAGACAGGAAACAGAGGGTAGGGATAAATGGAGAGTTTTCACAATGGAGGGAAGTAAGAAGTGGGGTCCCCCAGGGATCTGTACTGGGACCTGTGCTTTTTAATTTATTCATAAATGATCTAGAAGTTATGTTCTTAAAATGGCAATGCGGCTCAATATAAGCAAGTGTAAAGTGATGCATATTTGGGCAAAAAACCCCAATCTAACATATACCCTTATGGGAGCTGAGCTGTCGGTGGCTTACCAGGAGAGAGATCTTGGGGTCATGGTGGACAGCTTGTTGAAAGTGTCAACTCAATGCACGCCAGCTGTGAAAACAGCAAATTCCATGCTAAGCGTCATTGGGAAGGGGATTGGAAATAAGAATGCTAGTATCATATTGGCCTTATACAAATCTATGGTGTGGCCACATTTGGAATACTGTGTACAGTTCTGGTCACTATACCTCAAAAATGACATTATAGAACTGGTGAAGGTGCAGGGCAACCAAGATGATGAGGGGGTGGAGCACCTCCCTTACGAGGCAAGGCTACAGCATCTAGGCTTTTTAGTTTGGAAAAGAGGTGACCAAGGGGAGACAGGATAGAGATGTATAAAATTATGCATGAAGTAGAAATCGTGGACAGAGAGAATTTTTTCTCCCTCTCTCACAACATCAGAACCAGGGGTCATCCCATGAAACTGAAAGTCAAGAAATTTAGAATCAACAAGAGGAAGTACTTTTTCACACAGCACATAATTAATCTCTGGAGTTCTCTGTGATGGGATATGGTAATGGCCACTAGCTTGGATAGCTTTAAGAGGGGCTTAGACAAATTCATGGAGGACAGGTCTATCAATGGCTGCTGGTCTGGTGGCTGTGGGCCATCCTCAGAGGCAAGATGCTTCTCAATCCCAATTGCAGGAGAGAGGGCAGGCCCTGCCCTGCCCTGCCCTCCTGCCTGTGAGCTTCTCAGAGGCATCTGGTGGGCCATTGTGTGAAACAGGAGGCTGGACTTGATAGGCTTCCTTGGGCCTGATCCAGCAGGGCTGTTCTTCTGTTCTAAATAATGATGTCTGATTTTCAGAAGATGTCGTTGATGTAAGAAAAGCCCTGCTAAGTCAGAGCAAGCCATGGCCCTCTCTGGCTGTCTCCCTCTTAGCACCTGGGATTCAGAGCTACACTGCCTTTGAAGATGGGGGTTTCATTCAGCTGCTGTGGCTAATTAGCACTGATGGCTCTCTGTTTCCCATGAATTTGCAAATTGCCCACCCACTGAGAAACTCTGTTAAAACTTCCCTATTTAGAAAGATGTTTAGTGATTCTGCAGAATGGCTCGCATTACTTGTGGTTTTGTCACCTGTATTTATAAAAATTGCTTTTCTTAGGCAAGCTGTTTTCAGTTGCTTTGAATTTGTGGGGGGGGGGGAGTAGGATCTAGATCATTGTCTAGTACAAGACGACTAAGACCAAAAGACGCACGAAACCCTTCCTTGGGGCTTATCTGGCTCAGATCTGCTTTATTTCCAGATCGGGGTAGGAAGCTGCTTCTGCTCCATCAGGCTCTTGGTCCATCCAGCCCAGTCTTTCCTGCCCTGACTGGCAGCAGCCCTCCAGAGTCCAACGCCGGGCTCTCTCCCAGCCCTGCCTGGAGACGCTGCCAAGGATTGAACCTGGGACCTTCTGCGTATGGCCTAGGCAGCCAGCCCCTGGGAGACAGCCCAGTGCCAGGTAGGAGGGCTGCGCAGGGGGCACCACTGGACCACTCCTGCCGGCTGCCTGCCCGCCCAGCCCTCTTTGGGAAGCTTTCAAGGAGGGAGGGTCTTCCGCAGCCCACCGGTGCCACTCGCATTGTGAGTGGGGAGCTCTTGCCATTCAGAAACCCTCCTGACCTTGGCTGCCTGCCCGCCCAGCCCTCTTTGGGAAGCTTTCAAGGAGGGAGGGTCTTCCGCAGCCCACCGGTGCCACTCGCATTGTGAGTGGGGAGCTCTTGCCATTCAGAAACCCTCCTGACCTTTAAGCTTGAATTCCATGGCAGGGGAAAACTCCGCCCAGTGGGTCAAAAGGGTCCGTGCTCACGTGCAAGGGAGTTGGCAGTGGACCCCCACTTTGCTTGGACAACCCCCGCCCCCCCATCCAGACCCAGCCTGCTCTCTGCTGGGCCACAGCAAGAGAAGTGGGCCCTCTCCTGCTGCCAGTCTTCCTCCAAGGCCAAGGGCCACTGCTCAGGGCAAGGGCACCTGCTTGCAAGTGGGAGGTCTCGAGTTCGTTCTGCGGTGGGGAGAAGGACAGAGACTCTGGAGAGCTGCTGCCAGTTTGAGTAGGTGGTGCTGGGCTAGATGGCCTGAGGAGCTGACTCCGGGGCAGGCTGCCAGCAAGCCCTGAGCAGCCCTCGCAGCTGCCTGGCCTCCAAGCGGCCAGGCCTGCCTGATGCTTCTTCCTGGCTTTCTCCAGCCTGCAGAGATCCTCTCTGCGGGAGTTGGGTGCCTGCAACCAGATGCAGTAAAGGTCTCTCCACGGGAAATCTGCAAGGGCAAGGCTGTTGCTCGGCTGCAGCTGGCGTTTTGCTGCAGATAGCAAGACTAGCTTTGCAGGGGAGGGCTGGGGAAGCAGCAGGTATCTCTCCGCCCAGCTGACCATGGCTGCCATCTCCCTTGCAGTGAGAACGAGGCCCTGTGGCGGGAAGTGGCCAGTCTGCGGCAGAAGCACGCCCAGCAGCAGAAGGTCGTCAATAAGGTACGCTGGGTCTGCCCGTCGACACTTTTGCTGTCCTCTGTGGTAGGCCATCCAGTGACCCGGGACTAGTAACTTGCCAAGGGAAGGGGCTGGGGAGGTGTAGTTAGGTTGCCCATGGCCACTCGGAGCCCTGAGATCCTGAGGAGAGCTGTCCTCAGGACAACATGGCAGTCCACAGTCAGCTGTGAGCCTCTGAGCATAGACAAAGTGGCTTCCCTCTGACCCAGACACCCCCCCCCCGCCATATCTGGGACTAGCAGTTTGAGTTTCCATGACAGGGCATATGGCGTGACCCCAGCACCACTGTGTTTCAGCCAAGTGTGTGGATGCTGGGTGAGTCACAAGGTTTGAGTTGTGTGGTCCTTTCCTAGCACATCCTTGGATCTTGATAGCTGGGGCAGGAGACTTTTGCAGGGAACCTCCTCCAGCTGGCCGTGCACACCATGTTTAGGGTGTGTGTGTCTCTTTTTCCTTCCCACAGCTGATCCAGTTCTTGATTTCGTTGGTGCAGTCCAACCGTATTCTCGGGGTGAAGAGGAAGATGTAAGTGGGCCCTAGGGGCTAGGGCGGTGGGGCTTCTGTAAGTCCTACTCAAGGGGCAATGTCTTGATTTTCATCTTGTTAGGAGGACCTCTTGGGAGGCTCCCAAAGAACATTATGCAGGCGATACTTCCAGAATTGCCCAACAGTCTTTGTGATCAGAGCCTCTGTAGCTGAAGCGCACATCCACTGTATTGCTGAGAAGTCTGCAGTTGTCTCTGGAAAACTAGAGAGATTGTGGTGACCAAAATCTAATCCATTGGTCAAACAACTTGCTGGTTTAAGAGCAGAGTGAAGGCAATCTCATTTTGTTTCGAGTTTCACAAAGCTGGGAAATTGGAACCTAAGGCTAATGCCTTAATAGACATGCCACATAATCAGTTATGATGTTGTGCAATGTCACAAGTTGTTCTCACTTACTAGTTGCCCTCCATGTACCCACACTTTTCCTTGGTCTTTGAGGCCCAAATCAAGATGGGGAGGATAGCCACAAGAGATGTATACATGCTATCTTTATTTTTTAATAAACAAAAATGATTTAGAAGAAAGAAAGAAAAAAGCAAAGATACCCCACAAAAGATGTGAGTGTATGGAGGGCATTTTGTAACATTGCACATCATTCCTGATCACCAACAGGTACTGTGGGGGGCGGGGGTGGGGGTAGTATCTGGTAGTATCGGCAAGAAAAATCCCCTAAGCTGTGAGGGTGCAAATGTTTCGGATAAACCAGAAGGGGACAGAGTAGAACCAGGAGTGGAACAGACAGAAGGGTGGTCAAAAAGGTCAAGTGACAGGAAGGGAGTTAGCACATGCCAATGCCAGGTAAGAGGCTCGGTGTATAGGTGTTTATATACCAATGCAAGAAGCCTCTGAGTCAAGATGAGCAAGCTGGAGTTCTGGGTGGCTAATGAAAACATAGATATAGTGGGCAGAACAGCAACCTGGTGGAACGGTGAGAACCAGTGGGGCACGGTTATTCCTGGATACACACTCTACAGAAGGCCAGGGAGGGGAGGATTAGGGGTAGAGTAGCACTTTATATTAAAGAAGGGATAGAATCCAATAAGCTAGAAAACCTAGGAGGACCGGAATCCTCCACAGAATCATTATGGTTGACAATACAAGAACCGAAAGGAAATGTGTTACCAGGGACATGCTATTGTCCTCTGGATCAAAATGCTGAGAGTGACCTAGAGTTGGAGAAGCAAATCAGAGAGGTGTCAAAGGGAGACAGAGCTGTAATGGGTGATTTCAATTATCCACACATAGACTGGGTAAATACACATTCAGGTTGTGGCAGAGAAGCCAAATTTCTAGATGTGCTAAATGACTGTGCCTTAGAACAGTTGGTCGTGTTACCAACCAGAGAGAAGGTAACCTTGGACTTAATCCTGAGTGGTACCCAGGACCTGGTGTGAGATATCAGAGTTGTAGAACCACTGGGGAACAGTGACCATAGAGTGATCCAATTCAGCTTATATGCAAATGAAGTATTGCCAGGGAAGTCCAACACAGATGCATTGGACTTCAAAAGAGGAAACTTCTCAAAAGTGAGGAGACTGTTAAAACGAAAGCTGAAAGTGAAAGTCAGGAGGGTCGAATCACTCCAGAAAGTATGGGACTTATTCAAAACCACAATAATAGAAACTCAGTTGGAATGTATACCAAGAAGGAGGAAAGAAGTATGTATACCAAGAAGTTCAGGAGGATGCCAGCGTGGCTAACAAGTAGAGTCGGGAAAATAGACTTCCTTCAGAAAATGAATGGATGTATGGATGAAGTTCTGTCAAGTTGGTGTCAACTGTTAGTGACCACATAGATTCTCTCCAGGATGATCAGTCTTCAACTTGGCCTTTCAGGTCTCTCACTGGTGCATTCATTGCTGTCGTAATCGAGTCCATCCACCTTGCTGCTGGTCGTCCTCTTCTCTTTCCTTCAACTTTTGCCAGCATTATGGACTTCCCAAGGGAGTTGGGTCTTCACATAATGTGTCCAAAGTATGATAGTTTGAGCCTGATCATTTGTGCCTCGAGTGACAATTCTGGATTGATTTCTTCTACGACCCATTGGTTTGTTTTCCTGGCTGTCCATGGTATCCTCAAAAGTCTTCTCCAGCACCAAAGTTCAAAAGCATCAATACTTCTCCTATCTTGCTTCTTCAAAGTCCAGCTTTCGCATCCACAGAGTGTCACAGAGAAAACCATTTCTGAACAATTCTAATCTTTGTAGGTATAGACACGTCATGGCATCTTTAACTTATAAAGCCCTAAATAGCTTGGGCCCCGAGTATTTAAGAGAACGTTGTCTTCGTCATGAACTCCACTGACATCTGGAGAGATTCGTCTGCATTTGCCACCGGCTTGTCTGGTGGCCACTCAGGGATGGGCCTTCTCTGTTGCTGCCCCGAGACTCTGGAATGCGCTCCCTAGTGAAATAAGAGCCTCCCCATCTCTGACAGCTTTTAAAAAGTCTTTAACAGAGGCATAACTAGGGGAAATGGCGCCTAGGGCAAGCACTGAAATTGCACGCCCCTGCCCCCCGTCCAAACATCTGACACGCATCTTTCTGAAAACATGTCTTTTACCATAATATTAGCTCAAAGATACGAAAATACAAAATTACAAAAATACAAGTGTGTGCATAGGATTGTAGTCTTAAACAATCTCCACTCATCTTCTACAGAGTTAAAATTAGTATTAAGAAGAAATCAGCTGCTTAAGACTTTCTAGAAAGGAAAATATATCACAACTTCCCAGTCATGAGTAGAGAATACCTTGGCCCTTTCTGCCCAGTGCCATTCTGTTTCTGAGATGCTCCTTCCATTGTGAAGGGGCCAGGGAGTTGTGAAAATTAAGCTAGATTTGGATTCAGTGTTGGAGTGTCATCACTTATCTGTTGCTTAGGACTCACCAAGGCCACTGAATACAAATTAGCCATGAGTGCCCTACACTGAAGTGTAATTTCAGAATGAGCTGACTCATTCTTCACTCTAAAGTTCACCTGATGATTATTTGGCTAAGGAGAACTAATGATTTAACTAGTCACAAGCAGAGAATCAGGGAAGCTGCTGTTCTTTAGAGGATCCACCAACTTGGACTGGTAATGAAAGACAATTTCAGCAACACATTCAATCAGCCTCTGTTTGAGATGGCAAGGTGAACTGCTTTTTTCAAAGTCTCTTTACAACTCCAATCACTTCAACTTCACAGGGTTGTTGTAAGAAGAAACTCAAGTATGTAGCATACTGCTCTGAGCTCCTTAGAGGAAGAGCAGGATATAAATGTAAAAATTAAATAAATAAATAAATAATCAACTTCTAACCATTCCTTGGAGGCCTCCCTCTTTCTGTAGGCTGCCAAGCACAAACTATAAATAGGCATCTCATTAAGATTTGGAGTCCTTTCCGGGCCTTTACAAAGTTCTCCTAGTATGGCAAACGTGGGAATTAGTACCAATAAAAAAGGTGATTAAGCCAGAATGGGGGGCTCCAGCACATACAAGCACAAGGCTATCAATAGGGTGAGCAAATGCAAATGCATCCTTTTAGAATTTGACAAATCTCTTGATATGGGGTAGAAATTAAAGAGCTATTTCAAGCATTCTTTTTTGCAAAACTTACCATCATTGTACAGTTTCCCAAATATCTGTTATTTGATTTATTGAAAACTCATCACAGTCCATCAGTTTTTATTAATGCAAAGTGGGGAAAACAATGGGAGCTCTATTAAATGTACCTAGCCTACCAGTGGTTTTTTATTTCAAAAGGGAGTTTGAACTAATATATAAGAAAATGAGGAGCTATAAACATGATTAATAAGCACATTAGACTTTCCTGATCAAATTTGTTGGCAGTTTTTATATGGTCACAGCTGAAATTCCATGGAGAAATGGAATTTCAGTTCTAAGCAATGTAGAACTGTATTTTGGTCATTTTCCAATAGGAAAACAGACATATGATGATGGCACCTCTGTCTCTTGCATAGGAAGCTAGATCAACAGTTCATGAGTTCATCCTGAAAATGGTGCATTCAGATTCACAGTGCCACAATAAATCTATGCTTTTGCTCTTTAATTATAGTTGAAGACTTAACATATCAAAGAGGGGGATGGAGGAGGAGGCTGGGGAAAGAGTGAGTGCAAGGGGTGCAAGATAGAGAGAAGGAGGGAAATGGAGGAGATAGGAAAGAGAGTGAGAAGGAGGGAAGTGGAGGGGACTTGGGAAAGACAGAGTGAGATAGAGAGAAGGAGGGAAGTGGGGAGTCTTGAGAAAGAGAGAGAGAAATAGAGAGGAGGGAAATGGAGGAGAAGGGAAAGACAGCGAGAGTGAGATAGCGAGAAGGAGTGAAGTGGAGGAGACTTGGGAAAGAAAGAGCAAGAGAGTGAGAAGGAGGGAAGTGGAGGAGACTTGGGAAAAAGCGAGAAGGAGGGAAGTGGAGGAGATGGGAAAGAGTGCGAGAGAGTGAGAAGGAAGGAAGTGGAGATGGGAAAGAGAGAGCGAGAGAGCAAGAAGGGGGGAAATGAAGGAGACTCGGGAAGAGAGGGCAAGAGAGTGAGAAGGGGGGAAGTGGAGGAGACTTGGGAAAGTGCGAGATAGAGAGAAGGAGGAAAGTGGAGGGGACGGGAAAGAGAGAGTGAGAGAGCGAGATAGAGAGGAGGAGGGAAATGGAGGAGACTTGGGAAAGAGAGAGCGAGAAGGAGGGAAGTGGTGGAGACTTAGGAAAGAGAAAACGAGAAGGAGGATAATGGAGGAGACTTGGGAAAAAGAATGAGAGAGGGAGATAGGAGGGAAGTGGAGGAGACTTGGGAGAAAGCGAGATTGCGAGAGAGAGAGAAGGAGGGAAGTGGAGGAGATTTGGGAAAGAGAGAGAGAGAGAAAGAGGGAGGTGGAAGAGACTTGGGAAAGAAAGTGCGTGAAGGTGGAAAGAGAGAGCGAGAAGGTGGGAAGTGGAGAAGACTTGGGAAAGAGAGCGAGAGCAAGAAGGAGGGAAGTGGAGGAGACTTGGGAAAGAGAGAGCGAGATGTAGGGAAGTGGAGGAGACTTGGGAAAGAGAGCGAGATGGAGGGAAGTGGAGTCGGGAAAGAGAGCGAGAAGGAGGGAAGTGGAGGAGATTCAGGAAAGAGAGAGCGAAAAGGAGGGAAATGGAGTAGACGTTGGAAAGAGAGTGAAATAGAGAGACGGAGGGAAGTGTTGGAGACTTAGGAAAGAGAGAGTGAGGAGGGGGGAAGTGGAGGAGACTTGGGAAAGAGACAGCGAGAGAGTGTGATAGAGAGAACAAGGGAAGTGGAGGAGACTTGGGAAAGAGAGTGAGGAGAGGGGAAGTGGAGGAGGCTTAGGAAAGAGAGAGTGAGATAGAGGGAAGTGGAGGATACTTGGGAAAGAGAAAGCGAGAAGGAGGGAAGTGGAGGATACTTGGGAAAGAGAGAGCGAGAAGGAGGGAAGTGGAGGAGCCTTGGGAAAGAGAGAGCGAGAAGGAGGGAAGTGGAGGAGCCTTGGGAAAGAGAGAGCGAGAAGGAGGGAAGTGGAGGAGCCTTGGGAAAGAGAGAGCGAGAAGGAGGGAAGTGGAGGAGCCTTGGGAAAGAGAGAGCGAGAAGGAGGGAAGTGGAGGAGCCTTGGGAAAGAGAGAGCGAGAAGGAGGGAAGTGAGGGAGTCTGTGGAAAGAGAGAGCGAGAGAGAGGGGAGGGAAATGGAAGAGATGGGGAAGAGAGCTAGAGAGTGAGAGTGCGAAGGAGGGAAGTGGAGGAGGCTTGGGAAAGAGAGCGAGATAAAGAGGAGGAGGGAAGTGGAGGACACTTGGGAAACAGAGTGAGAGAGTGAGAAGGAGGGAAGTGGAGGAGATGGAAGAGAGAGTGAGAGATCGAGAAGGAGGGATGTGGAGGAGACAGGAAAGAGGGAGCGAGAAGAAAGGAAGTGGAGGAGACTTGGGAAAGAGCGAGATAGAGAGAAGGAGGGATGTGGGGGAGACTTGAGAAAGAGAGAGCGAGAAGGAGGGAAGTGGTGGAGACTTGGGAAAGAGAGAGCGTGAAGGAGAGAAGTGGAGCAGACTTGGGAATGAGAGCGAGGAGGAGGGAAATGGAGAAGACTTGGGAAAGAGAGAGAGATAGAGAGGAGGGAAGTGGAGGAGACCTGGAAAAGAGAGAGCAAGAAAGCAAGAAGGAGGGAAGTGGTGGAGACTTGGGAAAGAGAATGAGAGAGTGAGATAGAAGGTGGGAATTGGAGGAGAACTGGGAAAGAGAAAGCGAGATTGCGAGTTAGAGAGGAGGAGGGAAGTGGAGGAGATTTACGAAAGAGAGAGAGAGAAGGAGACTTGGAAGGAGGGAAGTGGAGGAGACTTGGGAAAGAGAGAGAGAGTGAGGGAAGTGGAGGAGACGGAAAAGAGAGAGGAAGAAGGAATCAAGTGGAGACTTGGGAAAGATATAGCGAGATAGAGAGAAGGAGGGAAGTGGAAGAGACTTAGGAAAGAGTGCGAGAAGGTGGGTAGAGACTTAGGAAAGAGAGCGAGAGAGAGAGAAGGAGGGAAATGGAGGAGATGGGAAAGACAGCGAGAGTGAAAGAGCTAGAAGCACGGAAGTGGAGGAGACTTGGGAAAGAGAGAGCGAGAAGGTGGGAAGTGGAGGAGATTTGGGAAAGAGAGAGCGAGGAGGAGGGAACTGGAGGAGACTTGGGAAAGAGACAGCGAGAGAGCAAGGAGGAGGGAACTGAAGGAGACTTTGGAAAGAGAGAGCGAGATAAAGAGAAGGAGGGAAGTGGAGGAGACTTAAAAGAGAGAGCGAGATAGAGAGAAGGAGGGAAGTGGAGGAGCCTTGGGAAAGAGAGCGAGAGAGCAAGAGAACGAGCAGGAGGAAAGTGGAGGAGACTTGGGAAAGAGAAAGCGAGATAGAGAGAAGGAGTGGAGGAGACTTGGGAAAGAGAGAGCATAAAGGAAGTAAGTTGAGGAGACTTGCGAAAGAGAGTGTGAAAGAGCGAGAAGGAGGGAAGTGGTGGAAACATGGGAAAGAGAGTCCGAGAGAGCGCGAAGGAGGGAAGTGGAGGAGACTTAGGAAAGAGAGAGCGTGAAGGAGGGAAGTGGAGGAGACTTGGAAAACATAACGAGGAAGGGGAAGTGGAGGAGATTTGGGAAAGAGAGAGTAAGCAAGCGAGATAGAGAGAAGGAGGCAAGTGGAGGAGACTTGGGAAAGAAAGAGCGAGACGGAAGCAATTGGAAGATGTTTGGGAAAGAGAGAGCAGGAAGGAAGGAAGTGGAGGAGACTGGGGAAAGACAGAGCGAGAGAGTGAGAAGGAGGGAAATGGAGGAGACTTGGGAAAGAACGGGAGAGTGAGATAGAGAGAAAGAGGGGAGTGGAGGTGACTTGGGAAAGAGAGAGCAAGATAGAGAGAAAGGAAAGTGGAGGAGACTTGGGAAAGAGAGAGCGAGATAGAGAGAAGAAGGGAAGTGGAGAAGACTTGGGAAAGAGAGTGAAATAGAGAGAAGGAGAGAAGTGGAGAAGATTTGGGAAAGAGAGCGAGAAGGAGGGAAGTGGAAGAGACTTGGGAAAGTGAGCAAGATAGAAAGAAGGAGGGAAGTGGAGGAGACTTGGGAAAGAGACAGCGAGATAGAGAGAAGGAGGGATATGGAGGAGATGGGGAATAAGCGAGAGTGAGAGAGAGGAGGGGGGATGTGGAGGAGACTTGGGAAAGAGAGCGAGATAGAGAGAAGGAGGGATGTGGAGGAGACTTGCTAAAGAGAGAGCGAGAAGGAGGGAAGTGATGGAGACTTGGGAAAGAGAGCAAGATAGAGAGAAGAAGGGAAGTGGAGGAGACTTGGGAAAGAGAGAGCGAGATAGAGAGAAGGAAGGAAATGGAGGAGACTTTGGAAAGAGAGGGCGATATAGAGAGAAGGAGGGAAGTCGAGGAGACTTAGGAAAGAGAGAGCGATATAGAGAGAAGGAAGGAAGTGTAGGAGACTTGGGAAAGAGACCAAGAAGGGGGGAAGTGGAGGAGACTTGTGCGAGAGAGCGAGAAGGAGGGAAGTGGAGGAGACTTGGGAAAGACAGAGCAAGAGAGTGAGAAGGAGGGAAATGGAGGAGACCTGGGAAAGAATGGGAGAGCGAGAGAGCGAGAAGGAGGGAAGTGGGGGAGACTTGGGAAAGAGAGCAAGAAGGAGGGAAGTGGAGAAGACTTGGGAAAGAGAGAGCGAGATACAGAGAAGGAGGCAAGTAGGAGAGTCTTGGGAAAGAGAGCGAGAGAGTGAGATAGAGAGAAGGGGGAAATGGAGAAGACGGGAAAGAGACAGCGAGACAGCAAGAAGGAGGTAAGTGGAGGGGACTTGGGAAAGAGACCCCCGCTGCCGCCTGCCACCCCCGAGACACCCCGCTGATGCTGAGTGGGAGGGAGCCCCAAGAAGAAGCTAGCGCACACACGTGCCCTAGGCCCGCATAGCCCAACCATTCCTCAGCCCTCCTCCCCCCTCCCCCGCAAATTTAAATAAAACATTTTTTAAAAAGCAGACACAGACCTTTATGTTGCATACATTATTGAAGACACAGACTAGGCTGCTCGCTCCGGTCCTGCCTCGATCTTCCTCCTCCCATGTGGCACACTGCACAGCCTCACCCTCAAAACAAAGGAGCAGAGTAGACGCTCTCGCCAGCGCACAGAAGTGCACGTGCGTGACTGATGCGAGAGCGGACAGAGATCTCACGCAGGCGTGAGGGGGAGTGCCACCAGGACTGGAGGCCAATGGCAGTACAGCAGGCAGCATGGCACCCGCCCCAGAGCCAAGAGTGCTCAGATGTAGGTATAATTTTTTGCGGGGCGGGTGGGGGCACAGAGGGACGGGGCATTTTGGCGCCCCCTCTCAATTCGTGCCCAGGGCATGTGCCCTGCCTGCCTCCCCCCAGTTATGCCTCTGGTCTTTAAAACAATATAAGTTAAAAGCCTGGATGAACAGATGCATCTTTAAAGGATTTAATGTTGTTTTAAAATATTGTTTTAAAAATTTTACATTGTGGTAATTTTTTAAATTTTTTGTTTTTTAACTAATGTTTTACTCTCTGTTTTTATTTTGTTGTAAACCTCCCAGAGACATAAGTTTTGAGTGGTATAAAAATATGTTTAAATTAAATTAAATTAAACTAAACTAAATTAATAAATATCCTTTCCAAGGCCTTCATTGCAGCCCTGCAAGTGCTAGTCTGCAGCATATTTCTTGAAAGTTGATGGTTGATCCTAAAAGGCAGAAGCTATCCACAACTTCAGTGTCTTCATTATCAATTCTGAGGCTGGTTGCTGTACCTGTTGTTAGTAGTTTAGTCTTCTTGACATTTCGTCGTAGTCCCATTTTTTTCACTGTGCTCCTTGACTTTCACTACTAGAGCTTGCAGGTCATCTGTAGATAATCAGAAAATGGAAGTCCTGCCCAAATAAAGAGAACAGGAAGGAACATATACTCTGGCAAAATAAATGCAAGGGATCAATAAGGATGCAAGAATATTTGAGGACCAAATAGCTAGAAGTGTCAAGGGGAATAACAAAGACTTCTTTAAATATATCAGAAGCAGAAAATCTGCCAGGGAGGTGGTTGGACCCTTAGATGATGAAAGCATGAAAGGGATTATTAAGGAGGATAAGGAGATTGCACAGAAGCTGAATGAGTTCTTTGCAGCTATCTTCACAGTGGAGGATACTGACCATATATCCTTTCCAGATTTGAGCTTCTCAGGCTTGGAGGCTGAAGAACTGGGCCACTTTGAGGTGACGAGGGAAGATGTTCCAAACTGTCTTGAACAACTAAAAATTAACAAATCGCCAGGGCCAGATGGCATCCACATACGAGTTCTGAGGAAACTCAAATGAGAAATTGCTGGTCCCCTCGCAAAAATATGTAACATGTCCCTACAATCACACTCTGTACCAGTGGACTGGAAAGTAGCCAATGTAACTCGCTTTTTCAAGAAGGGACCCAAGGGGGATCTGGGAAATTACAGGCCAGTCAGCTGTGCTGGGTAAATTGATGGAAAGCATACTGAATAACAAAATTGTTAAACACATAGAAGAACGGGCCTTACTGAAGGAGAACAGCATGGCTTCTGCAAGGGCAAGTCTTGCCTCACTAACCTTTTGGAATTTTTTGAGAGTGTTAACAGGCATGTGGATAAAGGTGAGCTGGTTGACATAGTATACTTGGACTTCCAAAAAGTGCTTGACAGAGTTCCCCACCAAAGGCTCTTGAGTAAACTTAATAGTCATTGGATAAGGTGACAGGTTCATGTGTGGATTAGTAACTGGTTGAAGGAGAGGAAACAGAGAGTAGGAATCAATGGACAGATCTCTAAATAGAGGGAAGTAAGAAGTGGAGTCCCCCAGGGATTGGGACTGGGACTGGGACTGGTGCTCTTTAACTTGTTCATAAATCAACTAGAAGTTGGAGTAAGCTGTGAAGTGGCCAAATTTGTAGATGACACGAAACGGTTTAGGATAGTGAAATCCAAAGCAGATTGTGAGGAGCTACAAAAAGATCTCTTCAAACTGGTTGAGTGGGCAACACGATGGCAAATGCGGTTCAGTGTAAGCAAGTGTAAAGTGATGCATATTTGGGGGGGGGACCCCAACTTCACATATACACTGATGGGTTCTGAGTTTTCAGTGACTGACCAGGAGCAAGATCTCAGGGTCGTGGTGGACAGCTCGTTGAAAGTGTCAACTCTGTGCACGGCAGCTGTGAAAAAGGCTAATTTCATGCTAGGAGTAATTAGGAAGGGGATTGAAAATAAGAATGCTAGTATCATAATGCCCTTATACAAATCTATGGTGCGCCCACATTTGGAGTACTGCATCCAGTCACTATATCTTAAGAAAGATATTGTCGAACTGGAGAAGGTGCAGAGGAGGGCAACCAATATGATCTGGGGCCTGGAGCACCTTCCCTATGAAGCTAGGCTACAGCATCTGAGGCTCTTTAGTTTGGAAAAGAGGCGACTACAAGAAGTCATGGAAAGGGGTGTATAAAATTATGCATGAAGTAGAGAGAGTGCACAGAGAGAAATTCTTCTCCCTCTCTCACAACTAGAACCAGGGGTCGTTCCTGGTTGGGAAATTTAGGACTGATAAAAGGAAGTACTTTTTTACACAATGCATAATTAATCTATGGAATTCTCTGCCACAGGATGTGGTGATGGCAACTAGCTTGGATGTCTTCAAAAGGGGCTTAGACAAATTCATGGAGGACAGGTCTATCGATGGCTACTAGTCTGTTGGCTATAGGCCACCTCCAGCCTCAGAGGCAAGATGCCACTAAATACCAGTTGCAGGGGAGCAACATTAGGAGAGAGGGCATGCCCTCATCTCTTGCCTGTGGGCTTCTCGAAGGCATCTGGTGGGCCTCTGAGTTAAACAGGATGCTGGACTAGATGGACCTGATCCAGTAGAGCTGTTCTTATGTTCTTACATGGCACATCTGTGAAGACATCAACCTTAGGTTCCAATTTCCTGTTTTTGTGAAGCTTGAGCTCAAATGAGATTGCCTTAACTCTGGTCTTAAACTGGCAGGTTTTTTGACTTATCAGTTTCCCTGGTTTGTGAAAAGGAAATTATGGTGTTGGCAATCTAATACATTCCTCAGTGCTGAAACTGAAACCGTGAGTTGCATTATCCTCTCTAATAAAACGCTTGGTGTCCGTCCGTGGACGGGCACCAAGCGTGTGTTCGTGCCTCCCTGCCCTGTTCTGCGCCTGCGCGAAGCGCAGGCCCAGAACAGGGCAAGGGAGACACGACCGCCAGCACCCGGCAGACATCTTGGACGCCCAAAAAACGGCCGCCCAGAAGAAGCCGGGTGAACGGCGGAGGGGAGCACCAAGCCTGGTGTTCTGTGGAGGGGAGCTCTGCCGCCGCCTCGGCCACTAACAGCACGGCCGAAACAACGCCAAACGGCCAGAGACGGCCACCCCGTAAATGCCTGGAGCAATGGCAGCGGGGCATAAACAATGAGTAGGACGGGAAAGCCGGGCAACACCGAGACGGCCAGAGGCAGGCGCCCCAAATACGCCAGGAGCAATGGCGATGGGGAAAAACCAAAAATAAGGACGGGGAAGCCGAACAAAACAAAAAGGAGGACGGGGAAGGCGGCCAATTAACAGAAGGAGAGCGGGGAAGCCGGGCGAGAGGGCGGCGAAGCCGCCAATGAGACCTGCCACGCTAAACAAAACAAGATGCACCAGAGGAATAGTCCTCGCACACCCGTCCTCCAAGGTGCCGAAAATCAACTCCCCCGCTTCCCCCCCCACAGGATCAAAAACCCCTTGCAAACTGCATCGCCCCCGCCTATCGCCCTCCCGCCCAACCAGCTGCCGAAACCCAACTTACCCATTGCACCGAGCAAACAAACAGACAACCTCCAAGAAGAAGGGAAGAGCTTACAGAAAGAGCTCCTCCCTGTGGTAAGCCTCTGCCTAGACTGCCGGTATGGACATGAAGGACGCCTATTGCGTCATTCACGTCCATTGCAACAGACTGGGCAGCAGCAACTCATAGAGAGGAACTCTTTTCACAAGCTCCTCACTTCCTCTTCACGAACAGCTCCGGGAACCAAAAAATAAATAAATAAAGTTACATCAAGCACTACACCACAACCCCAATAAACCAAATCAAAACAAATAGTGACACAAAACACAATACCCTACACACATACAACAGAACGCAAAAGATATACACTAAATAGAGCAGCGGCCACTGGCGGTCCCCACATCCCCCGCCCAATAAAAACAAACCAATCAAAGCCAGTCCCCCACCCACAGCCGGGGGGGGGGAGAAACCCGTTATTTACACGCGCACCCACCGACTGTCAGAGTAACGGTCGCCAACAGATCACTCCTACAGTGCTATAAGCACACAGCAGACGAGCAACATAGCAGAGAGAAGAGAAAGAGCTGCAAACTCTTGCAAATAGCCCTACTCCACCAAAATACCTCAAAGCTGCCAAGACTGAGAAAAAGGCAGTCTTGACACACTCAGGTGAGGCAAGAGATAGCATATACAGACCACCCCCAACATCCTGACTGACTCTGCCTACCGGCAAGCCACTAACAAAGTAAACAATTATATATATATATAAAAAAAAAAAACCCCAAAACCAAACAGAAAGAAATTGACACTGCTGTGCTGAGTACACCAAGAAAAAACTCTGAAGGGAAAACCACCCTATTAAAAAAAAACACCAGCCTAAAGCAGCAGCCAAGGAACTAGCAAATAATAATAATTAAAAAAACATCTTGCAGAAGCATTACAGAACCCAGAAAGAAAATTTACACATAAGCCAAATATAAAATACACAAAATCCAGCAAAAAAGAACAAATATGGCCAACAAAAACCAGAAACAGGACAAACATGTCAAACCACAAGAATCAAAACAAACCAGAGCCAACCAAACAATAGAGGAAGAAATAATAGCGCAGCAGATGCAGCATAGAAAAAATAAGGCCACAAGAGAAAAACAAAAACGCGCAACAAGATCAAATGAGGAGATTCAAAAAAGAAAGGACAGAGCCAAGGCAAGACGCAGAGAAAGAAGAGAAGAGCAGAGTCCAGAGGAACGAAAACTAAAGCAAAAGCAATACGCAGAAGCAGAAAGAGCAAGAAAAAGGCAAAAGACTGCTGCAGAGCAACAATTAGAACGTCAAAAAACAAACCTGAAAAAAGGGGACCAGAACAGTGCACCCCAACACACAACAACATCTCCAAATGACATAACAATAAAAACTAAAAACAACATTGCCACACACACATGTCCAAATTTAGAGCAGAACACAAACACTGACATAACACAGAGAGAGGACCAAGAACCCAAACCCAAAAGACGGAAACATGAAATCATAGACACACAACAAAGAGAGAGGGAGACAGCAGAACACCAAGAACAGCTGAAAAATAAAAAAAACTCAGGAGAGAAACAAAGAAGAGCACATAAAACCATGGAGGAGAAAAAAAAAGAACATCAAAGAAATGTTCAAAGACGAAGAGAAAAGAGAGCAAGCCAGACTCCAGAGGAGCAACAATTACAACGCAAACAAGACGCAGACAGAAAAAAAAAACAGAGGAAAGAAATAAAAACCCCAAGCCAACATAAACAACAACAACAACAACTGATATGTGCAGCAATAAACACAACAAAACCAATAAACAACACAGCAAACATCCCGGAAGACAACATCCAACCACACACATGTGGACATTTAGACCAGAGATGTGAATTCTGCAATGCAAAACATTTCAAAGGAGAAAGACCCACAGACCGGAAATTCACACAGTGCTGCTCAAAGGGAAAAGTGACCCTTGCCCCTATTAAAACCGACCCGCTCATCCAGCACCTGATGACGGGACAACATGAAAACAGCAAGAACTTCATGGAGAATGTCCGATCTATAAACAGTGCACTAGCATTTGCCTCCATGGGAGCAAACATAGTGCCACCACCAGGCCACGGGCCGTACTGCTTCCGAATACACGGCACAATTTGCCACCGAGCAGGCACACTGCACCCACAGCAGGGCCAAGACAGACAATATGCGCAACTATACATCTTAGACCCCACAGAGGCCGCAGAAAGAAGATTACATAATAAATCCAACACAAAAATCAACCCACAACTTATGCAAGCTCTAAGTACACATTTTGCAAAAAACAATCCCTTTGCTGAGGCTTGCAAGATGCTACACCAAGTAGAAACAGAGTGCCAAGAGGACGCAGAACAGACAGGCGAAGCACTTAAGGAAGTAACCATGACCATAGTCCAAGACCGAGAAAATGACCAAAGACGTTACAATGCACCCCAGCATAATGAGGTCGCATTTATATTCAAAAACAATGACGGAGAGCCACCACTGGAAAGAGACCTACTAATTCACTGTAAACCTAGAGCAGGCAACCCAGACCATAACATTACACAAAGAATAAGTGTCCTCGATCCCAACCTAGAACCCATGGTATACCCATTACTATTCCCCAATGGAGAACAAAGCTGGGGGATAGACATACCTTTACAACTGAGGCCACAAGCCTTAAAGAATTTATCAAAGCAACCATGTTCACCGAGAGTACGAGTCACCCAGATGCAGTACTATGGCCACCGTTTATCCATCAGAGACAACTTTAATGCCTTCCTAAATGCAGGCCGCCTAACGCAGCAATACATGGTTGATGCATATGTAAAAACAGAGGCCAATAGACTCAATTTCGTCCGACACAATCAACCAAAATTGCGAGTTGAAAAATACTCAGGATTGATGGACCACTTAAACGAAACAGCCAATACAACAGGCCAACTCCCAGGAAAGACATTTATTTTGCCGTCCTCATTTGCAGGTAGCCCCAGAAATATGCTACAGAACTATCAGGATGCCATGGCTATTGTCAGAAAATACGGAAAACCAGACCTCTTCATTACAATGACATGCAACCCAAAGTGGAATGAAATAGAAGACAACCTAGAACAGGGCCAAAATGCTGCAGCAAGACCAGATATAGTGGCAAGAGTCTTTCACCTGAAACTTAGATCCCTAATTGAAGACATCTGCAAAAACCATATATTTGGCCCACCAACAGCCATTGTATATGTCATAGAGTTCCAAAAAAGAGGCTTGCCACATGCCCACATATTGCTCATCCTAACTGAACTCTATAAGCCAAAGACTGAAACATCCATCGATAACATAGTATCTGCAGAAATCCCGAACATTGAAACAACACCACGTCTGCATGCAATAGTAACAAAGCATATGATCCACGGTCCATGTGGTACTCACAATCGACATTCACCATGTATGTTGAATGAAAAATGTACAAAAGAATTCCCAAAAGAGTACCAAGACCAGACTATTGCAAACATCAATGGATACCCCAAATACAGAAGAAGAAACTCTGGAAACAGCAAAACACAGAGAGGAAAACCAATAGATAACAGATGGGTTGTGCCCTATAATCCATTTCTGACCCTAAGGTATAACTGCCACATCAATGTCGAAGTCTGCGCATCAGTCAGAAGTGTCAAATACCTATTCAAATATGTATACAAAGGCCATGATTGCGCAAAAGTGGAAATCCTAGAACCAGACACTTTGAACCATGATGAGATCACAACCTACATGGATGCAAGGTATGTCAGCGCGCCAGAGGCAGCATGGCGACTAAATGGATTCGAGATGCATTACCAATCCCATACAGTACAAAGACTGCCAGTGCATCTCCCAGACGAACAAGCAGTAATTTTCAACCCAGAAGACATTGGCGCAGCAACCGACAGAGCAGCAAGCCGTGAAACACAACTGACAGCATGGTTCAAATTAAACCAGCAAGATGAGAAGGCAAGACACATATTATACACAGACATCCCAGTATATTATGTCTTTGACAAAGCAAACAGCACATGGAAAATTAGACAGCGTGGGGCAGAAAAAATGATTGGCAGAATGTATTCTGCAAATTTACAAACAGACCAGGAGCGCTATTGCCTGCGCCTCCTACTGCTGCATGTGTCAGGAGCAACATCCTATGGAAACCTCAGAAGCGTGGATGGAAAAGAATACCCAACTTTCCAAGAAGCAGCAAAAGCAAGAGGACTCATAAACGATGAAACAGTGTGGGACAGCACACTTGAAGACGCAGCACAGTACAACATGCCCACGCAAATCAGACAACTCTTCGCCTACATCTGTGTCTTTGCATCCCTCCAAAACATGCAGGAGCTATTTACAAAATATGAAGACTACCTCATCGAGGATTATGCCCATAAACATCTACAACACAATAAAGAATGCACAGTCTGCCGTGACCTCGCCCTGCAGGAAATTGGAAAAATTTTAACACTCCATGGAAAGAGATGCACAGACTACGGCCTGACATACAACAAGCATAATACCGAGCACCTTACAGAAACATACGACCAAGCCTATGAAAACCAAACAGCAAAACATATGTCAACAACCTTCAATGATGACCAAAGAGCAGCCATGGAAGAAATTTTAACAGCTAGCCAAAACAATGAGCTTGAACACCGCTGCTTTTTTTTGGATGGACCAGGAGGCAGTGGAAAGACATACTTATACAAAACCATCCTCAACACAATTCGTGGCCAGAATGAACTCGCGCTCCCTGTAGCCTCCACAGGGATAGCAGCCAACCTTCTACAAGGAGGCAGAACATATCACTCACAATTCAAACTGCCAGTACCAATACTGGAAAACTCCGTGTCTAACATGCGCCTCAATTCCCAAGATGCAAACAACATCAAAAAAGCCAGAATAATCATTTGGGATGAGTCAACGATGGCACCCACTCAAGCAATAACAACAGTAGACAAACTGATGAAGGAAATCATGGAGAACAACAAACCCATGGGTGGTAAGCTTTTTTTACTTGGAGGAGATTTCCGACAGACACTTCCCGTAGTACCGCATGGGACCCAAACCCATATTGTAGAGGCCTGCATAAAAAACAATACACTGTGGAACACATTCAAGATCCTGAGACTTCACAACAATATAAGATCAAAAGACCCAGAATTCAGTAAGTGGCTAATCACAGTAGGCAACGGAGAGACACCACACATTGAGGGATTACAAGAAAACATCATTGAGATCCCATCAAGCATCATATGCAGAACAGATATCGTGAAAGAAATTTTCGGAGAAAAAATACAAGTGCGGAACATCCACGACATAGCAAAAAGATCCATCCTTTGCCCAAAAAACAGTGATGTAGACAGCATCAACGACCAGGTGCTCCGCATATTAGAGGGTGAACCAATAACTTATCTCAGCTCAGACTCCATAGATGACACCACTGAGGAAGATGCCAAAAACTACCCAGCAGAATTCCTACATGACCAAACACCCGCAGGAATGCCAAAACATACACTCACCCTGAAAGAAGGCGCAATCATAATGCTTCTAAGAAACCTGAACACAAAAAAAGGCTTATGCAATGGAACCCGCCTGATTGTCACACACCTGGAAAAAAATATCATACTAGCAGAAGTAATTACAGGATCAGCACAGGGAGACATGGTCTTCATCCCAAGAATAGATTTGGCACCAACATGCACGGACCTGCCATTCACCTTAAGAAGACGACAATACCCAGTGAAATTAGCATTCGCAATGACAATCAACAAGTCACAAGGACAAACCCTGGAAAAGGTCGGAATCTATCTGCCTGAACCCGTGTTCAGCCACGGACAATTATATGTCGCGTTATCAAGAGTGCAAAGTTTTAAAGACGTCGTGGTCAGGGTGCTGGAAGGGCCAGAACAAGGAAGACTAATACCAGACTCAGAACAAATATTCACCAAAAATGTGGTGTATAAAGAAATACTATAACGGCGGAGGGGGGGGAAACAAGAAAAATAAATAATAAGACAAGAGAGAGGAGGGGGGGGAAGGGTGCAGGAAAACATAGACCCAGAGACAGTGAGCAAAAACCACAAAGAGAGAGAGAGAGAGAGAGAGACGGGGGGGGGGGGTGAAAAAAAACCCCGAAGGGACAAAAAGAAACACACCAAAAAAGGGGGGGGGAGGGAAAGCTAGCGCCCGTTATTATAACGGGCTTAAAAATACTAGTAGTTTATATATTTCTGAAACAGTTGTATATTCTGCATTATGATGGAGCCTTACAATCATCATTGTGATATACAGCTGCCTTTAGCGGGGGGGGGGGGCGGCTGTCCAAATTGTCTTCCCACATGCCTGGGTTGGTGCCATCCTAGGCACCAGAAGAAATGGCAAGGACTAGGGATGTGTATGAAGCGTTTCAGCGGCTGTAATTTGAGGCGCTGAAACGCTTCGAGCTGCCTTCGCTAAATCTTTCTAGCGAGCAGGTGCTTTAAAAGGAGGAGAGCAGGTCTTACTGCCCATCTGTTTCTCCACCACGGCACTGTTGGTATTAAACGCCATGACATGTGACTGCTGCTCCCAGCTGCCCACAGGCAGCGTCAGCACATAAATGGCATCTGTGCCTGCGCGGATGCCATTTGCGTGGTCAGCAACTCCACCTTCCTCCTTTTTAAAGCGCCCACTCTGCACCCACCCGGATGTGCACGAAACGCTTCGTGCACATCCCTAGCAGGGACCTTTTCCTGAGTTCACCCACCCCAAGTTCAGGTCCACGTGGACAGTACACCCACCCTGACTCCTGTCACCATATGGCCTATTCCAGGGCAGGGAGACCAGCACAGTCTGAAACACCCTGTGTGTCTGGCACTGCTTTGGGGTCCTGATTTGAGAAATCCTTGGGCCATGCTGCAGGGTGCAAGGGGGTGGGGTTGGTCGCTGGCAGCCTCCAGGCCCAAGAGCATGGAGAGCCCTGGTGAAGCAGTGGTCTTCTCGGAAGAGGTGGGGAGGTTGCTTGCTTCAGAGTGTGAGTGTGAGTGTGAGAGTGTGTGTGTGTGTGTGTGTGTGTGTGTGTGTGTGTGTGTGTGTGTGTGTGTGTTGGGGGGGTGATGATTTGTTGTGGTGGTCCTCTAGACCCTGTGTGGGACTCTGCCCCACTTCGCCTCCCTCCCTGTGTCTGTGCCTGGCCACCCGCGGCTCATGGGCCTCTGCTCTCCCTTCCAGCCCCTTGATGTTGAATGACAGCAGTTCGGCCCACTCCATGTCCAAGTACAGCCGCCAGTATTCCCTGGAGCACGTCCACGGCCCGTCCCCTTACTCGGTAAGTCCTTGGCTTGTGCCTCGCTCCCAAAGGAGGAGGAGGGCGGGGGAGAGGCTGGGCTCGGTTGCTTCCTTAGCTGCAGCCCCTGTGGGGCTCTTGCTGGGCTGCCCCCCTCCTTGGAGTGGCCGCTGGGCTCCCCAAAGGCCAGAGGGGGAGGGCAGCAGTGTGCAGGGGCCCCTGAAGCAGCCAGCCCAGGAAGGGGTCCAGTGGGGAGCCACTTCTGGGCACTCACCTTTGGGGGCTTGGGCGCGCAGCTTGGGAGGGCCCCGTGCTAACCCTGGAGGCCTTTCGTTGCAGGCCTCCTCCCCACCTTACAGTGGCCCAAGCCTGTACTCCCCCGACTCGTCTGCCAACTCCGGCCCCATCATCTCGGACGTGACAGAGCTGGCCCAGTCCAGCCCCTCCGCCTCCCCCAGCAGCAGCCTCGGTGGAAGGTAGGCTGTGACTCCCGGGCCAGATCTGCGCAGCGCCTCTGCCTGAATGGATCTGGCTGGCATCCTGTGTTCTGCTCGCAGCAGTGCTGGGCGGCGGGGACGGGGGGGGGCACCCCAGTGGGAAAGGAGCCTGAGGGCGGGGAGCTGTGTGCTGCCCAGACGCTCTCTTCTCCAGCCAAGGCCAAATCTCAGGGGAGGTTTGCCTGGTCTTGGACAACCGTTGCTTTGGCATCCAAAGGGATCTTGGAATGGAAACTGAGATTCTGAGCAGAATCCCACCCCCAAGGAAAAGTTTGCGGTTCATGGTGCCCACGTCTCCGTTCCCTGCGGGAGAGTTGGAGCTGGTTCTCTCCGGGTTCTTCCGCTCTGGTGTGGCTCCTGCCTGCCTGGACAAGGACTTGCCACTCGCCCCTGGCCCAGCGTGGTCTTCCGTCACCGTGTGTTCCAGCCTCCCTGTCCAGCCCGCTTCAACCTCGGCTCCCCCCCCCATGTGAGAGGTGGCTGTACCAGGATATCTGGTTGTGTGAATCAGCCCAGGGGAGGCAAGGCTGAGGCTGGCTGCAGAGACATGAGCATCCTTGCAGCCTCTGCCCGGTGTGGGGCTGGCGTCCCAGCAAGTGGGTCTGCTCCAGAATCCGGGTGGCCTCGTGAGGAGGGCGATCACTGCCCAGCGCTTTCCTCAGCCCTCTGCCTCCTGCCAATCAGTCTTGCTTGGCCATCCCTCGCTCTTGGAGGGATGGTGCGGCCTGCCTGTTGAGCTGCGTGCCCAGAGCAGCCTCGCTCTCCCCGCCCCGGCAGAGGCTGGAGATTGCTGGCCCGGATGCCACCCCCCCCCCCGCAGCCCCCACTCCTTGGCTTGCGTGGGCCTCTGCCAGGAGCCCTCGCTTTGAAATGGGAACCAGATGCTAGCCTAAGTGGGCCGGGCTGGCTTTGTTCTTGGATACCTGCTGGCTGTTCCAGGGGGGCTAATTGAGCCGCCTACGCCAGTTGGGGTGGTTGGAGTCCTAAAGGGAATTTCCATCTGCCAGAGAAACACTCTCCCCCCCCCGCTCCTTCTATTAAAAATTCCCGTAGCTGAGGAGCCGTAATGGGGGGTGCAGTGCAGAGCGTAATCCCTTGCCCAGACCCCAGCCGGGACGACGGCTGTGTAGAGCGGGCAGATCCGCAGGGAGGGAGGGGACTTGGGGTAGAAGAAGAGAGAACCCCCTCCCCGCCCTTGCCCCCCTCCCCAAGCCCTGTCTGGAAAACGTTTACAGCGGAGTGGGGGGGCTCCAGAAGGCCCCCTCCAGGCCGACAAGCGCTGCCTGCCCGCTGACGGCTTGCTTCCTCTCTCCCTGTCTTAGGAGCAGCCCTGTGGTCCACATCAAAGAGGAGCCCCCCAGCCCCTCTCGAAGCCCCCGGATCGAGGAGTCCAGCCCTCCTGCCGCGGAGAGCTCCCTCTCTCCTTCCGCCTTCATCGACTCCATCTTGCAGGAGGACCAGCCCAGCAGCACCACCACCCCTGGGGCGGCAGCCCCTTCCGCCGGCAGCCCCGACCTGCAGCCCCCGTCCCCAGAAAAGTGCCTCAGCGTCGCCTGCCTCGACAAGTGCGTGTGCGTAGACCCTGCCGCGGCCTCTGGGGCTGGCGAGCCAAGGGAGAGCCGCGTCCCAGGGCCGTGGGTCTCACTGGCCTGCTGGCCCCGCCCTCTCCCCACCCCACCTGGCCAGGCTGCCTGCTCTCTTCTCACACCAACCCTCCTGTGCTTCTGGGATGTTCGTTCGGTGGCTCTAGGCCTCCTCTGGTGGCAGGATGCTCCACACTCTCATCCCAGCCTTCAGGCATCAGCTGCCCAGACCTGCTGAGCTGAGCAGCTCCCCGCCAGGCTGGATGATCATCTCCTCCTCCTCCTCCTCCTCCTCCTCCTCTTCCTTCTTCTGTAAATGCCCGACATGCAGCGGGGGCCCACAGCCCAGGCGCTCCCGAGGAGGGTGGCTGTGCAGGGTCACCCTTCAGGGGTATCGCTTGAGCTACTCCCAGTATTTTCTCCGGAGGACCAAAGCCAGAGGTCTCTTTCATCCTGACCGCTGGAGCCACAGTCAGCCCAGAGGGGCTGCAGAAGTGCAAGTGTGGGGTGGGAATGCTCCAGAGGAGGAGTCCTTCTTAGTGGGCTCTTGTGCAGAGACACGATTTCCATTCGCACCCAGTTGACAGGCAAAGAGCTCCCGCAGAGAGCAGAGTTGGAGGAGGGCAGCGCCCAGCATGGCCAGCGGGGGGGCTGGAGGCCAGGAGCGGGGCTGGCCCAACTGCCTTCTGCAGGGCCCAAGTGGGGCTCCCCATCAGAGGTTGGGCATCTTGGGAACTGTAGTCTCGACACCGGCGAGCACCCTCAGGCTTCCTTCCCTCTTGCTTTGTGACAGGCAGAAGTTCAGCAGGGCAGCACTCCCATCTGGTGAAATCAGCACCTGCCCGGTTTCTGCCCTTGTTGGGGAGAAAAGGTGGCATTGTGTGTTCCTGCCACCACTGCCGTGTGGCTTAGATGCCCACTGACTGGGCCGGCCAGGGAGCTGCCCGCAGGTGGGAGCACATGATTTCCCAGCGCCATTCTGTGAGGGGGAGCATTGGCAGCTGCCAGCCCCCAAGGGCCACCCTCTGGACTACCTGAGCCAAGAGGCCCCTTTCGGGGAGGGGGAGGCTGACCTCTGACACTGAGCAGGCCCAGCCCAGCATCCCTCCATTGGCCATTGCTGGGATCTGCCTGGTGCTTCTTTTTAGCCCTTTGGGGACAGAGATCTCTCTGGCTGCTTCTTCTAGGTGAACCACCGCTTTGGAGAACTTTTTTCCTGAAAAGCGGTGTATAAATATTCAGAGTAGTAGACCCATTCCGAAGCAGCAGCAGCAGCAGCAGGGCCCTGCTTGGGAGCATGCTTGGTTCTGGCCTCCCCCTCCCAAGCAGGACTTGGGGCTGGGAGGCCTCACTCTGCCCAGCAGGCGCTCTGCCTCCTGACTGCAGCCTCCCCTTGGAGTCCTGAAGGTGCTGACAGGGGGCCTGGAGCCCATTCCCTTCCATTGGCAGCCTGCCTGAGAGGGGCACCTTTCCGGAGGGGTGGTCTCAGAAAGGTTCTTTGTGCTAGGAGCAGCTTTGGGGTCCTCTTCCAGTATCTCATCCATTCCCGGTCTGGGTCCTACTAGGAGCGGGAAGAGAGGAAGCAAAGGGTTCTGCCGCTTGGCTTGGCTTGGCTTGGCTTGGCCCCTTTGCCTGTCCAGAGAGCTCTCCCCCTGCTTGGCGGGCGCATGGGGCATCCTTGCTTGTGCTGTGAGCCAGTCTAGATTTCAGCTGCCCATATCTGTGTTCCTGCTGGGCCCCAAGAACACACAAACAGGTCTTCAGGGCTCCTGTGCCAACCACTCCTCTGAAGAACTGGCCTGCCAGGGAGAAGGGCTTGAGCACCGCCTTCCCCCCAGATCCGCTTTCTGTGTGCAGGAGATTCTGCCCCCCCCCAAAAAAAATCCATCATGGGAGCCCCCACCTGCAGTCTGAAATAGGGCAGGCCAGACGTAGGCAGAACACCCCTAGGAGAGTTCCCAGTCCTTGCCCTTTTCCTCCTCCTCAGTCTAGCATGCAAGAATTCCTCTTTTCTTCCACCCAAGGAGGGGCCAAGATATGTTTGTGAAGAGCTGAAGATGGGTGCCCCGACTTGAGAGGTCTTGGGGAAGACTTTTATCCTGGTTAAAAATGTGGTACCCCAGCCCCAAACGTCTGGGCATGTGACAGCTGCATAAAATGTACACATCCAAGTTAAAGATATATTCAGTCATCCAAAAACCTTTGGTTTAAGAGGAAGAGTTCCGATGCCTTCCATTTTCACTTGTGCTCTACAAAGCATGGAAAGGGCAAGTTAAGGTGCCCGTCTTAATTTCCACGCCATCCATTTATTTATTCATTTATTGCATTTCTGTCCCACCCCATCCAAAGGCTATGAGTGGTGCACAATGAGTAAAAAACAAAGGCAAGCACTATTTAAAACAAGCTACTTTTAAAAATGTAAAAACAAGTTTAAAATGATTCAGAAACATTTAAAACCAATTAAAATACTTTAAAACAATTTAAGCCTTTAGGGCTTTCTTGGATGCCAACAACGAGTCCAAGCTACAGCTATCTACGGATGCCGGGTGTCAATTCCAAAGACCAGGAGCAGCTACAGAGAAGGCTCAGCTCCAAGTCGCCACCAGACGTGCCGGTGGTAACTGGAGACAGAGCTCTGTAAAGATCCACTGTAAAGACTTGGTACAAAAGAGCCCCTGGTGGCGCAGTGGTAAAACTGCTGCCCTGTAACCAGAAGGTTACAAGTTCGATCCTGACCAGGGGCTCAAGGTTGACTCAGCCTTCCATCCTTCCGAGGTCGGTAAAATGAGTACCCAGAAATGTTGGGGGCAATATGCTAAATCATTGTAAACCGCTTAGAGAGCTCCAGCTATAGAGCGGTATATAAATGTAAGTGCTATTGCTACTGCTATTGCTACAGTCTGGTCGATGATGCTGGCTTTAGAAATGAGGCCCCGTGCAGCCACATCTTTGCTTGAAAGTAGACTCCTTGCCCTTACTCACCAGAAAACTTGTTCATTTATTTTTATTTATTTATTTAACACATTTGTATACCACCCAAAATGCAAGCCTTTGGGCAGTTTACAACAAAACAATAAAAACAGAAAAACAGATGAAAACATGATAATTAAAATTTAAAAGGTTAAAACTATTAAACACACAATTAAAACAATATCTAATTAAAAGCCTGGGTGAACGAATGTGTCTTGACTGCCTTTTTAAAAGTTGTCAGAGATGGGGAGGCTCTTATTTCAGCAGGAAGTACGTTCCAAAGCCTCGGGGCAGCAATGGAGAAGGCCCATCGCCCACCAGAGGAAACAGTTATGAGTAGCACCTCTTCAGAAAGGATGCAAGGTTTACTTGCAAGTAAGATTGTGGGTCAACTTGTGAGGAAGGGTGCTTCCCTACTCATGAGTAGACCCTCCATGCTGACCACAAGGGTCACTTGTAAGAATACATTGTCTACTCACAAGCAAGGATGCAGCAAGTAAGGAAGCAAGGATACTTCCTTACTTCTTGGAAGTAACATTGTGGGTCTGCTTGCAAGTTAGGGCGAGAGTAAGGGTGTGAGTGCATGGAGTCTCATTTCTAAAGCAGCATGATCTTTACAGGTTCTGTGGCACGGAAGTGAAGGTGGGCACCTTAGCTTGCCATGTCCATGTTTTTTAGAGAGCTTGAGTGAACTACTAGAGGTCCAGCAGTTAAAAAGAGATTTTAAAAAGAGAAATCCTATCCCCCACCACCCCCAGCAGAGTGAGGCCAGGCCCCCAAAAGTCACTGCAGACCCTCCAGTCAGGCACAGAGCCCGAGGCCTCCTAGGGCTGATCTGGGCCGGGAGCAAGTAGCAGGCAGGAAGCCGGGTGCAAAGGCAGCGGGGGGGGGGCTATTAGGAAGGGGGGGCAAGGCTGGGAGCCGGCGGGCTGCTTTGCTCCCCATCTGCCCGCCTGCCACTTTGGCCGCTGCAGCCGGGAATGCCCCAGGAGCCCTGGCGGCTGCTGCGGCTGCCTTGGCATCTGGCCCCCTGGAGTAAGGCGTGGCGGGGCAGGTTCCTTAGGGCCAAACAAGATGGGATGCAGGAGCCCCCCTGGTCAGCCTTTCTCCTGGAGTCCAAACCGTGGGCTTGTGTGTGTGAACATTTTGATGGGCAAAATGTGTGAGGAGTATCCGGTCCAGTCTTCTTGCTGATGTTCGGCTTCTCCCTTCTCTGCTTTCCTGATCAAAACAGCATTTCACCACCAGCCAAACAACCCGCCGCCCCCCCGCAAAACATACAGATATGGGGGTGGGTGGGATTTTAACCGGGGAGCTCCTGCTCCTCTTCTCCCCCTTACTTGCTCTTTGCGAGGTGGCAGCAGCAGGTCTCCCAGGCCTCCCGCCTTGCTCCTCGTCTGGCCTTCTGCATTTTCCCTCCTGCCAACGTGAGGAAAGGGCCGGTTTGGGCAGCACCCCGAGGGCCCAGCAGGGAGCTCTGGGGGTCCACGGGGCCATGGGCGGGTGAGAGAAGAAGCGCTGGGGCCTCCAGATCCTCCCTGTGGCGTGTGGGGTGCCCTCTAAGGCAGCGCTCGGGGCTGCTCAGGAGAGGGGTCCTCCCACACCCACCACTTCCAGGGCCGCCTCCCTCCACCTCCCGGTCTGGGTTTCAGCTCAGGCCTGCAGGGATGAGCCAGGCCCACCCCCCAGCGGTGGTATCGGCCTTCTCCATTCCCGTGTCTGCGCGTGAGCAAGAATCCCCGGCAGGGAGGGGGTGGCAGCGGTGGCACGTAGCCCAGGTCAGTGAGCGCAGCAGCCTGCCTGCCCCTGGTCAGATGGCAGCCTGCCTGCCGGGCAGCCCATCAGATGGACAGGCATCTCCTTCCCGAGGGGCGGCAGCGGCGGCAGCCCTGATCTGCAGTGCTGAGGGTGGGTCTGGGAGCAGGAGCGGAGGGGCTGGGGGGCTCTTGGTGCCCTGGGAATGGTCGGGGCCTGGCCAGCGGTTCTCCGGGGCCTTCCTGTGAGCGCCTTTTCTGTCTGGGCGAGGGAAGAAGGCAGCCATGCCAGGGAGTGGGTCAAGTCTCCCTGCAGAAGGGCGGCTCCTGCTGCTGCCAGGCATCCGATGTCCTGCCAGCCGGGAAGGCAGAGCCACAGCTGCCCCTGGGCTCCTGAGCTCTGCTCTGTGGGCTGCAGGGCCCCCCTTTCTCCCCTGGGCGGGTCTTGCTGCACCCTGCTGCCTGCCTCCCTCTGTGTGCTGCGCAGTGCCATCCTAACCCATGCCAAGCACCCGCCCGCCTGCCTGCCGCTCTGCCCACAGCCCCACCAGCGGGGCCTGCTGCTGGCTGCTCTTCTGTGCCTTGTGAGAGTCCCGGCCGTGTCCTCCTGGGGGCTCCTGCTGCATCTCGTGTTCCTCTTCTTCTCTTTGTCTCTTTCAGTTTGGCTCGCCCTCCGCAGATGTCTGAGGTCACCTGCCTCTTCCCCAGCCCTTCCTCTTCCTCACTGCATTGCAGACCACAGCAAGGGTTAGCATTTCCGTAGCTGTCCACCCCGGGGCAAGTGGCTGACCGGCCGACAAGCTGGGGGGGGAGGAGGGGTGCCCCTCACGCCAGGCCAGGGCCCTCCATCTGGTGGGGGAGGGTCTCTTGCCTTGGGGGACAAGGGCCGGCCTCCAAGTCAAATCCTCAGACTCCCCCCCCCATCCCGTGTGGCTCTGGGGGAGCATTTTGGAATGTGGGGCCCAAGGGGGCTCAGTGACGAGAAAGGAGGGGCCAGTGGCGCTGCTCAGGAGCAGGGGTCTCGGTGTTGCCGCTGTCGGGTCGTCTGGCACGAGCTTCAGGCGGTCCTCCCTACATTGAAGGGGGTGGATCTCAGGTGCCCCATGGAGGGGCATTGTAGCCAGTGGCCAAGCAGCTGCTGTGCCTGCAGAAGGTGGAGGAGGGTCCAGTCCAGCACCTCCAGCAGCAGCAGAAGCAGCTCCACCTCTTGGTGGGTGGGGAGAAGAGGAGCTGTCAACCCCAGGTGGGGCTACCTGGGCAGCAGGCAACCCACCTGCTCCTCCTCTTAGCTGGTGGGCTTTTCCCCAAAGGCCCCTGGATTGTTGCTCATTGCCCTGTGGGGAGGAGGGGCTCAGCTCCTCCTGCCTGCCCCATAAGCCAGTGGGAGTGTCTGGCAGGCCCTTTGCAGATGGGGGTGCCCACTGGTGGAGGCAGCAGCAGCAGCAGCACAGATCTGCTGAATCAGGATTCCATCCGAAAGGGGGTTGGTGGCCCTGAGCCAAGACCCTCCCCACCTGCCCCCGCCCTGGGACACCAGCCCTGTCCCCGGAAGGCCTTGGAGAGCAGCTGCCAGTTGTCGTGGAGGGTCCTGGAGTTAGGCAGGCAAGGGACTGGTCCACTCAAAAGCACGGCCGCCTCCAGCCAAGAGCAGCTGCCACACCCAGGGCAGGAGGCAGGGAGCCCCAGGCTGGGCGCGGGGAGGGCCGCTGCTGCCGCCGCCGCCGCCATCCACCAGTGCTGGCATGGCAGGTCATGCCTCCGGCCAGCCTGGGCTTTTAGACGGAAGGGAAGGGCAGCCAGGTCAGGCATCTGTGTCTGTGTCTTGTGTGTCTCTGTCCCTGGTGCTGGAAATCGAGCCGGGGCCAGTGCAGGGTGACTGCCCTGCCCCCCCACCCCCATTTAGCCCCCATTATGAGCATCAGCTGGAAGGGGGCCCTGCACTGGCTGATCTGCCGCCCAGGTTTTGCACCCTGCCAGGGCTCTCGGGACAGTCCTGCTGCAGGCCGCTCCCAAGGAGCTGGGCCGGGAGCCTCACTTGGGCAAGGCTCTGCACTCTCGGGTGGGGGGGAAGGTTTCCGAGAGGAGGGGGCCTCTGGCCAGGGCAGGGCGCAGGCAGGGAAGGATTGCTGGCTGCAGGCCCTGCTGGGGACTTCTGACTGGGAGGCTCCTGAGGCAGAGAGGCAGGCAGGCTGGGCTCAGGCCTTCCCTCCGCCCCACAACTCCTCCAAGAAGCTCTTTTCCTTATGCCAGTGAAGCCCCCCCCCCCGGGAGATTCCCAGAGCAAGGAGCAAGCTCGAAGCCTTGTGTGGGGTGGGGAGTAACCTGCAGCTGTGTCCTGAAGGGGAGGGGGCAGAAAGGCCCCTCCTCACCCGGTGAGGCTCTTGGCTCAGCAGAGGCCCCTGACCGTCCCGCTGCCGTCTTCCTTGTTCCCCCAGAAATGAGCTGAACGAGCATTTGGACACCATCGACTCCAGCCTGGAGACGCTCCAGACCATGCTGACCACCCACAGCTTCAGCGTGGACACCAGCGCCCTGCTGGATGTAAGCCTTCTTCCGCTTAGGTGGGGGTTCCCGGGTGTGGGGTGTCTGCTTTGGGTCTGGCGCTGCCTCCCTCCTCACATTCACAGCTCCCCCCCCCCCCCCACTGTCAACAGCTCTTTAGCCCTTCGCTGACGGTGACGGATATGAACTTGCCAGATCTGGACAGCAGCTTGGCCAGCGTGAGTTCACCCTTGCAACACTCCAGAAGGCACACCCCTACCCCACCCCACCCCCTCTCACACTCCCCCATTGCTCAGCAGGGGCTTGGGACACCCGCCAGCCCCACATCAGAGGAGGGGCTGGAAGGCAAAGCGCTGCCTCCCCCGGTCCTGAGGACCTCTGGAGCCCAGGGGTGGCGGCTCCTCTGCTGGGTCCCGGCTGCATCACTCAGAGGCGGCTAATGAGGGGCGGGGCAGTCCTTTCTCCACAGCAGTTTGCAGAATCCGTGAGGGTGCCCAAGTGCTCTGTCTGGAGCTGCCTTCCTCCCTCAGAGGCTTCCCTCGCCAGCCTTTGCTCCCCACGCAGATGCGCCCACACACGGCCAGGCCCAGAGGAGTCCCAGCCAGGCAGGGCAGCTGCTGAGGGTGGCCCTGAAGTGGCGGGGGGGGGGATCTGCACAGAGCTCATGGGCGGCGGGTGGGGGGTGCCTTCCCATGGAAAGGTCTCCTCTTGCACAAGCCCCCATGGTGTGAGCTGCCGTTTTCTTGCACAGCTCCTCATCCCTTCAGTCGGGGCCTTCCCCGTGGATGGGACTCCATATCCTTTCATGAGTTGCAGGGGGCATGCGGAGAGATCATCTGGTCCATAGGGCACCATCCACCCCTCCTGCATGGCGCCTGGCCTGTTACTGTGTGGCGGGAGGCAAGTTGAGGAGGGGCCCTGGGCATTGCACACCACGTCCTCCTCCTCCTCCTCCTCCGTGGGTCTGGAGTCCAGGGAGGGGTACCCAGCGAACCCACCACGGCTCCTCCCAGCCCAGCGTCCCGCTCGGCTCCTCCTTGGCGTGTGTCTCCCGGGGTCGGGCTCACCAGTGCAGTCTCTCTCCTCCCTGCAGATCCAGGATCTCCTCTCCTCCCAGGAGCAGCAGCAGAAGCCGGCTGAGACGGAGGCCTCCACAGCAGATGCAGGTGAGCGCAGGGCCTCTCACCAGCACCAGCAGCAAGCCCTCTTCCCCCAAAGTCTTGCATGCCCTGACATGTGAATCCCAGCTTGGGACAGGGATGCTGTCCCTGGGGGAGGGCGCGCGCACACACAGACACACACACACACATGGGGGGGGGAGTTCTCCCCCTCTCCTCTCCCTCCCATGAAATCTGAGTGGCAGGCTTCCTCTCACCTCTTCCCCAACATTATCTCTTGGGTGACAGGGACAATAACTTTCATTTAGAAAAAAGACAGCCAAGGGAATACTCAGTGGAGGTTTATAAAATTATGCCTGGTGCAGAGAAAGCCCTGCAAAGCAAAGCTTTTCTCCTAAGAAGGAACTGTGGGGTCATTCATTGAAATTAAGCAGTAGATTCAGAGCAGACACAAAGAGGTTCTGGTTTGTTGGCTTGTTGACCATATTTTTATACCGCCTGATATGTATATCTCTAGGTGATGTACAAATTTTAATATTAAAAACCACAAGTTAAAACACACTAAAAACAATATAAAGCAAATTATTAAAATTATGCTCGTTTAAAAGCTTGCGAGAACAGGAAAGTCTTGAAGGGCTTCCTGAAAACAAACAGAGAAGGACATATTCCAAAGCCCTGGGGCAGCCACAGAAAAAGCCCGGTCAAGCTGGTGGCAACAGTAACCAGACCCCTCCAGAAGATCGTAACAGGTGGCAGGGATCGTGACAAAGGCGGCGCTCTCTCAGATAGCCCAGACCCAAGCCGTTCAGAGCTTTGTAGGTGATAACCAGCACTTGGTATTTCACCCGGAAACATATCAGTGTAGTTCTTTCAAACCGGTGTTATATGCTCCCTTCGTGCTATCCCAGACACGAAGGGGCGGGGTACAAACTAGCCCCCGCACAACCCTAGACAACGCAGCTGGACATGAATTTGCGGAAGCAACACGGACAGAAAATAACTGCTTCTTTGCCGCCCGCACGGCCAGAGCCGAGGTCTTCAAATGTGCTCTGTGTTGCCCCCAATCAGACTCGGGCCGAGTCGTCCTCCCCTTGTGCTCTAGTCATCTACCTCACTGCTCCAGCTCCCGTTACTCATCCGAATGCCACGGGGCTGTCTTTAAAGCAGGTCGGAGAGGACGCTTAGGAGCGGTTGCGTCTACTGCTCTAGTGAGTTTGTTATTCCATGTTTGCACCGGAGCATCAACAGAATCTCTAGCAGAGCCGACCTTAAACCCTTCCAAGGCTTCTTGGGATCCTATTGGATCCAATAACCTCCTCGGGCAGACCAACCTAAGAGGTCCTTCACCCCTGCAGAGGTGGGCCGAGGCTGTAAGTTCTACCTTAACCAGATGGTGGTCCGTCCATGACAAGGGGGAGATGACAGGAGTCCCCACCCACGGAACACCACCCTGGTCGGAGCAAAAGACCAAATCAAGCGTGTGACCAGCATCATGTGTCGGTCCAGAGACCACTTGGGATAGGCCCACAATTCTTCTTCATACCACACAGAATTAATCTGTGGAACTCAGTGCCACAGGATATGGTGATGGCCTCTAGCAGATGGCTTTCACAGAAGACCAGATACATACGAGGAGGAGGAGAGCCAGTCACTGGCTACTAGTCAGGAGGACTCCAGGTGCAGAGGCAGGATGCCCCTGACTCCCAGTGGCCAGGAAGCAACTGCAGGAGAGAGCTCTTGGCCTCTGCATCCTGGGCACCTGGTGGGCCACTTTCTTAGGGGGTGGGGGGCCCTTTTGACGCTTCCGGTTCCTGCCACCAAGGCAGGGCTCCTCTCACCCGGCTAGGGGCCCTCCGCAGGCTGTGCTCACTCTCCGTGTCCCTCCCTAGGCAAGCAGCTGGTGCACTACACCGCCCAGCCCCTTTTCCTGGTGGACTCGAGCTCTGTGGACATGGGCGGTGGCGACGCGCCCATTTTCTTCGAGCTGGGAGAAGGGTCCTGCTTCGCAGAGGGAGACGAGTACTTGGAGGACCCCACCATCGCCCTCCTCTCCGGGCCGGAGCACCCTCACCCGAAGGACCCTGCCGTCTCCTAAGGCCACGCTGGGCAGGGGCGAGAGAGAGAGAGAGACCGACCAGACTGGCCGGGGCCTCCCAGCTGCCTCCTTGCTTTGCGCCAAATGTTGCGACAATGGCAACGGGCTCCCCGCTGATGCTGCTGCTGCTGCCGCCGCCACTGCCCGTGGTTCTCCAGCCATGCCAGGGTTTTGTGGGGTGTGTGTGTGTGTGTGCGTGTGCGCGTTTCACGAGGAGTTCCACCCCCTCCTCCAGAAGGGAGGGCAGCTCTGGGTGGGCACCGTGGCCTTGCGGGTGTGGGCAGGGGGGCCAGGCCCAGGCAGAAGAGGCACGTTCCCTGGCGGGAGAGGGGGGCAGCCCCTGGGGCCAGATCCTGCAGGCAAGCAGGGGGCGGGGAGGCGAGAGGCACCCGTGTGAGTGGGGCGGGCAGGAGAGCCCCCCGCCTCCTGTGAGGATGGCCTGGTGGGCCTTTCAGAAGGCAGGAAGCGGCCCCACGGCCTCGGAGTGGAGGGCTGGGTCCCGTTGCTGCGTTGGCCGTCACGCGCACACTCCTGGCTGGCGTGGGGCCCGGGGGGAGAAGCTGCCCACCCCATTCCCCTCCCCTCCTCCTCCTCCTCTTCATTGGGGTTTGTTTTTCTTGGCTTAGCGGTAAAGAATTTGTACATTTACACTTTGATTGTTACTAGAAGAAATTGTATTTTGGATTTTTACATGAGAAAAGAAGCTCCCTTTCCCATTGCCCCCTCCTCTCTCCTGCTGTGTAAATATCTATCTATCTATCTCTATATATACATATATATATATACACACAAATATATATCCATATCCATCTGAATCGATCCCTCCCTCTGTCGGTGCTGTTGTGGCTGGAAGCTTTATTTTTCTGTCCCTAAGAAATGGATCCAGTGGTCCAAGGCCCCCTTTCTGCCCATAGGTCCTTTGGGAGAGCTGGTCCCCGTCCACACCCAGGATGGCCTGTGGGTGCTCCCTGTCCCCCTCACCCCTTGGCACCCTGCCCATGGGGGGAGGCACTCTGGACCCCCCCCCCCCCGCATCCTCGGCTTTATGCCACAGTTTGAAGTGGAGTAGGGCAGATGGGGGGGGGGCAGGATCTCCAGCTGCTTCTCTTCCCAAGTGAGGGTTGGCTGGCTGGTTCTGCAGCAGCAGCAGCCCCCCCCCCCTCCCTCAGACCCCGCTCTTCCCAGGAGCTGCAGGCGGCACAGCCCGTCCCAGGCAGGCAGGCAGGCAGGCAGGCAGCCCTGCTGCAGGTGGGAGGCAGCAGGTGTTTGGCCTGAGGCCACAGGGGCAGTGCACACTCCTGCCTCCTCAGGGTGATGGGGAGGTGCGTCCGGCCCGTTTCTGGACCCGTGAAGTGGGTGGAGGCAGCTCTGGGGTTGGGGCGAGGGCCCCGCCAGGGCCTCCCAGCCCCCCAGCAGGCCTTTCCCTGTCTTGAGTGGGCATCTCCCTTCACACGGCTGGGGGTGGCTGCTCAACCCCTCAGTGGATGGGCATGGGGCACAGAAGGGCCCCGGTCCGCTCCCTGGCAGCAGCGTGGCCTGGTGGGGCTGGGACGGCCCCCTGTCCGGGGCATTGGCAGGAGAGCACGGGCAGCTCCCCAGACGCCTCCTTCTCCGCTCACATGTATTATTATTTTATTTTATTTTATTTATTCAGTTTCTAGACCGCCCTTCCAAAAATGGCTCAGGGCGGTTTACACAGAGAAATAATAAATGAATAAGATGGCTCCCTCTCCCCAAAGGGCTCACAGTCTAAAAAGAAACATCAGAGAGACACCAGCCACAGTCACTGGAGGGAGAGGCCCAGTGATGTGTGTGCCGCAAGATCTCCCGGGCTGGGCTGGGCTGGGCTGGGCTGGGCTGGGCTGGGGGCTGCCCGATGTGCTGCCCTGGGGCACAGAGACCTGGGCCCCATAGAGAGTGTCAGGACTGGAGGGTAGCTGTGACACGGGGGAATGAGCCCCACCCCGCACTCCCTTGGGCTGCAAGAAGGCCCCCCAAGAGGCAGGGGGAGGTCAAGCCAGAGCACCCCTTCCACACGAGGGGGCGCAGCTCCTGCCCTTCCCCTGAACCCCACACGGAGACACCTTGGCACCCTCCTCCAGCTGCCCGGAGGGTTGCAGAAGCCGCCCCTCCCGCCAGACTGCCTTCTCTCCCCTTTCGGGGGGGGCTGCTCAGGCGTGCCTGCGGTCCCTTCCCTGGGGGGCTGCCTGGGGAGCAGAGCCAGGCTCCTTGGGCCAGGCTGCCCCCCAGCTCAGCAGGGGCGTAGATGGGCCAGAGCTGCTGCTGCTGCTCCCAGCCTCACCACTTGGGAAGGGCCTCTTTGCTGCCAGGGTGGGACAGAGCCTGCCCGCCAGCCAGCCAGCCAGCTGGGATGGGATGGGCCAGGGAAGAGAGGGAGGGTGAGAAGGTGCCGCTCAGCAGCAGTTGGGGCCCCCTGCGCCGTGGACCTCCCTTGAATCGCAGCCCCTCTCCCCAGGCAAGTGGCGGTGGGGTGCAGCTGCCACAGGAGGGGTTGCATTGGTCCAAAGAAGGGGGGGGGCTCTTCGGGGGTGAGGTTGCTCAGGGCCTCTGAGCAGAAGAGGCTGGCTGCTGGGCAGGGCCCGGTGGCTGAACTTCCCGGGTCTGGAGTGTTGAGCCCCACAAGGAGGCCGGGGCGGCCCTTGGAGAAGGCTTCGGGCCGAGAGGGGCTGGCCGGCTAGTGCCGCAGGCCAGATTCCCAATTGTGAGCCCCATCGTTGGCTGCTGGTCTCCAGGCTGGACACGAATTCAGCCCGATTGCAGCGTCCTGGGCAGTCCAGACGGGTCCAGGGCCCACACAGGAGTATGGCTGGAGTGGTGCTGAGCCTGGCCTCCCTCACACCGGCTGCAAGCGGCTTCCTTGCCCTCACCCAGGCCTCTGCCTTCTGCAGGGCAAAGGGCACGGCCAGAGCCCCTTCCTGGCCGGCCCCCGCGTGCCCGCTGGCTGAGAGAACACAAGGCAGCTGTGCGGTTTGCTCGTCTTTATTGAACAAGGAGGCAGCAGGCGCAGGCCTGCAGGCAAGAGCAGACATCAAGCGGCAAGAGCATGCGAGACAGCGACAGAAAAGGCAGCCCCACCCAGCGCCACCTGCCTCCAGGGAAGGCCCCCCCCCCCCCCGGCCAGCTGGCGCTGCTTGGAAACCCCAGGAACACCCCCCCCCCTCGGCGAGCTTCCAGAGGCCCCCTCGGCCAGCTGGCTCCCAGCCAAATCCCTTGGAAGGAGCCGGGAGTGTCCCACCCCACACACAGAGGATGCCCTCAGCAAGCCCCTCGAGGAAGGGGGCCTTGGCTCCAAGCACTGGCCAATGTCATGGGATGGCCCACATCCTCCTGCCCTGCAACCCAGCCGGGATCCAGGACTCCCAATTGGGCTGGGGGGTGTCGGTGTAGACCCTCCTGCCCCCTGCCACCCCATTCATAGGATCCGGAGTTGAAAGGGACCGAGTGGGTCATCAGATGCAGAAGGTGATCCATTCTTCCTGCACGACTGGATGCCACTCATGACTGGTAGTCGCCTGCCCTTTGCTTCGTGGCCAGCGCCTTCCCAAACTTGGCCGCTTTGGAGCCACTAGCAGCCGGCCAGACCTTCCCCACTGCTGCTGCAGCAGACGGGCACAAGAGCCTGGCTGGGCCAGCACATACACAAAGACCGGTGCCATGCTCAGTGGTGGGCTACCTGCTGTCGGTCCGAACTTGCCGTCTGTGTGCCAAGCATTCCGTCTTACCCGGATTCACCTTGAGGAGGCCAACAGGGACCAAATGGCAGCAGGGGCTGGGGTTGGCCCCGGGGCCAGTAGTGGTCCAGCCCTGAGGCAGGCAGGAGCCAAGCCCCAAGAGGCTGCTGAGCCAGCCAGCCGCCCTCCCACAGACGGCTGAGTTAGCCAGGGACATCGGAAGAAGCGGCCTTGTCTAGACTGTCACCCCGCCAGGGCTTCAGGCAGAGAAGGGTCTCTCCCAGCCTTCCCTGGAGCTGCTGCTGCCGCCAGGGACACTGAGCGATGGACACTGAGCCTCCCCAAAGAGGCCACCCGTGGCTCTCCCCCCTCCAGGCACTGGCCACACCAAGGCCTGCTTAGCTTCAGCAAGGCGGCTGCACTGTGTGCCCCAGGCTGTGCTCTGGACCCTGGCTGACTTGCCAGGAGAGGGCGGATTCTGGCTCTTGGTGGCCCATCTGGCCCGGTGCAGTCTCTTCTGACTGGCAGGGACTTGCCAAGGCCTCCGGTGGAGGCATTTCTCCAGCCGCACTCCCTGAGCTCTGCAAAGCCCATGCGCAGGTGGGGTGGGGGTGGGGTGGGGGTCGTGGCTTGCAGCAGCAGCCCGACAGCAGGAGACGCTCCGTGGGCTTCCCTTGTGCTCAGGGTCAAACCTGACGGGAGGCCCACGCTTTCCTCCCGCGGGCTCAGAGTGGGGCGAGCTCTGGGGGGTCCCTTCCCTTGCAGGGTGCAGGCTGAGTCCCTTGCCTAAGTCAGCTGGCCTGCGTGCAGTTCTTGGGCCGGCGCCCTGCTCCCAGGCAGGCAGGCAGGCATTTGTGCCTCTGAGCCAGGGACAGGGAGGCGGGCAGGCTGGGCAGCTCCTTGACTGGAGGAGAGCCGGTCTGGTGGCAGCGAGCAACATGCATGCCCCCCCCCCTTTTGCGAAGCAGGCTCTGCCCTGTCGGGCATTGGGGTGGGAGGTGACATGTGAGTGCAGTGAGGTCTTCCCCTTCGGGGAGGGGCCGGAGCTCAGGGGAAGGGCATCGGCCGGCTTCCGTGCAGCAGGTCCCGGGTTCAATCCCTGGTGGCAGCATCTACAGGTCGGGCTGGGAGGAACCCTGCAGAGCTGCTGCCAGACAGTGTGGACGGCCCTGAGCTGCAGGGACCCCGGTCTGACCCCGCAGCAGGCAGCTCCCGAGGTCCCTCCGATGGAGCCTCTCGGCTGGGGAGCAGCTGCCTCAGTCTCCCGAGGGCAGCTCCGGCGACTGGGGTGCGACTGGCCCTCGGAGGGAGCAGGAGGCCGGGAGGCACACAGGGCTAGCCGGGGAGGGGGGGAGCCGGTGGGAGGCAACTGCCCCCCACAAGCACAGGCTGCAGCAGGACCGCGAGGGGCAAAGCGCTGGCCAAGGGGGGCTGGCTGCGGAGCAGGTATGGGGCTGCAGAAGGAAGCAGGTATGGGCCCGGCTCAGGGGGCACAGGAGCAGAGGAGGGAGCGCCACTGCCGCCGTCCGCTGGGGCATCTCAGGCTCTTCAGCAAGGGGTGGGGGGCACAGCAGAGCTCCTCACATGCCTGTGGAGAAGAGAGGGGGGGCTGCTCATCTCCCAGCCCCAGGACTGGCCCACTCAAGGGAGGGCCTGCTGCCGGCAGGGGGGTGATGGCTCTCTGGCCACAGCCCTGGGCTGACGGGCCCCACCCCCACTCCTCCCTCCCCATGAGGGGGGCCAGTAGGGCCCTCGGCTGCAGAGGGGCCCTCACTCATGGCAGAGCAGTCCGGGGCAGGGGGGGGAAGAATCCCTTGGGCTCCTGGGGAACGCCTCAGGCCCAGCTGGAGCAGGCAGGAGCTGGGGGGGGCAGTGGGCTGCTGGGGGAGGGGCCTCCAGGTAGGGGAAAGTGCCCTCCGTGCACGGGGGCCTGGCCCTTGGGGCCTGGCCGGCCGACTGGCAAAGCCAGCCTGGGGAGATTCCGATTAAAAACCTCACTTTTCTCGCACAAAAGAAGACCTGAGCTAGAAAAAGCAGCAGTGCTTGTCCTCACCACACAGTCTTCTTGGGGGGGGGGCGTGTTTGCCCCAGAGAGCCAGGCTGCTGCCGCCCCCCCCCCCCGATTTCTTCAGCATTCCTGTGGGCAACTCCCCACTCCCACCCTGGGGAAGACCACCAAATGGTGCCCAACGCGAGTCTAGCTGCGTGTGAGTCTAGCTCTTGCAAGTCCTCAGAAGGCTGGAGGGGGGAGGAGGGGTCCTGAAACCCCGTGCCCCGTCCCCCCCCCCCGGGAGCTTGGCCGACCCCCCAAGGGAGCCAGGCTGAAAAGTGGAGACAAGGCACAAGGCAGCAGCCTCCGGCAGGGGTGGCCCCAGTAGTTGGGGACCTCCGAAGGGGCTCCCAGCACACGGGCCCCTCCCAGCACACTTATCTTGGGAGGCGAGGGACTCCTCGGAATCCACTTCATGGTCCAAGCCTGGGACGGAAGGAAGGAAGGAGGCCAGATGGGGTCCAGAGCCCTGCGTGGTGGCAGCAGCGTCACCTCCCTCCCTCCCTCCCCGGCCACCACACCAGGCGGGGGGGGGTCCTGCTTGCTTTGCCGTGGAGCTTGGCAGGCCCCCTGGGGTGGGGGGACCCCACTGACTGTCCCCAGACAGGGGCTCATCAGTGCTAGGGGGCAGAGGGCGGCTGCTGCCCCAACCCTTCTCCAGCTCCTCAGCTCCCAGCGAGTGCCAACCCAGGAAGGACTTACTCTCTTGGGACTCGTGGGAATGAACGGGGACGTCCAGGGCTGGGCCTGCAACAGAAGAGAGACGGTTCTCTCCCCCATCCTCGGCAGGAGGGGGGGCTGTGCAAGAAGACTGGTTGCTGGGAGGGGCCGTGTGTGGGTGTGGGTGTGGGGGGTGGATCATGGGCAGGGGGCGGCCTCGAAAGAGGCAGCAGCCCGTCTCTCTGATGCCCCAAGCGGCTCTGGGGTCACAGGAGGCACTTGCCGGGGGTCTGGGAAGTACCGACTGGAGGGTCCCAGAGCAGAGGCCTGGGAGTTGAGGCCAGAGTGCTGAGGGCCCTGAGAATGCAAGTGGCCCTGGCTGGGATTGGGGGCCCCAGGGCCAGAGCTGCCCCCTGGCAGAACAAGCCCTTCCGCCCAGCCCGGCCTACCGCTCTGCATGTCTCCCGGCAGCGGGTCCAGGCTGAAGGAGCCCAGGTTGGCGGCATCGCTGTGGAGCACGTCCCCGTTCACCTCGTCCGTGTGCGACCGGTCGGCCCCTGCAAAGCTCACCACCGGCAGCCCTGGCCAGGAGGGAGGGGGGAGGAGGATGGATGGATGGAGGGGGGGCTGCAGAAGCCTCCCTGCAGCAGTAGGCTGCCCCACACAGGGGCTCAGAGAGAGGAGAGCCCCACTGTTGGGAAACAGGGCCAGGCCTTCCTGAAGGTGGGGGGCAGTGTGGAGGGGCCAGGGTGAGGGCAGGGTAGAGTTGCCATGGCCCCTGGCATTTGGGGTCTCACCCGGATTTTAAGCATCTCAGCCAGATTGCTGAGCCCACCCAGATTCGCCCGGCTCAGAAATTACGCTCAAGCCCATTTGCATAACATATACAAATTAGGCACCCGGATTTGGAAAGCCAGAACATGGCCACACTGGTGCCCTCCCCCAAGGCAACCCTACCTGTAGTCAACGGCTCCAAGGGGGATGCAATCTCACCTGTGGGCATTAAGACAGAGTGGGTCAGAACGTGGCTGCTACAGAGGGGCTGAGCCCCACTCCCCTCCTCCTGCTAGCCCCCAACCCTTTGGTCATCAGAGCATCCATGCTGTACTCCTCCCCCCCCCCACACTGAGTCAGGCCCTTGGTCCATCCAGCCCTACATGGCAGCAGCATTCCTGGGTCTCGGCTGGTCTCCCTAGTCTCTGTTGCCAAGAGAGGCCCTTGCCCTGGATGGGTGCTGGGAACCTCCAGCACCACCACAGGAGGCGGCGGCTGCCCTGTCTGGATGCAGAGCTCGCCTTCCCTTGGGATGAGGCTGGCAGCCCCCAGTCTACAGGGGAAGAGATCTGCTTTGTTTAGCAAACATTAATTTGTAAATTAACGGATTAATACGAAAGTTCAACTAACAGTTTGTGGCTGAAAGACTGGGGCGACCTGCAGGTGAAGGACAACTTTGGTGCTGTTTATGGGGGCAGAGCGACCAGTAGCCCCCCCCCAGCCCCCCTCCCCCAGTTATCCCAGAACTTCACTCACTTTCTCCTGAGGCCTCAGATCTGCCAGGCAGGAGGGACTCTGAACTGGCCAAGGGCTCTGAAAGAGAGAGAGGTGGGGGGCGGAGTGGGGTGTATGCAGCCCCACAGAGCCCTTCCTCCTTGGCCCTCCACCCACCCTGGACGCCCATGCCCTGGAGGAGGAGGACGCCCACCCTGGGTGGGAGACTGAGCCCCCTCCCCCCCCCCCACTCTTCCAGGGCACCCCCTGGCTGGGCTCAGCTCCTGCTGCCCCTCCTCGGCCTCGGGGTGTCCCTGAGCAAGGAGGAGCAGAGTCAGTGCCCAGGGGCTGAGCAAGCTTTCCAGGTCAAAGCAAAGCCCCCTCCCCTCCCCTCCCCTCCCCTCCCTGTGAGGTTGGCCACTGGCTGGCAAGCTAAGGGAGATGCTGATGCACCACCAGCCAACCAGCCCGACCCCCGCCCAAAGGAAAGGCCCTTCGCCCCACCTGGTGGCTGGCTGCCCCCTGCCAAAGTGGGGTCTGGGGAAGTCAGGAGCTCTGTGGGGAGAGGGAGAAAGAGAGACGGCGACGGGCTTAATGCATCTGGAGGGGAGGGTGTTCCATGCCCCCACTTGGTGCCTGGCTGGCGCTGGCCCCCTCCCTCCGTAGAAGGCCCCCCCCCGCTGAATTAGGCCAGAGCCCCCCTTCCCTCTCTGGGGGCCCCCCGGCCCATCCCACGAGACCATCCCCGGGCTGGCTCAGGAGCGGATCAGGTCTCACCATCTGCCACCACGATGGCCAGGAGCAGCACCGCAGCGGCCGCCAGCGAGAGGAACCTGCGAGGAGGAAGAGGCTGTGGGTGGGGAGCCCGGCAGGAAGAATGGCCTGCCTCACAGGGTTGGCGGGCAGAAGAGCGGCCGAGCATGGGGAGACCTTGCCGTGAAGGGCTTAGGAGGCAGGAAGGGGGCTGCTTTGATTTGTGGGGGCTCCTTTTTTTCTGAAGGGAGAGGAGTCTGCCTGAAACTCACCCCCCCCCCCGCGCCTGGGGCTGCCTGTGTTTGCTCAAGGCACTCTGCCCTCTGCCGGGGGCCCGATGCTGCTGGAGACAGGCTGGTGCTGGCACCCTCCCTCCCACTTGCATCCACAGCATGGGCCACAATCCCCAAGAAGCGCTGGCCTCTCCTGGGGAGGGGTGCTAGCTGTGGGCCGGCCAGAGAGGGAGCCTGTGGCTGTGGCCCTGGGGGGCTGGCACTGCCGCGGGGGGGGGGGGAGAACAGCCCACTGCTCCCCCACCCCACCCCCACTCACCTCTGTCTGTCGGTCATCTCCCACCCCTTGAGGACTGGGCAACTCTGTCCCCAGCCTGACTCCACGGAAGAGCCAAGTGTGGAGAGGAACATCTGGGGGGACCCTTTGGGGCAGCGGAAGCAGATGCCAGTCGGTGCCTATGCTCTGCGGGGCATATTTGGGGCTGGCAGGTAGACCACTCCCTGCTAGTTTGTCCCCCCCCCCCCCGATCCTGCTTCCTTGGCCTTGCTCTGCCTCAGCACCCTGCTCTTCCTTTGTTGGCCTGTGGCAGAGGCAGGAGGCAGGGTGGGGGCCCCTCTAGCTGGCCCTGGGGCCAAGGGGCTGGCCTGGAGGGCCACTGCCAAGGTGTCCCCCCCCCCGGGGCATGGCCTGAGCCAGGCCCTTCCCTTCCTCCCAGCATCATCCAGCAGGGAGCTGAGCCTGGAGTTGCCACCTCCCCTAAAATTCCGGGTTTCTCCCGCATTTTAAGCCTCTCACCCAGCTTGCTTAGCCCACCCAGATTCTCCCAAATTTCAGCTTTCATTATCGTTCTGGAGCAAAACGTGCCGTCACTCTTCTGCTCAGAAACGATGTTCTAGCCAATTGACAAAATATATGCAAATTAGGGACCTGGATTTGGAGAGCCCGAATAGGGTCACCCCAGCTGAGCCCGGCCCCCTCCTCCTCCCACGGACCACCCACCACCTCCAGCCCCTGAGCTGTCCTTTTCCCATTTTACAGATGGGAAACTGAGGCAGAGAGAGAGCACGGCAAGGGGGGGGTGACCCTTGAGCCGGGGTCTCCCTCAGCCAATGCAATAGTGGACCCAATCCACCTGGCCCACCTGCCTCTTCTCTGCCCCCTGGCAAGGCAGCTCTGCCAGGCTGGCAGTACCCACCTGTGTTGTGCCCGCATGGTGCCGCCGGGCAGCCGCTGTGTGGGCCGAGCAAGCCGGTCAGTGCTAGGATCAGAGCTTGGCACAGGCAGGCAGGACACCTGGGGACACCCTCCTGCTGGCTCTCTCGGTGTGCGGGGACAAAACGCCCATTATATGGGCCTCCCCCCCCCGCCCCCAAGGAGCGGCCAGCCAATCCAGAGGCTGGCAGGAGGGCTGCAGTTGCAGGGGGAGGGGCGGGATGGGAGGGGTCAAGACACCTGAGCAGCTTCCAGGCTGGTTGAGTGTAGTTGGGTGGTGGTGATGGTGGGCCGGGCACCAAGGAGGGGGGCCACAGGGTGCCTGCCTCCTCCTCCCCCCCCCACTGTGCCTGCTCACCCACAAAATAACAGCTACCCAGACCCCTTCCCTGCCACCCCCTTTGCAGGAGCAGCACAGCGCAGGAATGCAGAGCCGCGGGGCGGATGCCCCAAGGATGCTGGGGCTCTGAGGACAGCCACCATTCCTGGGGGGCTGTCAGAGACATCACACAATGCTGGTTAAAAAGTTCTTCCGAATAATTAGTGAGTCCAGCGGAGCTGATTGTGTGGATCCAGGAGCACCGGGATGGCCCTGAAATTCCGGGTTCACACCAGTTGACTTTGCTGGGCTCACGAATCCCGATCATCTTTGTAAAGCCAGGATCCTTGTGGCTGTGTGAACTCAGCCTGACATGATGAGGAAAACGGGCACTTCCCAACTTGTCCTTTTAATTCCAAATGGGCTACTAGGAGTAATTTTCTTCATGCCATTATGATTATTTTGATTGATGGATGGATGGATTGCTTCTTGAGGGTGCCTGAGTTTCCAAAGGACAAGAGGAGAGGGCTCAAAGGGAAGGCAGCGGAGGAGGAGGAGGAGGAGGAGGAGGAGGAAGAGGGCAGGCAGGGGCCAGGAGGCCTGCTTTGTTTCTGGAGCTCACCTGAGTGGGGAGGGAGGGGCTGTGCTTGTGGCCTGCCTGGGTGTCTGGGGTCCTCCTCTCCCCTGCTGATCACCTGGGCAGAGGAAGACACCCCCCCCGCTGCTGCCCCCCTCGGCCTCCCCACCCCCCAAGGTGGAAAGAAGGTGCCACCTGCAGAACAAAGGGGCCTTTTGTGCCTGGGGAGCATCTCAAAGGGGCTTTTGTTCCCCACCTCTGCTCTCCTCCTGGATTACAGGAGTCCGGCAAGGGTGACTCAGGCCCCATGGACTGCTGCTGGATCCAGTTGCAAAGGCAGGCTGGCCGTGGGGGGTGCAGCTGAACAGCCACCGCAGCCCTGGAATATTAGCTGGGGGGGCAGCTCTGCAAAGTGGTTTCCCCCCCCCGGCTGGTGGGAAGCATGTCTACTGGCGACAGTCTCCTCCTTTCCTCCTCCTTAGCAGGCAGGGGAGTGCCCCCATCTGCTGCAGGAAGGGCTGGGAAGAAGCACCCCCTCTCCCTGCCTGGGGGTCAGCTCTCCAAACCCAACCATGCCTGCCCCATTTTTCCTGGAGGCTGCACCAAATAATGTGGCAGGCAGGGCATAATTGGGAACTGCACACACACACACCCCACACCCCACGGCAAGCAATGCCTGCCTCCCCCCTTCCTGGCTCCTGGAGGGTCCTCCTCCCGCTCCCAGCTCTCCTCTGCACGCTCTCCTTGGCCCCCCACCCAGCCAGAGCCCCTAACATGGACTCGGAGAGACACAAGGGCTGCCCAGGCTCCCCTCCATGCCCTCTTGGGGAACTCCAGCGGGCAGCAGCTGGGCTTGGCCCCTTGCAGGGAAAGGGTCAGGGAAGGTGTCTCCTCCTCCAGCCGAAGGGAGCCAAGCCGTCCCCTTCTTCAGGAAAGGTCCAACGGCATAGAAAGACCCAGCGAGAAAGAAGGTCCTTTCCTGAAGGGTTTGCCTTGCAGCAACCCACTCACTGCCTGCTCTGCTAGAAGCCCTGACAGGAGGTCCTCCTTGGGCACATGCTGCTGCTTCCGGTCTGGATCGCGTGGGCTGACCTCAAGGTAGGGCTGGAGTGGGGGGGGGGAGAGGCAGAGCTGCCTCCCGTTTTGAGGGGCCCCTTGAGCCCTCCAGCTCCCCTCCACCGGCTACGGAGTGAAGGCAGGCCCATGAGGGGGTGGGGGGTGTTTGTGTGAGAATCCCCCAGAGTGCCTGCCCCATCACCCCGGGCCAGACAAGGCTGGAGAGAGGCCATCCTCTCTTATCTGCTGGGCCTTGTGCCACGAGGTGGGTCTGGGCCCTGGCAACAGCTGGCCTTGGCAATCTCTGGGGCTGGCCATGGGGCAGTGAATGGCAGTGAACTGTCCAGCAGCAGTTTGGATCGTGGATTGGGCTGCCTCTCTGGTCCCCCAAATTCTATGTCCCCCAGAGAACTTTGCAGGGCCTTGGCTAGACGGGATTCCAGCAAAGGCAAATGGCCGGCCCGTTGCTGGGCTTGGAAGTCCCAAGAGACAGCTGGGCTCTCTGGGTGCATCACCGGACAGGTGACGACCTCCATGGCCGTCCCAAGAACATCTGGCCAGGAGAGCCCTTGGCTGGCTGGCGGCTCTGCTCCTGCAGACCCTGAGGGCAAAAGGCCCAGGCCACGATCCCTGGCCCCGGGGGCCGCATCCTGGCCGTGCTGCAGAGGTGGCACCCCCTCCACCAGGATACAAGGCGGTGCCCCGGCTCTCCATGGGAACCCCCACCCAGTGTGGCGTTTCGGAGGCCGCCGGCTCTGGGCCCCTTATCCTGGATGAGTGTCAAGGTCATTTGCATAGTTCATCAGCATCTTCAGAGAGATTCTTCCCTTTTTGGCTTTCTGAGGTCCAGCCAATGTTTGAATGGGGAGCCCAAGGAGCCTTTGCTTGCCAGCTGCCTTAGGGGGCCCCAAGTGTGTGTGTGTGTGTGTGTGTGCGCGCAGTGGTGGGGTTTGCAGTTTGTTTGCTTCCGATGCACTAAGAGGAGCAGGATGAAAGACTCTCCTAGATCGGGGGCAGGGGGTATGTTCCCCTCCTGTGTGAATGCAGCAGAAGGGGGTGAACCTTTCTTTGGCATGTTGACCAAGGAGCTACAGAAAAGGCAGGAGAAAGGAGACGCGTGTGGGGCCCCCGCTCAACTGGGGCCCAAGAGCCAGACACAGAGAGCATCTGGTTGGTCAGCTCCCCCCTCCCCCCGCCAAAAGCATCCCCAAATGCTCATCCCGGGACTTGGTTCCACCCAGCCCCTCTTGCATAGACACGCTGGCGGTTGCTGCTTCCTTTGGTGACCTGCTTGACTGCAGGGCTGGGGAGCCTGGAAGCCATGGGGGGCGGGACACAAGCGGGGGGGGCGGGACAACCTCAGTGGGTGGTGGGGAAAGGAACTGCCTAGCTGTGCCGAAAGCCTCCAAGTTGTTCATCCTGAGGCTGTGCAGGAATTACTGTGGACTTCTGGCCTCCTGGGCTGGGGTGGCCTGAGGGCTTCCTCCTCGCTGCCTCCCACGTGGTGGAGAAGGCTGCCCAGGCCCTGGCAACTGGCCGGCAACCAAGCTGTGGTTGTGGGGCCAGTTGGGTGACAGGTCATGCAAGGCAGGCAGCAGCCCTGGGCTGGGAGCGCTTTCCCGGCTGAGCTGCAGCCAGGTGCAGAGAGGCCCCGGGAGCAGCCCCAGCCTGGCCTGCGGGGAGGGGGCCTCTGGCACCTGCCTCCCTACGAGGCCAGGATGTGGGAAGGGCTCTTTGCGGCTGCTGCCCAGAAGGGCCCCCTCCCTCCCCTCCACATGCAAAGCCCAGCAGGCCAACAGGAGCAGGCCCTGATCCAGCTCAGGAGGCAGAACCAGGCCGGGGGCGGGGGCTCCTGGGCCTGCTTCCCTGGATCTGGTGCTGAACAGAAGAAGAGCCCTGCTGCTGGATCAGGCCCCTCAAGGAGGCCCACCTAGTCCAGCCTCCCGTTTCGCACAGTGGCCCACCAGATGCAGCAGGCAAGCGGCCACCTCCCAGAAGTGGGCCATGAAGAAGAGGCCACCCGTGATGCTCCGGGCAGGGGCCGGCCTTCCAGGGGACCTTCCTGGGCTTGAGCAGGGGCCATGCGCCTCCCCTCCGAGGAGTCAACCCCGGCCTGGGAAGCAGAGCTGGCCTCCACCGAGTTCTCGGGGTGCTTGACTCATAAGCACGGCCATAAAGCAGCACCTGAGACGCTCTCAACACCTGGTGTAACGAATGTGGCAGGTTTTGCCATGAAGCCTTTGCAGGTAGCTGAGCCTGACCCCACACATGCCCTCCTGGCAGGACAGGGATGAGGGCCCCCCCCCGCCCCAGCTCAGGAGAGGGTGTGTGTGTGGGGGATGCTAATCTCCTGAGTGGACAGGTGTAGCCTGGCAGTCTGTGGCGGGTGGCAGCCCCTCCCTCCCTCCCTCCCCCCCCCGCGGCATTCCACCCCCACCCCACCCCTCTGGCCCCAGCAGAACAAGGGCTCTTTGCTGTGGGCCGGAGGATCAATGCTCTTTTGTTCCAAGATGAAAGGGGTCTGCTGCTGCTGCCACCTCCGAGGGGTGACTCAGGAGATGACAGAGCAGAGCGGACTCTGGGGCAGGGCGGGGGGGGGGCTTGTGGGGCTCTGTCTAAATGATGGGTCAGCAGCCTGCCAGCCCGTCCTGCCGGCACCGGGGTGGAGTAACCCTGACTCAGGAGGACGCAGCAGCAGAATCCGGCGGATCGCCCAGCACCAAGCTCCTCCGCAGTGGCCCAAGCAGGAAAGGACCCTCCTCCAGCCAACCTCCAGTCTGCACATGGCTTGGCTGGTGGGGGGGCAGCGGAGTGCAGCCCCCCACCCCCCACTCCTGCCTCCCCAGCTCAGGCCACAGACAGGGCTGCTCCCTTCCAAGTGGCACTCAGGGCAGGAGGAGGGGGGCTCCCCTCTGGCGGGGGGCGGGTGGAGGCATGTGGAGGAATGGCCTACGGGCGCCTTTGAAGCTTGACCCTGGTGAGGGGCTGGCATAATTGCGGGGGGGGGGGAGGAGATGCTTGGGGGTCACTGTGAGGAAGTCAGGCTCCTGCTCTCAGGAAGGACCAGCCGCCGCCAAGGTGGGCCTCTCCCAGGAGGGAGCCAAGCCTAGAGGGTGGACTCCTGTTTCCCTGGGAATGCTGAGGCAGGGTGGGCTGGTCCCTCCCTCTGCCTGCCTCCATCGGGCCCCCATGTCCCAGGAGGTGGCCCCTGGAGGCCCCCACGCTCCCTAGAACTGAACGGGAGCCACAGAACACCAGCTAGCCTGCTGTTATTTGCAAGGGCCCCCCCCCCGCGCCCCATCAAGGCCAGCATCCTGCCCCTCACAAGCAGCCCACCAGGTGCACTCAGGAAGCCCACAAGTGGGGGGGGAGGGCCATGTCCCCTCCTGTGGGTGTTTTCCAGCACCTGCTGCTCAGGGCCACCAGGCCCCCTCCGGTGCTGATGGGAACACACAGCTACCATTGCCCGGTCCGCCCTGAATGTGCCCCATCCCCTTTTAAGCCCCCCTAGACTGGTGGCCACCACCCCAGCCAGCAGCCGCCAATTCCATCGTTGAACTGCACCTTGTGTCAAGAAGCACCTCCTTCCTGTGTTTCTCCTGGACCCCCCAGCATTGAGCTCCACTGGGTGGCCCCCGCTTCTGATATGATGAGAGAGGGAGAAGAACCTCTCTCCGTCTACTTGGTCCACTCTGTGCATTATTTTACACACCCCTCGCGTGTCCCCCCCCCCTTACCTTCTCTGCACCTTCTTTCTAAACTAAAAAGGCCCAAATGTTGTCGTCTGGCCTTGTTGTGGGGCTCTCCTTCCGGCCACAGAATCGTCTTGGCCGCCCTTCTCTGCACCTTCCCCAGTTCTACAAGATCCTCCTCCCGGGCGCTTTCCAGACCAGCCGCTGCCCCAGTGTCACAACTGCCCACCAAGTGTGCTTCCTACGGCCTGTGTTCCGACATGGCGGTCCTTGTGCTGCCAGCCAGGTGCCGTTCACATTTCCGAGGCCTTCTTTCGGGTTTCATCCTTGCATCTTAGTCCTACAACGTTGCCTGTGCGTCACAGATAAATGCCTGTATTTCCCCGTTGTCGGAGGGCTGTGCAAGCTATTCACGTTTTCAAAACGATCCTGCCCAGCCGAAGCCTTTTACAGCGGAACAGCCTGTCCTCTGGAAAGCGCCCAGGTGTGGAGACCAGAGCTGAGCCCAGGCACTCCAAGCGTGGCTGCACTCTTGGCTGGGAGAAGAGCCTGTCTCTAGACTTCACCTACAGAGCCCCATCCTGGGTTCTGGGGCTTAAACCCTACAAAAGGGTCACTACGGAGCTCCTGTGTGGTGACACTGCAGTCCCTGCGCTGACAGGGAGGGGCTGCTCACCTTTCCGATGCCGCCTCTCAGATTTTACCTTTCCGTTATAGAGCTACCATGCTGCAAGTCTGTTGCCGAGAAAGAGCTGGTTTTTTTTCCTGTTGTAGGAATTTGAGATTCTGGGGGTTATTTTTAATACGATCTTTCCAAGTGCAGATGCACAAATCTCCTCCAGCCTGGGTGTGTGTGTGTGTGTGTGCGCGCACAAATGATGCACCAATCTCTGCAAATGCACACATCTCCCCCCCCCCAACAATGGGGCTTCCTCCTCCTCTGCCTAATATGACTAGCTGTGACATGCCAAGTGGGGAGTCTGCTGGCCGCCTCCTCTGGGCGCCTGGGACTCTCCTGGGGTCTCTCCTGGGCTTGTGCTGCCCCCTGGAAGCGCCGTGCAGCACTGCAGGGGCTGCTTGGCTGTGGCATTGCTGGAGGCTGCAGCCGCCTTTGGGGCAGGGCTCCTCCTCTGGCCTGCTGCTGCCCCTCCTGGGCTGCTACTGGTGCTGGTCCTTGGCTTTGTATTGGGGGTTCTGATGCAGCATGGAGGGGGGGGCAGGGGCCCTTTGGGGCAGAGCAGCAGGCAGCTCCTTGGATGGGTCAGCAGTGTGTGGGTGTGTGTGTGTGGGGGGGTGCCATTGCTGCAGCCATGCCTGGTGTGGCCCTGAGGGAGCGGTCTTCTCCTGGCAAGGATCACTGTGCGGTTCGCGCATGAGATCATCCGGACAGGGTGTCCCATTCCCCCCCCCCCCCGAACTGCTGCTGTCTTCCCAACGGAGACGAGACAGAACTGGAAGCACATGGGTCCCACTGATCTGGGGCCCATTTCCCCAGCCACGTTGGCCATGGCTCGCGACTGCCCGCCTGCCTCTGAATCTGGAGCCTCCAAAGGGCCACCCCGGCCCCACAGGCCCCGATCCTGGCCGTTCCCAAGCAGGCGGCGGCTCTCTCAGCCCAGTCTGGCTGCAGGGCTGCTCCTAGCCAGCTAGGTGGGGCACCTCCTCAGGCAAGCGCAGGCAACAGCCTCCGGCGGCAAGCCAGGGCTTGGACCCTGCCCTGGTGTCACCCCACCTGCACTGCTCCTGCCCCCCTTCCTCACCAGCCAGCGCCCCCCCTGGGCCCTGCTGCTTCTGCCACCCACCTGGCCAGCCACCCTCTGCTGCTGCTGCTGCTGCTGCTCTCCTGGTTCCCGGCTGCTTCGCCCACTCGGGGTCCACCTGTGGGTGCCTCTGCCGATCACCATCAGCAGTGCCTGCCCCCCTCCCCGGGTGTCTCCCCAGAACCGCCCTTGTCCGACTCTGCTCCCTCCACTCAAGCCTCCTTGGGGGGGGGAGGAAGCGGAGGAGGGTGTGCCCAGGAAGGACGCTGCTTCTGTGGGATGCTTGAATGGCGGAGGAGAGGCTGGACCACCAGGGCCTGTGCGGAGACAGGGGCAGTGAACGGCGGAGGGCTGGGCGGGCGGGCGAGTGGCCACTGGGGGTCTCACACCAAGCCAGGCGGGAGGACAGAGGTCCCGGGGTCAGCGCCTGGCATCTCCAGGGAAAGGACTGCAGGTGGTGGCAGCTGTGTGTGTGTGGGGGGGTAAGCCCTGGGGGGCTGCTGCCCGTCAGAGAGAGGAGGCCACCCTGGGCTTAAGTGGCCAAGAGTCTGACTCTGCAGGAGGCCACTCCCCTCCCCCGCCCAGCATTGAGGCCTGCAAGTGGCTCTTGGCTGGTTTCTGCAACACGCAGGTGTGTGCTCCGTGGGGAGGGCGGGGTCCTCTGTTGCCGAAGAGGCAGCAGGCTGGGGCAGGTGGGCGACCACAGCAAGGATGGATCAGCGTCTGGCCTCTTCAGCGGGGAGGGCACAGTCAGCATCCCCCCAACAGCCAGGTGGGACACACCACATTCTGGGGGCTTGGAGGATGTTCTTCAGGTGTGGGGGGGGGGACAGGTGGGCGAGGAAGGGGAGCCACGAGGAGAGGCTTGCAAGAGTCTGCTTGGTGTGGAGGAGGAAGGGGCCAGCCAGGGGGTTTGCTGGGAGGGTTGCTCATCACCCGAGGATGATTTGGGGTCACCTCCTGATCACAGGGACTGTCAGGAGGCCAGGTCACAGAGGTGGGGCTGCCCCCTGGCTTTCAAATGGGATGAGGGGGGCGGGTGGGGAGGGGCAGAGGTCTCCCCACGGCTGCTGGTCACAAGGGTGAAAGGGGGCCTCCCTTTCCAGAGGGGATCATCAGCTGCAGGCTACCAGTTCCTAGGCAGGGTGTGTGTGTATGTGGGGGGGGGGGAGAGAGAGAGTCTTCTCAGGAGGGGAAGGGGGGCTGGAATAGTCATCGCTCATGAGGAGTTGTGGGTTTATTGTGCAGCCGAGTGTGTCTGTGTGCATACAAAGAACAAAAACGCATCGGATGGGCAGAGGCAGTGCCCCACGGCTTCCCCCTCTGTTCCTCCTGGGCCAGCAAGCGCCGGACGCCTGGACGCCCTCCTCCCCCTCCCCCCCCCTCGGTGGGCCCCCCTAGGCGGCAGGGCAGCTGGGGTTGCAGGGGTCTCCCGCGAGGAAGAGGCTGTAGACGCTGACCAGCGGGAACATGGTGAGGGCCCCCGCCATGGAGCCCAGCTGCACCACCGCCCCGCACCAGACGAGGGCGCTGTGCCCCTCATCGCGCAAGATCAGCCCGATCATCAGCTTGACGTAGGAGAAAGTGCCGACGAAGAGCACCCAGCACAGCACCTGTGGGGAGGGAGGAGACCCCGGCTGTCAGGGCCCCGGGGCCGGGCACGGGCATGGGGCGCCCAGCCCCCCTGCAGCCAGAGAGGTGTGGGCGGACCCAGGCCAAGGGCCTGTGCTCAGCATCTCTCGGGTGGGTCCATCCGCCCCCTTCCTCTGGCCTGTGCTCAGCACCCCGCTGCGGAGTCCCAGCACTGCCACCGCCCAGCGGCCTGCTCTGCAGGGACTTGCGTTCCCCCCCCCCATCCGGACTGCGGCTGCTGCACAGACCAGGGGAAGGTCAGGGGCGGCCTGCCCGTGAGGCAAGGGAGGCAGATGTGGAGGGGGGCAGCCAGGGCCAGGGCCCTGCCCCCATGACTGCCACCCCCCACTGGAGCTCTCTGTCCGTTTCCCCCTCCTTGCCCCACTGGGGCACTCACTCCTCTGGAGCAGAGTCTGTGGGGGCTGGTCCCTGGCCCCCACCTCCGCCGCAGGGCCTGGGGGGCTGAGCATCCACCCCCAGGTGTGGGGGCCACAGGGGCTCCTCCTAACAAGCCAGGGGGCACCGAACGAGGCACAGCGCCCTGCAGGCCGACCATTCATCAGGGCTTGGCCCCACCCCCACCCTGGCTCCTTAGGATGAACCACTAGTGTGTGTGTGTGTGGGGGGGTATCTTATTGCCCTTGGCCTCAGGCAGCCAAATGCCTTGGGAAGCAGGTGTGTGTGTGTGGTGTGTGGTGTGTGTGTGATTATTTGGCCTCATCATGACCTCACGTGCCCCCTTCTCCCACACCAGCCCCCCCCCCCGCCGTCCGCTGCTGCCATCTTTAGAGGCCTGCCTGCCTGAGCGAGGTGGTGGAGGCTGGAGCCAGGCTGCTGGGTCAGTGCTGCCCCCCTCCCCGCCTGCCCATCTCCCCCCAGAGCCCTGCCCCCTCCCCGCTCGAGGCCATCCAACCTGCCCTGCTTTTGATGGTGTTAATGGCATTGGAGTCGTCCGACAAAAGGGTGAATGCTCCAGAGCCAAAGCCGGTGGTGCTGGGAAGGGCGGCAGGGGGGCTGAAGTGGGGGGGGGGGGCTTCACTGGGGTGTATGTATGCCACCCCCTCCCTGCTGCTTGTCGGTGCTGAAGGGGTGGCCAGCCAAGTATGGCATGCAAGGTGTGAGATCGCAGCAATGGGGGGGGGGTGGAGCGGCAGGGGGGAGGGCAGTTATTCTGGCAAAGGGTGTGGCCTTGTGAAGGGCCCCATGCCGGGCGGCCTGGATCGTGTGTGTGCGCAGGAGCATCCATGCAGATGCCTGGGAGTGGAGCAGCTGGGATGGAGGGGCCGCCCCCTGCCTCAGTGGGCCACTTGGGGAAGGAGCAGGGTGGGCACACTGGAGCAGCCAGGCACCATCGGGGAGAGGCACCCCCCAATCTGCACACACACACTCACACACACACCCCCAGCATCCTGGCCATGCCCCTCTTAGAGCAGGCGGGCGAGGGAGATGCCCGCCTGCCTGGGGCAGCCCAGCTCAGCCTGGCAGGCAGCGGGTGACGCTGTGCAGCAGGAGGAGGGAGGAGGGGCCCTTCTCACCATCAGGATGGCCCCAGCAGGCCTGTGCAGCAGTGGGGGGCAAGGGCTGAGCACCGCCATGGACATGATGTAGCAGGCCAGGAGGGAGCCGGCACCCGCCAGGGCCCCCATGGGCACCAAGGACCTGGGAGGGAGGGAGAGAAGGAGAATGGGGTCAGGCCGCCCCCTGCCCCAGCCCCTCTGCTCTGGCTCCTCCAAGCCCCACCCCAGCCCCCCCAGTTCTGGGCTTGGGAGTGCCCCCGACATGGGTTCCTGGGGCCAGGCCAGGCTTCCCAAGCTGGAGCCCCCGGCTGGCATCCAAGCGAGGGCCCTTCCTGTCGCTTCTGGATCCCAGGGAAGGATCTCCCCGTTTCCCAGACAGAAAACATGGCAGGCCAGGGGTGAGGGAAATGCCCTCTGCACGGGCCCCGAGACACTCTTCTGAGCTTTGCTTCCCCTGTCCCAGGGCTGAGTCCCATTCCTGCCTCCTCCCTTCCCAGGGCTCACTTCCCCCTCCAAGCCGGCTTTGGATCCGAAGCTCTTCAAGAGAGGCCCGCACTCGGGGTGCCCCCCTGCCCTGCCCTGCTCCGCCCCACCCCGCCCTGCCCTGCCCTGCAGGACCCTCCCCCCGGACCCCCCTCACCTGTTTGGCAGGAACATTCCCAGGAAGCAGGCCAGCGGGTTGGCCAGGGCGGCCAGTGTGGCCGCAAGGTGGTAGGCGGAGTTGCCGTAGGGCAGGCAGGAGTAGGGCTGCACCGCGGGCAGCACCCCGTTGGTCAGGGCGTTGGCCCAGGCCAGCAGCCCAAAGAGGTAGGCCACCTGGGGCCAGGAGTAGGTGCCGGAGCCAAAGCGGGGAGGGGGCGCCCTCCTGCTCCTCTTGCGCTGCTCCCCGCCCTCCTCCTCCTCCTCCCCCGCCGTGGCTGGCCGGCCACCCTGGCTCTCCGGAGGCCGGCGGGGCTGCAGCTGCTGGGACTTCTCCTCCTTGGCGCGCTCTCTGCTGGCAGCCGGGAGGTGGTTGAGGAGGAGGAAGGCGGCCAGGCTCAGGAGCATCATGCCGCCGAGGAAGAGGAAGAAGGCCTGGGCAGAGAAGCGGCCCGCCTGGTACTCCGCCCGCAGCTGCTGCCCGGTGGCGTTGCCCGCGAGGCTGCTGTTGAGGCAGCGCACCGCGCCCACGCCCTGCCCCAAGGCCACCAGTGCGGGCAGGAGGCCGCTCATCCCCTCGCCCACGAAGTAGGAGGTGAGGAAGGGGGGCCGCAGCCTCCGCATGTAGGGCAGGAAGGTGACCGAGGAGGTGCAGTCCACCAGGGCCAGGAAGAAGAGCAGGCCGAGGAGGGCCGTGCTGTGCGGGGGGCGGCTGCCGCTGCCGCCCACGCCCAGCGTGCTGGTCTCCCTCCAGAAGAAGGCCAGCAGCAGGCAGGCCAGGCTGCCCAGGCAGAGGATGGCGTAGATGACCCCCACCTCGCTGAGCCGCCCAGGCAGGAAGCGGTGGCAGAGGGTGACGGCCAGCGGCCCCACGTTGGCCAGCTGGGTGATGACGGTGAGGTAGGAGGGCAGCAGCCAGCCCTCGGGGGCGCTGGCCACCAGCAGGGGCAGCTCCACCCACACGCCGTTGATGGCCACCCAGGAGCCGGTGCCCAGCAGGCCGGCCAGGAGGTGGATGGCCCAGCTCATGGCTCCTCCAGGGTCCTCCAGGCGGTGGGGGGCGCACTCATCCAGCCAGGCCTGGAACAGGGACGGGAGGAGACACCGAGTTAATGGGCTGGGCTCTGCCCTGGGCTCTCCGCGTCCCCCCCCCCGCCTCTTTCTTCAGGGTCCTTCTGGCTCCCTGGTCCAGGATGAGGGCCACCACCCACCCACGCACCCACCCCAGCCTCTACCCTGCAGACCTCACAGGGGAGCCTCTTTTGAAAAGTGCCCCCACAAAAACTCGGTCTAGCGCCTTCCGCACTCCAACAACCCAGCCGTACGACACACAGATGGGGGAGGACGCATGTGGGGAGGAGACCCCACCCTCCATCTTCCACCTTCTCCTCCAAGGGCCATGAACGTGATGCACGTCCCTCTGGGCTGTATCTGCACCCTGCTGCATTCACACCAAGCAGACAAGAGTTTCTGCCATACATGACGAGGTTCACACAGACAGACACACAAACCATGCAGTTGGCAACACTGAAGTGACAGCCATGGAGCCAGCGGGTCATATTCAGAGCATCCTGAATCTTAATGGCGAGGGCACCACCAGCACCACCTGTGGACACAGTGCTGTGGGCAGACACTCTCCTTCGGAACAGCCCTGCTGGATCCGGTCCCTCAAGGAGGCCCACCCAGTCCAGCATCCCGTTCGCCACAGTGGCCCAGCAGGAGGAGCTCGCGGGCAAGAGGTGATGTGCCTGCCCCCTCTCCTGCTGCTGGTATTGAGAGGCATCATCGTGCCTCTGAGCCTGGCGGCCACCGAGAGCCATCCAGACTAGTGACAGGCCTCGATAGGCCTGTCCTCCATTTCATTTGTCTAAGCCCCTTTTACAGCCATCCCTGCTGGTGGCCATCAACACATCCCCTGGTGGCAGAGAATTCCACAGGTTAATTGCATGCTGTGTGAAAAAGGACTTCCTCTTGTCCGTCCTGAATTTCCTGACCTTCAGTTAAATGGGATGACTCTGCACATTCCCAGATGCTCTCTGCCATCCTGACGGTGGTGTGCGCGCGCACACACCAGGGGCGTAAGAAGGCTGGAGTGGGCCCAGAGACAAATTTTTAAAATGGGCCCCTCGCTGATACACACACACACACACACACACACACACACACACACACTTACTTCACATGTAACTTGCCTCGGGGGGGCCCCTCGAGCCTTGGGGGGCCCCAGGCAGCCACCTCCCCTTGCCTCATAGTAGTTTACGCCCCTGGCACACACCCACACCACACCCTCTGCCACCCAGGCCGTGCATGGTCAGCTCAGGAGGACCTGAGTGGGTGCACACTGTGTGGGTCTGCGGTGCCCCCTGGCACAGAAGGAGAACGGCATGAGCCCGTGGCGGGTCGGTCAGGCCAAGAGCCCTGGAGAGTCCTGGGCTGCCTCCTGCCCAGGGGGCCGGCACTAGGACTGCCCCACCTTGACGGCCTTTTCTTCCTAGATGCTCCCCACCTCTCCTTGGCTGCTGCTCTTGCCCCAGACGCTGCTCTGACCGGTGGGGCTGATTCCTGGCTGCTGTTGGCGGACCCTTAGGCTCAGACCTCTTCAGCCTGGCCCTTTCCCCACAGCCCTCCACCACGTGTGTCCTCCTCAGTAGGAGGAGAGGCGAGCTGCTACGGGATCAGGCCCAGGTGGACCCCCCCACACACCCCCCGGCAGCCTGCTGGCCACAAGAGGGGGAGCCCCCAGGCAGGCCATGAGGGCAGGTGCCCCCCCTCCGGTGTGACTCCCCACCAGTCTGGTATTTGGAGGCTTGGATGGGGCTGCAGCTGGGCCGGCATTTCAGCCCTCCAGGGGCCACAGGGGTGGCCAGAACCTCCTTGTCCTCCTCGGGCACTTCCAGGCAACTGGAGGGAATCTAGTCCAGACGAATGGGATGGCCCTGCTGCAACCCTTCCCCATGGGGCCCCTGGGCCCCCACCATTGCAAGCTTCCTGCCCCCTCCACCCTTTTCCTGCTTTGGGAATGCAGAGTGCAGAGAAGCGGCCGTCCACGTGGCCTTGGGTCCCTGCCTCTCCTCAGCAACAGCCTCCCTCTTCTTCTGACCCAGCCAGCCAGCCACGCGGGGGGCGGCAGGGGGGAGACTCAGCGTGTGACCCCTCCTCATTCCAGGAGCACGGAGGGAGCCCAGCTGGGTTAGTCTTCAGCTTCCCTCTGGGCCTCCTTGAGTCTGCCAACCTTTGGACTCCGCACAGGAGCCTTCCCAGGTGGCAACTTTACTTTGCTTAGCCATGGAAGAGCAAGTCTCCATTGACGTACCATCCAGCTTCAAGTCAAAGTCTCTGGGAACTATCAGGGAGGGGCTGGAGCACTCCACACAGGGTTTGGCTTTCTCCTTGTGCATTGGAGCTTAGCCCAACTTATGTCCGGGGCTTTACAAAATCCACTTTTTGCATTGGGTTTTTGGGCAAATTCGGAATATCTGTAACTCACGTTACTGATTCAGACCAGTATTGTCTTCACAGACTGGCAGCAGCTTCTCCAAGGTTGCAGGCAGGAGTCTCTTATGCTTTGGTAGTTTGTTGGTTCAATTAAAAAAAAAAATCTTCTCCTATCAAATAAATAAATAAATAAATAAATCTTGTCCTATCTTGGAGATGCTGCTGCCAGGGAGGGGACTGGGGGCCTTCTGCTGCTCCTCCCAGAGAGGCTCCATCCCCTGCTGAGGGGAATCTCTTCCAGTGCTGCTCACACTTCTAGTCTCCCTTTCATCTGTAACCAGGGCAGACCCTGCTTAGCTAAGGGGACCAGTCCTGCTTGCTCGCACCAGCCCTGCTCTCCTCGCTGACCCCTCCTAATCCTGCTGTCTGAGGAGGAAGCTCCAGGAGGCTTGTTTAGCATCGCCAGGCCCGTTTCCAGCGAGGCTCGAAGGGCAGGGCTGGTCCGGCTCCTCGTCTTCTGGCCACTCCGTGCTCCGGAGAGGTTCTCTCCCCGCGACCGCCCCGCGCCGCTGCTGATGCCCCCCACCCGCTAGCGCTGCCGGATTCCTGGGCTCTCTCACTAAGCCAGCCGGCTCCCAGCCAAAGTGCCCCCCCCACACACACACACACACGACTCCTGGCTGGCCGAGGGGTCCTGGGCTGGAGGGCCGTCCGTGTGCCCCTCCGCGGGAGCGCTCAGGAGCCAGAGGCACAGACCCCGGGACCGGCTGCTGCAAGCCCCGACAGGGCAGCAGGGCCCAGCCAGCCCGCGCCACGCGCTGCTGCTGCTGCGACCGCCAACCCTGCTGGGAAGGACCCTCGTCGTGGGCCGAGGGGGGGGGGGGCTGAGGGGCAGCAGGCAGGCCGCCACAGGGAGGAGGAGGAGGAGGGGTCGTCGGACTTCTGCAGCCAACAACGCCGCGGCCAGAGAGGGGAGGCTTTGTCGTCCCAGGAGGTGGCAGCGGAGGGAGGGCGGGGGGGGGGAGGACGAGTCCAAGACGCGGAGGGACTCCGTCGCCAGGAGTCCTTAGCCAGGGCGGCTAGAGGAAACCTCCACGCGCAGTGGCAGTCTACCATTCAACACTCAGGGCGGGGGCTGCCGCCTCCTAGAGGCCACTGCAGGAAAGGGGGTGCCGCTGGCCCGGAGAGGCCACCACACAGCCTGAGGGGGGCCCAGCAGCCGCCGCGGGCCTCTTCGGACTGGTCCCGGCTCAGGTCCACCAGGGGCGGCGGCCTTCCGGACTCACCCACCTGGGCCAGCCCAGGCACACGCGCGTGCTGGTCTCCCGCACCGCGCCCGGCCCCGCCTCGATGCGAACTTCTTCCCTCTAGCTGCCCCCCCCTCACAATCACGGGCCTAGGGCGGGGGGAGTCTCTGCCCGAGCTCCCCCCCCATTGCTGCAGAGGCCAGTGGGGGGCGCGCGCGGGTGTGTGTGTGTGTGTGTGTGTGTGAAGGAAATTGCCGACCGTGGCAGCAGCCTGTCTTTTCGTGGTAAGAAGGGGGCGGGGGGTGGGAGGGAGGCTGAAGCTGCCCCCCGCCCGCGAGTCCAAGGTGCGTCCAGCAGCAGCCCGGACAAGTGACTTGGAGAGGCGCAGAGGGGGGCGGCGGCGGCGGCGGCGGCGGCTCAGGCTGCGGGGAGGGGGGCTCCCGAGCGCGACCTCCACGAAAGGGCCGGAGAGGGAGCAGCGGGGAAGACCGAGGGCTGCCGTGCCCTGGCCACTAGGCATGCCAGCCGAGCTGCTGGGTGCCTGCCTGGCCTGCCTGCCTGCCTGCCTGGGGGCTCCTCCCTCGGGCTCGGGCTCCTCGTTCCTCGCCCCCAGCAGTGCCCCCCAGGACCCCTCCCTCCCTCCCCGCAGCAGCCCACCCCTACCTGGGGATCGGCCCGGGCTCTGCTCCTGCTGCTGCTGCTGCCTCCTCGCCAAGGACCCGGGCTGGGACTCTCTCGCCTCCCTGCTCATCCCAGCAGCATCTGCCCGGCGGAGCCCGTTGCCTCGCCGAGAGAGGGAGGGGTGGGTGGGTGTGGACGGAGACCGAGTCCCGGGCGGGGCGTCTCCCAGCTAGTCCTCCGCGCCCTGGCTTGCCCTCCCCCCCCGCGCCCCACAAGCCTCTGGGCAGCAAAGGAGCCCCCCACCCCGCAGGGCAAAAGCACGGGGCCCCACCCAGCCAGAAGGATGCGCCGTGGGCGGAGGACGGGGCGGGGGCTGGCTGGGACTGAGAAGAAGGGAGGACAACCTCGGGCACCCCCGGCCTGAAGGGCGGCAGCCCCCTCTCCCCAACGGAGATCCTTTGCCATTCGCCATGCAGGGCTTCGCGGGACACCCAAAGGAAGAATCCAGTTTTGCTCCCCTGTACCGGGCAGAGCTGAAGTGCCTTGAATTTCAAGGGAACCTCGGACCTTTTGCCCATCAGGTCTCTGAATACTCACCAAATCACTGCTCTCTGTATTGGCACCCTCAGGCAATGGTGCACCAAGGCAATTTTGGAGCCCGCCCCCCCCTGCAAGTTAAGCATCACACAGCCACACACACACACACACACACACACACCATGAAACACACAGCCCACAGTATAAGGTGTGGGTTCTTGAGGGAACAAACAGCAACTGCACTCACAAGAATGTAACAATATAAAACAGGTCTATTTATGCAAATATGCATGAGCAGGAACATTTCAACACACAACTGAACATATTCCCATCCCACATCTTTCTTTCCCCACTCTCCCCTCTGTCTCTAAAGCACCCAGCATAGGTCACAATTTATTTTATTATTCATTTATTTTAAACATTTATACCCCGCCCCTCCAGCACACTACTGCTCAGGGCGGCTCACAACGTTTATAAAATAGTTACAATATTAAATCAGACCAATAAAATTAACCAAATTAAACAAGCTAAAAATCCAAGCTAAAACCACAATCAGAATTAGCTTTTGAAATTTCAAATTAAGTTATTTAAAAAGCTAAAAACTAAGAATTATAAAAACTAGACTAAAGAACCTACCAGATAGTGTTAAAACTATCAAAACAGTATTTAATTAAAAGCCTGAGTGAACAGATGCATCTTTTAAAAAGTATTTAAGGATGCATCTAAGAGATGGGGAATCTCTTATTTCAGTAGGGAGCTCATCCAAAACTTCAGGGCAGAAGCGGAGAAGGCCCGTCCCTGAGTAGCCACCAGACGAGTTGGTGGCAACTGCAGACAGACCTCTCCTGATGCTCTCAATGCACGGTGGGGTTCATGACTAAGAAGACGTTCTCTTAAATGCCCAGGGCCCAAGACATTTAGGGCTTTATAGGTAATAACCACCACCTTGTATTTTGCCTGGAAACGTATCGGCAGCCAGTGTAGCTCTTTTAACACAGGAGTAATGTGGTCTCTCCAAGATGACCCAGAGACCAACCTGGTTGCCACATTCTATACCAACTGCAGTTTCTGGACTACATACAAAGGCCGTCCCACATAAAGCGCATTGCAGTAATCCAGTCTGGAGGTTACAAGCATACGTACCACTGTTTTGAGGTCATCTATCTCAAGAAACGGACGCAGCTAGTATATCAGCTGAAGCTGATAGAAGACACTTCTGGCTACCGCCTCAAGCTGGGACACCTTCTGGGGAAGAGTGACTCCATCCAGAACAGGCAGATCAAACTCATCTCCTTAGTTCCAACCCCACACAATGAGTACTTCCATCTTATCTGGATTCAGTCTCAGTTCGATATACCTCATCCAGCCCATTACCGCCTCCAGGCATTTAGGGAGGTTATGCCTTCTTCTAATGATGTCACTTTAAGTGGCGCAGCAGGGAAATGCTTGACTAACAAGCAGAAGGTTGCCAGTTCGAATCCCCGCTGGTACTATATTGGGCAGCAGCGATATAGGAAGATGCTGAAAGGCATCATCTCATTCTGCATGGAAGGAGGCCATGGTAAACCTCTCCTGTATTCTACTGAAAGAAAACCACAGGGCTCTGTAGGCGCCAGGAGTCAAAATCAACTGGATGGCACACTTTACCTTTTAATGTTGACAACATGGAGAAATAGATTTGAGTGTCATCAGCATATTGATTGCACCCTACACCAAATCTCCTGATGATCTCTCCCAGCGGTTTCATGTAGATGTTAAACAACATCTGAGACAATATGGAGTCCTGAGGGACACCATACAAAAGTTCAGAAATTGAAGAACAACAGTCTCCAAGAGACACCATCTGGAATCTGCCCATGAGGTAGGAGCGGAACCACTGCAAAGCAGTGTCCCCCACTCTGTCCCAGCCCCCGAGACACTCCAGAAGGATATTATGGTCGATAGTATCGAAAGCTGCCGAGAAGTCCAAAAGCGTTGGAAGTTAAAGGACTTTGCGCTGTCTCTTGTCTCAGACAGTGGAAGACAGACTAGTGAGTCAGATGGCTAGAGGGTCAAGACATTGGTCATCCCTTCTCCACTGCTCTGACACTATCCCTTTGGATATGTAGATTGCTAATCTCAGGGATTAACTTCCTTCCTCTCTCTCTTCTCTACCTGCCTTTCTACCTTGCAACATGGCAAGCTCCTCTCCCTGCACCATGTGTGCAGAGAAGATGCAGAATCCATCTGCATCCATATAGATAGATAGATTAGAGATCCTAACTCCTCACTTTCCTATCTAGAATGGAGTTCCTTAATAAATGCCTTTTATATTGATTTGAAACTATGAATTGGCTCCAAGTTACTTTACTCTCAGCATACATGCATGCCTAACTAAATTTCTGCTGTGTTGCGCCTCTGTGCACTCTGCTATAATGAGAAAGGGATTCTCTCACCACAGAGAATTTCCAACAGGTTATGGGAGCCCAGTATTTTGAGCTGCATGTACTGCAACTAGAGAGTTAGGTTTGTTCCAGGAGATCCAGTGAGATCTAGCGTGGACACTTTGAATTGCTAATCTACAGCAACTGCCTTTTGGAGCCAGTGAGGATGGCTACTTACCTAGAGGGAAAACTCAGGCTTACTATCTTGAACACAGACAATTATTTGGAATGGAAAACCAGACTGAGGCTTGCACTGAAAGCAGAAGGACTCCAAAAAGTTACTGAGGAGGACCCCCCCCCCCACCCCGCAGAAGGAACCACAGCTGCTGAGAAGACTGCCAGACGAAATTGGGTGCTCAAGGATGCAAAAGCTGGAGCTTTGATCGCAGCTTCTGTGAGTAAAAATTACCTTTACGCAATATGTGATCTTGGAACCTCAAAGGAAATGCTAAGCAAGCTAGATTCCTTGCATATGAAGAAGGGGTGGGCATACACCTTTAACTTGAGAAAGAAAATGCAGGATCTCCAGTATAAAGATGGGTACTGTTTTGCTACATATATAGGATATTTGGAAGATTTCTTTTTTCAATTTAAAGCTGCAGGGGAACAATTTTCAGAGAGTCAGAAGCTGGAAGCTCTGTTCCTAAGCATGCCCCCCAGCTATAGCAGTATAATCGGCCAATTGAAAACCCACACCAATCTAAGCTTTGAGGAAGCAGTACAAACATTATCTTCTAAAGCAAACAGAAGGAAAGTTTTGAATTCATGCTATAAAAGTGAATTGGCAAGTAACTTTGCTCTTAAAGCAACAATTGACCATTCCAGAGGAAACCCAAGGTGGGGAGGGGATGCTGCAAGAGGAAACCACATGGGGCCCCCACATTTACATACAAAGAGGTCTGGCTTCATTGCCAAGGAAACTCAGTCCAGAGAGAGAGGTCACATGACTGCCAGCAGAGAGACTGCTCCTGAAATGAGGCCAACTGGGACTAATGCCTTTAGATGTTTTCTGTGTAACCAATTTGGCCACAAGGTGGCGAACTGTCCCAAGAATCAGACAAGAAGGACTGATTTTACTGAGGGAAATTTGAATCAGGATTTTAAGTTTACAGAAAGATATTCAAACAGGAGTTTTAATGTTTGCTTGATGCAAAGCGATGAAAAGTTCATTTTTGATTCTGGTTCTTCTGTTCATATTTCAAATAATCTGGATTTCTATACTGAACTGTTTGATATTCCTGAAGAGACTGTTTATTTGGGCAATAATACTACAATTAAAGCCAAGAAGAAAGGCAAAGGAGTTTTGTATTGTAAGTTACTGGATGGATCTGTTAAACCATTTTTTCTTAAAGATGTTTTGTATATCCCTGACTTCTCAAGCTCCTTGCTTTCACTATCCAAGCTAGAGAAGGCTGTGAACTGTATATTAAAAATGGACAATGTGTTGTTACTCAGAATGGAGAAGTTTGCCTTGTAGGCTCCAAATGCAAAGGCCTATAGAGTGTGCAATCTGTATCGAAGACAGACAGAGAAAGACCAGCCCAGTCCAAACCTGAGGCATACCAGCCTAATGAAGTGAACCTTGCTAAGTCATGCCTGCATGAAAACTGTTTGCAACTGTGGCATAGATGCCTAGGACACAGGAGCTATGAGTCAATCCAGAACATGAAGGAAAAGGGATTAGCTAATGGCGTTGATTTTGTACCATGTGACATTGTAACTAACTGTGTTTGTTGTCTTGAGTTCAAAGCAGTTAACAAGCCATTTCCTAAGCAGAGTGAAAGGAAGATGGGAAGACCCCTGGAGCTGATCCACAGTGATATATCTGGACCACTACCAGCAACCATAGGTAATCAAAAATATTTTCTAACAATAACAGATGATTTCTCACGATACACGTGTGTTTTTCTACTAAAGGAGAAATCACAGATGCTCGAGAAACTCCAGGACTATGTGGTCATGGCAAGCAACAAATTTGGCTGGAAGCCAAAGATCCTGCGCACAGACAATGGAGAAGAATATATGTCCAACACCACACAGCAGTTCCTGAGAGAACATGGAATCGTGCATCAAACCACGGTACCTTACTGCCCGTCCCAAAATGGAATCTCAGAAAGAAAGAACAGAAGTCTACTGGACATGGTAAGATGCATGCTTGCTGACGCGCACCTCCCACAGAAATTCTGGGGAGAAGGCATCATGACTGCTACATACATACAAAACAGAATGCACACAAAGCCTATAGGAAAAACACCATATGAACTTTGGCATGGTCATAAGCTGTCCATGATGCATCTGCGTGTCTTTGGAAGCACGGCTTACTCATACATCCCAAAGGAAAAAAGGACTAAGTTAGGGGCTAGGGCCACAAAAGGGATTTGTGTAGGCTACTCCGCACAATCCAAAGGCTACAGAATTCTGGATCCTGACACTAACAGGATAACCATAAGCAGAGCGGTGTGTTTTGAAGAGGATGAAAGAGCTACACCTTCAGAGGGGGCCTACACTGAAGCAAGCAACCAGACTAAACACCCTGATGACTGGATTATGCTTCCTGATCTCAGAGGAATTGAGGAGGAGGAGACAGCAGATCCAGAACCAACAACAGTCGACACAGAGACCCCCAGCGATCCACCAGACGCACCTGAGATAATGGAAGGGAGCACAGAGGGTGAGGTGAGGAGATCAACGCGCTCAAACAGAGGTGTTCCAGCCCCGAGACTGTCCTACCTCGCAAGAATGGCGGAACAACCAGAACCTTCATCATGGGAGGAAATATCCCAGCTACCACAACCAGAAGCCCAGAAGTGGAAACAAGCTGCAATTGAAGCGCTTCAGGCTCTACAGAAAAACAAAACCTGGACTCTTACTAAGTTACCACAAGGAAGGAAAGTTATAGGCTGCAAATGGGTTTTCAAACTCAAACATGATGCTGATGGTGAGATTCAGCGCTACAAAGCTAGATTAGTAGCAAAAGGATATTCACAGAAATGTGGAGAAGATTATGATGAAACCTTTGCACCAGTGGTTAAACATACCACAGTAAGGACTCTGTTAAGTATTGCTGCTAGCAAAGGAATGCATGTTGAACACCTAGAGTGAAAACTGCATTCTTGCATGGCGAATTAGAAGAGGACATTTACATGCAACAACCACCAGGTTTCTCAGAGAAAGGCAAAGAGGACTATGTATGCAAACTGCAAAAGAGCATTTACGGTTTAAAACAGGCTGCCAGAGCATGGAACATAAAACTGAATTATATGCTGCTTCAAGCAAACTTCAAAAGAAGCAACGCAGATCCCTGTCTATACACAAGATGCATAGATGGCAAGTGGACTTACATTTTGGCGTTTGTTGATGATTTGATTCTTGCCTATGAAAATCCAGATGACAGCAAGGAAATAATGCATCATCTGAACAGAGATGTGGAAGTCAAGCAACTTGGCAACATTGCACACTACTTGGGCATTCAAGTACAAAGAGAGAAAGATGGAAGTTTCCTCATCAACCAAGAACAGAAAATTAAAGACTTGATAAACCTGCTCAGACTGGAAAAAGCGAATCCTACACCAACTCCAATGGAAGTGAACTACATAAAGCAAGAAGATCAAACTGAGCCACTATCTGACAACCATAGATATTGTGAAGCATTGGGTAAGCTTTTATACATTAGTACACTCACTAGGCCAGATATTAGTACAGCAGTTGGCTTACTTTGCAGAAAGACTGCATCACCAACAGTCAAGGACTGGAATGCAATTAAGAGACTTGTTAGGTACCTAAAGGGTACTGCACACTTTAAGCTCAAGCTACCAGCTAACAGTCAACCAAAACTAGAAGCATACGTAGATGCAGACTGGAGTGGAGACCTAACAGAAAGGAAATCCACCAGCGGTTACATAATTTTCTATGGAGATGGAGCCATAAGCTGGTCAAGCACAAAGCAAGACATAATAGCACCATCAACCACTGAAGTGGAGTATGTATCAGCTGCACAGGGCAGTCACGAGATACAGTGGCTGTGTCAACTACTGAAGGACCTAGGTACAGATGTACCACAGCCCATACCAGTGTATGAAGACAACCAAAGCTGCATTCAACTCTCCAAACAAGAAGATGTAAAGAGGCGTACCAAACATATTGATGTGAAGTACCATGTAGTGAGAAGTCTGCAGAAGGATGGACTAATCAAGCTGATCTACTGCCCAACAAATAAATGCTTGCAGACATACTCACTAAGCCACTACCAAGACCCCTCTTTGAAAAGCTGAGAGAGAAAATGAATCCTATGAACTGAGTCACGAGACATCGAGAGGGGGTGTTGGAAGTGAAGGACTTTGCGCTGTCTCTTGTCTCAGACAGTGGAGGACAGACTAGTAAGAGAGGGCAAGAGGGGCAAGACATTGATCATCCCTTCTCTACTGCTCTGACACTATCCCTTTGGATATGTAGATTGCTACTCTTAGGGATTAACTTCCTTCCTCTCTCTCTTCTCTACCTGTCCTTCTACCTTGCAACATGGCAAGCTCCTCTCCCTGCACCATGTGTGCAGAGAAGATGCAGAATCCATCTGCATCCAGCTAGATAGATAGATTAGAGATCCTAACTCCTCACTTTCCTATCTAGAATGGAGTTCCTTAATAAATGCCTTATATATTGATTTGAAACTATGAATTGGCTCCAAGTTACTTTACTCTCAGCATACACGCATGCCTAACTAAATTCCGCTGTGTTGTGCCTCTGTGCACTCTGCTATAATGAGAAACGGATTCTCTCACCACAGAGAACTTCCAACAAAAAGGACCAACAGAATCACACTTCCTCCATCAGTTCCTAACTGGTGATCATCCATCAGGCTGACCAAGGCAGTCTCCACTGCATAGCCTGCCCGAAAGCCAGTCTGAAATGGGTCTAGATAGTCAGTTTCCTACAAGACTGTCTGGAGCAGGGAGGCCACCACCCTCTCAATTGCCTGGCCACAGAAGGTTGGAGACAGGCCTGTAGTTGTTCAACTCGGAGGGATCCAAAGCAGGCTTCTTCAGAAGTCATCTAATAATTAAGGAGACCACTTCTGAAGATAATAAATGCTTCTCTGCAGGAGGGCAGGATGCCTCCTTGTCTTAAGAAAGCACCCTGCCCTCCTTCAGAGATGCATTTATAATCTCCACCAGGCCTTCTACAACAATCCCCCCGGCCAGATAGGATAAGCCATGTCGGGCAAGGGGAACAGGTGGGAGGCTGCACCATTCCAAGCAGCTCATCCACATCCTCAGGCATCACAAACTGGAACTAATCCACAAATAAATCATTAAACACGTTACAGCGGGTAATAGATGGTTCCAGATTCTGATTCAAGGGAGGAAGGGAACATACTAGCCCTCTCACAAAGATGTTTGTCTGGGGCAGCTCAGGAGTTCATAGCGGCCATGGCAACTATGGGCCTATCCCAAAGGGTCTCGGGACTGACGCACATCGCAGGTCACACACTTGATCTGGTCTTTCACTCTGATCAGGGTGGTTTTCCGTGGGTGGGGACTCCTGTGATTTCCTCATTGTCATGGACAGACCACTATCTGGTTAAGGTTGGACTCACAGTCACACCCCACCTTCGCAGGGGCGAGGGGTCCATTAGAATGGTCTGCCTGAGAAGGTTATTGGATCCAATAGGGTTCCAAGAAGCCTTGGAGGGAATTAGTGTTGGCTCTGCTGGTGATCCTGTTGACACTCTGGTGGAGAATCGGAATCAACTCACCAGGGCAGTAGACACAATTGCTCCTAAGCGTCCTCTCCAACCCGCTTCAGAACTGGCCCCTTGGTATACGGAAGAATTACAGGGGCTGAAGTATCAAGGTAGACAACTGGAGCACAAGTGGTGGAAGACTTGACTCGAATCTGACAGATTACAACATAGAGCACATTTGAAGATCTATGCTCTGGCAATACAGGTGGCAAAGAAGCAATTCTTTTCAGCCCGTATTGCGTCTGCAAGTTCACGTCTGGTAGAATTGTCCAGGGTCGTGAGGGGGCTAGTGAGTGCCCCTCATCCCTTGAATCAGAATTTAGAACCATTGATTACCCGCTGTGATGTGTTTAACAAATTATTTGTGAAAAAAATATATCGTATTTGGGCCGATTTGGACTTAGACCCAACAATTACTGCAGTTTCTGAATTGGAGGTGTCCAGTGACTCCTCTTATGTGGTTAGTCTGGATCAGTTTCAATTTGTGACTGGTGAGGATGTGGACAAGCTGATTGGAGCGATGTGGCCTACCACCTGTTATCTTGACCCTTGCCCGATGTGGCTAATACTGTCCGGCAGGGGGGTTGTTGTAGAAGGCCTAGTAGAGATCATAAATGCTTATCTGAGGGAGGGCCGGACGCCTCCTTGTCTTAAGGAGGCAATTATTAGACCACTTCTGAAGAAGCCTATCCTGGATTCCTCAGAGTTGAGCAACTATAGGCCTGTCTCCAACCTTCCATGGCTGGGCAAGGTAATTGAGAGGGTGGTGGCCTCCCAACTCCAGGCAGTCCTGGATGAAACTGATTATCTAGACCCATTTCAGGCCTGCTTTCGGGTGGGCTATGGGGTGGAGACTGCCTTGGTCGGCCTGATGGATGATCTCCAATTGGAATATGACAGAGGAAGTGCAACTCTGTTGGTCCTTTTGTACCTCTTGGTGGCTTTCGATACTATCGACCATAGTATCCTTCTGGAACGTCTGAGGGGGTTGGGGGTGGGAGGCACTGCATTGCAGTGGTTCCACTGAACTTCAGTATGGTGTCTCTCAGGGCTCCGTTTTGTCTCTGATGTTGTTTAACATCTACATGAAACTGCTGGGAGAGATCATTAGGAGATTTGGTGCAGGGTGTTATCTATTTCTCCATGTCAACATCATTAGGAGAAGACATAACCTCCCTAAATGCCTGCCTGGAGGCAGTAATGGGCTGGATGAGGGATAACAAACTGAGGCTGAATCCAGATAAGACCGAGGTACTTATTGTGTGGGGTCGGAACTTGGGAGATGATTTTGATCTGCCAGTTCTGGATGGGATCACACTTCCTCAGAAGGAACAGGTACGCAGTCTGAGGATGCTTCTGGACACATACCTCTCCCTGGAGTCCCTGGCTAAGATAGTGGCCAGAGGTGCCTTTTATCAGCTTCAGCTGATACACCAGCTGCGTCAATTTCTTGAGATAAATGACCTCAGAACAGCAGTACATCTGTTCGTAACCTCCAGACTTGACTACTGCAATGCGCTCTATGTGGGGCTGCCTTTGTACGTAATCCGGAAACTGCAGTTAGTCCAGAATGCAGCAGCCAGGTTGGTCTCTGGGTCATCTCAGAGAGACCATATCACTCTTATCTTAAAAGATCTACAGTGGCTGCTGATAAGTTTCTGGGCAAAGTACAAGGTTTTGGTTATAACCGATAAAGCCCTAAACAGCTTGTGCTCTGGCCCTGGGTATCTAAGAGAATGTCTTCTTTGCTATGAACCACACCACCCATTGAGATCATCTGGAGAGGTTCGTCTGCAGTTGCCACTGGCTCGTCTGGTAGCTACTCAGGGATGGGCCTTCTCCATTGCTGCCCCAATGCTTTGGAATTTACTTCCTGCTGAAATAAGAGCCTCTCCATCTCTTACAACTTTTAAAAGGGCAGTCAAGATGCATTTGTTCACCCAGGCTTTAAATTAGATACTGTTTTAATTGTGTTTTTTGAATTTTAATTGTTGACATGTTTTAATCTTTTATTGGTTATTTTTATTCTCTTGTAAACTGCCCAGAGAATGCATTTGGGGCAGTATAAAATATGTTAAAGGAAGGAAGGAAGGAAGGAAGGAAGGAAGGAAGGAAGGAAGGAAGGGGCCACAACCAAAAAGGCCACAACCTCAAGAGGCCACAACCGAAAAGGCCCTGTCTCTAGTCCCCGCCAACCAGATCTCTGTTAGTGGTGGTGCCATGAGCAGGGCTTGAGATGATGAGCAGAGGGCCCTGGCAGGTTCATATGGGTGAATGCAGTCTGACAAGTACTTCGGCCTCAAGCCGTGTAGCATTTTAAAGGTCAAGACCAGTACCTTGAATCTAGCTCCAAAGCGTGCTGGTAACCAGGATGCTGTAGGATGGGTGTGATGCTCATGAAGTGAATGGCACCCCACCCATGTGCATCCTTGCACCAGCTTTCTGGACCAGCTGAAGCTTCTGAACCATCTTCAAGGGCAGACCCATGTAGAGCACATTGCAGTAGTCCAATCTGGATGTTACCAAAGCATGAGTGACTGACGTCAGGTCCAACTTCTCCACGTAGACTCACGAGCTGGTACACGAGCTGTAACTAGTAAAAGGCATTTCTGCACACTGCCACCACTTGCACCTCCAGGGACAACAACGGGTCCAGAATCACCCCCAAGCTGCGGACTTTGTCTTTCAGAGGGAGTGTGACCTTGTCCAAGACCAGATTTACCTCATTACTCAGATGATCAGTTCTACCAGCCCAGAGCACTTCCGTCTTATCTGGATTAAGTTTCAGCTGGCTTGCCCCCATCCGGTCCAGAACAGCCTCCAAACCTCAGTTCAGAGCAGCTACTGCCTCCCTGGTATCTGCTGACTTAAAAGACAAGTAGAGCAGGGTGTCATCAGCCTACTGATGGCACCATAGTCCACACCCACAGATGACCTCTCCCAGAGCTTTCATGTCAATGTTAAACAGCATGGGGGACATAGATCCCTGTTGGCACCACATAGGCCAAAGGCCAAGGGGTGGAGCAGGCATCCCACCGGCACCACCTTCTGAGTATGACTCTCCAGGCAGGAGTGGAGCCACCGTATAACTGTGCCCCTGAGTCCCAACCCAGAGAGACGTCCCAGAAGGATGCCATGGTCGATGGTATCAAAAGCCGCTGAGCAGTCCAGGATGATCAACAGCGTCATGCTCTCTCTGTCTATCTCCCAGCATAGGTCATCCACCAGGGTGACCAAGGCAGTTTCAGTCCCACATCGAGGTCAGAAGCCAGACTGGAAAGGGTCTAAGTAATCAGATTCATCCAGGACTGCCTGGAGCTGAGACGCCACAACACTCTCCAACACCTTGCCCACGAAGGGGAGGTTTGAAACTGATCGGAAGTTATTTAAGTCATCTGGGTCCAATGGGGTCTTTTTAAGGAAGGGCCTAATGACTGACTCCTTCAGGCAAGGGGAAACCACCCCCTCCTCTAGAGAGGCAGTCACCACCCCTGCCTTCCATGGACCCAGTCCCTCCCTAGCAGTCTTCACCAACCATGAAGGGCAAGGGTTGAGGACGCAATACAGGTGGTAGGCCTCAACCTTCCAAGCAGCCTGTCCACCTCCTCAGGCAACACAGTCTGAAAACCATCCAATACAACAAGAACAGATGGTGTGTCAGCAACATCCAGTTCTGGCACCACAAAAATCTTAGCATCCAAGTCAGAATGGATATAAGCAATTTTATCAGCAAAATGTAAAACGAATCGGTCGCAGCAGGCTACTGAGGGTTCTGTTTGATGGTCTTTGGGGTCCTCACCTAGGAGGCCCCGAAACACTCGAAAAAGCTCCGCTGGATGACGTTGAGCTGACGTGATGGTGGCGGAAAAGTAGGATTTCTTTGCCACCATCAGCGCCATAGAGGTGGCCCTAATATGGGCTCTAGCCTGTGTTCAGTCACATTCATTCAGAGTTTCCCTCCAATGACGCTCAAGATGTCTACCAGCCTGCTTCATTGTCTGCAACTCAGGGCTTGGTGGGTCGGGAGAAGGCGCCTAGGCATGACCGTGTCAATTGCCCAACCCATCTCCTCATACCAAAGGGAGACCAGGGTGTCAACAGGATCAGCCACTCTCTCTGCAGGAAACTCCCCCAGAGCCATCAGGAATCCATCAGGATCTATAAGCCTCTGAGAGTGGACCATCCTAATTGGACCCCCATATATTGAGTTCACCCTCAGTCCAGTCTTCACCAGATAGTGATCCGTCCATGATAACAGCATTGAGGCCTCATGGAATATCCACAGAGCACCACTGTCCACCATTGACCCAAAGACCAAGTTGAGTGTATGGCCTGCCACATGTATTGGTCCAGAAATCAGTTGTGGAACTCTTTGCCTCAGGATGTGGTGACAGTCAACAGCCTGGATGGCTTTAAAAGGGGTTTGGATGACTTCATGGAGGGGAGGTCTATCAATGGCTACCATTCGGAGGGCTACAGGCCACCTCCAGCCTCCAAGGCAGGATGCCTCTGAGTACCAGTTGCAGGGGAGTAACAGCAGGAGAGAGGGCATGCCCTCAACTCCTGCCTGTGGCTTCCAGCGGCATCTGGTGGGCCACTGAGCGAAACTGGATGTTGGACTAGATGGGCCTTGGGCCTGATCCAGCAGGGCTGTCCTGATGTTCTTATGACAAGCCTATGGCCATCATGGAGGACATGAAGTCCCGAGCTGCACCAGACAAGGCGGCCACAGCATGGACATTAAAGTCCTCCAAGACTAACAGCCGTGGGGTCCTCAAAGCCACATCCGAGACCACCTCAAGCAGCTCAGGCAGGGAGACTGACAGCGGGGTGTGTGGTATACCAACAGAATTCTATTTTATTTATTTTATTTTATTTATTTATTTACATTTATATCCTTAAGTTTTTTGTCACAACAACCCTGTGAAGTAGGTTAGGCTGAGAGAGAAGTGACTGGCCCAGAGTCACACAGCAAGTGTCATGGCTGAAAGGGGATTTGAACTCGGGTCTCCCCAGTCCTAGTCCAGCACTCTAACCACTACACCACCCTGGCTCCTAACTTGTCTTGTGATCTCATCATTGATTGATTGATTGATTGATTGATTGATTGATTGATTAAGTGCCATCAAGTCAGGGTCGACTCTTAGTGACCACATAGATAGATTCTCTCCAGGATGATCTGTCTTCAGCTTGGCCTTTCAGGTCTCTCAGTGGTGCATTCATTGCTGTCGACATCGAGTCCATCCACCTTGCTGCTGGTTGTCCTCTTCTTCTCTTTCCTTCAACTTTTCCCAGCATTTGGACTTCTCAAGGGAGCTGTTTTTTTGCATAATGTGCTCAAAGTATGATAGTTTGAGCCTGGTCATTTGTGCCTCGAGTGATAATTCTGGATTGATTTGTTCTAGGATCCATTGGTTTGTTTTCCTGGCTGTCCATGGTATCCTCAAAAGTCTTCTCCAGCACCCAAGTTCAAAAGCGTCAATATTTTTCTATCTTGTTTCTTCAAAGTCCAGCTATGACATCTACAGAGTGTCACAGGAAAAACCAATCATTGTCCGAACGATTCTCATCTGTGTAGGTATAGACACGTCACATCATCTAAATATCCTTTCCAAGGTCTTCATTACAACCCTACCACGTGCTAGTCTGCTGTGTTTTTCTTGACTGTTGATGGTTGATCCTAAAAAGCAGGAGTTATCCACCACTTCAGTGTCTTCATTGTGAATTCTGAGACTGGTTGCTGTACCTGTTGTCATCAGTTTAGTCTTCTTTACATTCAGTCGTAGTCCCATTTTTTCACTGTGCTCCTTGACTTTCACTACTAGAGCTTGCAGATCATCCGTCTTCTCAGCTATCAGAGTGGTGTCATCAGCATAGCACAGGTTATTGATGTTTCTTCCTCCGGCTTTAAAACCACGCTCATCTTCTTCCATTCCAGCTTCTCTCAGTATATGTTCAGCATATAAGTTGAATAAATGAGGAGAAAGAATACAGCCTTGTCTTACTCCTTTGCTGATCTGGAACCAGTCTGTTCCACCATGTTCCATCTGGACTGGCTTCTGTGTATAGGTTTCTCGTGAGAACAATGAGAAGTTCTGGGATGCCCAGCAATGATGTCTCTTGTTCCTCAGCCTTTTCTGAAACCAGCTTGAACATCCTGCATTTCCCTTTCCACAAAGGGCTCTAATCTGCATTGGATGATCCTGAGCATTATTTTGCTAGTATGTGAAATTAAGGATATTGTGCAATGGTTTGCACAGTCTGTTAAGTCTCCTTTGTTTGGTATGGGTATGTACACTGACCTCTTCCAATCTGTTGGCCACTGTGTCATTCTCCAAATTTGCTGGCATAGATTGGTTAGAGCCTTGACTGATTCTTCTTCTGTTGCCTGCCATATTTCTGTAGCTATTCCATCAGTTCCTGTAGCCTTCCGACTTGGTAATGACCGGAGTGCTGATCTAACTTCATCTTCCCGTACTAGAGGTTCTTGCAAGTAGGGAATATCTTCTAGAGATTATCGTTGTTTGGCTTATGGCCGTAAATAAAACAATTCCTGATACTAGATTATCTTGGATCTTGACGTCCCTGCTGTACAGATTTTCAGTATACTGCTTCCATCTCTGTTTGATCTTCTCTGAATCTGTTACTATCTGTCCTTTGGCATCCCTTAATATACCAATTCAAGGTTGGAACTTCCTTCTGTTCAGAGGTTTTTTGGAAAACTTTCTTTGTTTTTCCATGTCTATTTCCATCCTCAGGTCTTTACAGATGTCATTGTAGTACTGCTCCTTGTCTCTTCTAGTAGCTTTCTGAAATCCCCTATTAAGTTCCTTCCTGAGGTCTTTATCTTTCTTGACTTTGGCTTTTCTCCTCTTGTTGGCCATTTCCACCGTCTGTTCTGACATCTGTTTTGCTTTCTTCTGTTTCTTGGTCTTTGGCAGTCTCTTCACATTTGTCCTTAACAACTTCTTTGATTTCATTCCACAATTCCTCTGGTTCCCTATCAATAAGGTTCAGAACTTCAAAGTGGTTCCTGATGTTCTCCTTGAAAATGGTGGGTACATTCTCAAGATCATGTTGTGGAAGCTGGATAGCTTTGATTTTCCGCTTTAGCTTGACTTGGAACTTGCACATGAGCAGTTCGTGATCTGTTCCACAATCAGCCCCCGGCCATGTCTTTGCTGTTATAACTGAGCTCTTCCACCTCCTTGCACCAATAATGTAATCAATTTGATTCTTGTGTACTCCATCTGGTGATGTCCATGTGTATAGGCGCCGCTTTGGTTGTTTGAAGAATGTGTTAGCAATGAAGAGATCATTGGCTTGGCAGAAACTAAGAAGTCGTTCTCCTGCTTCATTTCTGTTTCCTAGGCCATATAGGCCGACTGTGTTTTCCTCCTTACCTTTTCCAACTTTGGCATTCCACTCTCCAACCACCAGCATCACATCTTGCTTGCATGTTCTGTCAATTTCAGACTGAACTTGAGCATAAAACCCATCAACTTCCTCTTCTTCTGCATCAGTCACTGGGGCATAGACTTAAAGAACTGCCATGTTAAAGGGTTGTCCATGAAATCTAATTGATATTAGTTGGTCACTGACTGCATTGTACCCAAGTACTGTCATTGCTATATCTTTCCTGACTATGAAAGCAACACAATTCCTTCTTTGGTTTTCGTGTCCTGAGTAGTCAACGGTATGGTTTTCTGACTGAAAGTGTCCCATTCCAGTCCATTTTAATTCACTGATGCCCAAGATGTCAATCTGTAGTCGATTCATTTCATCTTTCACTGTGTCAAGCTTTCCCATATTCATGCTTCTTACGTTCCCATTGTAATTTGGTCTTTGCAGCTTCGGATTTTCTTTTCCCGTACGGTCGGCAACATCAGCTGCTAGACATCCAAAAGACTTTAGTCTAACCGTGTCATAAACACCATCGGTACTCTGAGAGATCCTCAGCTCTTCCTCAGTAGCATGTTGAGTACCATCCGACCTGAGGGGCCCATCATCTGGCACTACATCAACAATCATTCTATGTTGTCTATCCATGTGGTTTTCTTGGTAAAATACAGGAGTGGTTTACCATTTCCTTCTCCCGTGCAGTATGAAATCATGCCTTTGTCATTGTCACTGAAGTGATCATCCGCCTCCAGCACCTTCCTATATCGCTGCTGCCCAATAGAGGTGCCTGCTTGTTTTAGCTGGGCAGCTGGGATGACCTTTGCGCTTTGGGCGACCCTACTGGGAGTATACCTCCAGGCGTACTTACATAGGAACATAGGAAGCTGCCATCGACTGAGTCAGACCACTGGTCCATCTAGCTCAGTACCGTCTACACAGACTGGCAGCAGCTTCTCCACCCCCACGATATGTTAAAGATCATGGCCCAGTTTTATACAAACTTGTATGCATTGAAAGATATTTCTGTAAAGGACATTCAATCTCATCTAGATAGGTTCTGCAGTCTGAATGAATATGGTCCCGGCTATTCCCTCACTGAGGGGGGGGGAGGCTCTTTGACCCATCCTGTAACGATAGAAGAGGTCAGAGCAGTTATCTCAGCGGGAAAGAACACATCGGCCCCGGGGCCTGATGGTCTGACATGGCCTTTCTATAAGTTTTACATAGACCAGCTACTACCAGTCTTAGTAAAATTATTTAATTTTGTCCTCGACAATGGGCGTTTAAATAGGTCCTTTGGGGACGGCCTCTTAATTTTTTCCCCCAAGAAAGGTGACACCACTTTACCACAAAACTGGAGACCGATAACCCTCACAAATATCGATTACAGAATCTTTGCCAAAATCCTAAAGAATAGATTGGCGAAAGTGGCCCCTAAATTAGTCCACAGCTTGCAGACAAGCGCTATCTCGGGAAGAAAGATGACAGACTCATTGTGTCTGCTGAGAGAACTTTTTTACTCTATACAGAATGGAAGTTGGAAAGGTCACCTCCTCTTATTGGATCAAGGTAAGGCCTTTGACAAAGTGAACCACAATTATCTGTGGACATTGTTGAAAGCTAAAGGTATACCACCCCTCTTCACTACTTGGATACAGCTGCTCTATGAGAATGCAAAGGTGACACCACAGATTAATGGATGGTGGGGCGACTCGATCACTTTGCATTTGGGTGTCCACCAAGGATGCCCACTGAGCCCATTACTTTATGTTTTTGCCCTGGATCTGATCCTGATCAGGATCCAGAGAGAACCCCATCTGCGAAGACTCTTGGTCTCTATCCCTCCGCCCTGTGAGATCTTCCTGGGAGGGAGGAGGAGGGAGAGTGATGGGATAGCCGAACCACCTGCCCACTCAGAACCACACCGTTTAGGGTAAAATTTGAAGCTCATGCCGATGATGTTACATTACTGTTATCAGATAAAAATGAAATCTCTGTAATACTAGACCTCTTCCGGGAATATGGCAAGATCTCGGGCTCAGAATTAAATGCTGACAAAAGTGTATTTGTTAAAATGGACCCCAGACGCCAGCAACTTTCGTGCCTACTCATCTCTGAATGTAAAAGCAAAGGGGCCCCAGAGTCCAAACTGAAGTGGGTAGATACAGTAAATATGCTGGGGATTGAATATGGGATTAAGGAAAAAATCTGGGGGGGAAATTGGACAGATTGGGAAGAAAAAGTAATGCTTAAAATCACCATGTGGAAAAAATGAAGCCTTGCCATGTACCAGAAAGCAGTTTACATCTGGACTTACCTGATAACCTGGCGGTAGTCTACCCTCCTCTGCTCGATCTCCTTCGGAGAATTGAAAGCCAGATCTTCCGTCACATGGTGTCCTTCCCTTTGGCCCATGCGGTAGCATTTAAGGAGGTTGAGCGGGGAGGCCTAGCCCTACCTGCCCTGCAATCCTATTTTGTAACTGAATTCATGTCCTACTATTTTGGAAACTGGATTTTTGTGAATGTCCATAATATGTCCAACCTCCTGCAAAAAACCTGGGTTTCGCTTTTTGCTCTGCATTGGCGAAAGTCAGCATGGGGCATAGCATGGTGGGGGAAAGGATCTTTCAACGGTAATATCACACAAGTATTAAAAAGAGAACACCTGGACTACTTGAGAGATTTGTTATTCACACTTTTAAAATGGAAGGTTGAACCGGATCTATTGAAAGGATCCTCCTCAGTTAAGCAGCTAAGGAAAACAATTTATGGAGAGATTCTAGAAGTGGGTTTTTTAAAACCTGATTTAGAACATAAACGCTACAAACACCACACTTCACAGTACTTGTTTCAACCCGATCACCCTATTGCTCTCTTTAAGGAGAAAAAGGTCCCTTTCCATTTATAGGAAACGAGGTGGCGTTTATACCACCAAGTACTACCGCTTAACGCGGCTAAGCCATGGCTCCCAGAGGACCAGGAAAAGTGTCCTAAAATCACCTGTAAACAGAAAGCTAGTGAGCTAGGCAAAACATTCAGGGAAACCCATTCACATTTCTTAAAAGAGTGTGTGGTAGCCAAAAGAGTGTGGCAGGGAGGAAGCAAGTTGTTAAGAGTGGCCTGATTTGGAAAAACAGACTTGGGAAGAACTAACCTCGGGTTTGAGCGATAGAACCTCTTTTCGAGGTCCCAGAAAGAAACCTTCAAGGAAACGGGACGGAACGGGTGCCCCCATACTAGGGAATTGGAACGTTCCCCTCCTCGTAATCAGGTTAGTAAACCTGTATGTCATTTATGCAATGCTCCTGCATAGGAATAGGGAGGGAAGACGCGACCAAGAGGTTTATGTGGATGAGACAGTAAATCTCTTCTGGAAAAGTTTGTATGGTTATGTGCAAAAAGACAAGAGCATCTCTTCTAAACAGCAATGGGACAAATTGTGGAAATGGACGTTGGACATAAACCCCCCCCATTACCTGATGTGCCTTGTAATCCCCCACCCCCGAGTTACAGTACTGCCTGCATATATTTTATAACCCTGTGGGTTACCAAATCCTTGTTTGTAAATCTTTGTAGATATATGATGTACAAACAACCACTTTGTATATAATCGTGCTTTGGTAACGTACTGTATGCTTTGGTAGTTTGTAGGTTCAATAAAAAAAATCTTGTCCTATATTTTTTTTAATTGTCCTATTTTGGAGATGCTGCCAGGGAGGGAACTTGGGACCTTCTGCTCGTCCCAGAGCGGCTCCATCCCCTGAGGGGAATATCTTGCAGTGCTGACACATCTAGTCTCCCATCCATATGCAAGCAGGGCAGACCCTGCTTAGCTATGGGGACAAGTCATGCTTGCTACTAGCAGACCTGCTCTCCTCTTCACTCATCCCTCCTGGGAACACGCCCCCCCCCCCCCCCGCTGCAGGCAGGCACTCAAACTGGCCGGAATGGCGGACAGTGCATCTGGTGCGGGGGATGGTCCCCCGACAAACCAGGGAAGCCCCCACCCCATCCAGGCTGATGCTGCACCAAGAAGCCCAGTGGGCACAGCTGGGAGATTTACATCTCCACAATCACACACGGCCATCTGGTGCAGTGTGGGCCAGTGGCTATCACACCACCCAGGACAGACTAAAGAGGATTTGGGGCCCCCCAGGGTGTATGGCAGCCCTGGACTTTGACTCCGAAATCCAGGGGTAAGGGCCTCACTGCCCTGAGGCATTGATTGTTTGACATTTTACAGTATTTGGTGACATGTAATGGTATCCCACCACATTTGATGGACGACGTGCAATGGTAACTTGTATAAATTGGCAGCTGAGAGCTTATGAGATCTTTGTTGAAGCCTGCCAAAGAATGAAAAACCAAAGAAATGCCCCAAAGTCTAAAGCCCTTGAACTTGCAGATTTGAGGGGGGAGTTCTTCCTTCTGCAATTCCCAGTCGTTGTCAGCATGTTGATCTGGAGGGCGATAGCACGTCCCCAGTTGCACATTTCCTTTCAGGCCTTGTACTGTCACCCACACTGTTCCTGTGGGTAGCAATGCAAGGCCTGAAATGCTCCCCGTAGGGTGGCATCCGCTTCCCCACCACAAGGAACAGCTTCTCTTGCTGAACTTCGGCATGATGCCAAAGGCACAGCAGCCCCCGCTGCCCCTTTGGCCTGTTGCCCAGTCCTGCCTGAGCAACTGACCGACCACGCGAGGGGCAGCAAGGGTCTCCTGGGGGCCACATGCTTCACACGCTCTGCATCACTCACAGGCATGTGCTCAGGGGAGCTCGGATGCCCTTGCAAGAGCCTTGTGTTCACCCACCCCCACCTGGCGTGTCTCCAGGCCCCCCTCTTCCCCACAACAAAGAGACATCTGTTTGGCACATGGGGCTCCCAGAGCCTCAGGAAATGGGGGGGGGGTTAGAGAAGATGCACAGAGGTCTCTGGCAGGGCAGAGAACCTTGCTGGGGCCCAGAAGCGGCTTCCACGCTGGCAGGGAAAGAGAGATGGTTGCAGGGTCAGTGGTCTGGTTTCTCTAAAAACAGAGGCCACCCAGCACAGACATGCTCACACCCACTGACATCCATGGACACATCTGTGCAGCTGTTCTAATTGTGGCCAGAGTCTATATTAATTACTGGGGGCCAGGGCGGGGGGATGTTTTACTGGGCCAACTGGAGTGGGTTGCTTTTTTTTAATCGCAGGGCCTTTCTAGCTCATTTGGCCTTCCTTTGGGCCATCTCTCTGGGAAGTGTCAGATCATCCGAAGTACAAGCAGTAGGGAAAGTCCGAGGCAGACTTTGTTCCTTTAAAGCGGATGACGTCTTCTGCTTTTCCAGCAGGAAAGACCACCAGCAGCTGGCACAGCTCTTGAGTCAACACTCTTCATTGGCAGCCCCACAGAACCAGGCCTAACTTGGATGCAAACACCACTGCAAGTCTAGAGAAATGGGACCAGACCAGGAAGGGCTCCGGCGGCTGCCCAAACCCAGAGGGGCACGCTGGCTCTCCACCCGCAAGGCCGGCTCCAACAGCACCTCCACCTGCATGTTTGACCTCAAGGCAGAAGGGCTAGCCTGTCTGAAAGCAATGCAAATCCTTGCCCACCCCCCAAGTAACTTGACCACCAACAGCACATCTGGACTGTGAGCAAGTCCAGGCACCTGCTCCCAAGGCCCACCTGGATGAGATGAAAAGTAGTCTGACATGGAGCCAGACGCCATCACCGGCTGAGGGCCCCTCCTCTCAGTCCACTCCCCAGGTGAACTCCTGCCTGGCCAGGGACCCAAGCCAAAGGCCCATGGACGGAGTGGCAGCAGGGACAGAGGCGAGCATGGCATCCAGGCAGCCGCCAAGGCAGGCTCCCACCCATCCCTGTAAAGCTCACCTTGGCGAAGGGGGAAGTTGGACAGAGAGAGGAGGAACGCGGCACAGTAAGACACGGGAAGGGGGGATTCTTCACTGGCCTGGAGTCTGGCACGGCAGGCCAAGCCTTGGAGCAGAGAAGCAGCACGGGCTCTCTTGGGCTGCTCAGCACATTCGGCTTCCAGTGGCCCCGCATGACCTTTATTCCCCCCACAGGTACAATCCAGGAACGAAAGGTAGGATTCTTCTAGATCCAACGGATGAGATATGCGCCAAGGAATCCTTCCAGGAAAGACAACGGGCTGGCATTCTAATGGTACGGTACGGGTGGGCTTTTAACCTTCTGACATGCTTCTAACCAGCGCACACACAGAGTGCTGGCACCCCAGCCACTCTGGCACAGGAGCCAGATGGTTTTTGCAGCTCTCCCCTTGCTTTGGAAGCACAACCGACAGTGGAAATGTGTCCCTGAGGAGCACACAGCCCTCAAGGACACGTTTCCACAGGTCACGGAGCATTTCCAGGGCAAGAGGAGAGCAGCAAAAATCGCTGGGCTCTTTCACAAGAGCAGCTGGGCTTGGGAAGAGGGGAGGGGAGTGCTGTGTGCTTTTACTAGAAAGGCAGAGTCAGAGTGCCAGCCAATCAAAAGGATGTTGTGCATTTCCATGCGAAAAAAGTCTTGCTAAAAGTGAGCTCTTCTCACCAAAGGCCCACAAGTAAACTAGAGCAGAGAGGCTGCCAGTGCCAAAGCTCAGCCCCACTGCCAGAGTCTCGGTGGGGCCCCGGTATTCCGTTATTTCAAGAGGACACCCAAACAGACCTTAACGCTTCCTTCCACTGATTCAAGTGAGTGGTCAAAACAGCAATTATTTCCCAAAGGACTGTCCTAAATAACAAGACACACACACGAAATAGCCAAGTGTTTGGTCCAAAACAATTCATTAACAAACATAATGACACAGACATAATTGCACAGATGTCTTGGTTCAAGTTGGCATTTCGGATTCAGTTGCAAACATGGCAAGAGCAGAGCGTCCTCTTCCTCCCAAACCATGCCAAGGGCAGCTTTCCTCCCCACCAGTCCCCTCTCTCTGCAGGCCTGGCTTCTTCTCAATGCGCCGCCCTGATGGATGGCCCCAATCCCCGAGCAAAGGGGCCAGACACAAACCTTTGTGCAATGACTTGCCAGCCCCACCGGCAAGCAAGCAGTGTGGGAGGCACTGGGGCTGGCCATGCGGAAGCTGCCTGACACAGCCAGGCCTGGCCCCCTCTTGCCCAGGGCCGCCTGCTCTGGCCGGCAGAGGGCTGGAGGGGCTGCCAGGGCTTGAACCTGGGGGGGGGGCTCTCCCACTGAGCCACAGCTCTTCCCCACTCCCCACAAGGGCCCCCTGGAGAAGAGGCTGGTGCGGTTATGCCAGCAAGAGCTTGTTGGGGCTGCCATCTGACCCAACTGGGCACTCCTCCCTCGGCCTCAGCGCCATCTTGACATCGGGTCTTTCCCACCTCGGGCCTCCAGATGTTGCCGGGCTACCATTCCAAGAGCGCTCGTGGCCTTCAGGGAGGAGAAGGGTTGGAGTCCAACATCTGGGGGTTCAGGAATGCCCCCCTTCCACCTTCCCAGATGACAAAAGAAAAAAGCAGGGGGAGGGGAGCAAGACGGGATGGGGGAAGTGAGCCCTGGATGTGACCTGGGAGCCCCACCATTGGAACTCACCACCTGTTTACTTAAAGCAGCTGTGGGGGAGGGCCAGATCGGGGCTGAGTCTAGGGCATAGTGGGAGGGGGCTCCTCTTTGGGCCCTGCGCCTACAGCTCTTTCGCTTAAATGGTGCCCCCCCCATCCTGCAAACTAGTAGCCATGGAGGGAAAACCTATGGGCACAAGTCGCACCCTCCACATTTCACCTCCCGACTCTCCCCCCCCCCCCCCCGCTTTCTAAGATGCCTGTATGGAATGTGGCCCTGAACACTGAGAAAATTAAATTCTCCACAGTGGGCGGCAATCTGCAATTTATTATAAACAATTGCAGATCATCTGGACTTACTACACAGGAATTGAATATTTGACTGAATCTAAAAAATACGATGTGCAGTTATCAATGGAAACCAGGAGACCATCGGAAGCTGCCTTCTGCGGAGTCACAGCCTTGGTCCGTCTAGCTCAGCATGGTCTCTGCACGGACTGGCAGGGGCTCTCCCAGGTTCCAGGCTCAGGGGTCTCTCCTAGTCCGACCTGGAGATGCTGCCAGAGAGGGAACTGGGGGTTTCTGCAGGCCAAGCAGGGCCTCGGCCATTGAGTTGTGCCCCCCGCCTCACTCCTGGAGAATAAGCCGGGCAAAGGAAATGGCCTTTTTGGTTACAGCGATCTGGACCTGGAGTGAAATCAGCCAACTCGGAACATGGGTGCTTAGAGCTTTGTCTCTGCTGATTGAGGAGGGAAGCCATATGGTTGCAATGGGGCAAGTAAAGAAAAGCACACTCCACGTTGACTGAGTCCCCCCCCCACCACATCGAATGATAATGGGGCACGGGGTGGGACATACCTACACAAAGCCTTATTTGATCCAAATCCCATCACTGAGGTCTAGACTGATCAAGGCGGGCACCCTGCTTCTTAAACGAACTGCCCAAATAGTGGGCAGGACCTTTAGAGCCCAGATTGAGGAGTGAATTGGGACTGAAGCTCTCATTGAAAAATATCTATATCCTACAATTCAACAAGGGGTATCAAAGCCATTTACATAGCACAAAATGGAAAGATGATTCCCTGTCCCAGAAGCGCTCACCAAAATAGTAATAATAATTTTAAAAAATAAAGCGTGGGGGGCTTAAGGGAGACAGCAGCAAAAGGCGACTGGAAAAGATGCTGGGCCAGATAGGGACACGTGACCATCTCTCTGCTCAACGTGACCCCCCACCGGGAAAGTGGCTCTGGGCCCGGTGAGCCAGGGGTCCTCCTGCAGGACATCAGCTCCTGCTGGCTTTCGAGAGATGCCGGCTTATGGCACAGAGCTGGGAGTCAAGGGTTCCGTCTGCTCTCCATTTATGGCAGGGCAGATGAAAAGAACTCCTGCAGCCTAGGAAGATCAGGAGCACCTTCTGCCTCACAGGCACCTTCACCAAATTCTCCAAAAGCCCTTACAAGGGCCTCCTTTAGAAGAACTCCTACAGGAAATAAACCTCCTCTTCCTGCGTCCACGGCTTCAGACAACGTGCCAGCCGCTCCCTGGCTTCTGCTAGCCCTCTGCGATTTGCACACCCAGTAAGTGTGTGCCCTGTCTGATTGCCCGCCATCCAGGCCTGGAGAGTCCACATTTACAAGTGCCTTGGTTTCAGTAGCATTACATAAGAACATAAGAACAGCCCTGCTGGATCAGGCCCAAGGAGGCCCATCTAGTCCAGCATCCTGTTTCACACAGTGGCCCACCAGATGCCGCTGGAAGCCACAGACAGGAGTTGAGGGCATGCCCTATCTCCTGCCATTACTCCCCTGCAACTGGTACTCAGAGGCACCCTGCCCTTGAGGCTGGAGGTGGCCCACAGCCCTCCGACTAGTAGCCGTTGATAGACCTCTCCTCCATGAAGTCATCCAAACCCCTCTTCAAGCCATCCCGGTTGTTGGCTGATCTGCCCCACTGAAAGAGCCCCTGGCCAAGGCTCCCTAGCACAGGAAAGCTCAGCACTGCTGCTGCTGCTGCTGCTGAGCACAGACCTGCTCCCTCCCGCCTCGGAAGAAGGCTGCACACTCCCTCCCTTCAAGACCACCAGCCACCCTCCTCCACTGTCTTTCACACACAGCCTGCAAAATTTGTGGGATTCACTGCAGGGTGCCGTGATGCCCACGATCCTGAAGGCGATTAAGACTAAGGGATGGGGTGCCTTCCCAGAGGTTCAGCCGACCAGGGGCTATCAGGCAGGATGGCCACAGAGGAAGACCAGAGGCAGAGCACCAGAGGAGGCCATGCCCCATCCCGTGTTGCTTCTGAACTCCCTGGGGCTCAGGGCTGGAAGGCCCACGTGCAGTGCTGCAGGTGGCTGGGCCCGGAGGAGGAGGAGATGTGAGGCCCAGTGCTGTGGCCACGACTATGCAGCAGTGAGGATTCAGCAGCTCAAGCCCAGCTCTGCCTCTCTGTCACTTGCACACAGGAGTTGGGCTTGGAGCCCTGCAGGTGCCAGAGAGATCCAGGAAGGGTCTGAGCGCCCCCACCGCCCCAGTGTCCTAGTCTCCTCTCTCGGCACTTTCCCTGGGTCTGGACCCCCTCGGCTCTCTATTCTTTGCTCACCAAATGAGAGCACAGACCGGAAGAGCATTCCACGTTTTATCAAAGAAGCTTCAACACATTAACTGGGCAACTAGGCACATTGTGCATGGATTGAAAACCCATGTTTTCAATTTACACTAATTTACACTTCTGCCCATTGGCTTAATAAAATAGAATAAAAACAATGCATGGAGTTTCAGGCTCCCCCTCTGCCGCTGCCCACCATTATTCGGGGAATCTGGGAAACCAAAGAACCCAGCCTAGGTCAGTTCACTTCAGCCACCTTCTGGGCCCTCGGCCACCCCCCCTCCACAGCCCCTGGACTGGAGTCCCTCGGGACCAGCCCTCGGGCTCCGCCAGAGCAGGGAAGAAAGTCCTTGGTCTGGGGTGTTGGGCAGGCAAGGAAGAGCCGAGAAGGCACAGAGGCAGAGCATGTGGCTTTCCTGGAAAGACCAGAGGCAGCCCCCCCCCCTTCTTTCCCCTCCAGACACACAGGCCGGACCAGACGGGACGTCTGCGGCTTCCTGCATGCAGGATGAGTGGAGGGAGGCAGCACTGCGCAGCAAGACTGCCCCGGGTGGGTGGGGTCCCTGGCTGCAGCTGCTTCCAGGTAGCCATGCGCAGGGGTGGGCTGGCCGGGGCGGCTTCTGCAAATGGCACCAGCAGGCACTGGCTGGAGGCAGGGCCTCTGCCCCTGGAGGCAGCAGCAGATATCCCAAGGGGCCCCCTGGGGGGTCTGCAGGGGATCAGGACAGAGCGCTCCTGCCCCACGGGGACCAGGAGCCACAGCATCGGCCCCGGCTGCCCCTCGACCCCTTCCTGCCTGGCTGCGGCAGCTTTCAGGAGGGTTAGGGTGACTCTCCACGCAAAGGGAGCGGCAGAGGGTGCCCGACGGAAGGGGCCGACCAGCCCCCGGCACCGCCTCCCTGGCTGCTGCTCGCTGCCTGCCCGACTGCGAGGAGGCCTCTCTCTCCCTGCTCTGGGTCCGGGGGACGCCCAGAAAGGCTCCTTGTCGCCAGCCCACAGGCATCACGGCGGTGGCGGCTGCACCCTCTCCCCAAACACACCGCGGAGCAAAGTCGGAAGCAGGGATTCCTGACCCAAGCCCCACTGCTGCCCACCCTGGAGCCAGTGGCTAGGCCGTCTGCCCCCCACCCCAAGCGCTGAGAGGCCCCCAGATGGCCTCCGGCTCCCCCTTTCCAAGCGGTCACCCACCCCCGCCAGCCCAAAGACGGGGGCAGGGTTCTCCCCACAGGGGCAGCTTTGGTCCCATGGGGAAGAGAGCTCTGTTGCTAAGGCACAGTCTGTGTGTGTGGGGGGGGGGGTAGGAGCAGCAGCAGCCCAGCCCTCCCCTCCAAGCCCGAGGCAGCTGCAGGACGGCTGGGGGGCTGCCAGGAGTCCTCCCTGGCCTGCGCTTGTGCTCCCAGGTGGGGCTGAAGCCCCCCATCACTGGGAGGGAGAGAAGCGGCAGCGGGAGGGTGGAGCGTGTGCATGGAGCGGGGGGGCCCCATCTCCCCTGAAGAGAAGACGCCCAGCGGCCGGAGGGAGCCAAGGCCCTCAAGAGGGCAGGAGGGGGCTGGCCATGGAGGGACTGGGGGCTGGCCAACACCCCCCCCACCGCCCCCCCCCAAGTGGCCACGGGAGGCTGGCAAGGAGTGGGCTTGGGGGCCGCCCATGCAGGAGCCCCAGGGAAGCCCTCCCGGCGACTCCTTGGAAAGACCTCCCAGAGGCCCAGAAGGGAGCCCCTCCCACCCCCAGCAGCAGGCAAGGGCAGGGGAGGAGGAGGAGGGCCGGGCCGCTGGTGGGTCCGGAAGGAGAGCCCCCTTCCCAGGCAGAGGGACAGGCAACCCCTCTGCCGGCAGCCCAGGCCCACTGGGGCTGGGAGCCCCCCCCCCGCTCCTCCCTGGCCCAGGAGCTGGGAGCCGGGGGCCCTGGGGAGGCCGGGCTCCTGGCCGCTCAGGCCCCACAGTTGTCGGCGCAGTCCAGCCCGCTGCGGAAGAGGCGGTAGATGCTGACCAGGGGGAACATGGTCAGGGCGCCCACCAGGGAGCCCGCCTGGATGATGGCCCCACACCAGACCAGGGCGGCGTGGCCCGCCTCGTGCAGCAGGCTGCCAATCACCACCTTCAGGTAGGAGAAGAGGCCCATGAAGAGGATCCAGGAGACCACCTGCCAAGAGGAGGAGGAGGAGAGGCACTCTCAGCTCGCCACCAGGGAGCCCGGGGCAGCCCAGGGCCTGGGTGGGCTGCCTGGCGGGCAGACTGGGAGGAGGGGGAGGCGCGCAGGAGCTCCAGGACCCCCCTCCCACTGGCAGCATTGGGAATAAAGACCCCCCACCTGAGGCCCAGGAGAGCCACTGCCAGACGAGACACGGTGGGGACTGGCCCAGAGGAGGGGCTGGGCGGGGGCAGCAGGCCCCTTCTCTGCCCCGATCCTTGGCTCCGGACGGGTCCCTCTCCGCCCACAGCCCCACTCACCACCAGGGCCACTCCCAGGGGGCTGCCCACGAGAGGGGGGCAAGGGCTGAAGGCCGCCAGCACCATCAGGTAGGCTCCAAAGACGCAGGCCACGGCCGAGATGATGCCCAGGCCCAGGGGCGACCTAAGAGAGAGAGAGGGAGGAGGGTCATCAGCTGGCCTATGCCTCCCGCCTGAACTCCCCTCCCGCCCCCCAGGGTTGCGCCAACCAGAGCAACAACAAGGGACTTCTCTCCTCCCCTTCTAAGCCGGGTTGTCGAAGCAAAGAAACCAGAGCTTTTGGGCCCAGAAGGATCGTGGGGGGGGGGGGGGCAGCCCAAGCTCCCAGGGAGGGCAGCCAGCGGGAGAGGGCCCAGGGCAGGCAAGGGGGGTCCAGGAGGAAAGAGCCTCCTTTTCCAAGTCGGGCAGCCAACACATGCTCGGCCTGCGGCCCTGACAACAGGGGCAGCACAGGGATGGCCACCGGGGCGGGCTCTGGGCCACCTCACCCGGCCAAAGCCATGCCCTCTGGCGGGTTTGGTGCACGAGGACCAGACGCAGCCCTGCCCATGTGAGCGGGGTCGTAATTGGCACGGCTGCTCTCTCTAGCAGGAGTTGGGCTCCCTGCTCTCTGCAGGCAGAGTGTGAGAACGCGAGCAACCCCCCCTCTGTATTTGGGGGCAAAGGGCACAGCATCCCGGCCAGCAGGCTCCTCTCGGGCGCAGGGCAGGGCACGGGAGCCACCCAGGCCAACCCTGCTCCGGCGTGATCCGGGCTCACCCACCTGCACAGGAAGAACATGGCGACAAAGCAGGCCACGGGGTTGGCGATGTTGCTGAGCACCACGGAGAGGTGGTAGGCCATGCCCCCGTACGGCAGGCAGGAGTAGCTCTGCACAGAAGGCAGGACCCCGTTGGTCAGGGCGTTGGAGACCCCCAGCAGGGCCAGCAGGTAGACGTTCCTCCCGGTCCAGAAGGCGGGGGCCGGGGGCTTGGCGGGGGCCTTCTCCGCGGCGGCGATCTCAGCCGTGCTGTCCGCGCTGGGCAGGCCGCCGCCCTGCAGCGGGAAGGACTCCTCGGTCTCCACGCTGTCCTTGGAGGAGCTCTTCTCTTCCTCGGGGGCCCCTCCGTGGCGGGGCCAGCCCACCAGCCCCAGGAAGGCGGAGGCCGAGACGGCCAGCAGGGCCAGCAGCAGCCAGAAGTAGGTGGTGGCCGAGAAGTTCTCCTCCCGGTAGTGGGGCCGGGAGGCGTTGCCCAGCGTGCCGTTGAGGCACTCCAGCTGGCCCACGCCCTGGCCCAGGGCCAGCACGCAGGGCAGGAGGGCGCTGAGGCCCTGCCCGATGAAGAAGGTGCGGATGAAGAGCGGCGGGAACTGGTACATGAAGGGCAGGAAGGAGACGTTGGAGGTGCAGCACACCAGGGCCTGCAGGAAGGCCAGCAGCAGGTAGGCCAGGCTGTGCCTCTCGCCAGCCACCTCCGCCGTGCGGTGCCAGAAGAGGGCCAGGAAGAGGGCGGCCACCAGGGCCAGCGTCTGGATGGCGTGGATCAGCCAGCGCTCCTTCAGCCGCCCGGGGGCAAAGTGGTGGGTCAGGGTCACGCTCACAGGGCCCAGGTTGCCCAGGGCAATGAGGACCGACAGGTAGGCGGGGAGGTTCCAGCCTGCAGAGAGGAGACGGAGAGAGGCCGGAGGGTCAGACCTCCCGAGAACCGCAGCCCCCGCCCCCTTCGCAAAGGAAAGGCGGGCACTGGCCACGTCTTCCGTGGGTCTGTGCCCGCGACAGCCCCACACGGCTCTGACCTCCAGCCCCACTCACCCCTTCCCCGTGGTCTTGCCACGCTGTGCACAAATGCAACCACGAGGAGCCACAGGCAGCACCCATCGGGCATATTTCTACAAGCAGCCCTTTCGCGTGCTTTCTGATGGCATCCCCACAAGTTTCAGCTGGCCGGCTGGATGCCACGGAGAAAAGAGAGGGGCTCCTTGCAGACCACGAAGGCCCTCTTGGGGTTGGCGACATCCAGAGGCCACTCACACCATTGGCCACTGTGCTCGACCTGGGTTGGGGAGCTGGGGGTGCTCCCAGTTCTTGGTGGTGTGGAAGCAAGGTGGGAGGACAAGCTGCCCAGGTCTCCGAAGCACCCCCAGCTCCCCAACCCAGGTGGAGCCCCGTGGCTGATGGTGCGAATGGCCTCTCAGTGTTTCGCAGGAAGCAGTGAGGTGCATCCAAGGATGCCAGGCCTGGGAACAAAGAGTTCTCACAGGCAGCCAGAGCTCCTGGCAGGGGGAACCTCCGCGTTCTTGCTTTGCTCTTCTCAAGAAGCACGAGCTTCTCCGGCCAACAGAAGGAAAACAGTCGCTTCCTTTAGGGCAAGTATCCTTTTCGCAACCCACGTGACAAGGCAGGAGTGGAAGACCTTGGCAGGGAGGCCGCTTCAGCTCCCCACCCCATGCCAGGCGGGAGAAAAGGGACGGCCCCCAGCCCCAGCCCCCGCCCGCTGGCCTGCACAGAGGAGTCAGGCAGGGGCCAGCCTCTCACTCAGGAAGCTGCCGCAGAGCAAGACGACGGACTCTCGCCCCACCTAGTCCCGTCTACACTGACTGGCAGCAGCTCCAAGGTCACAGGCAGGGGTCGTCTCCGCTGGCTCCCTCCGGCCTCAGCCCAGGCAAGGCTGCACCTACTCGGCAGGCCCCCCCCAAGGGGCGCAGCCCTGTCCCAAGGGGAAGGGCTGACAACACTCACGGGCAGGCTCCCACCCCAACGCAAACCAAGGTGGGCCCTGCTTAGCAAAGGGGGCCCTTCTTGGCTAAGCACAGGCCAGCTCTCTCCGGAGAGGCGAGGGGGGCTGCAAAGGGAGAGGCTCAGGGGAGGGGAGCACCCCGAGGCTAGGTGGGCAGATTCGGCTTTTTAAAAGCCAGATTCTGGCTTACGGCCCATTTGACCTCAGAGAAGCCCACAGGAAACCCCCCCCAAGTCTCCTCCTCCCGGCATTTTTTGGTCCAGTGCCTGCCCAAGGAGCCGGAGTGGGGCGCTGACCCTGGCCAGGCCCGCCCCCCCCGGCCGCCTCTGCTGCTCACCTTCGGGAAGCGTCTTCACCACCACCGGCAGCTCCACCCAGAGGGAGTTGATGGCGACCCAGGAGCCCATCCCAAAGAGGGCCACGAGCACGTGGGTGAGCACGGCCCTGCTGCCCGGGAAGGCAGACATCCTCCTGGCCTGTGGGGGGAAGAGGGAGGAGAAAGCAGGAAGCCGCTCAGAGGGGGGGGAGGAGGAGGGAGAACTCCGGCAGCCCCTCCCCTGACTCACGGCCAGACCGGTCTGGAAGCTCCTTGAGGCAGAGACCTGGGCTGTGAAGCAACATGGACCCTGGCGGGACAGGAGAAGCAGCCACCGCTGCCCAGGACCGCAAGGGGCCTCAGTGTGCTCAGCAATCCACCACCCGGCCTGATCTACAGAAAGGACCGTCCCCCCTCAGGCCGCAAGTTGGGGGGAGGTCTCGCTGGCCACATTTCCCCCTCTGCAAGCAGCCGCAGGGCAACCCCCAGACCCAGCCCCCCTGCAACCAACGGGACAAGACAGGCACAGCCAGCCCAACTCCCACTCACTGCAGTGGGCTTCCGCCATGACGAAATGAGCCTGGATCTGCCCTCCGGCCCCCCACCCCTCACAAAAAGGCAACCCAGCACACTGGAAAGGCCAGCCCTGTCCCAGCCCTCTCCCTGCGGTGCTAGTTTTCTACTTGCAGGGAGCTGTTTTAAAACAGGGGGCAGGAATCAAAGAGTGAAACACACACCCCGGTGCCATGTGCAGCCTGGAAGGATAGAGCCCAGCAGGGCCACCTTCCCGCTTCTGCTTCACTCAGTGGGGACAGGCAGCTCTGGGGCAGCCAAGGGGGGAGCTCTTCCGGGGGGGGGCTGTGTGCAGATGCAGCAGCGGGGGGGGGGCATCAGACTCCAAAGCAGGAGGAGGCGGCTCAGCCCTGGGGCCGGGGACCTGCACACACAGGCGTAGAGCAATGGAGGCACAAGTTCTGAATCACACACACACAGAGCTGCACTGCGTTTCCCCCTGGAGGAGGCCCAAGAAGAACGAGGCGCAGGAGCAGCAACACGCTGGGCAAGAGGACAGAAGAGGCACTGGAAAGGCACGCAGCCAGCAGGCCCAGGGGAAGGCCCGGTCACGCTGCTCAGTGCTGGGAACAAGCAGGAGGGCTGGCAGAGAACAGCACCTCCAGGCCTCCAAAGAGATCTCCATGCGCAGCAGCCGCAGGGCTCAGAGCCGCCCTTTCCCCTTTCAATTCAGTGAGGATCAGCGGACGAAGAGAGGACCCCGGAGAGGCAGCAGCCTGCCCAGAAACAGAGGCGGCCAAGGACACCGGAGATGGTGAGTTCAGGGGGACTGGGGGGCCGGGGGGGGGGCAGAGTGGCAAGGGGGGCAGCCGGGGCAGAGGAAGCTCCAGCTGCCTGCCTGCCTGCCTGCCAGGTGAGAGGCGAAGAAGAAACAAGAAGCACCAAATACAGTTGCAGATGAAGAGACCAAAGTCCCACGGCGCTGTAAACGTATACATTTGAGCCCAACACATTTCGGCCAAAGCCTTCTTCGGGGGCACATAACATGGAAAAGGTTAAAATATACCATCACAGAACTCATAAAGAGAGAGAACTGGCCTGGTGGTAGCAAAACATGACTTGTACCCATAGCTAAGCAGGGTCTGCCCTGGTTGCATATGAATGGGAGACTTGAGGTGTGAGCACTGGAAGAGATTCCCCTCAGGGGATGGAGCTGCTCTGGGAAGAGCAGAAGGTTCCCAGTTCCCTCCCGGGCAGCATCTCCAAGATAGGGCTGAGAGAGATTCTTGCCTGCAACCTTAGAGAAGCTGCTGCCAGTCTGTGTAGACAATACTGAGCTAGACGGACCAAGGGTCTGACTCCGTATATGGCAGCTTCCTTTGTTCTGGAAAAAAATATATATTAAAATGACCTGTTGTGAAAACTTTATGATGGTGTATTTTAACCTTTTCCATGTTGTGTCCTAGTTTGCCCCTGAAGGCAGCTTCGGCTGAAATGTGTTGGGCTCAAATAAATAAGGAGTTCTGTCTCTTCATTTGCAACTGCCTATGAGGTGACGAAGGACTTGAACAGTGCAGAGAAAAGAGGTGAACGCGCAGAAGAGGTGAATGCCCCCCCCGCCAAAAAAAGAGAGCAAAGGAAGGGGGGGCTCATGCAGCCGGGTGTCAATGTCAGCAGGCAGCCTGCTCTCCCCCCCCCCCCCCGGATGGGAGCCAGGGCTTGCCACCAGAGCGTGTGGCAGCTGGCGCCTGGGAGGGGCCCTGGCCAAGTGGGCAGTCCGCCTGGGAACGGGAGGCTCCCCCCAGCGAGCCCTGCAGGGCCAGTCCTGCCCCAGAGGTGGCCCAGGCGGGCAGAGGCCGTGCCAAGGCCCTGAGCGCATCCAAGGCCCCCGCCCAGGCAGAGACGCTGCCACACACCAGCCGCCTCCCAGGGTGGTGCTGGCTGGATCCAAGCGCACTCGCTTGTTGGGGGGGGTCAACTCAAGGGGGGCCAAGGTCCCCACCTCTTCCAGCAGGGAATGGGACTGGGACGCTTTCCCCGCCATTGGGTTTACCCCAAGTCCAAAGCCCTAGAGAAGACCCAGGGGCCCCGCCCCGCCCCCCGCCTTTGGCAGGGCTCGGAGCTCCGGTCAGGAAGAGGCAGGGCTCCACCCTCCAAGCTGGCTGACCCACACGCGCTCAGTGACACACGCTGCCAACGGCTCTGCCCCCAAGGTTTGCCCTACCAAGAGCCGGGCTGGCTCGGGACCCAGAACCATGAGAATCGCCTGCTCAGACGGAAGGCCAGCCTCCAGCCAGACACCGGGGCACTGCCGCGGCTGTCCTCGGCAACCAGCGTCCCTGGAACGCTCTCCGGACCAGGCTTGGCCGAGATTGGCTGGCTGAGGCGTGCAGGGCTCCCAGAGCCGAAACGCCAGGGAGAACCCCTTGGGGCCCGAGTCCAGCCACAGTGGGCACGCTGCAGCCTCAAGCCCTGTCCCCAACTGCCTGGGCATCTCAGCTCTCCGCCGCATTGCTGCAAGCTCGCACGGAGCTACCATCTTGGCTGCTGGGCCAGCACCCCGGGGCTTCTCCTTGCCCTCCACGGGCCAGTCCTAGCGAGGGAACCATGCTCCTGGCCCCACGGGTGGGAAGGCCTGCCCCGCTCCGGGGTTGCATAAAAGAGCAGCAGAGCCCAGGGGACGCTGGCAGGGCTGCCTCTTTCCTTCAGAGCTTCTGCTCTCTGCACAATCTCCACCCCGACCCTTTTTGGTCTGCTCACAAAGTTGTTTGGGCTGTATTGGAGTGTGTCACATTTCTGCCTCCAGGCCCTTACTGGAAAAAGCAGCCAGGTGGGCACTAGGTCATTGCTCGGACCCATGGGGGCTACTCTTGTGGGAGAAAAGCTGCAAGTGCTGAGCGTGGGGAAGGAGGGCGTAGCAAGAGCCTTTGCTCCTTGGGAAAGGCCCTCTCCCTCTTCTGCTGGGCTGGTCTGACCAGTTGGGTGACCTGCTCCAATGAGCAAAGCTTCTAAGCAGCCTCCGGTGGGAAGAAAGATGTCCGGGTCTGCCCTTGGGCTCATCTTACCTGAAGGAATCCAGGCTGTGTGGAGTCCATGGGAGTGCCAAATACACTGCCAAAAGGGGACAGCCAACTCTGGAGCCCCCAAGGATTGCCCGTCAACCAGAGGCCTTGCTCCAGAGTCACCTTGTCTGGTCCCCCATTTTAGCCCCAATGACCCTCCATGCTGCACGCCCCACTTGCATGGACCGTTCTCTCCAAACACTCAGCCACGACCCTTCATCTTATTCTGACACAATCTCTGCAGCCATTTCCAGTTGTGCTACACATCCTAGGATAAGGCTCTCAAGACACCAAACCGTTAAGATGAGGTTTGTTCTGTTTTGGAACCACTTAATACGTGGGTTATTTTTAAAAACCCTTTTATACCATTGATGAGATTATATATATGATTCTGCTGACTTTATGAACAAATTATCCACAATAATGTGTGTGCAGGAATGGGATATTTTGGTTTCCTTAGATATCAAATCTTTGTATACAAGTATTCTTCAACATGAGGCACTTAAGACAATTGAGACTGTGTTGGATACCAGAGTAGATGCGATACACATCCACCTTTGTCATGTCCTTGGCAGAAGTTGTGTTAGCTCAGAATTATTTTTTCTTGTAATGGAAAACATTATTGGCAAATCAAGGGGATAGCCATGGGATGCACCGAGCACCAGAAGTGGCAAATCTATAGCTGGATAATGTTGAGGCGACACACATTTTTGTACACAATCCATACCAGGATGCTCTGATTGTTTGTTGGTTCTACACTGCTGATGATATGTTTTATGGTGAGGAGACGCAGAACAACTAACTGATTTTAGGAGTTGGCTAAACAACAGAGATCCCAATTTAATGTTCAAGATGCAATATGATCTAAAACATATGAATCATTTAGATGCATATAAAGAGGAAAGAAGTCTAAATACTAATGTCTAAAAGTAGTATTTAGTACCTACAGATAGAAATACCTACTTAAGAGATGACTACTCCCTTCCCAAACATGAGGGGCATCTTACCCTATGGCGAGTTCCTACGCCTTAGAAGAGACTGTTCTGACGAGTCACGACTCTTCCTTTGTGTCAGAGGCTGATAAATTACAGACTAATTTAGTATCTAGAGCAGTGTACCCTCTCACAGGGATTCCCAATGTTGTTGACTACAACTCCCAGAATCCCCAAGCAAAAGCCATTGCAGCTGGGGACTCTGGGAGTTGTAGTCAGGAACATCTGGGAATCCTTGTTAGAGGGAACACTGATCTAGAGGTCATCCTGTTGAGACAGCAAAAACTGCTAAAAACAGAGCCTATACTATTGACAGAAAAGAACTATTTAAGAACAAGAACCAGAAATATCCATTAAAATCTGTGGTATGTAGTCTGACCTTTAATTCTGTGGATGAAGCTTTAAGAAAACACCTTCACCGACACTGGCACCTTTTACAAGATATACCTACCTGCAAAGAGAATTAACTTCTAACTTACAGAAGAACAAAAATTTCAAAGGAACACCTGGCACACAGTAATACACATTTGAAAAACCCGCTATCCAGTTACTACCAGGAGCCGCAGCACCTCCACAGAGACACTCCCCATGTGGGAATGGTGTTTACTATAAAGAGACAGGTAAAACATCCTTTTTCTGCAATCTTGTTGATGACAAAAAAAATGCCTCTTAAGACACTTTACCGCATGGAATACATCTTACGTGGTTTATGTGATTGAGAGCATCTTCCTTTAGAAAGGTGCCTTTGGAAGATGAACATACCATAAAGATTTTGCTATTGTATGACACACTTTCCAACAAGTGGACAAAGATGCAGTGAATGTGAGTAAAAGTGTCTGGTTAACGGCAAATATTTTTTACTCTTTGTCTCCCTCCTTTTTCTTATTTTAGAAAGGTTGCTGTGCCTTTGGATGTTCTTAAGATAGCCAGATGGCATCCATCCAAGAGTCCTCAAAGAACTCAAACATGAAATTGCTGACCTCCTTGCTAAAATATATAACTTATCCCTGCAATCAGGCTCTGTACCGGAGGACTGGAAAGTAGCCAATGTAACACCGATTTTCAAAAAGGGATCCAGGGGCAATCCGGGAAATTACAGGCCGGTTCTGGGCAAGTGGATGGAAAGCATCCTCAAGGATAAAACTGTAAAGCACCAAGAAGAAGAGGCCCTGCTTGGGGAGAACCAGCATGGCTTCTGCAAAAGGAAATCCTGCCTCACCAACTTTTTGGAGTTCTTTGAGAGTGTCAACAGGTGTGTGGATCAAGGGGATTCTGTTGACATAGTATACCTGGACTTCCAAAAAGCTTCTTATAAAGCTGGGAGGCTAATTGTGAGCTGGTGCAGTGCAAAGCCACGCTGAAACGTCACACGATCAAGGAACCCACTTCTCAGGTGCTCTTGCACCTAAAACTGGGGCTTAGCGGTGGGCTCCGTAAGCCGGGAGTCGCGTGGCTCCTTTTGCTACTAACGATTGGGAGAAATCGGGCTAGGCCTCCCTAGCCTAATTTTTGCTGATCGTGGGAACAGTCTCATGGGGTAAGGGGACAAGTACATGTGTGGACTGCTAATTGGTTGGACAGGAAACCAATTATACCCAAGGGTGGGTATAAATGGAGAGTTTCCACAATGGAGGGAAGTAAGAAATGGGGTCCCCCAAGGATCTGTATCGGGACTACTGCTTTTTAATTTATTCATAAATGAGCTAGAATGAAGCATTGGTTACTCACCGTGAAGGCTTCTTCTGGTTGCTGCTGTCAAGGCATCTCATGAAGATGGGTTATCCCTGTCACGTGCTCCTAGGCAGGACTATGCAAATTAGTTTAGAAAGGCAGTCCTATATAGCTCTGACGGGGAGAACCCCGCCCCAGTTTTTCTAGGCCGAGTGAACCAGTAGTACGAGAAAGTTATGCAGAGAATAATACAAGAGAGAAGAAACACATATACATGTCCCTACGCCCTGCAAGGAACAGATGTGTGTGGGAGCGTATAACCTGGTCCCAGGAGGGTTCTTCCCCTAGAGAGGAAAACGAGCCACAAGGGTGGGCTGAGATGCCTTGACAGCAGCAACCAGAAGAAGCCTTCACGGTGAGTAACCAATGCTTCATTCTCGGTTGGTGCTGTCAAGGCATCTCATGAAGATGGGACTTACCAAAGCAAACTTCCCAAGTCAGGGAGGGATAACGCTGCTCATTCCTGGGGAAGAACCCTCTGGAGTGCTCTCCTACCGAATGCCGCTTGGGCAGCGGCGTATGTATCCAGTTTATAATGTTTTATAAAGGTGGATGGACTCTTCCATACCGCTGCCTTACAAATCTCCTGTACTGAAGCGTTAGTGGAGAAGGCGGCCGAGGCGGCTGCCGACCTGGTGGAGTGTGCCCAAATATTGGCCGAAGGAGGGACCTTTTGTGTCTCATAAGCTAAGGTAATGCATGCTCTAATCCATTTAGCAATAGTTCTTGCTGATACCGCCTCTCCCATAGAGGTGGGCAGGTAAGAGACAAACATAGATTCGGTCTTATGAAAACTGGCCGTGCGTTTTATGTAGCATCTCAAGCATCTACGTAAATCCAGCTTGTGCCACAGTTTCTCTCTGGGGTGCTTCGGATGCGGGCAGAATGAAGGAAGAAAGATGTCTTGTGATGCATGGAAATGAGATATCACCTTTGGTTGGAAAAAGGGGTCCGGAATCAGCCTGACCGAGTCCTCAGAGAAGACGCAGAACGACTTGTGGACTGAGAGCGCTCTCAGCTCGGAAACTCTTCTAGCAGAGGTGAGTGCCACCAAGAAGGCCAACTTCTGAAACAAGAGGCGTAGTGGTATGGTACGGATCGGTTCGAAAGGAGGGCCTTGTAATGCTTGAAGCACCAAATTCAGATCCCATGAGGGGAAACGATGTATCACTGGGGGAGACAATAGGGTGGCCCCCCTGAGAAACCTTTTTAGGAGAGAATGATACTGTGAGTTAGCCTTCCACTTCAACATTGGCAATGATGCGGCAGCTTGCCTCTTGAGGGTGTTGGGCTTCAGTCCTTTATCAAGCCCATCCTGGAGGAATTGTAGGAGATGTAGTGGAGTCGCCTCGTCACTAGGGAGTTTTTTCCTGTGGAGCCAACGCAGAAACATCCTCCATGTATACTGGTAGATTCGATTAGTGGAATTTTTCCTAGAAGCCAGGATGGTTTCAGTCACTTTGGGGGGAAGTCCCTGTGCTCGCAATCGGATCCGCTCAGTCTCCAGGCGGCTAGTTGAAACCAGCCCGGATTGGGATGGTGAACTGGCCCCTGGAGAAGGAGGTCTGGTCTCGCGGGGAGGTGCCAAGGCTGGTCTATTGCCATGCCTACGAGGTCCGTGAACCAGTGACGTCTGGGCCAGAACGGGGCCACCATGACGACCTCTGCTCTCAGATTCCGTATCCTGCGGAGTACTCTGGTCAGAAGTGGTATCGGGGGAAAGGCGTACAGGAGCCCCTGAGGCCATTTGCAAGACAGGGCATCCGTTCCCCATGCTGCACGACAGTGGAACCTGGTGATGAATATCTCTGTCTTTGCGTTGAGGGGAGTGGCGAACAAGTCTGCTTGTGGCCGCCCCACTTGTATGCCAACTGATCGAACACTTCCGTTTTGAGGGACCACTCCCCCGGGAGGAGGTCCTCCCTGCTCAACCAATCCGCTACTGAGTTCAGATCTCCCTTGACATGGTGAGCTGTGATGGAATTGAGGTGCTTCTCGGCCCAAGATAGGAGGAGGACTGATTCCTGGAACAGAGAACGCGATCGAGTTCCTCCCTGTCTGTTTACGTGTGCCTTGGCTGTGGTGTTGTCCGTTTTCACTAAGACATCTTTCCCCTCGACCAGGGGTTGGAAATGTAAGAGGGCCAGACGGATAGCTCTGAGCTCGAGCCAGTTTATAGAATGGGATCTTTCTAGGCTCTCCCATCGTCCTTGGACTGAGTGTTGTAGGCAGTGTGCCCCCCAGCCTCTGTTGCTTGCGTCTGTTGTGATAATGAGTTTCGGAAGTTCGAGGAAGCACTTGCCTGTTTGGAGATTCCGAGACCTGGTCCACCAGGTCAGGGACATTTTCACCTGCGGAGGTGGAATGACTAGGATGTTGCGCCTCGTGGTTATGCACGCTTGGAATTTCAGGAGGTACCATTGGAGGACCCGAAGGTGTAGCCTTGCCCACGGGACCGCTTCCAGCGTTGACACCATTAGTCCCAGGAGTCGAGCCAAGGACAGTAGAGGCGACTTCAGCCTCGCCAGGACGTCCCTTGTTTCTGATGTAAGCACCTGGGCTCTGTCTTCCGGGAGGAAGACCTTGCACGATAGAGTGTCGATTATTACCCTGAGGTGGCGAATTCTCTGCGTCGGGGAGAGGTGACTCTTTTCTATGTTGATTAGAAAACCGGGTTGATTCAGTGTTGTCATGGTCCTTTCCAGATCCCTTACTGCTGAATCCCAGGACTCCGATTTTAGGAGTAGATCGTCGAGGTACCCCACTATGTGTACCCCCTGAATACGAAGTAGAGCGAGGACCGGGGCGAGGATCTTGGTGAACGTCCTGGGTGCAGAGGCGAGGCCGAAGGGGAGGGCCTTGAATTGATAGTCCAGCCCTGCGTATTTGAAGCGGAGTAGCGGCCTGCTGTCGGGATGTATGGGAATGTGTAGATAGGCCTCCCGTAAATCTATTGATGACAGAAAGTCTCCTTGCTGAGAGATTCTAAAATGGAGCGGAGGGACTCCATGCGAAACTTGCGTGTTCTGACGAAGGAGTTCAAATATTTTAGGTCTAGAACCGCTCTGCGGGACCCGTCCTTTTTGGGTACCGTAAACAGGATGGAGTAGACTCCCCTCCCCTCCTGCCCCCTGGGAACAAGCTCTATGGCTCCGATGTCTCGCAGGTGTAGGATAGCCATGGACATTTCCGCGTGCTTTGAAGCGGAGTGAGAGCGGGGAGTTGGGAGAAATCGTGGATGAGGGGAGGAGCCCAGCTCGATCCTGTAACCGAAACGAATGACCTCCAGAGCCCATGCATCCGATATATCGCGTAGCCATGTTGGAAGGAAGTAGGATAGGCGACCCCCCAGGCTGAGGAAGTCTGTGTCAGAACTGATTCTTTGCCTGAGGTTTCCCCTGGCTGCCGGGGTTGCGGAAGTTGGGGTTCCTGCTGGTGAATCGCTGGCGGGGCCAGGAGGATCTGGAGCCGCGGAAGTCTCTGTCTCTGCCCCTAAAGGCGGGGCGAAAGGCACGAAAAGGCTGTTGGTAGCTTCTTCTGAAAGCTGGTTTATCGGGCTTCCTGGGGGCCAACGGCATGGTTTTCTTTTTATCTTTCGATTCGACTAGTATGTTCTCTAGGGCTGAATCGCCGAAGAGCTTAGACCCCTCGTGAGGCAGAGCACATAGGTTGTTCTTGGATACGGAGTCTGCTTGCCACGCCTTCAGCCAGAGATGCCTTCTACCGACCACTGAAGCCGCCGAGGATCTTGCCGAGTAACGTATAGTGTCGAGGGAAGTATCGGCGATGAGTGCCTGTGCTCGCTGTAGTTTCAACAGCTGCTGTCTTAGGCGAGTAGATTCCGGTGGAGTCTCGTCGATGAGGTCGTTGATCCATAGAAGACTGGCCCTGGCCGTCATGGAGGCCACTGCGGCTGATCGTGTAGCCAGTGAGGCATTGTCGTGGACCCGTCGGAACGAGAACTCCGCCTTCTTATCGGATGGTTCTTTGAGGAACCCTTCCCCATCTCTCGGTACCAGGGATCCGCTGCTTAGTTGTGAAATAGGAGCATCGGTGGTCGGCGTTTGGAGGAGTGTGGTAGGTTCTTGTTGGAATGTGTAGAATCTAGTGGAAGAGTTGGAAGCTTTTTTTGGGGGGGGGACACTCGGCGCCGCCCATTCTGACTTGATAACTTCTGAAAAATAGGTGGGCATGGGTAAGGGAAGCTCTCGAGGCTGTGGCTTGGGAAAAACCAGATCGCCCTTGGAATTTTGGCCTGGTTCAGGCGTGGGCTTAGCCTGTAGACCAATGGTAGTTAACACTTTGGTCATGAGGGGGTTAAAATCTTCCGGGGAGAAAAGGCGTTGGGAAGATTGTGCTTGCTCGATCTCCTCTGCCCCTGACCAGTCTCCCTCATCTCTCTCTAGTCCCTGGTCACCCTCGCAGGCCATATCAGCTCCCCTGATATCAGCTGTGGTGTCTTCCGCCTCCTCCTCCAGAAGGGGGGGGTGGAATATGTGGAGCTTTATTTCCTACTGGGCGGATGTCATTTGCCGTGGGGTCCCCAGATTCTTGCCCAGATCCCTCAGATGAGTGTACTGAGGTAATGACCCTAGCAGTCTTTTTATGCTTTTTATGCCTCTTTGTATGTTTCCTTCTGCGCTTGGACCTCCTAGGGGAGGGGGAGGAGGAAGAGGAGGAGGATTCCTCATCAGAAGAGGAAGATGATTTTGTGGGCCTCTTAGAGCGTTTACGCTTGTTATACTCCCTCAGCAGACCCAGGGACTCTTTCATTGTCGATTTAAACCAATTTTGCCATTCCGTGGGCATTTGGGAAGGCATAGGCAGATTAGCTACCGATTCCGATAGGGGGGAACCCTCCCGCCCCTCCGATCGGGGCACTCTCGCTGTAATACTAGCTGAGGATGTAGAAGGAGCAGCCGAAGCCGTTCCCGCCATTTCTGGTGCAGCGCCATCTAGTGGCTGTAGAGCGTCGCTAGTGGAGGCGGCCATTTTAGGTAGAGAGCACAAGGCCCGGATCTCTGCTTGTGTAGGGGGGGGTTGGGGATCGGTCTAACCCTTCCCGCCCTGATGGCCTCGTTTAATGCGCCGAACGTAGGCTCAACTAGATTAAAGTCGCCTGCGAGGGCCGCACTACGTGTAAAGCGCCTCGGGCGATTTAAGCTCTCTCCAGCCTCCATTCTTCCTGAGGACTCGCCTCCCGAAGGGGCGATCGAACGCAGGAACGCTCCCACTGCCTGCCCGGACAGAACAGAGTCAGCCGGGGCCGGGGCAGGGAGGACAATTGTGCACTGAAATGTGGCGATTGGGCTGGGTTGGGGTGCTGGATCGCCAGGTTTTCTAGTGTGCCCCGGGAAACGCTCAGACGGACGCCCAGCGGGCACTAGCACATGCAATAACCTCCTCCTACTTTCTGAGCCCCTGGAGGGATCTCCCATAAAAATCTAATTGACAAAGGAGAGGGGGGAGGAGGGGAAGGGGCTAACCGGGGGGGCCAACAAACCAAGGTTGGAGTGAAAGGCGCTGAAAAGTACTGACGGGGGCTTTTTTTTTTAAAAAAAAATATATATCTGGAGAGAGAAAGTACATGAAACAATAGGAACCACGGGGAAAAAGTAAGGAGCAGAAGCAATACAGGCCTGAACTGGACGAGCCGAGGAACACAGCCTGCCAGGAGCAACAGGACTAGAAGAACTGGGGCGGGGTTCTCCCCGTCAGAGCTATATAGGACTGCCTTTCTAAACTAATTTGCATAGTCCTGCCTAGGAGCACGTGACAGGGATAACCCATCTTCATGAGATGCCTTGACAGCACCAACCGAGAAGTTGGGGTAAGCAGCGAGGTGGCCAAATTTGCAGATGATACCAAACTCTTTCAGGTAGTGAAATCCAAAACGAATTGTGAGGAGCTCCAAAAGGATCTCTCCAAACTGGGGAAGTGGGCGACAAAGTGGCAAATGTGATTCAATGTTGGCAAGTGTAAAATAATGCACATCGGGACAAAAAACCCCAACTTCAAGTATACACTGATGGGATCTGAGCTGTCGGTGACTGACCAGGAGAGGGATCTTGGGGTTGTGGTGGACAGCTCGTTGAAAGTGTCGACTCAAGGTGCAGAAGTTGTGAAAAAGGCCAATTCCATGCTAGAGATCATTAGGAAGGGGATTGAAAATAAAACTGCTCATATTATAATGCCCTTATACAAAACTATGGTGCGACCACACTTGGAGTACTGCGTACAATTCTAGTCCCCACATCTAAAAAAAGACATTGTAGAACTGGAGAAGTTGCAGAGGTGGGCAACCAAGATGATCAGGGGCCTAGAGCACCTTTCTTATGAGGCAAGACTATAACACCTGCGCCTATTTAATTCAGAAAAAAGACGACTGCAGGGAGACACGATAGGGAGAAATTCTTCTCCCTCTCACATAACACTAGAACCAGGGGTCATCTCATGAAATTGCCCAGAAATTCAGGACCAAACGGAAGTACTTTTTCACACAATGCATAATCAACTTGTGGAATTCTCTGCCACGAGATGTGGTGACAGCCAACAACCTGGATGGCTTTAAGAGGGGTTTGGATAACTTTATGGAGGAGAGGTCTATCAATGGCTACTAGTCGGCGGGCTATAGGCCACCTCCAGCCTCAGAGGCAGGATGCCTCTGAGTACCAGTTGCGGGGAAGCAACAGCAGTAGAGAGGGCATGCTCCTTTCAGCTCTTGCCTGTGGGCTTCCCAAGGGCATCTGGTGGGCCACTGTGTGAAACAGGATGCTGGACTAGATGGGCTTCCTTGGGCCTGATCCAGCAGGGCTGTTCTTATGTTCTTAAGATAATTTGTTTTAGTATTGTATATTATTGATTATGGTGGAAACCCCTTTTAGAGTTAGTGATGTATGGTTTGATGTTTAATGTTTTATATAAGTAAAGTTTTGTCAACCATTTTTAGATTACTAACAGAATTATATAGTGATGATTCATAATTTGCATATGGGGGCTTGTATATTGTATATATCTTTATATTTTGTAGCTTTTCTAATTATTTACTTTTTAGTCATTTACCTGTTCTGTGTTTACCGTTGCCTCTGAAGAAGAGCAATGCTCGAAATGCGTCAGACCTAAAATAAAGGCAGGGTTGATTTGCTCAGCACCTTTGGGTTTCTTTCCTTCCTTTTTCCTGCCCCAATGACCCTCCACTCTGCATGCCCTACTTGCATTAATTCTCTCCAAACACTCAGCCACAACCCTTCAACTTATTCTGACACAATCTCTGAAACCATTTCCAATTGTGCTACAAATCCTAGGGTGAGGCTCCCAAGAAGAAGGTTGCCAAGGCCATCTCACAAGATCCCAGGCCACTCCACTCTACCAGGGGATGGGGCCACGTCTCAGTGGGAGAGCATCTGCTACTTTGCATGCAGAACGGCCCAGGTTCCCTCCCTGGCAGCATCTCCAAATAGGGCTGAGAGAGACGCCTGCCTGGCACCTGGGAGAGCCGCTGTGAGTCAGTGCAAGCCAAGCTAGATGGACCCAGGGTCTGACTGGGCAGAAGGCAGCCTCCTGTGTTGCAGGGAGCTGGAATTCACCTGGGGCCTTGGTCAAGCGCTTGGAAAACGATCAGTTTTAGGGATGCTTGCAACTCTTTTTTTAATTAAGTATTTCTGAGTACTCGGAAGGAAGAAGGAATTACACAAATGAGATCGGACCAACATCAAAGCTTCTCAGAGAAAAGAGAACAGGAAACTGCTCTCTGTCTGAAAAAAAAAAGCGGAAGGCTTGGAATGTGCTATTGTTGCAGAAGCAGATTCAATTATCCTGGAAATCTCAGACCACATAACCATTTCATTGCAAGCAAGGTCTGGAGCTCAGTGGGAACCAGGTTCTACCCATTTGTTTACTAAATGAATATCCCCCTCTTCCTCCACGGAGCCCAGAGTGGCGTACAGGGCCATGTTCATCCTCACAACAACCCTGTAAGGTAGGTTAGGCTGAGAGGCAAGTGACTATCCCCGAGTCACCTGGGAATGTCATGGCTGGCTGGGGATTTGAACTCAGGCCTCCCGGTCCTAATCCAACACTCTAACGGCTACACCACCAGCACACTGGTTTTATCTGTTACATGTCTGGTTTGGATGCATATTGGACTGATAGGCCGATCTAACCTCTTCTGCTGTCTGCCTAAAGAGATGCCACCTGAGCTTCCCTTGAAAGGACATTCATCTATGAGAAGGCACAGCATCACTTTTCACCACAAGGTGGCAGTGATTATTACCAACACTGTAAGGTAAAGGTAAAGTGTGCCTTCAAGTTGGTGTCGACTCCTGGCGCCCACAGAGCCCTGCGGTTGTCTTTGGTAGAATACCGGAGAGCTTGACCATGGCCTTCCCCGCATGCAGTATGAGAGGATGCCTTTCAGCATCTTCCTATATTGCTGCTGCCCGATATAGGTGCTTCCCATAGTCTGGGAAACAGACCAGCGGGGATTCGAACCAGCAACCTCTGGCTTGCTAGTCAAGTCATTTCCCGCTGCACCCTGAGGTGCCTATACTGTGCCTGATATTAGGAACAGTCATTTCCAAATTGGTGGAGTCTGACACAAGTTCAGGTTCCGCCCAGAACGGGATTCATCCCCAGGCCTGCCACCTCTCTCCCAAGCAAAAAAGCCCTACTCCTGAGGAAGAGGGAGAGGTAACTGGCAGCAGCCAGGTGGGGCTACAGACAGGAGAGGCCTTGCTGGTTTCTCCTGGCCTGGGAAACCTGCCCCTCTCTCGGCATGCTCAGGAGCACCCTTTCCCTCCAGAGAGCATGTGGCAGCAGATCAATCTCCCTCGGGTTCAAACCGTGTCTTTGATTGGCCAGGAATGCTCTGCCTCTCCACTGACTTACGAACTGCAACGTGAAAATGAACACCTGCAATGCTGATGAGGAATGCGCTGTTGGGAAAGAAAACAGAGCCCCAAGCCTGGTGAGCTTCCGTAGGTCAAAAGGCTGCTGGGCCAGAGAGGCAGCCCAGGGGCCGACTGCAGCTCCACCGGGCTGCACAAGTCCCCTCTCTTGCTGGCCAGGAGCCCTGCCAGCTGGGATGGTGGTCAGCCCCCTAAGGCCCAAGGCCTGGGGAGCTCCCACAAGCCCTTTGAGGATACAGGCACACCCCCCCCCCCCTTAGCTATATATGGGGGGGGAGGGAGGGAGGACGAACAGAGATCGCAAGGAGGACGGGTCTGGCTCGCTGTCCTCTGGCAAAATACCCCCCCCCCATCTTCCCTCCAGCCTACGCTCTCCTGAGGGGGCTGCCCGAAATCGGACCCCAAGCCAGAAGGCCCAA